>NC_045959.1:48061304-49261304 GCF_010909765.2 Amblyraja radiata | reverse complement strand
GATGGGACTGAAGGCTGATAAATCCCCATGGCCTGATGGTCTGCATCCCAGGGTACTTAAGGAAGTGGCTCTAGAAATCGTGGATGCATTGGTGATAATTTTCCAATGTTCTATAGACTCAGGATCAGTTCCTGTGGATTGGAGGGCCGCTAATGTTATCCCACTTTTTAAGAAAGGCGGGATAACAGGGAATTATAGACCAGCTAGCCTGACATCGGTGGTGGGGAAGATGCTGGAGTCAATTATAAAAGATGTGATAGCCGAACATTTGGAGAGCAGTAACAGAATCGGTCCGGGTCAGCATGGATTTATGAAGGGGAAATCATGCTTGCCTGATCTTCTGGAATTTTTTGAAGATGTAACTAGGAAAATGGACAAGGGAGAACCAGTGGATGTAGTGTACTTGGACTTTCAGCAGGCATTTGATAATGTCCCACATAGGAGATTAGTGGGCAAAATTAGGGCACTAATTTTACCTCCTATTATTATATTTACCCCCTACTATTACCCCCTAAATTACCCCCAATAAAAACCCCTATTGGGGGTAGAGTGCTGACATGGATAGAGAAGTGGTTGGCAGACAGGAAACAAAGAGTAGGGATTAACGGGTCCCTTTCAGAATGGCAGGCAGTGACTAGTGGAGTACCACAAGGCTTGGTGCTGGGACCGCAGCTATTTACAAATACATCAATGATTTGGATAAAGTGATTCAAAGCGACATTAGCAAATTTGCAGATGACACAAAGCTGGGTTGCAATGTGAACTGTGAGGAGGATGCTATGAGAATGCAGGGTGACTTGGACAGGTTGGGGGAGTGGGCAGATGCATGGCAGATGAAGTTTAATGCGGATAAATGTGAGGTTATCCACTTTGGTAGCAAAAACAGGAAGGCAGATTACAAACTAAATGATGTTGGGAAAAGGGGAAGTACAACGGGATCTGGGGGTCCTTGTACATCAGTCTATGAAAGTGAGCATGCAGGTACAGCAGGCAGGGAAGATAGCGAATGGCATGTTGGCATTTATAACAAGAGGAATTGAATATAGGAGCAAAGAGGTTCTTCTGCAGTTGTACAGAGCCCTAGTGAGACCACACCTGGAGTATTGTGTGCAGTCTTGGTCTCCTAATTTGAGGAAGGACATTCTTGCTATTGAGGGAGTGCAGCGTAGGTTTACAAGGTTAATTCCCGGGATGGCGGGACTGTCATATGCTGAGAGGATGGAGCAGTTGGGCTTGTACATTCTGTAGTTTAGAAGGATGAGAGGGTATCTCATTGAAACATATAAGATTGTTAAGGGCTTGGACATGCTAGAGGCAGGAAACATGTTCCCGATGTTGGGGGAGTCCAGAACCAGGGGCCACAGTTTAAGAATAAGGAGTAAGCCATTTAGAACGGAGACGAGGAAACACTTTTTCTCACAGAGAGTGGTGAGTCTGTGGTATTCTCTGCCTCAAAGGGCGGTGCAGGCAGGTTCTCTGGATGCTTTCAAGAGAGAGCTAGATAGGGCACTTAAAAATAGCGGAGTCAGGGGATATGAGGAGAAGGCAGGAACGGGATAATAATTGGGCATGATCAGCCATGATCACATTGAATGGCGGTGATGGCTCGAAGGGCCGAATGGCCTACTCCTGCACCTATTATCTATTGTCTATTAATAATAAACCCCAATACAATACTTGCAAGGTTTCATATTGTAACAAGGATTTCTTTGTGGCATCTATCAGAAGAAGCCTATTATTTAAATTGGGCAGAAAGAGCATTATGTAAAATCTTCATAAAAGAGAAACTTTCAACTTTGTTTGGCTGTGACTCACTTGATGATATCTTAACTTTCGCAGCATCATCACTGGCATTGGATCCAAGACTAAACTGGCTCTGACGCCAGTCTAATGGCACCTTTTCTGTGCTGGTCACAGAGAGTTGATCCTCACCCTTACTCAGGACGTCCACTGATTTTTGAGAAACAGCATCCTAAAAGAAGTAAATAAAATTGTAGTTTTGTTTAGGAGCGGAGATAGTTCAAACTGCAATTTATTATAGAAGTGTGACTTTTTTTTCTTTTCCTTTAGTTTTATTCATATTATATCAAAGTCTAAATATAACAGCGGCTATGCATCACCAATCAAAAATGTATGCTATTAACCTGGAATATCTGATAATGGTCTTAATGAAAACTGACAATGTTGCATAAGCACGCAATAATGCTAACAACAATGATTATATTAAGTGAATGCTCTGTATTATTGTCTATTGCATTCAATGCATATTTCAATAAAGGCAATGCAACTGTGCTATATGTAATGTCATACAAAGGGATCACCTATTTTTTTTTAGTATTGCAAAATATAACAGATAACAGAGCAGAATATACAACAGTGCTGCCAGAGGAGGTAGTTGAGGCAGGGACCGTTGCAACGCTTAAGAAACAATTAGACAGGTACATGGATAGGACAGGTTTGGAGGGAATTGGGCCCAATGCAGGCAGGTGGGACTAGTGTAGATGGGACATGTTGGTCGGTGTGGGAAAGTTGGGCCGAAGGGCCTGTTTCCATAATGTATGACTAATAATTAGAATATATGTATCTATTGAATTGGATTTAAGATTTTGCATAAAAGCATCAGTTTCTCTGAACAGCCTAGTTTAGAACAAACTTGTTTTACTTTGAGCTGATTTTGAATAGCGCAACCTCGACACAGGCTATGAGCCTAATTTCCAAGAATGTAACACTCTCAACGCACAAAAGGCACATTTTTCTTCATTTTTATGATCGTTAGTTTTACAATTCTTCGGACTGATTGCATTCCTACTGATTGAATTACCACAACACAGCACCTTCAACGTTACCACGCACAAATTTAAGTTTTACAAGAGCACAAGTAAAAATTATTTTAAAGTAATTTATTTTTTTGAAAAATATATGAATAGGAACCTTAATATCCCAAGGTTTCAAAGAATGACAGAGAAAGTGAGTGAGGTAGAGATATGGAAGGGTTTAGGGAGGTAACTGCAGGGTTTAGAACTGAAACCAACATGATAATTTTGGAAGTGTTGAAATACATACCAATTGTTTCTCTCCAGCATCATTTTGTAATGGAGAGTCACCTTCAGAGTGTGAGGGTCGCCATGTTAATAAACTAAAAACCAAATTAGAGTACATTATTTCAGTCCTAGCTGAAAATTTAAATATGAAAAGTGTTATGCTAATAAAATAGATTTGATCTCAGTTATAGACTATAAATTGGAAATTTTAGCATTCCAATTCAAACAAGCAATACATAATCTAAACTTCAGTCTGAAAGATAAAACATATCAAGCTTCACAATCAAATCATGACACTATTTTTCAGTCTAGGCAGATAGGAAAATTCTAACCAACGATAAAGATTGGCCACATTGAAAGCATGGGTTAATCATTCGTAAACAGTAGAATTTTGCCAACTTCCAACAAAGCAATCCACTCACTCACAATATACTTTACAAACCTATCTCCATAATTCAATCCTTTGGCACATTTGAGGTAAACTTCAAACTTTAAATAAACCTTATCAAACACACATCTGGTGATTGTATTTGTTCTCATAATGCCACCTTCACCACAAGTATTTCCAATGAGTCTTCCTTTTTTCTCAGCTGTGGTTTCTCTTCCACAATAGGTGATGGGCTAATGGGCTATAACTGTGGCTATTTCATTTTCTGCACTTCTGCTCTCACCCTTCACCCTCTCACCCAACGCAAGAATAAGGTCCTAAATCCAAAAACTTCCACTCCACTCGCCCCCATTCTGAACAGATTGTAAGTCATGACAACTCCAACATGACAATACATTAGCCATACCTTCTCTCATTTAGCATTTCAGAAACATTTCTACTTGGGACACTGGTTTATTCTATCCGCACCAATACTCACTCCTCTCCCCATGGCACCTTCCCCTGCAACCACAGAAGATGCAACACCTGCTCTTATCTTCTTCATTCTCACTGTCCATTGACCTAAACATACTTTCCATGCTGCATTTGATATGGACAATTTCCCGCTCTACACTGGGAAAACCAAAGGCAGTTATGGTGACAACTACTTTATAGTCCATTCCGTCCACAAGGGTAATATTGAGCTTCTGTACTATTCAACCTCACTTGAAATTCTATCTTTAGCTTCTAATGCCATTGCAATGAGCCAATACAAGAGAAACAACACTTCAACTTGCAACCAGGCACGTCACAGATTTCCATTCTCAAATGAATTAAAATATTTCAGATCAGTGTCTATTCCAGCCCTGTAGCTCTCATTTCCAACAAACAGCTTTTACTCCTGTCTTCGGGTAATTTATGTTTATTTTCTCCTTCCCTTGACATATATTTTATTAATCACTAGCTTTTTAACATCCTCCTTCCGCCAGCCATATCACCACTATTGCCACTCACTTTCTTGCCTTCCCACTCTAACAAAGGTCTTACTCTATTGTTTCTGCCTTCTCTGCTGCTTGTTTCTTCAGTTCTGATTGATTAACGTGACTTGTTAAATATATTTCCTGCTCCAGGGATGTTGCCTGAACTGATTATTTTTAAGCATTTCATGTTTTATTTCAGATTTCTACCAATTACAGGAGTTAAACTATTCAGGTCAAGGCTGTGCCTGACACAGTCCCCTGTTGGTATTGAGTGATATGATCACAGCCCGCTGAGACAGACACTAATTATTTAGCTTCTGAATAGAAAAAATAGGCTTTTAATTTCAATGGTCATTACTGAAGCAAACATCTGGCAAGGGTGGGCTTAAATGAGATGCAATCATGATTCCAGGTTATAAGCATACGAGCAAGAATAAGCCACTAAGACCACAAACTTGCTCTGCAATTCTGTAAACTCATAGTTGATTGTAAGCTCAGTTTCACATTCCTCCAGTAACCTCACAGCTTTTGGCCTTTTGAGAATATAAGCAGATCTAATCTTAACAATATTCAAGTACTCTACTTCCATAGCTCTTTACAATACAATACAATACAATACAATTCAATTTATTGTCATTTGGACCCCTTGAGGTCCAAACGAAATGCCGTTTCTGCAGCCATACATTACAAACAAATAGACCCAAGACACAACATAATTTACATAAACATCCATCACATTGCTGTGATGGAAGGCCAAAAAAACTTATCTCTCCACTGCACTTTCCCCCCCGATGTCAGAGTCAAAGTCAAAGCCCCCGGCGGGTGATGGCGAATTGTCCCGCAGCCATTAAAGCCACGTCGGGTGATGCAAGGTCGCGCACCGGGTCTTGGTGTTAGAGCCCCCGGCGTGCGCTCGCAGTGACCCGCCGCCATTATCTGTGCTCTTTGAAGAGCACAGTTCCAAAGATTCACAGCCCTCATTGAAACAAGTTAATGTAATCTATCTCAAAACGAGCAATCACTTATATTTCAATATTATCATAGTTCGAGATTCTCCTTCGAATCATCCATTCCACATCTATCCTATCAACAACCCCCTTAAAATCTTACATATTTCAATCAAATAGTCCCTCATACTTCTAAACCTTAGCACGTACAAACCAAGCCTGTCCAATCTTTCCTCATGAGAAAATCTGTTCATTTCTTATATTTATTTTACTAACATATTGCTGGAATTTGATAATGTCCTGGAATCTTTGTGTACGAGTTCATGTTATAAGGAGCAGAATTAGATAATTCGGCCCATCAATTCTACTCGCCATTTAATCATGGCAGATCTATCTTTCCCTCTCATACGTACAAAAGAGTAGCCTGAAATTCATTCATTTTGTGAAAGGATCAACAGACTCTCAATACAAAATTGAAGTATTATAAAAATTACAAGTACTTCTTCCATTAAAGAGGTTTCTTACGCATGAGGAATAGTGGTCTTGAAGATGTCCAACATGCAAGTGCAAGTTTTGTCCCATGTTTCTGGCAAAAACTTTTCCCCATTCAGAATGACAACATTTTCCAGACAATTAGTCCCAGATCGAGCTAGTTGTTCATTATCTGAGAGAAAAAGCAAGACATTAACAATTCATTATAAAAAATAACTTTTAAAATTATTTTTGTTTGGATGAATTTCCACCAGTCACAACATGAATTGAGTTTTACTTTCTCCCGTGGAAAGCACAATACAATCCTCCCATGGCTTCATTTCACTTCAGTATGAAGTTGGGCCAGGTACTGACTCTGAATTAGCAGCATTGCTTTTATTCTATGGAAAGTGATAATGTTCATAATGAATGAGTGGGTGTTTTGTAAATACAGATGTCAGTACAAGCATTTCTTCTACCAATGACAAATATCCTAGAAAGGATAATCTTTGATAACATGGAATGAACTGACTGAATAAACGTTGTTCAGTTCCTGCACTTCATTGGGAAGATGGGCTTTCATGGTGATTTTAATTGGCAGAAATCATATCAATTTTTGGTTAATGTTGACACCTTCAACAAGTCGACAGTCACAGAGTTTGTTGCCATTTAAATCAGTTGTCTATCTGTATCTACACAGCAGTGCATTTTAACCTAGAGATCAGGTTAATTGACGTGTACATGAAAGTCAAGGATTCTTTGCAGAAAACAAGCTTGCATTGTTTAGAATTTACATTATATGGATATAACGTGTTGCAAAGACAGATTTAGAAGGTGATTAAATAGCTCAAAACATAGTAAAATTCATGAAAAACAGATGCTCTGACAAGCCTCTTCAACATATAATATTTTAGACATATATTGTTTATGTTTTCCTGGAAATCACATCTTGGGGAACTTGACCTGTCACTGTATTGGCAGTGTAACTACAGCCCAATGTATCAGGTCATCATAAGTAGAATAGACTGTTCCCCTTACTATGCCAAATTTAAAGAGACAAAATGCCTATAAATGGTTACAGATTCCTATTTTGTTGCCTTGCAAAATTTGCATAATGAAAACCCAATCTTGATGCTGCAGATAATGTACATTATAAGTTTTTAATGAATTATAATTATTTGAAGAAAGCAACAAAGATCTACTTGTATTTAAGAAGGAACTGTAGATGCTGGAAAATCGAAGGTAGACAAAAGTGCTGGAGAAACTCAGCGGGCGCAGCAGCATCTATGGAGTGAAGGAAATAGGCAACGTTTCGGGCCAAAACCCTTCTTCAGACTGATGTAGGGTGGGGGGGAGAAGAAAGGAGAAAGGAAGAGGAGGAGCCCGAGGGCTGAGGGAGAGCTGGGAAGGGGAGGAGACAGCAAGGGCTACCGGAAATTGGAGAAGTCAATGTTTATGACGCTAGGGTACAAACTGCCCAAGCGGAATACGAGGTGCTGCTCCTCCAATTTCCGGTGGTGTTCACTCTGGCCATGGAGGAGGCCCAGGACAGAAAGGTCAGATTCGGAATGGGAGGGGGAGTTGAAGTGCTGAGCCACTGGGAGATCAGATTGGTTAATGCGGACCGAGCGGAGGTGTTCGGCGAAACGATCGCCAAGCCTACGTTTGGTCTCACCGATGTAGATCAGCTGACATCTAGCGGGTGCAATTAGGACATTTCCGATCGGGCATCGAAGAATGAGGGCATCAGAAATGTCCTCATTCTTCAGGGAACGGGGTTTCTCCTCCCCCACTAAAGATGAGGCTCTCACCAAGGTCTCTTCAATACCCCGTAACACTGCTCTCTCCCCATCCCTCCACTCGTAACAAGGGTAGAGTCCCCCTAGTCCTCACCTTTCACCCCACTAGTCGTCACATACAACAAATAGTCCTCCGTCATTTTCTCCACCTCCAACGTGACCCCACCACTCGCCACATCTTCCCATCTCCCCCTGTCTGCTTTCCGCAAAGACCGCTCCGTCCGTAACTCCCTGGTCAATTCTTCCCTTCCCACCTGCACCACCCCTTCCCCTGGCACTTTCCCTTGCAACCGTAAGAGATGCTACACTTGTCGCTTTACCTCCCCCCTCGACTCCATTCAGGGACCCAAGCAGTCGTTCCAGGTGCGACAGAGGTTCACCTGCATCTCCTCCAACCTCATCTATTGCATCCGCTGCTCTAGATGTCAGCTGATCGTTTGGCCGAACACTTCCACTCGGTCCGCATTAACCAACCTGATCTCCCGTTGGCTCAGCACTTCAACTCCCCCTCCCATTCCGAATCCGACCTTTCTGTCCTTGGCCTCCTCCATGGCCAGAATAGGCACCACCGGAAATTGGAGGAGCAGCACCTCATATTCCGCTTGGGCAGTTTGCACCCTAGCGGCATAAACATTGACTTCTCCAATTTCCGGTAGCCCTTGCTGTCTCCTCCCCTTCCCAGCTCTCCCTCAGCCCTCAGGCTCTTCCTCTTCATTTCTCCTTTCTTCTCCCCGCCCTCCCCACCCTACATCAGTCTGAAGAAGGATTTCGGACCGAAACGTTGCCTATTTCCTTCGCTCCATAGATGCTGCTGCACCCGCTGAGTTTCTCAAGATCTACTTGGATACTTTTGAATACTTGTATTTGTTTTACCTTGCTGCACACACCAGTATAACTGTGCAAATATATCATCCAGTAGGACATCATTGAGAACTTCAAAATATTGTGTAAATACATCACAGATAGCATAAAGTGCATGATTACAAGTGGTGGTCATCCATTCAGCTTTCTGAAAAATAAAATCGGCTGACATTAATATTCTAACTGCTTAATAGATCCCCCCCATGTCTATTATACATCACAACCTCCAGATTCTGCATCAAGAGATCATGCAATAGGGAATGCTATGTAAATTTTAAAATCTAGGTTATTGTAAATATGCACCAGTGCTGGAGATGCATAAGAGCTTGAAGATAGAAATCTTCAAAGTGTACAACAAAGTGTAAAGAATTTAAGCTTAGGTTTCAGAAGCTGTACCAAATATATGCAAATATGTGCCATTGCACATAAAATAAAAATTTAAAAGAAAAAAAGTTACTAGATTTTGGAAGAATGCTGTAGCGTCAAACAGAATATCGCTGTCTTGATATCATTGCAATAGGCCTGAGGAAGACTAAACTACGTTAACTCAAAAATTATTGTTGTTACTGCAAGCAATAAACCGCAGACATCCTGTAGACTAGTTATTTCAAGGCGTTGACTTGCTAGCTGTGCAAGGAATTAAGCCCAGCTAATTTTCCTGATTGTTGACTTTGTAGGCTAGTTTTGATATGTTGACTGAAGATTGAGAGCCAGCAAGAGTTACTGTTGAGAAAACTGAAATATTTTTAGGACATTGGGTTATTAATTCATTCCAAAAGGAAATCCTGGTAAGTACATCCACACTAATATTTAGTGTTGAAATATTTAAACTTCATTATGTAAAGTCAAACATGCTATTTGATAATTTTATTGCTCATTTGCACAAACTTAAAAATTTGATCTGGATAACATAAAATGGTTAAAGCTATCTTAATTTAAGTGTTTAATAATCCCCAACCAAGAAAGACAAATATCCAGGTGACAAATTGGGCCAAAGGACCTGCTTCCATTACTTTCTGACTCTTCTGGTCTATTTCTATTTATTTTAAGAATTACATTGTTTGAAACTTTGAAATCAAAGTGAACAAACAAACCAGTTTTTAATCTACTACAAATGAGTAAATTCAGATGCTATACTAAGGATTATTAACTAGGATTATTATCAGTCTATTAAACAATGTGTACCTGGACTTTCAGAAAGCCTTTGATAAGGTCCCACACAGGAGATGTTGATAAATTAGAGCACATGGTATTGGAGGTAGGGTATTGACATGGATGGAAAATTGGTTGGCAGACAGGAAACAAAGAGTAGGGATTAACGGGTCCCTTTCAGAATGGCTGGCAGTGACCAGCGGGGTGCCGCAAGGCTCGGTGCTGGGACCGCAGCTATTTACAATATACATTAATGATTTAGATGAAGGAATTAAAAGTAACATTAGCAAATTTGCAGATGACACAAAGCTGGGTGGAAGTGTGAACTGTGAAGAGGATGCTATGAGGATGCAGGGTGATTTGGACAGGTTGGGTGAATGGGCAGGTGCATGGCAGATGGAATATAATGTGGAAATATGTGAGGTTATCCACTTTGGTGGCAAGAACGGGAAGGCAGATTATTATCCGAATGGTGTCAGGTTAGGAAAAGGGGAAGTTCAACGAGACCTGGGTGTCCTAGAACATCAGCCACTGAAAGTAAGCATGCAGGTGCAACAGGCAGTGAAGAAAGCTGATGGCATGTTAGCCTTCATAACGAGAGGAGTTGAGTATAGGAGCAAAGAGGTCCTTCTGCAGTTATACAGGGTCCTGGTGAGACCACACCTGGAGTTTTGTGTGCAGTTTTGGCCTCCTAATTTGAAGAAGGACATTCTTGCTATTGAGGGAGTGCAGCATAGATTCACGAGGTTAATTCCCGGGATGGTGGGACTGTCACATGATGAAAGAATGGAGTGACTGAGCTTGTATTCACTGGAATTTAGAAGGATGAGAGGGGATTTTATAGGGACTTCAAATTATTAAGGGATTGGAGAGGCTAGATGCAGGAAACATGTTCCCGATGTTGGGGGACTCAAGAACCAGGGGCGCAGTTTAAGAATATGGGGTAGGCTATTTAGAACTGAGATGAGGAAAAGCTTTTTCACACATAAAGTTGTGAATTTGTGGAATTCTCAGCCTCAGAAGAAAGTGGAGACCGATTCACTGGATGCATTCAAAAGAGAGTTAGATAGAGCTCTTAGGGCTAGCAGAATCAAGGGGTATGGGGAGAAGGCAGGAACGGGGTACCGATTGTGGATGATCAGCCTTGATCACATTGAATGGTGGAGCTGGCTCGAAGGGCCGAATGACCTATTCCTGCACCTATTGTCTTTGTATCTATGTAATGTTGGTTTAGTTTAGTGAAAAACACTCTAGCGAGAGTATTAATCTTTCCCCTAAAATTGTGTGCCCTCCTGTGAGCTGCCATGTTGCCTGAGTACTGAGAAAATGAGTCCAGTCAGGCTTAACTATGCATGGGAAGTTAAATAAAGAAGGTGCAACCTCACAGAGACATCAAGTTAATTGCCATCGAGGAATAGGTTGGTTGCCAATGTATTGTTCCAACTCATAAGATAGTCTGATTTGAAGGAGATTTAAAAAATCTTTTGGTGACTTTTTCTATTTCCCAAGTAGTTTTTGGGGTTCATATTTCAAGAACTTAAATATTAATTAAAAAATAAGTTGTTAATCAGGGTGGCATGGTGGCGCAGCAGTAGAGTTGGTGCCTTACAGCCAGAGACCCGGGTTCGATCCTGCCTACAGGTGCTTGTCTGTACAGAGTTTGTACGTTCTCCACATGACCTCCATTGGTTTTCTTCAGGATCTCCTGTTTCCTCCCACACTCCAAACACGTACATGCTTGTGGGTTAATTGGCTTGCTATAATTGTAAATTGGCCCTAGTGTGTGTTGGCTAGTGTCAGTGTATGGGAACACTCGACGGTGTAGACTTGGTGGGCCAAAGGCCCTGTTTCTCAAAATGAAATGAAAATAATATTTTCCATTCAAACAGCTAAAAAAAATTATTTAAAACTAAATAGCTAATGAGGCAGAAATTACTGCATTATTTTAAATTATTTGATTACGTATTTGAAACAAATGTTAAAATAGATCAAATAATGTCATTGAATATTGCATTATAGTTCCAACTGGAATGCTATAACTAATACAGAAGAAATGTGCTAAATGGCTTCATATTGTATTGTACTTTTACGATAATACTTGTGAATAAAAGTAATTGTACTTCAAAAGTAACTATCTACATACCTCTGACTGTTGTTCTGGAAGCTTCATGTTGTCAAAGATCCTGAAAACAATTCTAAACAGATCTTGCCACCAATGCTTCTCAAAAGTATGACCATAGGTTTTCATTATTTCAAACATCACAGTTAATCCCCTATGTCAAGATTTAAAAAAAAGATCAAATGATGACAATCTTGTGTACTTGTGAAAGATATATTTACTTATGTATTTTACACCTTAATTAGAGTGATTATTTCATTTATTCATTATACCATGTTGCAGAATCTGAGATTAGGTACAATACAGACTGTGGCATTCAATATTTTCAATTCACTTTGGAGAAAGTGGATATTGTTGGCAAGGCCAGCATTTAAGTGTACTTGAGAGACTAGTAATGAACCACCATCTTGGACCTCTGTTGTAGATATTCGTAGACTGTTGAGCAGGGAGTTGCAAGATGTAGAGCCAGTAACAATGAAGGACTGACAATATATTTCCAAGTCAGAGTGGTGTGCAACATGCAAGTGGACCTACAAGTGGTTGTGCGCTCATGTATCTGCTAACTGTAACCCATCTTTGCTGGTGTGGATTGAGGCCTTAGGCTGCGCTGTTGCAAGTGCATAAGGTGGGCAACTCACGTGAGTTTTGTAGATGCTGCATGTGGAAGTATTTAATTATTAAAGTGGTGAAAAGGGTACCAATCAAGTAGGTTGCTTTATCCTGGACAATGTTGAGTTCTTTGAATGCTTTTACAGTTTAACACATTCAGTCATTTGGGGAGTATGTCCATTATACAATAGACTTGTGCCTTACAGATGGTGGAAAGGCAGATGGTGCCAAGGACTGAATGACTGCAGGATAATCAACCACTGGCTTGCTCTTATAAATATTTATGTGGTTATCCAATTGAACTTCTAATTAAAGGTAACCCCCAGGATGTTAATGGTTTGGGAACTTGATGATAATAGAATGACAGTGATAGATGGTTAGGTCGTCCCGCATTGGATCTTGTCATTGGATGGCACATAGATAGCACAGATGTTATTTAGCACATTAACTTGCCTATCTGTTAACACTTTCCAATTCTCAAATAAATATGTTTAAGTATGAAAAAAACATAAAATGTCAATAAAATGAATGCAAAGCCATTTATTATTTATCGTCAGACTTTGTACATCAGCATCTTATATCATAAAGCAATATTTAAAATAATCCAAGTGTGATAAAGTCAAGAGAGATCCTTTTATCGGTGTCAGTGGGTGGCAGCAACTACAAAGAAACCATGGTGGCTTGGAAATCCTTTTTATTAAATGGTTCTGTGTGGACACTTGTCTTTAAAAAATTGATAGTCTTCACAATATTGACATTTGGAGCACGTACAAATCACTCCTACCAATATAAAACCAGCTTCACCACATGACAGCTGCTATCAAATTAGATTTCTGTAAATCTAATTTGTTTTATTGCTTACTTTCCAACTATACAGAAGCTGTGGTATCGTTAATGGACAAGTAACAGCTAATGGCGAGTCAGAGTACAGGAGAGAGACTGATATTCTAAAATTGTATGGTGCCTGAACAATAATCTTGTTCCCAATGTTAGCAAGGCCAAGGAGTCGATTGTTGACTTCAGGAATGGGAAACTAAAGGGCCTGTCCCACTTGGGCATCACGCAGGTGAATCCCAAAATCCTGGGGCGCTGCACGCTACTGTGCGTCACTGCCTACACCACCATGCCTCACTACGCGCCATGCGCGCATAATGTACGCCATGCGCGTGTGACGCGTAAATGATGTCGCGTAAATGACTCGCAAATGACGTCCAAGTGGGACAGGCCCTTAAGGATCCATGAATCTATTTTCATCAATGGCACTGGGGAGGAGAGGGTCAACAATCTCAAGTTTCGGGGCTTGTGTATCTTTGAAGATTTATCCTGGGCCCAGCACATTGATGCAATCACAAAGTAAGCTCATCAATGCCTCTACCTTTTTAGAAGATTGGGTATGTCACCAAATCTGCTGTTGAACCTTTACAGACATATGAGAGAAAACATACTGACTGGTTGTATCATAACCTGGTTTAGCAACTTGATTGCCCAGGAATGAAGGAGGGTGCAGAAAGTGGTAGGCATTGCATCATGGGTACAAACCTCTCAACTATCATAGAGATCAACAGGACGGGCTGCCTCAAAAAGGCATCAATGACCCACTACCACTGGGATGCCTGAAAACCGTGACCACCAGTTTCATAAACAGATTCTTCTCAGCAACCATCAGGCTCTTCAACAATACACTACACCAACACTACCTCAGCAACTATGTTCGACAATGTACTTTGTTTTGGTTGCACTATGTACTTTGGTGATGCACTATTATAGTCTGCTTGCTAAATATTACATATTATTAATTAATTGTGTTGTTGATTTATATGTATGTTATTGCGTGAATGGGCCTGTAAAGCTGCAAGTAAGAATGTCATTATTCTCTTGCCGCTACATATGACAATGAAACTCTCTCGACTTGACTCGTAATTCTTTGGCCCTTCTGATGAGATAATAAATATTATGGCGCAAAGGAAATAATTTTCTCAAGAAATTATTCTGTCCTTTGAAATAAAACAATTTAAAATGTTACTCAAAACACTAGATAATTCAGAAGGGTTCAACAGACTGGATAGTTAAGTGTGATAAGGTAAGCAAATTCTAATCAGTTATAGTAAAACAAACTGATGTACAATACATTTCAAAGAATGAATATATCCTGCCAATAGACACTTTAAATCTTACATAATATACCAACATTATTGCAATCTGAAATGCTGCTTTAATAACTTATCGAAATAATTTCTTACCTAGTTCTTACGTCTAATTTGCATCTGTTAATTATGCAAGACAACTCAAACAGAATTGGAAACCATCCTCTCACCCAAACTCGGTCTTCAGCAGGTACATTCATATCATCACTGGTATATTCATTGAAAGCCTGTTAAAAAGAATAATAGAATGGAACAATGGAACAATTTAAATTACTTCTGAATACAATTATGGAAACAATACGACTTTCATATTGTTTTTTTTCCCCATCCTATCTCTGTACGAGTCACATCTTTCCTTATTGGAGAACATCCAATAAAAAAAGTCATAAACAGCCATTTGTGCTGTCTGCCTACCCTGTCCAATGTCAAACATTCACATAACAATCACTCATTCCATTTCAAAGTCCTCAGTAAGATTATTTATTGAAATTACATTAATGTTCAATTATACTTAATTTGTGATAACCAAAATCTCACCTGTGGTCTCTCTGACACATATTTTGCACAGTGACGAATGAGACGTATTGCTTCCATGCTTGTATCAGGAAAAGCAGCATTGCAGGCAAATTCTGACAAACATTTTACTGCATCTTGAAAGGAATCTATTGTTGCTGGGAAATGCTTTGCAAATACATTCACTGTGAAAATAATATGAAAATTATACATTTGACTTTATTACTCTTAAAAACTCACTTTTGCTAATTTCAGGTTAATAATTGATCTCTTTGTTTATATGTGTGACGCATTAAAACCACCATTAAAATTGAAACTGACTTCAAATTAAAATTGTATTAAGGATTGAATTGAAAGGTTTTGTAATCCTGTGATATTTGTTGTATTCTCTTTTGTTTATGTTTAACTTTACTTTCAGAACCTTCAACAATGAACGCAAGAGGATAGAGAGAATGATGGACTCAGCCCAGTCCGACATGAACTAACCTTTCCCACATTGAAAACATCTATGAAGCGCTGGCTCAACATAGCGGCCCCTATCATCAAGGATCCCTACTATCTAGGTCATGCTCTCTTCTCACTGCTACTGTCAGGCCGAATGTACAGGAGCCTGATGACCACACCATCAGGTTTAGGAATAGCTACTTTCCTGCAGTTATCATGTTTGCAAAACATCCTCCAGAAAACTAATTCTACCTCTGCAACAAAACACTACAAATCACCTCTTGCACCACCATGGACTTATTTTCCAACTGTGGTCGCAATCATCTCTCTTAACCTGGGCCAGATTCCTTGTTCTTTTGCACAGTCTTTTTCTTTTCATTTTCTTATAGAATATGTAAAA
The DNA here is from genome assembly GCF_010909765.2 of Amblyraja radiata. NCBI lineage: Eukaryota > Metazoa > Chordata > Chondrichthyes > Rajiformes > Rajidae > Amblyraja > Amblyraja radiata. Next base: position 49,245,457 of record NC_045959.1, on the reverse strand, counting down.
TTGATATACAATTTATGTTTTTGTAGTGTTTTAGTCTACGTACCCATGATATTGCTGCAAGCAAGATTTTCATTCCACTTGTACCTCACGGTACTTGTGCACATGCCAATAACCATCACGATATGAGAGATGTTATTAAGACCTGGGTTAGCTGCGCAATAATTGGAGAGACTGCAGTATACCTAACAGATTCTTCACTGGTATAATAAGGTTTGTTATTTACCAAGCACATTTCCATTCCAGTTAATTTTGCTTAGGGGGTCTTAGTTCAAGATTTTCTTTGATAAATATTTATTATAAAAACAACACGATTTAATATTTATTGCTTGGTTAAGTAAATGGTGCCATAAAAAATATTAAACGCTCAAAGATTTCCAAATCAAAAGAATAGTTAAGTATTTTAAATTAGATTACATCACAATATATACAAGATAATTAAGACTGAATGAAAGTGATGTGGGATGAGAACATGGTTAATGTTAAACACGATTTCACTTTATTCATTCTGCCCCTTATTTTTTATAATACTTTAACAAAAGTCAACATTAATGTGAGATGCAAAGTCAAGTTAGGATTGTATGGCAGGAAAGCAGCATTTACAATTACATAGTATTGTAAATGTTGCAAAGTTATTACTTTTTAAATGTACTTCAACAAACCTGTGAATCTGGAATTTGTGGAGAAATATTGGGATTTTCCAAAATATGAGGCTACATTCTTCTAAATAACCAACAACAACTACACAACTTTCCTGCGGCTTTCAAACTGTACAACTCCTCCCCCTTCCTTCGTGGGGTAGACTGACTCGCTCCCCACCCCCTCTCCTCAACCTTTGCACATCTCCAAACCTTTCCACCCGTCATTTTAATTTCATGTTTCGTGTATTTTGTGTTTTATGACTGTTGGCAGATCAATATCCCTCCTAGGATAAATAAAGTTATATCGTATCTTATCGTAATGCATACATGTACACAGATTTGCAAGTTCCTTAGTCATGGACATTTCTCTTACTCTTCACTCTCTATATAGGATCACATTGTTGATCTCTCCAATTACAGAGGAATTCACTGTAATATCCTGCGCCAGATCCAATTTCAAAGGATAGGAATGCTTGCAGGAATTTTTCAAAGATATTAGTTAAAAAAATTGACAGTGCATAATAATATATCTTTTTTTAAATGTCAATGATTTGAGTAATCATTACTTCAATATAAAAAATCGCAAGTTTACATGCTTTGGTGGAATGCTTAAATATTTAAAACTTAGAAAAATATTTATCTTTTCGCAATTTTAACAATTTCAGGAAAGCCAGTGACATGGCTCATCCATCAGTTGCTCTCCCCCTCCATATAGTGCCATAATGCTCTATTGATGTGCAGCACCTACCCATAAGGAGTTGGAGAATGTAGGTGAGGTACTAAACAAGTACTTTAAATCTGTATTCACCGAGGAGAAGGACTTGTAAGACAATGATCAGTGTGGAGAATACAAATATGCTAGAGCAGTTTGAGATTGAGAAGGAGATGGTGCTGGTGCTCTTTTACATAGATACATATAGATACATAGACAATAGGTGCAGGAGTAGACCATTCAGCTCTTTGAGCCAGCACCGCCATTTAATGTGATCATGGCTGATCATCCACAATCAGTACCCCGTTCCTGCCTTCTCCCCATACCCCTTGTTTCCGCTTGCCCCAAGAGCTCTATCTAACTCTCTTTTGAATGCATCCCGTGAATCGGACTCCACTGCCTTCTGAGGCAGAGAATTCCACAAATTCACACCTCTCTGTGTGAAAAAGTTTTTCCTCATCTCAGTTCTAAATGGCCGACCCCTTATTCTTAAACTGAGGCCCCTGGTTCTTGACTCCACCAACACCGGGAACATGTTTCCTGCATCTAGCGTGTCCAATCCCTTTATAATTTTATATGTCTCTATAAGATCTCCTATCATCCTCCTAAATTCAAGTGAATACAAGCTCAGTCGCTCCATTCTTTCATCATATGACAGTCCCGCCATCCCGGGAATTAACCTCGTAAACCTACGCTGCACTCCCTAAATAGCAAGAATGTCTTTCCTCAAATTAGGAGACCAAAACTGCACACAATATTCCAGGTGTGGTCTCATCAGGGCCCTGTACAACTGCAGAAGGACCTCTTTGCTCCTATACTCAACTCCTCTCATTATGAAGGCCAACATGCCATTAGCCTTCTTCACTGCCTGTTGTACCTGCATGCTTATTTTCATTGACTGATGTACTAGGACACCCAGGTCTCGTTGTACTTCCCCTTTTCCTAACCTGACTCCATTCAGATAATAATCTGCCTTCTCGTTCTTGCCACCAAAATGGATTACCTCACATTTATCCACATTTTAGAGCTTCAAGATGGATAGGTTCCCAGGGCCTGGTGGAATCTGGCCCAGGTTAAGAGAGATGATTGCGAGGGCCTTAACAATGATCATTGTTTCTTCTGTAGCTACATGCGAGATCTTGGAGGACTGGAGAGTGGCCAATGTTGTGCCTTTCTTTAAGAATGGAAGTAGAGAGAATCCATGTGCCTATAGTGAGCCTCACATCAGTGGTAGGGAAACTATTGGAGAGAATTCATTGAGATAGCATTTACTCCCATTTGGAAGAGAATGGGCTATTAAGGAATATCCAGCAAGGCTCTGTATGTTGCAGGTCGTGTCGTACGAACCTGATTGACTTTTTTGAGGAGATTGATGAAGGTATGGCTGTGGGTGTTGTATACATGGATTTTAGTAAGGCTTTTAATAGGTCCCTCATGGTAGGTTGATTCAGAAGATTAAGGTGTACGGGATTCATGATGACTTGGTTGAGCAAGGAAAATGTATTATTGAATGCATAGAATTATGAAGTGGGTACAGTCAATTCCCTACTATTAATGGCCATTTTTTAACATGCAGTTCAAAAATCAAATAGGTTACAACCACCTATCAACCTTAAATATGAACTCTGAATTAAGATGACCAGAAATCTGGTGAAATAACATATATTAAAAAAAAATATATCCACATAATTAGACATTTTACAATTATCTACATTTCAGGCTAACATTAATCATTTTGATGACTGAAATAATACTCACTGACAATGTGTCCTGTTGTTTGGAATGCTAGCTCTACGATACTCTCATCTTGATCTGAGGCTGCTAGGTGAAACACAGAGAAAATATTCTTCCAGCCAGAACGAATATTACCAGCCTGAGAATTAACCATCTGTGCAATGCATCGAACCACCATATCTCTGATTGTTGGAGATCTTCAAGAAAAAATACATACTTTGCAAAAATGTAATTGAAAAACCTGAACATTTGTTAAAGACATTATTAAAAGTGGTAAAGATGGGAATAATCAAACATTACGCAGCTAAATTGTATAAAATAATTTGCACATCCTTACATCCACATTTTTGTTTTTTAAAAGTAATCAGAGATAACTACAATTCCACAACAGAACTCTTGTCATCAGACAGAATGCCATTTTTAAGTTGATAGGAACTTACCTGTTCTTTTTCATTATGTGCTCAAAAGGTCTTAAGAAATCTTTCTGAAATCTGAAGTTAGCAAGCTCGCCTTTCTCCAAGAATTTCATTGATAACTGCCTCAGAGAGTCTACAGCAAAAATGGCAACATCTTCATTGGGATTGCAACCAACCTGGTATTAAATGAAAGTAGTTAACTTCTTTCAGCACCATGAAAGAACACTTATAAATCTGAATTTATTGATATTTCATTTCATTCATTGGACTTCACACATTTAAATGAAGAAATGCAAAATATGCACAATGACTAATTCAATTTAAATTTCTGTCCTATAACAGAGAATTTTAAAAATTAAATCTAGAATTAGAAGAAGATAATTAATTGGACTTGTACTGAAAGAACTGTTTTCCGAGAAACTTTATGTGGATTTAGGACTAGAGATATGCACTGCCGCATATATTAAGAAATGTGTGGCAAAAATAAAATAGAATTTGGCAAAAATTACAAGTCTATTACTAGTGAGATGAACAGTAAAGTTGAGAGATAACAGGAAATCAGAAAGATTGATAAGTATAATCAAACATGAAGAACGTCATGAGACAGGGAAATAAGATGGGAGGGGTGATTTGTGTTGAAGGCAAAAATCACATGTTAAAACAAGACAGGAAAAGAACTCTGCATAACTATAAAGTAGTTGTTAATAAAATAAACACAATAATATAAATGGATTGAGAGGAAGGATAACATTTTAACCACAGATGAAAAACAGGTGGGATAAAGTTGAATAAGAGGTGGTGTGGGATGAACAAGTTTCAGAACAAATAACATATATTTAGATAACCATAGACATACCAAATCTGTAATCTACTACAGTAGAAATATGAATGAATTGTCAACATTATCAAAATTATATAACCACAAATTACATTTCTATTTACACATGTAAATCGGTGTGCTTAACAAAGCTCAAATGCATTGCAGATTTCTTACAAAAAAAATCACCTTGTTAAAATGGTCTCCTATGACCTCCCATATCCTGGACCATTGCAGCCTGATTCGACCCATATTGTAATATGATATTTCAACTATCTTCTGAAGGCTGAACATTCGTGGATGTGTTGGTGAGGCTAACTCATCCATGGACACAGCACAAAGCCAGCGCACAAAATCAACTGAAAATATCAAGCAAATAAAACATTTTTAATGTGCTATGTAAAATGAATTAAAACAATGATATGAGAAATATTCAATTAAGACATACCAATAGCATTTCCATCCAGCCTTGTTGATCCTGTAAAGATCCTGGAATGCAAAAGGGACAAGCTTTCCATGTTGAGGATTGTACAGTAAGACAAATAAGTTTTACAAAATGATACCAAATGGCTATGAAAGAGTGGGAAAGAGCGGGTTGGACACATTTACATGCAAATAGCTGAAAGATTTAAGAACCTTTTGATACTAATAGTAAAATACTTCAATCATCCTTTATAATAGTGGGAAAATAATAGTGTGAGGGCAAAGAGGAAAAGTACATATTAGAAAGCTTTCTTGAGCAGAGAGGTTATATCTTCAGTCACACACTAAAAGCATAATATTACAAAGTATGTCTTCAATATTTGACTTCTGAAATATTATATTGAACAGGAGTACAATGTTTGTTTACCTACTATGTTTACCTACTATGCGAACAAAATGTATTTCCACCACAGTGTGTTTTCATCTCCATGACAGAGCAATGCTGGATCTAGTTCTGGGAGCAGGTGGAACATGTCTCAGTGGCAAGAGCAATGCTCACAAATCATTAAGTTTAGTGGTTATTAAAAGGAATAAAGCAAAATCAATAATTAAAATATACTCAACCGAAGTAGTGACAGTTTTTCTATTGAAACAAAATCTTGGTTTAGTTGGACAATCAAATATTGCCAGGTATATAAGCGACCAGAGGTCTTCAAAGAGGAAATACTATGTACAGTCTAGAAGATGTAATGTGAGGGGGGAAAAAATGGCTTTCGAGCCTCAGTCATCTAGCATGGAAACAGGCCCTTATGCCACCAGTACCATGCCAACCATCTGATACCAATTTACTAATCCCATTTTCATTCCCCCCACATTCTCATCAACTTCGGCCAGATTCTATCACTCACTAATGTTCACGAGGGACAATTTACCGTCACCAATTAACCTACCTATGAGTTTAGGATGGGGTAGGAAACACAAGCAATCACAAGGAAAATGCACAAACTCAACACAGACACCAGGTTGCTGAAGCCGAGAGGCAGCTGCTCTACCAGCTGTATCACCATATTAACCAACACTGAACTTCTCTGCTTGACCGAAGATAACAAGATTACAGAAGAAAGGTTTCTGATATATGGAATATGGAATGGAATACTTTATTGTCACATGTGGCAAGTCACAGTGAAATTCTTTGCCTTCATACGCAAGGAATGCAAATAGCCTCCACATACAGTGCTGACATGTTTAACAGAAAATCAAGCCAAACCTGAAAGCTTTAGGGACCATATTGGAATACAAGTTCAGAAGATATAATATTTCATGAAAAATTAGCAAATAACAAAAGACCGGAGCAGAATTAGACCATTTAGCCCATCGAATCTGCTCCGCCATTTAATCATGGCTGATCTATTTTTCTCTCTCAACCACGTACTCCTACTTCTCCCTATAAACTTTGACGCCCTTACTAATCAAGGACCTATCAATCTCTACTGAAAAAAAATATCCAGTGACTTGGCCTGGTAACTGAGGGGTTAATGTGTGTAAAATTCATCTTTGTTTGTGTAAAACTTTTGCTATTAACCAATGTTTCCAAATGAATCAAATTAATATTTTTTAAATATTCTGTCAATAGTTCCTCGGCTTGCTTCTTCTCCCCTTGCCGTCTCTACCTTCTTGAGTTTAGAATAATTGAGAGCAGACCTCACCAAAACATGCAAAATTCTTAAAAGAGCTTGACAGTCTAGACGCAGGGAGGATTTTGCCGGGCTGATCAGGATGCAGTGTTTCTGAATGAGGAACAGATTGCTCAGGACTGAGACAAGGCCAATTTTCTTCATTCAGACGTGATGAAATGTTGGAGCCTGTGAAGACTAAGTCTGCATGTTCCTTCAAAATTGGGAACAATGGATTTCTGTACACCACGGAGGATGAAGTTCTACTTTCCTTTGAGAATCTTCTTAATAAATACTCCATCTGCCAATGGTCCATCTTACCCAATCCTACGAAGCTTGATGTCTTTGATATTTCTGACAGGTGTGTTGAGTAAGGGATTTCAACTTGGTAGGGGATTAGCAAGTTTGCTGATGATACATATGTTAGTGGTTTTGCAGATAGTGAAGATGGTTGTGAACGATTGCAGTAGGATCTGGATCGATTAGCCAGGTGGGCGGAGGATTGGTTGATGGAATTTAATACAGAGAAGTGTGACGTGTTGCATTTTGGGACGTCGAACAAGGGCAGGACCTACACAGTAAATGGTAGGGCTCTGGGTAGTGTTGTAGAGCAGAGCGTTCTAGGAGTACAAGTGCATGGTTCCTTGAAGGTCGAGTCGCAGGTAGATTAGGTGGTTAAAAAGGCTTTTGGCACTTTGGCCTTCATCAGTCAGATTATTGAGTATAGAAGTTGGGAGGTCATGTTGCAGTTGTATAAGATGTTGGTGAGACCGCATTTAGAATATTGTGTTCAGTTCTGGGCACCATGTTATAAGAAAGATATTGTCAAGTTTGAAAGGGTTCAGAAAAGATTTATGATGATGTTGCCAGGAATAGAGGGTGTGAGCTATAGGGAGAGGTTAAGTAGGATGAGGGGAGATCTTAGAGATGTACAAAATCATGAGAGGAATAGATCAGGTAGATGCACAGAGTCTTTTACCCAGAGTAGGGGAATTGAGGACCAGAGGACATAGGTTCAAGGTGAAGGGGAAAAGATTTAATAGGAATCCGAGGGGCAACTTTTTCACACAGAGGGTGGTGGGTGTATGGAACAAGCTGCCAGAGGAGGTAGTTGAGGCTGGGATTATTCCAACATTTAAGAAACAGTTAGACAGGTACATGGACAGAACAGGGTTGGAGGGTTATGGACCATGTGCAAGCAAGTGGGACTAGGGTAGCTGGGACATTGTTGGCCGGTGCGGGCGAGTTGGGCCGAAGGGCCTGTTTCCACACACTGTATCACTATGACTTATTTGCCTCACTAACATTTAAGGGCTTTGTATATTTTGCAAAGGAGATGGATTAATTATCAGATCTCAGGTGACAAAAATATTTGAAATTGAGTCTGCAAAGTGTACCAAATGAACCACAGGGCATATAACTCTCAAGACAAAACCAATCTTACCTGTCAACTGCCACAACAACACTCTGAGAGCTGGTCTCACCAATGGATTCCTGGATGCTAGCTATTTGCTTTCGGTCCACAGTCCCACCACCCAAAGTACCTGAGTAGCAAAGAAAGAAACGGCTATGTGTAAAGTTTTCACTGTTATCTTTTTTTAAATTTTTTTTATTTTTAAAAAAAAATTATTTTTATTAGAAGTACGGTAAATTACAATAATATACAACACATATATCTTAATACATTTTTTGTACCGCTTCATTTTTTTGAGCTTTAAGAAAAAGATAGAAGTAAGGAAAGTAAAGAAAGTGCGCAAGAGTCGTGAAGTGCAAGAGAGTGTTGGGAAAAGAAAGCCCCTTAGAAAAGAAGTTAGAGAAGGAAGTAAAGTAAGAAAGTAGACCCTAGAAAAGAAAGAAAAAGAAAGTAGGAACAATCGCTCTATTATAACATTATACTCCGCAGAAAGGGGACTACCAACCAAGTCTGTTTTTGTTGTTTTACCTCCCATTGCCAGGTCCTGATATCATTTATTTATTTATTTATTTTTAAAATTACTATTGCACCTCATGCTTGTAATAGGTCCAGAAACGTAGACCACGTCTTTTGGAATTGGTCTGCTTTACCTGCTAAGAGGAATCTCATCTCTTCCAGATGTAATGTTTCAAACATATTTGATGTCCACATTTTTATTGTTGGTGTGGGCGCATTTTTCCAGAATTTAAGTATGAGCTTTTTTCCCATTATTAGCCGTAATTGAATAAATTCTTCTGATACACGTTTAATTCAGGGATACCTTCCGATATTCCAAAAATGATCCATTCTGGTTTTGGTACCAGTTTTATTTTAATTAATTTTGAAAAAATATCAAATATTTCATACCAGAATTTTTGGATTTTTGTACGAAAAACAAAAGAATGCGCTATGGTAGCTTCTTGACACAGACATTTATCACAGATTGGTGAAACATTAGGAAAGATTTTATTTAATTTAGTTTTTGAATAATATAGTCTATGTAATGTTTTGAATTGGATGAGCGTATGTCGTACGTTGATCGAACATTCACTGTTATCTTTAAAAAATAAACTTAATTCAGATTGCAAAGAATCATAAACATAAAACATGATTAAACAGATAATCAAGATAATAATAATAACAATGAAAATAGATTTTGCCAGCCCTCGAATACAACTACCAAGAATGAAACTCATCAATGCTGTATGGAAATAGTTAAATCTTTAGAAAACAATGTACAGTGCTGTAAATTGTGAACTAAATTGCCTGGTTAGCAGGTACAGAGTCATAGATTGGATTCCACAGTGTGGAAAAAGGCCCTTTGGCCCAACTCGCCTACACCGGCCAACAATGTCCCAGCTACCCTAGTCCCACTTGCCTACAAATCTTTCTGTTTCGTGCCTGTTCCTTAATTCAAGAAATGACATGAAACTTATTTTGAACAATTACTTTAAACACACTTCCAGCCTCAACAACTCCTGTTTTGTAAAAAATAACTTACCCAATCCAAGACCCAAATATTCATCAGCAGTTTGATCCCTGGTTCCAGAAACTGATCCCTCTCTACCTCGAATGGTTCCAGATATGTAACGCGTTTTTACTCCCGTACCTATCAACTGAGCCAGTTCCAACTGACTAATACATTTTAAGATCTGTAAACATGTATAGATAAAAAGGAACACAAAACAAAAACAAAATGAATTAAATAATTTAAAATTATTGAAAGAGTTTACCAAAATTATACAGCACTACAAAGTCAAAGATCTGCAGCAAGACCTGGCGGAGATCTATTTATTAAATGCCTATTAATGAATGCTTCAGAATGATAATATATATTGCCAGCTATACAATTAAACTGCATTTCAAGAACATAAACACAGCTAAAATATGATACTGTTTGTTGGTTGTCAAACAAATATCTTTGAACATTAAACAATCTATGCTATACATTAGGCAAGATTTGTCCATTAATTATCTTTAATTACCCATCCAATGAACAAGCAGCAGGATCTTTGTCTCTGAAAATCATGTGTCTGGAATTTAATCAGCAGCAAAACAGCACTCGCACTGGACTAAATAAAGCTTTCCCTCGGAGGTCTAGCTATGGCAACAATTTTCTTTTTATACACCTCCTGTTATTTGCTTTCTTTTCATGAGGATCCTGAATGTCCAGTATATGTGGTATCACCAAGGTGGCCAAGTAGCTGATTAAAGGAAAGGGCAAAAATTGCAGGGTCTAAGATTTCTCTCTGTTTCAATAGTTAAAGGCTGATGGTTAAATGGCCAGCAGGATTTTGGCCAAATTAAAGGTATACCAATTTACTTATTAGTTCATTTCCTGCCTGACAGCTGTCCACATTGGTGCAAGGGCTATTTGCCAGGTGAGGAAATGGAACAAAGTTTCAGGCAGTTCATGGCAAGTAGGACAGACTGCTAATCACCGTCAGAGAAAGAAAGAGACGAAGTTTGGTAGAACAGTGGTTGAAAGATTCCTTTAGAGGTCCAGGGGAAAGCTCCTGGTCCTTCTAGCACACAAGACAATAAAAAGTTCTTATTTTCAGGAGCTTGAGCTCACATTTTATTACATTACCAGATGTTTTAATTGATGAAAAATAGATCCAAAATACTGTAATATGTAAACCAATTTCTAAATGAAATACTTTAATGAAATGTTTTACCTCTAAGACAGGACACAAACAGCAATGCATGCCAATGCTGATTCCAAGAGACCCATTATACCACTAATGGGGAATTATTTGATTTCTGAGAACAAACTAGCGGTTCTCCCCATTTTTCTGGTATACTATTTATGGCATGCCATTAAAAAAAACACCTTTACGGAACATGACGATAATTGGACAAAATTCTGGCATACGTAAGATTGAAATGGATGGATTTCAGAAGGGTAGAAACAAAATTGTTAATTAAAAAACAAAAAACAAACCTGTACTCAAGTTGCCCTGAGCTAAAATGTGTGTTTTATCTGAGGAGATGGGGAACAAACCCATAAAACGTCACAAATTAAATGAATTGCAAAACTGATTTCTTTTGCTGTTTTACCATGCAAATTCAGGTTGATCAAATTTCCGATACCTCGAAGCTAGTACCAGTGTGAAGAACAGGTAACAGCATCTGCATCATAGTTTGAGTTACATGAGGAAGAATTCTCTCCTCCTTCAACCATCAAAAAAACCTGTAAACCTTCCCACCCAATAATCCAATGCCCTGCACTTCACCACGTCTTTCTTAATGTCCTCACCTGCACCTTAATGCAATCAACCAAACTACAGCATGGTTAGATTTCAAACATAGAATAATACAGCACAAGAACAGGCCCTTAAGGCCACTAAAAACATTTTTCATAGTTCATCTAACAAGGCCAAGATAATTTAATAATTAAATTATGAAAAATTAACAATTGTAAGAACATTTTACTCGAATAGTAGTATTATTATTAATAGTAGTGGTACTCTGGTTCTCGAAGAGCAATAATGTTCATAAGTATAATGACAATTAATAATAAAATTGAAAAGATGTTGTACCTCATGCCAGGAGGCCCCAAGATAGTTGCCATCAGTGTGAGCCACTGTGATGAGAGTTTTGATAGTGTCAATGTTTTTTTGCTTCATTTCAGTGATACCAGAACTTGCTGTTAATAAAGTAAATCTTGCAAGGGCCTGCACATAGGCGTCTCTTTCAAGCTGTTAATAAAATCAATGCAATCAAAATATTGATTTTAATCTAAAATAGAAAAAATTACTAAACCATCATTACATGTCAATATTTAAAATTAAGAACTTAACATGAGTACAGGAGGATGGATGGCGTCAGTTGGCCCCTCATGCCTGATCCACATTCAATAAGATTGCAGCTGGCTTTTTATCTCAGTGCAACTTTCTTACACTAACCCTTAATTTCAATGTTATTTTTGTCCTGAAATAACATTTTCTTTGTCCTATCAGATGTGCATCATCTGTCGCAATTAAATAGGAATCCACACCTGGAGTGTAATGTACAGTGTTGGTCCACTTTACTAAAAAGGGATCTGTTTACCCCCAAGGGAGTACAGAATAATTCATTGAAGGATTACAGGTTTGTTCTTTGACTAAATGCACTGAGACAGTATTTTCGAGAGTTTGGAAATACGAACGGAGATCTCTTCGAAATTTACAAAACTCTTACAGGGCTTGATAGGCTAGATGGAGGAAAGATGTTTCTCTGGCTGAGGAGTAGAACCAAATGTTGCAGTCTCAGAACAATAGGTAGGCCATGGGTAGGATGTGATGAGGAGAAATCTTATCAAGCAGAAGATGGTGATATTTTTAGATATCTCCATCATTGAGGGCTCTGGATGCTCAGTTGTTGAGTTCATTCAGAACAAAGGTCAATAATTTTCTGTATATTAGAGAATAAAACATATAAGCATAGTACAAGAAAAGAGCATTGAGGTAGATCATCTTCTGTTCACCTTGATGAATTGAGCAGCTGGCTGGCATACTCAAATCCTTCATTCTTATGGTCTAATATAACGATTTAACAATTTCATAAAGCAAACATTACAAAGTTAAAGATCTTTTAAATGGCATACGAGCCATTTCAGAGTGCAGAGTAATGCATTGCAATGCTGTGCGCTTCCAGATCAGGTTCAGAGGGCAGATTTTCCTTCTTAAATGAGATGTGAATCTGGAGGGTTTTTACAAAAATCCAGTCACTTCAGGGACACTTTAATTAATAGCTTCATTTTATTTAATTACAATTTCCAAGCTCTGAGGGTAGGATTTGAACTTGCTTATGGATTATTAGTCGAGGCAAACTGATTACTTGTCCAATGGCATAACCACTGTTATGATTTATACATAATATCTATTGACATTTCTTAAAAACACAGCTCTTTCATACAAAGTAGCTTTTATTACCTGAATATTGAAGATACAAGCTGTCCGGATGGCACAGCGTATGCCCTCCAGGCAAAGAAAGGCAACCTCTGGATCATCACAATCTTGTAAACCCACACTGAAAGCAGCCAAAAATGGTGTCCAAGCCAACTACGAAACAAAAACAATTATTTTTAAAACCTTTACAAAAGAACAGCATTCTCTAGGCAGCGAGTAAATGTATAATTTCTATCACTCAGCACTTAGAACTATCAAGGCACTCATTTTGTATTATGATTAATAAATAGCAAGAATGTAAAGTTCTGAATACAAATCAGAAAAAATTGGAGCCACTCACTAAGCCAGATAGCAACGATAGAGAGAAAAAGAGTCGACATTTCAAATTGAAGATGGACACAAAAAGCAGGAGGAACTCAGCAGGACAGGCAGCATCTCTGGAAAGAAGGAATGTGTGACGTTTCGGGTCTGCAGTTCCTTCTTACGACTTTAACATTGACGGCTTTATTTAATTACTTCATGAATAATTAATACAATAGAAGACCATAAAAGGGAAAAGAGAAGACAGAATCTACCTTTCCAAAGAGGGGAGAGTAGTGGTTTTTAATTTTAAATATGAATGCATTGAGAAATTCAGTAGAAAACATTAAATCTTGACCTTGCTTTAGATAACTTTTTGTTATTGTTGCTAAAAACTGAACAAATAGAACAGATTCACAGCTAAATGAACAACATAAGCTTCATCTTCAAGTCACATGTCACCAATGTTTTTCATTGTGTTCTAGGGCTCAGGATTCTAACTTGATCTATAGACAGGTTAGATTGTTTTTCTGCTTTGCTCTGTGGATTGAATGAACAAGGCTGAAAGAAAGACTGAAATGTTGATTTGCATATAATAACAGTTGAGCTGATGTTACTATGCACATGCTAAATCAAAGATAAATCGTCATATTCCATTTGAAATTCTGAAGGTTCATTCCATTTGCTTTAGAATGTGGAATAAAGAGTAATATACTTCTTCCACGGGTATAACGGATTGGAATGAGACCATAATAGAGCATGGGAGGAATGGATTTGAAGGCTCAAATAATGGAATTCCTGCACTACATTCTTGTGAAATGTTATTTTCAAAAGATTGAGACAGAACAGAGGGAGTACAGGTACATAGTTTCCTAAAGGTCACGAGGCTGGTGGACAGTGATGAAGGTGGTGTTTGGCACATTTGCCTTCATTGGGAAGGGTGTAGAGTTAAAAAGTTAGGACATCATGATGCAGCTGTACAAGTTGTGTATGAGACCACACTCGGTGCTCTATGTAGTCTGGTTGTCTACCTACAGGAAGGATGTCATTAAGTTGAAAAGGGTGCAGAAAAGATTTACAATAATGTTGCCTGGGCTTGTGGGCTTGAGTTGTTGGATAGGCAGGAATCTATCTCTTTGGAGATAGCAAACTGAGACCATATTGAGACATACTAGATCATGAGGAGCATGGATAAAGTGAACACTTGCAGTCTCTTTCTCAGGGCAGAGCATTCTAAAACTAGAGGGCATAGGCTTCAGATGAAAGGGTGAGATTTAAGAGGGATCTCAAGGGCAACCTTTTCACTCAGAGGGTACGCTATATCCGGAATGGGCTGCCAGTGAAAGCAATCGAAGTGGATACAATTTCGACTTTCAAGAGACATTTGAATAGATATGGACAGGAAGGGTTTAAGAGGGCTATGTGCCAAAATGTAAGCAAGTGGGACTAGCCCAGTATGCCAACTTGGTCAGCATGGACAAGGTCGGCCTGTTTCCATGCTGTACAGCTTTATAACTATTATTCAAAATAATTTGTAAAAAAACATTTAACACAGGAAAGAAAATGAGTACAAATACTTATTTTAGAACCGAGCCATTTATCTCAAAATATACCAAAAAGTCTCAATTTGTAATTAATTGCACATTTTAATATTTTATTCAAATAACAAATTTACAAACAATTCAGCTTTTACACAATATTGACAAGGAAGCAAGTGACCAAGTGCCCAATGTAATTTAACTTTATTTCCTGCTTACAAGCAGAAACTGAATCAGGAAGATCCAGTACTGAAAGTCACACAGTGTTGGTCAGAGGAAACAGATGAGATCCTTCATGAATGTTTTAAGTCAGTGGACTGGTTCATAATCAAGGACTCTGCAGCCGACCCAAATGAGTACTGCCATCACAGACTTCATATGTGTGTAGAGCAATGTGTACCATAGAAGACAGTACGAATGTTCTCCAACCGGATACCATGGAATAACTATAAGGTTCATACCTGGGTGAAGACCAAGTCTCCAGCGTTCATGTCAAACGATCCTGAGCAGTACAAGAAATCTATTTACGACCTTAGCAAAGCCATCAAGGATGCCTAGAGGGAATTCCAGACCATTCTTGAGTCCCAAGATAACCACAGGGGCGCATGTCATTTGTTGGAAGGCTTGCATGCTATAACGTGTTAGAAAGTGAAGTCGGGCAGTGCTGCCAATAATTCATCCCTCCCAGACAAGATGAATGGATTTTATACTTGCTTTGAGTAGAAGATCAATGGACTGACATCACCCACCGTGACAGCATCAGGTGCACTCGTACCTAGCGTCACCATCACTAATGTCTTTCATCTCTCCCGATACCATTCTGCTTTAAGACCACCATCATCCCAGTGCCAAAGAAAAGCAAGATGGCATGCCTTATTGATTACCAGTGGCTCTGTCAGACTTCCATTTATAGGCTATATTTTCAACATTATAATCCCAACTAAACTCATCTCCAAACCTCTGAACCTATGACTCACCAGTCCCTCTACAACTGGATCCTCGATTCCCTGACCTGGTATCAATTGTGCTGAAGTGGAGATGGTCGAGAACTTCAAGTTCCTAGGTGCAAATGTCACACAACGTTTTGTCCTCGACCAACTACATTGAAGCTATGGCCAAGAAAACATGTGAATGCTTCGACTTCCTCAGAAGACTAAGGGAATTCGGCATGTCTCCAAAGAGTTATCAACCTCGACAGGTGCATTCTACAAAGCATCCGATCGGGATGCACCAGAACTTGGAATGGTAACACCTCTGCCCAAGACCTCAAGAAAGTGCAGAGTTGTGGATGCAGCCCAGTCCATCATACAAACCAGCCCTGCCCCATCACCTCCTCCTACATATCATGCTACCTCAGGAAAATCAGCCAACATAATCAAGGATAATTTACACCACAGTCATTCCCTCTCTCAACATGTTTACAGTCAAGCATGTATAGTCTTTTGACTGACTGCATAGCACACAACAAAAAAGCTTTTCACTCCACCTCGGTAAACGTGGCACCAATAAACTAAACTTAACTAAACATATCAGAGGTATTCCATTTTTCTTACTCAATCTTCCCTCTAGCTTCTTTGCTACAAATATTTTACATCTTGCCCAAGTCTGATGAAGTGTCATGGACAGTTTCCAATTAAGCTTGACCTGCTGAGTGTTTTCAGCGTTTTCTGATTATTGTTTCCGATTTCCAGCATTTGCAGTTTTTATTTTCAGACCACTCTGAAATTATATATACCAGGGTGAAATCAAATGGGTTAATGTAGTAAGGGGAATAGCAGACAAGATCACATGATACTTTTTTGCTGTTACTATGGGTTGCTAATAGCGAAGCCAAATGTTGCTGGTCAGGGTATTTAAATAGTAAAAGAAAAATTAAACCAAAATGATGACAGGCAGAAATGACCAGTTCTGATACTGAAAAATAAGTTTGGAGAACGGAGAGAAGTGAAGGGACGAGCATTGAGCGAGAAACAAAAAAATCACGGTGGAAGTGAAGCAACTCATTTAACCATGAGTTTATGATATCTCGCAAAATACATTTGTCAGAAAGTAATAACTTACTTTAAACATTGGCCTAACATGATCCAAATGTGTAGCACTAGTAAAAGGTGCCTGTACATGGCTTACAGCCTCCATGAGGGCCTTAGCAGTTTTAGCCATTTGTTCCATCTCCAGATTATATAAAAGTCTGCGCTGCTTTTCACTGGCTACGTCTGCAAACATTGAAAGGAAACATTAAAGAAACATGTCCACAACTTTGATTTTCGCAAAATTACTAAGATTTCTGTTGGAACTATTTGAATAATACTCCTAAGAATAACAATAAAGCTTTTAACTCTTATTGCAAATCTTAAAATAGAAATCTGAAGCAGTTTGCAACAGCTGGCTGAACCTCAAATGTTACTGAATGTTATAAGCTATCATTGTTATGTGTATCTTGCTCCATGTATCTATATTATAATTTAAAGATAAAATTGCACTCAACATTCAACCACCTGGGAACTATTTCAAATCCACCTTGCAATTTCAGCTCTCCTGTTGTAGGGATGCAATTGCTCCACTATTGAAAATGATTAGATCAAGCAGCAGTGAAATAAGGACCTTTAATCGGAACGTTAACTGCATATTTCTCCATACACTATTAAACTCTTAAAACCCCCCAAAAAAACCAATGTTATGAGCTATCATTGTTATGTGTATCTTGCTCCATGTATCTACATTATAATTTAAAGATAAAATTTGTGGTGGTGTAAAATAGTTCTGGCTGCAGTACAGGTGCACAACCTTTTATCCGAAATTCCAAATAACGAAAAGCTCCGAATAGCGGACATTTTTTCGGTCCTTGAAGAAAGGTCCTTGAAGACGTTCACCAAGGGCGGCCCGCAGAGGTGACAGCGGAACCTCCGGTCGGTCCTCGAAGAAAGGGGAACTAAATCCCCATTCATAAAAGAGAAGGTGAGGGTATATTGCGCGGGAGGGTTAATAATTGACAATCTGCTGCTGCCTGCCCGCCGAGTTAAAAAGTTCCCACGGTAGACTCACGATACACAGTGTATCGTGAGTCTTGCGTGGGAACTTTTTAACTCAGCGGGCAGGCAGCAGCAGATTGTCGCTCCCTTCAGTTTCACCCCACCTACACCCCTCTGCTTCCCGGCCATGTGTGTGACCCCTTCCCTCCCCTCTCCAGCTCCCCGCCCATTGCACTGTCGCGGGGGCTTTGCACTGTCTTCACGTCGGCGATGCCAGCAGGTCAGTGCCAGTCACCGGAGACGTCAGGACCAACGGGACACCGACCCCCAGGCCCACTGCAAGCACGGAGATCCCAGAGACCCACAACCAGCAGCAGCCCAGCCCCGTTCCAACTCCAGAGGAAAACTGCAAACTGGCCGGAGACGTCAGGACCACCAGAAGCCGCTCCCCGATGGGCCGCTACGGCGACAAGTGGCAGTTCGCCCACAGCCCGAGCTGTGCCCCCTCATCGGGACACCGACCCCCAAGCCCACTGCAAGCACGGAGATCCCAGATCAGCAACTCCAGCCCAGCCCCGCTCCAACTCCAGAGGAACACGCTCCTCGTAGGGGCAGAAGCTGATGGTGTGCAAGGTACATCTTGTTCTTGGGGTGGCGCAGCTCGGGCTGTGGGCGAACTGCCACTTGTCGCCGTAACGGCCCATCGGGGAGCGGATTCCTCTGGAGTTGGAGGGGGAGGGGGTATTGTGCTGTTTGATCGCCCCCTGCTATCCCAGGGACAGGGAGACACAGCGGCTTTTGAGAATTGTGGGCAATCACTTCCAAAGTTCTGCCCACACAGTCAGTACACCTCTCCTACACTTGTCTCCCGCACTAAGATCATCTCGCAGAGAATGACCCCAGCCTAACCCTCCCTATTCTCTCCTATTCTGCAAGAAAAAACTACATTGAAGACTCAAACTCGCGATCGAGTAACTGCCGGGATCGAGGCGCAAACTCGCGACCTTGCGGATATGAGCCGAGCACTCTACCACTGAGCCAGCCGTTAAAATCTACGCTAAAAATCTTCCATTCCGAAAGCCGAAAAATTCCGAATTACGAAAAGTGTCTGGTCCCAAGGCTTTCGGATAGAAGGTTGTGCACCTGTACTTAAATTTCATGTTTGCCATGAAGAATCCAGTGAAATACTCTTTGTAGACTTAATACTATGTACATTTCGCAGCATATGTGTGCCAATTAAAGATCATCAACAAGAAGACAACCACACTCCCTTAACATGGGCAATGCCAATAAAATCTCACTTAATATGTAGGGTGTCATTTTTAAACAGATACACAATTGCTTCCATTTTTATATTTTTAACAGTAAACATAGCTTTGAATATCAGATAGGGTATCCAGGTTGCTTAGTCATGAGGCAGGAGGTTCCATGTTTATTTCCACCATCTCCATGTTTTTAATGAGATAGATCAATAAAACTATACCTCATTAACAGTATAAACACATCCGATCATCTTTTCTTTTTATATGATCACAATTTATAGACTAGGGTTTTCCATTGTGTGAAATTACAACAGTGGATTCACTGATATAGAACCTCCCATTATAACTTTCCCATCCTGTCCCTGCTGAAATTACAAATAGGGATTAGTGCTGAGGCACAAAGGGCAGTGTAAAGGCAACAAGGAAGTACATCCCTTTTTTGTTATAACGATTCACTTTCTGATTCTCTTTCAAAAACTGGAATTGACAATAATTGCATTTAGAATATACATAACAGATGCAGAAACCTCTGTGCAATCTAGATTAGGGCTGTCTGATGTTCTGAAGAAAAAATACAACTAATTTTCATGTTTATTTTTACAATTCTGTGCACAAAGTTGCACCTGTAAGAGAAAATAAGTTATGGAAAAGAACAAAGTAAATCATACAATCTTTTCATGGAAAATTAGAAAATTATGAATTATTTCAGCAGCAAGATTTTGTAGAACATTTATTCTATTTGTGATAATGGGCATGAAATGTCACTTTTGAGCCCACTAATTGAATATCATTTTTGTTGAAAGAAATATTTAAAAATGTGAATGTTTTAGGATTAAAATATCCTGTTTATTCAGGATCAAAAGATTCAAACATTAACTTTCAATTTATTTGCAATCAATTTGCAAGTGAACATTAGCTGCCAAATTGAAGATTAGTCTGAGGCATCAAGGTTCACAAACTAGCGCTTATTTCATTCATATTTCAAAGTTTTTAAACATTCAATATGCAAGACATGGCAAACTTTTGAACAATAAACTACTTGCTCGAGTAGTCATTTTGTACACTTTCCTTGAGGTGCAATTTTGTTTTGTCCTGCACCACATTTAATCAAGCCAAGAGGCAGTGAGATCTTAAGCTGTTGTCAAAAATAATGCGCACGTTATCAATTCATTCACAATGACAATGCATCTCAAATTTGCTTGACAGCTACTTAAGATATTTAAGGCCGAGTTCATCTGAGTGGAAGCACACTGGATCCATTATTGAGAGTTAAAGAATCAAAACCACTCTATGCTAGAAGCCGAGTCAACCTTTAGATGGTGCAGGCCACTGAGCCATTTTCTGTTATGAACAATTCCCCAAAATGGCAGAGCCCTTGCTTGTTTGGATCTCTAAGACATACAATGATAGAGACTCCATCTATTATAATATTCATAACCAGAGACAGTTTTCATAATGCACAAGAATCTGTGTTTTATGTTTCCAAACTAGCCTGATAACAGAAACGAGGCAAGTCTGAGATTTTAGTAAGCAAAATACATCATCAGACTAAGCAAATAAAGATCTATCTTTGTGGTTCTCTACACAAAGAGCAAGGGAAATACATACTGTGTTAATTCATCTAAAGTGAATATGAAGCTGGTTTAAATCCTAAAGCTCAATATTGAACAGTAGCAGAAGTAAATATATCAAATGAAAAAATAATCTGACGATTGGTTGGGAGAAGAATGCTATATGGATTATAGCGGAGACAAGATGTGCTTATATGTAACATGAAAGTTAGGAAAATATTTAGCATAATAAGCGAAAAACCAGATCATCTTGGAAATAAACTTCCAGTGAAAGCCACATCCATAACAGCTGTATCTATAACAGTGACATTCATAATTTAACTTACTCTGTTTGGAGGATTTGATTGTTAGCTCCTTCGTCTCTTTCATTGAAATTTTCTTTCCTGCTATTTCATCATAGATAGCTGACAGATATTCTTCAGGTAGATCTTTGCTGTCATTAATTCCTCGATTCATCTTAATATATTGGTCTTTTGTCATTTTATTCTTTACCTTTTTCAAAACAATGAACAGAAAATAAATAAAATTATATCTAAGCACTCGGTAAAGCGGCTTATCCCATGAGATAAAATTTCTGAATAAGGTGCCTCAGTTGTTTGAAGTCTAGACATAACTTGATAGATCAATTGTGTGGTGTTGAGCCATGAAAGATCCATGGCTTGAGTTCTATCTAATTATTGTATCAACTATTTTCTTAAATTGATCAGACAGATGCACGCAGCAACAGGAGAAATGTTCAGGAATAGGTTGAGGAGGATGAAAGAACTGCAGATGCTGGTTTAAATCGATGATGGACATAAAATGCTGGAGTAATTTAGCAGGCTAAGCAGCATCTCAGGAGAGAAGGAATGGGTGATGTTTCGGGTCGAGACCCTTTTTCAGTCTGAAGAGGGGTCTCGACCCGAAACCTCACCCATTCCTTCTCAAGGGTGATTTGGCTAAGGCACCTAAACAGCTGTAAATTAATGTGGAGTAATTTTGGTGCATTAATCTGTGCTGTAGGAAGTGCAGCATAATAAATTAAAGGAAAGCAACTGAAAATAGCATCACAATAGTGCCAAATATTCTCAATAGTGCATCATTTATGGTGTCATGCTCAACTGCAAAGAATTGAATATGATATACTTCAATGAAATGATCACAACATTATTTTCTTAACACCCAAGCAATAATCCGTAACAAGAGTGCCACCACCACCAATTGACATATAATGTATTTAACATTTAGTAGCCCTAAATGGTCCCTATTGAACAGACACACATTTGATTCCATTAAAAAAAAAATTTGGACAAATATAGCAGGATCTATATTTTGGATGTGTGGGGGGGGGGATTGACAAATTGGGAGTATAAAGATGGAATTAAAGGGGAAGTGAGTACAGGAAAAATTACAAAAGACTCCCGAATTAATGGGAAGGAAAGTTCGTGAAGGGATAAGAGAGTAAGGTCAGGGCCAATTGTGAGCGGTGTGAGAGGGGAGGTGAATACCGAAGTCAAAGTGTTGTATATGAATGCGCGAAGTATAAGAAATAAAGTGGACGAGTTTGAGGCTCAGTTAGAAATTGACAAGTATGATGTTGTGGGAACTATAGAGACATGGCTGCAAGAGGGTCAGGGCTGAGAATTGAATATTCAAGGTTATACGTCCTATCGAAAAGACAGACAGGTGGGCAGAGGGGTGGGGTAGCTCTGTTGATGAGGAATGAAATTCAGTCTCTTGCAAGAGGTGACATTGAAACAGGAGATGTGGAGTCAGTATGGATAGAACTAAGGAATTATAAGGGTAAAAAGACACTAATGGGACTTATCTACAGGCCCCCAACCAGTAGCCTGGATATAGGGTGCAAGTTGAATCAAGAGTTAAAATTGGCATGTCGTAAAGGTAATGCTACGGTTGTTATGGTAGGTTTTAACATGCAGACTGGGAAAATCAGGTTGGTACTGGACCCCAAGGAAGGGAGTTTGTGGAGTGCCTCTGTGATGTATTCTTAGAGCAGCTTGTATTGGAGCCTACCAGGGAGAAGGCAATTCTGGATTTTGTGTTGTGTAATGAACCGGATTTGATAAGGGAACTTGAGGTTAAGGAGCCATTAGGAGGTAGTGTCCATAACATGATAAGCTTTAATCTACAATTTGAGAGGGAGAAGGGTAAATCGGAGGTGTCAGTGTTATAGTTGAACAAAAGGGACTATGGAGCCATGAGGGAGGAGCTGGCCAAAGTTGACTTGAAAGATACCCTAGCAGGGATGACAGTGGAACAATGTATTTCTGGGAATAAGACAGAAGGTGCAGGATCTTCATTCCAAAGAAGAAGAAAGATTCTAAGGGGAGTAAAGGGCGACCGTGGTTGACAAGGGAAGTCAGGGACAGTATAAAAATAAAAGAGAATTACAATGTAGCAAAGATGGACGGGAATCAAGAGGATAGGGTAATATTTAAAGAGCAACAGAAGATAACTAAATGGCAATACGGGGGGGAAAAGATGAGGTACGTAGGCAAACTGGCCAATAATATAAAGGAGGATAGTAAAAGCTTTTTTAGGTATGTGAAGAGGAAAAAAATAGTTAAGACCAAAGTCAGATCCTTGAAGATTGAAAAAGGTGAATTTATTATGGGGAACAAGGAAAGGGCAGATGAGTTGAACAGGTACTTTGGATCAGTCTTCACTAAGGAGGGCACAAATAGGAGATTAGTGGGCAAATTTATGGCACATGGTATTGGGGGTAGAGTGCTGATATGGATAAAAAATTGGTTGGCAGACAGGAAACAAAGAGTAGGGATTACGGGTCCCTTTCAGAATGACAGGCAGTGACTAGTGGGGTACCGCAAGGCTCGGTGCTAGGATCGCAGCTATTTACAATATACATCAATGATTTAGATGAAGGGATTCAAAGTAACATTAGCAAATTTGCAGATGATACAAAGCTCGGTGGCAGTGTGAACTGTGAGGAGGATGCTATGAGAATGCAGGGTGACTTGGACAGGTTGGGTGTGTGGGCAGATGCATGGCAGATGCAGTTTAATGTGGATAAATGTGAGGTTATCCACTCTGGTAGCAAAAACAAAAAGGCAGATTATTATCTAAATGGTGTCAAGTTGGGAAAAGAGGAAGTACAATGGGATCTGGGGGTCCTTGTTCATCAGTCAATGAAAGTAAGCATGCAGGTACAGCAGGCAGTGAAGAAAGCGAATGGCATGTTGGCCTTCATAACAAGCGGAGAAGGCAGGAACGGGGTACTGATTGGGGATGATCAGCCATGATCACATTGAATGCTGGCTCGAAGGGCCGAATGGCCTACTCCTGCACCTATTGTCTATTTTCTATTGTCCATTGAAACTTAAATCTGGTAGTGGAGGAGATTCACTCATTATTTTTAATTCTTTTTTCTTCAAGTACTTCACAATAAATTGTATCAAACACCTCTGGTAACAAATAGAAACAAGGAACTACAGCCACTGGTTTACACAAAAGGCCACAAAGTGCATGGAATTACTCAGCGGATCAAGCATCATCTCAGGAGAACATGGATAGGTGGTGTTTTGGATCAGCACCCGTCCTCAGACACAGGGTCTGAAGAGGGTCCTGACCCAAAACATCACCTATCTATGTTCTCCAGTGATGATGCCGGACCCTCTGAGCTCCTAGCACTTTCTGCTCTTCTGGCAAAAATGCAGGATTAAAAACCACAGCATAAGAATTTTAAAAATCCCAAATATTTGCATTTTACATTCCACAGCCTGCAAAATAATGCACTGCATATCTACTAAAAAATATCTTAATATACCAACTTTTTGAATAATTTCAAAAGTATAACTTCGTTTCGTATTACCTGAGAACTATGAAGATCTGTTGTCAGCATGATGATAGAATATGCCAGGACATATGCTGTGTCTGCACTTGCAAAGAGTATTTGTCTGAAAAAGCAAAGAATTAGTCTTTACTGAGATTTTACGACTTCAAGTGCTCAATGTGACTACCATGTTTATTTGTTAGATGAAAAACAGATTAGTTTGCTCATAATTGAGTTGTAATTTACCCTTGATTGCACTCCAGATATCTGGCTGCAAATTTTTCCATTAATCGGTCAATTTTCTGAGCTTCTCCAGGCAGACGGAAACCCTCCAGAAACATACGGAGAGCTGAGACAAAGTCTTTTGATGAGAAGTCCAACTGATCCACATATGCGTACATGACTTCTTTATTAAATTTGTCATTATCCCCTACAAATTCACCCACTTGTGTCTGAAAAAAAATTAAAAAAATCTGTAGAGAAGTTCACATCAGCAATAACATTATTTTTGTGCATTACAGCACATAGATTTTTATTGGAATGTAGTATATTCTTAATAAATCTTATTCTTTACACCTCACAACAATTTGCAAGAGATAGGATAGTTAAATCGTATTAGTCAAAGTTCACATTTGATCTTAGAACTATGTGTTATTGGCATTGGGCATTTCTGGGAAGCTTCATGTTCGGCCCAATTATACAAATGAATGTGGTTGCACCACTTCAGGCAGTGGATAAATGCCTGAGTCAATGGATGTGGAACTGAGGCGACAGATACGTTAGATTGAACAAGGATAATATGCTTTCATGCCTTTAGTGAAACTGATGTGCATTTTAGAACAAATCACCACATTTAATATTTAGTTTTACTAATATTGGCTGCTCTAAAAATTATATCATCTTATGTATTCAACAGCCAAACATCTAATCTTAAAATGATGTACCATGGATTAAAGAACATTTGCAATTGTGCTTTGAAAAAGTTACCCAGTGCCCTTTATTCCCACGTTTCAAATGTGTTAACAACACCATTACACCAGACTTGCAAAGTCTAATGCACTACTCTCATCAACCCTCTTCTTATTACCAGGGATTCAATTGTTAAATTTATTGTTAATTTGTTTAAAACAAATGGGAGAAAAACATAAGTAGTTTTCTGGTTTAGTGGCACTATTCCAATATCCAAAGTGGAAAATTGAGTTGCATGCTATTTCAATTCCCCTTCCCATTCTCACATTGACTTGTCAGTACTCAGCATTCTTCACTGCCGGGATGAGGCCATACACAAGCTAGAAGGACAGCATCTAATATTCCACCTGTGTGGTCTACAAACCCAATTAAATGAACACTGATTTTTTTCTAACTTCAGGTAAACTGTCACCCAGTTTAATTCTCCTCCCTGACTTGGTTCCACCTGCCCATCATTCCTCCCTTATTTGGTTCCAATTATTACCTCCTTTATTTCCCAGATTCCAGCATCTACTGCCTGTTGCATTTCCACATCACCTTACAGCCCGTCACAACCAACACCTTGCCCTCCCCACATGGCTTGGTTTGCCCCCTTATCTGTCTATAACTTTCACCCACAAGACACTGTGGCTCAACTCAACACCTCCCTTACCTCTACCCGAGTCCACCGTCTCCCTTCTCACCTAGTTTCACCTGCCAGCTCCTTCCACACTCCTCCCCTCTTATGCTGGCTATTTTTTCTTATACTCTTAAAGTGGGATCCCAACCCCAAATGTCAATCATCTTGTTGCCTCCATAGATGCCTGACCCACTGAGTTCCTTCACCAGTTGGTTTTGCTCTGGATAAATAATGAGGGCAGAACAGTGGCACAACAGTGGAGTTGCTGCCTTACAGTGCCAGAAACACAGGTTCAATCCTGACGGCGGGTGCTGTCTGTATGGAATTTGTGCGTTCACCCTGTGACCGCATGGGGTTTCTCTGGATACTCCGATTTCCTCCCACATTCCAAAGATGTGTAGGTTTGTAAGCTGATTAGCTTTTGTAAATTGTCCCTGGTGAGTAGGATAGAACTAGTGTACAGATGATTGCTGGTCATGTGGACTCAGAAGGGCCGAAGAGCCTGTTTCCATGCTGTATCTCTAAACTAAACTAAATTGTAAAGGAAACATCTGAATACCTATAAGCAGGGTGCGACTGATTAAAAAGCCATTTCAAAGAACCAGGTTAGGAAAAGTGGACTTCCTCCCATGATGTATCATTCTATGATTCTATCCCATTTTATTTAATTTCCATGCACATTGTTAGTCTTGACTACAAAATAGGATCCTTTATTCTCAAATCTTTCACGTCACAAAAAAAACTTTCTTACTGTCATAAAAGTCAAATCATAGATTCTTAAAGGGATATCCTGAACCTTTGGGAAAGTTTATTGCAAGACCAATAAGCATAAGAACTATGAGAGAAAATGTTCTGATGATATGAACATATATATTAAATGATTCGAGAATATTTAAATCAAATTTTCCTGTGGAAATTTTAAATGCTTACCGTATCCAATCTTTCTTCTTGATGCAGAAATTGGGCAATATCATCAGCTGAAGTACCAAGCATTCCTTGCTCCTGGAGATATTGTATTCCTCTTTTTGGTTTCTTATTAAATCTGAATAAATAAAAAACATTATCAAAACCTAGACCTATATTTAGTTGGTACCATGATTACTAAATATATTTTTATATTTATGAACTGAACAATTTAAAATATTATCAGAATATCACATGAAACACAATGATGAACTACGCATAGGTATATGATCCCATGTGCAAAGAGTGGACCACGCCACATTGTTGCAAAGCTGTACAAGTGAGATCAGTGCTCAACACACATTTAAAAAAAACAAAGCGCCGTCGTAACTCAGCGGGTCAGGCAGCATCTCTGGAGGACATAGATAAGCATCATTTTGGGTCTGGACCCTACCTCAGATTGCAGTAAGGGACAGAAAACTGACCACGAGGTGGGGGTGGGACAAAGGCTGGCAAGTGACAGGTGGATTGCAGTGAAGGAGGAGGGGAGTTTGATTGGCAGGTGGGTGCAGGGCCGGCGTTAAGCCGATTTGACCGATTGCTCCCAATTGGGCCCCGCACCTAATGGGGGCCCCGCACTAATGTTCAGTATTTCGTACGGAAATACGAATTCTCTTTGTTAAATAAAGATTTTTTTAAATTCGCCATCCGGATTTTTTTTAAACGAACATGCATAACAACCGCTGCACGGCCATCATACACAAACGATTTGTTAACTAGTGCTGTTAGCACTTCTTAACGGTAAGTAGTTAACACCTTGTTATGCGATGTCATGAATCTGCATCTATCCACATTCCTCAGTAAATGTTATAGTCTTTTGAACAAGTATTAATGACGCCGTGTTCAAAAGGGAACTGCAGATGCTGGAATATCGAAGGTACACAAAATTGCTGGGGAAACTCAGCGGGTGCAGCAGCAACTATGGAGCGAAGGAAATAGGTGACGTTTCGGGCCGAAACCCTTCTTCAGGCTCATTTAATGACGCCGTGTTCCTTTGAATAAAATTCACGCGGCGTCATTAATACTTGTTTAAAACACAATTACATTACTGAGGAATGTAGATCGATGACACGTTGAGAATTTCATTTAACTCACCATCATGAGTGAGGGCCCCGGACCGCGAGAAGGGGCTTCTTCCTGGTGTGCAGGTTAGTCATTCACCTACCGACCCACGTTGTGTCTCTCTGTCTTTTGCTCACTCCCTCCCTCCCTCTTTCTCTCGCGCTCTCTCTCCCGCTCCCCGTCTCGTCTCTCTCTAGCTCTCCTACTCCCTCTCTATCACCCTGTCCCCTCAGCATTCCCGGAATCATTGATGTTTAGCGGTAGACAAAAATGCTGGAGAAACTCAGCTGGTGAGGCATTCGCCTGGCCCGCTGAGTTCCTCCAGCACTGTGTTTTTTGTTTGGCTCTGAAGTTGAAGGTGGCTCAGCGGGACGGGCAGCGGCTCTGGGGAGAGGGTTGTGTTTCTGGTCGAGACCCTTCTTCAGACAATCACAAGTACTCTCACCGACGCGAGTACAGTTCGGTCTGAAGAAGGGTCTTCTCTCCAGAGTCGCTGCGCTGCCTGTCTGCTGAGTTACTCCAGCTTTATGTCTATCTTCAATTTCAGAGAAATACAATTTCTCACGGGGGGCTTATAACGTCTCTAAACCCCTCTGGGACCCTCTGAACACCTCTAAACCCCCTCTAGCCCCCGTATTTCCCTCTATTCCCCTCTAAACAATTGTAAACACACCTGAACCCATCTGAAGCCCTCTAAACATCTCTAAACCGTTTAAACCCCTAAGGCCGGCCATGCACGCACACACACAGACGCATACACACAAACACACACACTCAGTCACACAGACACAATCGCATACACTCATAAACACACACACACACACACACACACACACATTCAATCTTTCAAAGTGCCGCTCATTTTATTAGATGTGTGACACTTTCATATAGTTTTTCAAAATTTTAGTATATCAAGCATTTAATGTTTTTTTTGGTTAAAGACGAGCATACTACACGAAATATAAACATACATAAATTTTTACTTTTCTAGAGTAGGGGCCCCGCCATCAATTTTCTAATTGGGCCCCGCAATTCCTAGCACCGGCCCTGGGTGGGTGAACAAAGGATAGAGAAGAAAAGGAGACAAGGGGTTGTTGGCTGAGAGGAGGAATAAAGTGTAAAACCAGGGTGGGACACAAGAAAGAGAGTGGGGAAAAATGAGGGGGGGGGGGACGGTCTGGGGTCACCTACAATTTGAGAATTCAATATTTATACTGTTGGGTTGTAAACTACCAAAGCGAAATATGAGGTGCTTTTCCTCCAGTTTGTGTGTGGCCTCCCTCTGGCAATGAAGGAGGCCCAGGACAGAAAAGTTGGGAATGGGAAAAGGAGTTAATACAGTTAGCAACCATGAGAACCGCGAAACCATCGCCTGGTCTGCACTTGGTCTCAATGTGAAGGAAGCTACATCGGGAGCAACGTATGCAGCAGATGAGGTTAAGAGTAGGTGCATGTGAACCTATGTGTCACCTGGAAGGGCTGCTGTAAAGTCTGGATGGATGTGACAGAGAAAGTTTAGAAACAGTAGTTAGATTTCCTGTGGTTCCAGGGGAAAGTACCTGGGGAGGGCGTAGTTTGGGTGGGAAAGGATTAGTGAACCAAGGAGTTGCAGAGGGACTGGTTTCTACAGAAAGCAAGAAGGGATGGGAGGATGTGACTGGTGCAGGGGTCATGTTAAAGATGGCGTAAAATTAGAGTATTATGTGTTGGATGCGGAGGCAGGTGGGGGTATAAGGTAAGGACCAGCGGAACTCTATCCTAGATCCGGCTGCAGGGAGGGGAAGGGAGGAACAGAATTGAAGGACAGATGAGAGATCCATCTACAACAGCAGGGGGGGAAACCAAGTCTCCCAAAGAAAGAGGACATCTAAGATATCCCAGAATAGAAGGCTTCATCTTGGGAGCAGATTCAGTGGAGACTTAGAAGTTGAGAGTAGCGGATGGTGTCCTTGCAAGGAGCAGGGTGGGAGAAGTTGTAGTCAAGATAACTGTGGGAGTCCCCTGTGATAATTACAGAGAGATTGAAAAAGGGGAGAGGAGAGTCCAAGTGAATTTGAGGGCAGGGTTGAAGTTAAAATTTAAAATAAGGAAATCAACGAGCATTGCATGGGTGCAGGAGGCAGCCCCAATACAGTTGTCGATGTAGAGGAGGAAGAGTTAGGGGATGGTGCTATTGTCCTTGAAACAAGGACTGTTCAATATAACCAACAACAAGGCAGGCTTAGCAGTTCCTGTTTGTGGATTCTGGGAAGGAGATAGAAATGAGCACTGACGCACATCTTGAAAACATTTTAATAAATCTCCAAGAACAACCTGAAGACCAGGGAAGCTTTACAATTATCTGAGACATTAAAGTACCATGAAGAGATGCTAAGGGGAAGAGTAGGATTCAAAGTAGGAGTCACTGCTTTTGCAATTGTCATTTTGAGAGCCAGCTGAAATATTGCAAATGTAGAAAGCACACAGGATATGGCTGGAACATCTGGTTGCAACGATATTGCCCACGACTGAGCCCAGAACCTGTGGCATTAGAGCTATCTCCAGCTTGGCAGCAGTTGCTATTCCCATTACTTTGAAGTCTGCTTCTGTCCAGTCCACATGACAGCTAGTCTATCAAAAGCTGTCAACAATTCCCATGATCACCAACTAATGAAAAGGAGAGGCCTGTAGCA
Organism: Amblyraja radiata; assembly: GCF_010909765.2. Classification (NCBI taxonomy): domain Eukaryota; kingdom Metazoa; phylum Chordata; class Chondrichthyes; order Rajiformes; family Rajidae; genus Amblyraja; species Amblyraja radiata. The sequence goes on along the minus strand of NC_045959.1, from coordinate 49,214,984 downwards.
TCATCAGGCAGCAGTACACAGGAATCTCAGGAATGTTTTGGTGGTAGTGAATGAAAGCCAGAAGCAGTACTCGACTTCCATTATGGTCATCTCCGTCATCACCAAGGCACAACTGATGCTGGACCAAAGGACCGACTCAATGCCGTGGCCAAGCCCCTTGAGGCGGATGGAATCTGTGATCAGAGACCTGATTGAGTCTGAAACCGAAGACAACATACACCATTTTGTGCCCAGTTCAGTCTTTTAGTCAGGATTCAGATCCCATTCCATAACCAACTCCAGGATATTATATTGGTCATGTAAATGTTGGACCACTGGACTAATGGATACAGGTCTCTAACTGGCATGAGCTGTAATTTCAACATGTTTTTTTGAAGAGCTGATACAGAGTATAGTGAGCTGCAAGATTCTTTGAATTACTAATGCATTCTATAACCACCTTCCCACATTGTACTCTTATTAAAGAGAAGTACGTATATGTGAACATTGGTTTTATATTTTTGACAACATTTAGGAAAAAAACAGCTTTTATTGTTATTTGGATTGCAGCCCCTGATTTAGTAGCTTCAACTTGCAAGGAATGGATGTAAATTATAACAATTCCCAGAGATCAGCAGATAATCTGATACCCTAAAGTTTCTCATTGAACTTTAGACATGTAATAACAGGATACAAAAAAAATGTTATATCATATGTTCCCAATAAATCTTTCATTTGGAGAGGCAATGTACAAGATGAAGATGAAATCACTTTTGCAACTCACAGTGCCAATAGCAATCGGTGCAGGAGTAGGCCATTTGGCCCTTTGAGCCAGCATTCAATGTGATCATGGCTGATCATCCCCAATCAGTACCCTGTTCCTGCCTTCTCCCCATATCCCCTGACTCCGCTATTGTTAAGAGCCCTATCTAGCTCTCCCTTGAAAGCATCCAGAGAACCTGCCTCCACCACCCTCTGAGGCAGAGAATTCCACAGACTCACCACTGTCTGTGAGAAAAAGTGTTTCCTCGTCTCCGTTCTAAATGGCTTACTCCTTACTCTTAAACTGTGGCCCCCTGGTTCAGGACTCCCCTAACATCGGGAACATGTTTCCTGCCTCTAGCATGTCCAAGCCCTTAACAATCTTATATGTTTCAATGAGATCCACTCTCATCCTTCTAAATTCCAGATTGTACAAGCCCAGCTGCTCCATTCTCTCAGCATATGACAGTCCCGCCATCCTGGGAATTAACCTTGTAAACCTATGCTGCACTCCCTCAATAGCAAGAATGTCCTTCCTCAAATTAGGGGACCAAAACTGCACACAATACTCCAGGTGTGGTCTCACTAGGGCTCTGTACAACTGCAGAAGGACCTCTTTACTCCTATATTCGATTCCTCTTGTTATAAAGGCCAACATGCCATTCGCTTTCTTCACTGCCTGCAGTACCTGCATGCTTACTTTCATAGACTGATGTACAAGGACCCCCAGATGCCGTTGTACTTCCCCTTTTCCCAATTTGACGCCATTTAGATAGTAATCTGCCTTCCTGTTTTTGCTACCAAAGTGGATAACCTCACATTTATCTGCATTAAACTTCATCTGCCATGCATCTGCCCACTCCCCCAACCTGTCCAAGTCACCCTGCATTCTCATAGCATCCTCCTCACAGTTCACACTGCCACCCAGCTTTGTGTCATCTGCAAATTTGCTAATGTTACTTTGAATTCCTTCATCCAAATCATTGATGTATATTGTAAATAGCTGCAGTCCCAGCACCGAGCTTTGAGGTATCCCACTGCCTGCCATTCTGAAAGGGACCTGTTAATCCCTGCTCTTTGTTTCCTGTCTGCCAACTGCTTTTCTATCCATGTCAGCACTCTACCCCCAATACCATGTGCCCTAATTTTGCCCACTAATCTCCTATGTGGAACCTAATCAAATGCTTTCTGAAAGTCCAGGTACACTACGTCCACTGGTTCTCCCTTGTCCATTTTCCTAGTTACATCTTCAAAAAATTCCAGAAGATTAGTCAAGCATGATTTTCCCTTCGTAAATCCACGCTGACTCGGACCGATCCTGTTACTGCTATCCAAATGAGCGGCTATCTCATCTTTTATAATTGACTCCAGCATCTTCCCCACCACCGATGTCAAGCTAACTGGCTTATAATTCCCCGTTTTCTCTCTCCCGCCTTTCTTAAAAAGTGGGATAACATTAGCTACCCTCCAATCCACAGGAACTGATCCTGAGACTATAGAACATTGGAAAATTATCACCAATGCATCCACGATTTCTAGAGCCACTTCCTTAAGTACCCTGGGATGCAGACCATCAGTCCCTGGGGATTTATCAGCCTTCAGTCCCATCAGTCTATCCAATACCATTTCTTGCCTAATGTGGATTTCCTTCAGTTCCTTTGTCACCCCAGATCCTCTGTCCACTACTATATCAGGAAGATTGTTTGTGTCCTCCTTAGTGAAGACAGATCCAAAGTACCTGTTCAACTCATCTGCCATTTCCTTGTTCCCCATAATAAATTCACCTTTTTCGCTCTTCAAGGGTCCAACTTTGGTCTTAACTAATTTTTTCCTCTTCACATACCTAAAGACGCTTTTACTATCCTCCTTTATATTATTGGCTAGCTTACCTTTGTACCTCATCTTTTCTCCCAGTATTGTATTTTTGGTTATCCTCCTATGGAGTGCCCTCCATAATGTTTGGGGCAAAGACCCATTTTATTTATCTGCCTCTGTACTCCACAATTTGAGATTTTTAATAGAAACAAATCACATGTGGTTAAAGTGCACCTTGTCAGATTTTAATAAAGGCCATTTTATACATTTTGGTTTCACCATGTAGAAATTACAGCAGTGTTTATACATAGTCCCCCCATTTCAAGGCACCATAATGTTTGAGACACAGCAATATCATGTAAATGAAAGTGGTCATATTTAGTATTTTGTTGCATATCCTTTGCATGCAATGAATACTTGAAGGCTGCGATTCATGGGCATCACCAGTTGCTGGGTGTCTTCTCTGGTGATGCTCTGCCAGGCCCGTATTGCAGCCATCTTTAGCTTATGCTTGTTTTGGGGGCTAGTCCCCTTCAGTTTTCTCTTCAGCATATAAAAAGCATGCTCAATTGGGTTCAGAGCAGGTGATTGACTTGACCACTCAAGAATTGACCATTTTTTAGCTTTGAAAAACTCCTTTGTTGCTTTAGCAGTATGTTTGGGATCATTGTCTTGCTGTAGAATGAGCCACCGACCAATGAGTTTTGAGGCATTTGTTTGAACTTGAGCAGATAGGATGTGTCTATACACTTCAGAATTCATTCTGCTACCACCATTAGCAGTTGTATCATCAATGAAGATAAGTGAGCCAGTACCTTCAGCAGCCATACATGCCCAGGCCATAACACCCCCACCACTGTGTTTCACAGATGAGATGGTATGCTTTGGATCTTGGGCAGTTCCTTCTCTCCTCTATACTTTGTTCTTGCCATCACTCTGATATAAGTTAATCTTCATCTCATCTGTCCAGAAGACCTTTTGCCAGAATTGTGGTTGCTCTTTTAAGTACTTCTTGGAAACTGTAACCTGGCCATCCTATTTTTTGCAGCTAACCAGTGGTTTGCATCTTGCAGTGAAGCCTCTGTATTTCTGTTCATGAAGTCTTCTGCAGACAATGGTCATTGACAATTCCACACCTGACTCCTGTGGAGTGTTCCTGATCTGTCCGACAGGTGTTTGGGGATTTTGCTTTATTATAGAGAGAATTCTTCTGTCATCAACTGTGGAGGTCTTTCTTGGCCTGCAGTCCTTTGCGATAAGTAAGCTCACCAGTAGTCTCTTTCTTTATAATGATGTTCCAAACAGTTGATTTTGGCAAGCCTAAGGTTTGGCTGATGTCTCTAACAGTTTTATTCTTATTTCTCAGTCACATAACGGCTTCTTTGACTTTCACTGGCGCAACTTTGTTCCTCGTGTTGATAAACAGCAATAAACGTTTCCAAAGGTGATGGAAAGATTGGCGGAAAGACTAGGTGCTGAGAGCTCTCTTATACCTGCATTAAGGAGGTATAACGGGGGGGGAACTATGTATAAACACATCTGTAATTTCCACATGGTGAAACCAAAATGTATTAAAATACCCTTTAATAAAATCTGACAATGTGCACTTTAACCACATATGATTTTTCTATTACAAATCTCAAATTGTGGAGTACAGAGGCAAATAAATAAATTATGGGTCTTTGTCCCAAACATTATGGAGGGCACTGTATATCAAAACAACTGGGGTTCTTTATTCAATCCACTCTCTTTGACATTTACAAGTCCATCAATAACCCTTTAAAATGTAACTTAAATCAGACTAGAACTGTGAAAATAACATTCTAGATAGCAAAGCTACTGCAGTTTAAGGATATATATTTTCCAATCAGATTATCAATTTCTTAAGTCATTACACTTAGTAGTGCAAACTAAAATACATAAAATAAACCTTTCAAACAGAAACAATAGATCTATTCTGATTTGTAACCGACTTACAGGTCAATTCCTTGTTCTATAATTTCCTTTTGCTGCTTCAAAACTTCATATTGTTCTGGGTTGTCTGCACCAGAAGTTTGAGTGCTATAGCTGCCAATCCCCGATGATGCTGTGGAATCCAGTGAATTTATACTCCCATATCGATTTATTGTGTCAGGATACTTGTTTTCATTGCTGTCCTGGTCTGAAGATTTTTCTTGGCCTGCATCCAAACAGGATTGAGAACAAGTTTGCAAAGGAGCTGCTTTAAAAATATATATATATATATATATAGTGAATCAATTTTGACTTACTCGGCAAGTTATTTAGGCTGCTTCGGGCGACCTGAATTATTTTGAAAATAGCTTTAAAACAAGTTAGACACAAAAAGCTGGAGTAACTCAGCGGAGATGACCAGAACGAATAACACCGTACGAGAGATAAATTATTCAATTCCAACAAATAATTCAATTCTAGGATGCTGGAATGTATCATTGATGGACTCACCCCCAAGTTGGTAAAAACGTCAAACACGCTGAGATAACTATCAAACTTAACATATATAACAGTTGGTACAGTGAGATGAATTCAAACCATGACTTTATCAAATTTGCTAATTTACAACAAAGGCTGCTGCAATGAAATTAGGATTAGCTAGACCAATCAATCTGAATGTGCCCAGTTATCTTTAAATTCATGTTTAAACCTAACGCTACAGATTTTTTGAAGGAAATGCTGGTGCTAGCACATTCAAGTTTTATTAAGTTTAAAATAATTTAAGAATTATGACTTTTATGCAACAAAACATAGATTTGCCCATATTAGAAAGACATTTTAATTAAGCCAATTTTCCAAAAACATAGCTAATAAAAAGGGTTTTCACAAGAAAAATAGAAACTCCGAAAATAAATGATAAACAGTTACCTTGATAGACACACAAACACATGAAAATACACTAGAAGTAAATCTATTTCAGTGTGCATTAATCTTTAAAGTGAAAAGATGTGGCCACGGCAAATTATTACGTCTCTCCCTGTCACAAGAGACGCCAAATAAAAGGAAAACAATAATCAAATTAAGATACGTAGGAAATTTGGAATTTGATGAAAAATCTGTAAATTAGCTTGTTTTTTTGGTATTGAAATTATGTGCTTGAACCAACAAAAATGGGCATACATTACATACCTGTAGTTTATCATTTGCATTTCACCAGATCACATAATAGAATGCAAGAGCCAATAACTACAACTAAAAAAAACCTAAAAGCTACATTTGAATCCATCAACACAGAGAGAATTGATCCTTCTAAAGGGATCCAAACTAATAAATTGCTACAATTTTACATACCTGCCCTTCCTGATTAAGATAGCCATTAAGGAATAGTAAAATGTTTTAAAGTATGAATTTCTCTTAACAACTGCAGTTGATTGAGATTGCACAATCCACAGTTTTAGATCTGTCGAGCTACTACTGAAATTTTAGATATGCAAGAAAACAAAATACAGAAACAAATTATTTTGTGATAGACTATGTTTTTTTGTCCATAATGTGTAGGATTGTGCATTCAGATCCCCACATCACAGATTTTGGATTCTCAGTTTTTATTTTATCTTTTTTTCCTTTGAGCGACAAAATCCTTTATTCTCTTGTCCAGAGTAGGTGAATCGAGGACCAGAGGTCATAGGTTTAAGGTGAAGGGGAAAAGATTTCATAGGAATCTGAGGGGTAACTTTTTCACACATAGGGTGGTGGTGTATGGAACAAGCTGCCAGAGGAGGTAGTTGAGGCAGGGACTATCCCAACATTTAAGAAACAGTTAGACGGGTACATGGATTTGACAGGTTTGGAGGTATATGGACAAAACGTGGGAAGGTGGGACTAGTGTAGCTGGGACATGTTGGCCTGTGTGGGCAAGATGGACCGAAGGGCCTGTTTCCACACTGTATAATAGCTGCTCCAGCAAAATCTGGCCTGGTAGCTTTTATCTTCCCAAAGAAAAATATAATGTGCTGCTGATATTCAGGAAAGCAAGTGATGTCTTTGGTAGAAATGGTTTGGATATTAACAGTAGATTCAAGGTGAAATTAAGTAATGCCTCTCAAATTGGATAAAAAAGGAGAAGTAGGGGGGAGGGAGGGGCGTGTGAGAGGGGGGATGATATGTTATTGAAGCATCAAATTTGTCAGACAGCAGAAAGGGCGAAGATAAGCAAGAATAAGACAAAACTAAATTCCTCCAAGCACAACTCAGAGGCATTAAAAATTGCAACTTGGAGACTACGTCACATTCCATCACTGCTGATAAAAGTATGTTGTACATTTGGGTTGGTACAGTGGATGCAGAAGTGCTGCTGCTTCAGCAATCTGGATTCAATCCTGACCTCTTTTATATTAAGGTATATCCTTAACCATGTGGGTTTCCCACAGATCGTCCCATTTCCACCCACATCCCAAGGATGGTTGCTAGGTTCATTAGCTGCTGTACATTACTCCTCGACTGGATAGGTTGGGACTTGATAGGCATGCATGCAGAATAAGTTATGCGGAAATTAGTGAAGGTATGGGATTGATTGGATGGCTATGAGAGCCAACAAAGATTGGATGGCCTAAATAGCTTCTTTCTACGTTGGAAGCACACTTATGAAAAGTGGGACTTTATTTTGTGAAGCAAATGGGTTGTCAGCTTTTTTTAAATTGGAAGCAGAAATAATTACAGAGAATAGTTTCTCTCACTTGAAGACCCATATTAGAAAGACATTTTAATTAAGTCAATACACAAAGACCCTTTTCCAAAACTGATGTGGAAAAAACAGCAGTATTACAAGCAAGCAAACACTCTGCAACCGGAGATATCAAATAAAGTCAATGTCATTACCATTTCACCAAAGTAGGAAGGAAAATAAAACCCAACCTTGACATTACTGTTAAATGTCACTAGTTACACAGAATGTAAAATAAATGCCAATAGAGACCCCACGCTGTACACAACATTAAATCGCCAAAAGTCTATAAACACAAAAATGAACGAATTATCTTGTTCTTGTACATCAATAATTGCATTTATAATATCAATTTTATGTTGTTTTATTGGCTTCAGTTCCAAAATTTGTAAAAGATTAAATTGATGAATTCTAATTAGAGGCATGTCTGATCAACATGAATGTTTACTTTATTTTCTGTGACATTGAGTCCATATTGTAAGTTCAAGTTGATTTAAAAAAACACGTAACTGACAAAAGTATAAAATATCCTACCAAGACTGGTCTGAGAGTTTGGATTCACGTACAGATCCTTACTCCATTCCACCATACACTTCAAAATTGAGACCAAACACTCCAAGCCCTTCTTCCTGAGACTGAGCTCCTTTAAAAAAAAGGATGGTAATCAGAATTGAACATTAAGCGAATCACAATTCTAGTTTATGACAGAGGAAAGATCTCGTGTGTGCCTTGTAACTTATTTGCAATGATCATGATGCCTCAACATGTAATCCCATTCCCCATACTTCAGGAATGCCTCATCTCAAAGTGTGCATTATTTGCAATGATGCCTCTCCATGTCACTTTTTGGAAGGGGGGGGGGGGGGGGGGGGGGGGTGTTAGAATCAGGTCTGTGTATTTGCAGATGGCACCAAGTTCCTATTCTACATCACAATGCTATCATGACTACCCAGTGGCTCGCCTGGCATGAGGCAAAGCTTCTTTCAACAATCCATTCAAACTATGCACCTTATCTGACTTAATATTCTCTTTTTCAATTGCCTTTAGAGGCTGTATTCTCTTTTTCATTGGCCTTTAGAGGCTGAACTAAGAAGAACCACAGTACCTCAGCTGACCCAAGTTTTACATTATTATGCCATCCAAAAATACCTGAGCACCTTCCTCCTGTAATGTTCCACTTTCTTCTTCACCTTTGCAATCATTGAATAAATTCCCACCCCAGATTGAAAAACTCAAGCTGGTTTTGCTTTAAGCTCAATATCTATACACATACATATATATGCACATATATAAACGCATATACAGTGCCCTCCATAATGTTTGGGACAAAGACCCATCATTTATTTATTTGCCTCTGTACTCCACAATTTGAGATTTGTAACAGAAAAAAAATCACATGTGGATAAAGTGCACATTGTCAGATATTATTAAAGGGTATTTTTTTAATACATTTTGGTTTCACCATGTAGAAATTACAGATGTGTTCATACATAGCGTCCGTTCCCCCCCCTCCCCCCCAATTCAGAGCACCATAATGTTTGTGACACATGTGCTTCACAGGCGTTTGTAATTGCTCAGGCGTGTTAAATGCTTCCTTAATGCGGGTATAAGAGAGCTCCCAGCACCGAGTCTTTCCTTCAGTCTTTCCATCACCTTTGGAAACTTTTATTGCTGTTTATCAACATGAGGACCAAAGTTGTGCCAAGTCAAATAAGCCATTATGAGACTGAGAAACAAGAATAAAACTGTTGGAGACATCAGCCAAACATTAGGCTTACCAAAATCAACTGTTTGGAACATAATTAACAAGAAACAGAGCACTGATGAGCTTACGAATCGCAAAGGGACTGGCAGGCCTACGAAGACCTCCACAGCTGATGACAGGTTACAGTTTGCCAAGAAGTACTTAAAAGAGTAACCACAGTTCTGGAAAAAGATCTGGACAGATGAGACGAATATTAACTTATATCAGAGTGATGGCAAGAGCAAAGTATGGAGGAGAGAAGGAACTGCCCAAGATCCAAAGCATACCACCTCATCTGTGAAACACGGTGGTGGGAATGTTATTGCCTGGGCATGTATGGCTGCTGCAGATATTGGCTCACTTATCTTCACTGATGATACAACTGCTGATGGGAGTAGCATAATGATTTGTGAAATTTTTAGACACATCCTATCTACTCAAGTTCAAACAAAAGCCTCAAAACTCATTGGCCAGCGGCTCATTCTACTGAAAGACAATGATCCCAAACGTACTGCTAAAGCAACAAAGGAGTTTTTCAAAGCTAAAAAATGGTCAAATCTTGAGTGGCCAAGTCAATTCCCCAATCTGATCACAATTGAGCATGCCTTTTCTATGCTGAAGAGAAAACTGAAGGGGACTAGCCCCAAAACAAGCATAAGCTAAAGATGGCTGCAATACAGGCCTGGCAGAGCATCACCAGAGAAGACACCCAGCAACTGGTGGTGTCCATGAATCGCAGACTTCAAGCAGTCATTGCATGCAAAGGATATGCAACAAAATACTAAACATGACTACTTTCATTTACATGACATTGCTGTCCCCAACATTATGGTGCCCTGAAATGGGAGGGACTATGTATAAACACATCTGTAATTTCTATATGGTGAAACCAAAATGTATAAAAAAGGCCTTTATTAAAATCTGACAATGTGCACTTTAACCACATGTGATTTTTTCTATTACAAATCTGAAATTGCGGAGTACAGAGGGAAATAATTAAATAATGGGTCTTTGTCCCAAACATTATGGAGGGCACTGTACAAATATACTCATACATACACTCACACGTTTATGTATGTGAGTCTCCCCCCCCCCCTTTCCCCCCCCTCCCCTCTTTCCCCCCCTTTCCCCCCCCCACCATTCCTCCCCTAAACCCCCTCCCATCCACACACCCCTACCCCCTTCTCTCCCCCTCCCTGCTCCCCACCTCTCCCCCTTACCTCTCACTCCCCCTCTTTCCCCCCTCTCCCCCTCCCACCTCTCTCCCCTCCTCCCCCCCTCTCCCTTCCTCCCCCCCAAACCCCTTCCCTAAACCCTTCCCCTCCACACCCCCTACCCTCCACCCTCCCTCCCCCTCCCTGCTCCCCACCTCACCCCCCTCTCAGCACCCCCTCTCAGCACCCCCTCTCTCTCCCCCTCACTCTCACCCTCTCTCTCTCCTTCCCTCCTTCCCCACCTTTCCCCCCTCACACACCCTCCCTCTTATCCTCCTCTCCACCCCCCTATCCCTCTCTGTGTCTCTGTCTCTGCCCCTTCTCTCTCTGCCCTCACTCTCTACCCCCGCCCGCCACCCGCCCCCCGCCCCTCTCTAGATGTGACTGCAAGTTGGGGGCTATGCGTCAGTAGATAGGGTGGTTATGGGGTAAAAGGAGCAAATGAATAATATTAATACAATATCAAGGGGGTAATTAGCATGAGTGCGGGGGGGGGGGGAGATAGTTAGTGTGTGTGACGCTGCGTGCCGCCTCCCCCCCCCCCCCCCCCCCCACAACCGCACGTTGGGGGAACAGACCCAACGGGTCTGCACTTGGTCTAGTATATATATATATATGCCCTTAGTTGCACTCTTTGTACATCTCTGTTACCTGCACAGGTGTCATTCCCAGCTCATGACCAGCTCGTCCTTGGGCGATTTTAGACAAGTCATTAACTAATCTTTCAAAGATGTTTGCAGCATTTAAGTCACAATCATAATTTACATAGATGTCCACCACACTTTGAGCATCTGCAAATTTAATTGAGATAAATTCACACGATCAGAATGTTTGTTAAATTTCTTAAAAGAATTGCCCTGAAAAATATAATAAAACAACATACCTGCACATATTCTGGTCAGAGTTTGAATTACCATCCATTTATGATCAAATGAACTTGTAGAAGTCTCCAAAATATAAAGGAATATTTCTTTGAAGAATACCTAAAATAAAATAATTGAAATGTCGATTTGCAGCAATTTTGACTTCAAATAAAATTCCAGTCCAAGTGTTAATGACATACACTCAGCTTTGCTAACTTTTAAACTGAAAATTCTGATCTTAAAAACAATCTCAAAGCAGATAAATATTAACCTAGTAGGATGCAAGCTTGAATTATCCATATAGAGTAACTAGTCCTAGTTTCAGCAGCAGGGAGGAAAAGGGAAGGGAAAGAAAAATGAGTCAGACCTGGCCATTATCAATAACATAACATAAACTAGTTTAGATACAGTTGGTTGAGCTCGCCATGCAAGAAATTAGAAAGAAAAATAAACACCCATAGAATAGATGCAAATATTTGCATTTAATTGCCAGACAAAACTTAGCAAATCCAATCACAAAGCCCTTTGCTGACAAAATAGACCAGTAGATTAAATTAAGTTGTATTTATAATATTGGGTTACATTTTTCATAATCACTAGGCATAAGAGTCTGCCGAGGTAAAATGTTTGATCCATATAGATGCTGTTAAACATTTTTTGACTCTAGAATTCAAGATTTTACCTCAATCTGCATTTTAAGGTGAGTCTTGAAATTTGACAAGAGAGTGAGGAAGATGGAAAGTGACAACTCAAATACTTCTGGTACAGAAGAGACACCATTCTTTGACAAGGCCACACAAAGATATTGCTTTATTGCATTGATAAACATCTCATTTGTTCGGAAGATTGGTCCAGCATTTTGTAAAATCGACAGAAGTAGCTGTAGTGAGAGGATCTTTGACCTCAATTCATGAGACCTAGAACACAAGTAAAATTGATATTTAGAGAAGGTTTTTGACAGGCAAAGAATTGATACAGAGATTCCCATCAATTCATGTTAACTTGCATATTTATTAAACCTACATTTTGAATACAACTTATCTTTGAAAAATCACTATTTTGAATGCCTTTTATAAATTAGATGAAAGTTGAGATTAAGGATTCTCCCAAAACAATTTAATATTGAAAATGACCAATTTATTTACAGTAAATGTAATCCAAATATTTTTCAAAAAGTTAACTCTTGTGATTCAATGAATAAACATGATCAGTACCTCTTAAGGTTTTATCCACTATTTTCATGTTATTTCTCTCTTTTTAGTTTCAATGATCACCATGGCAAAGTCAAACACAATAACATCAATTTATGTTTATTGTATCCAAGTATGCGGTTATTATTTGGACACTCTCGTGGATCCATTTATCTGGGAACCAGATCTGCTCCTCTTTCCTCAGGTGCTACTTGACTTGCTGAGTGTTTCCAGCATTTTCATACCATTTACATGGGAATAGAATCAGGAATATTGGTTTTGCTGTTGGTTTATTCTGAGGTACTGTGGAAAACTTTGTTTGCGTTCTAACCAGTCAAATCAAGCCATATACAAGTATAATAAGTGGCGCAAAGAGAAAAATACCATAGTGCAATTTTTTTTTTTTAAGTGCAAATGTCACATTGAGATTGATTGGGAGATCAGGACTACGCCCTTCACTTATGAGAGGACTGTTCAATAGACTGATAACAACGGAGAAGACGTTGTTCCTGAATGTGGTGGCACATGCTTTTAAGCTAGGATGGAATACCTGGTCTTATCCTCAAAAATTGCTCGAATCAGTTGGCAGAAGTATTTACAGACATCTTTATCCTCTCTCCAACCCAAAGGGAGAGGATAGAAGATGGTGTATATGGCCCTTGATTATATTGGCTTCTTTCCTGAGGCAGTGTGATGTGTAGATGGAGTCGATGAGAGGGAGTAGGTCGTGGGAGGCTGGTTTGTGTGGTGGACAGGGCTACATCCACAATTGTCTTGCATGTCTTGGGCAGAACTGTTTCCAAACCAAGCTGTGATGCATCCTGATGCTTTCCACAGTGCATCTGTAGTAGTTGGGAATATTCATTGGAGACATGACAAATTTCCTTGATCTTCTAAGGAAGTGAAGGAGTTGTTGTGCTTTATTGGCCATGGCTTTAATGTGGTTGGAACAGGACAGATTGTTGGTCATATTTACACCCAGGAATTTAAAGCTCTGAACCATTTCCACTTCTGCATCATTGATGCTGATTGGGAGAAGTAATCCACCATGCTTCCTGAAGTCAATAACTAGCTCCTTCGCCTTGCTGATAATGCGAGAGAGCTAGTTGGCTTTACACCATCTTATTAAGCTCTTTATCTCCTTCCTGTACTCCATCTCATCGTTTTTCGAGATCTGTCCCATTATTGTATTGTCATCTGCAAACATCGGTGTTGGAGCAGAATTTGGCTGCACCTACATGAGTGTATAGGGAAAACAGTAAGGGGCCGAGCACGCATCCTCACTGTTGAAAATTACCATGGAAGTTGGTTTGTCGCCTACCCTCACTGAATGTGGTCTATGGGTCAGGGAGTCGAGGATCCAGTTGGCGAGGGGACTGCTAAGTTCTAGGTTCAGGAATTTGGAAAGGAGTTTGGTTGGAATTCTAGTCAATAAATATGAGTCTGACTCAGTTGCCCCTGTTAACCGGATGTTCCAATTATGAGTTTAGGGCCAGGGAGGTGGCATCTTCTGTGGACATGTTGTGATGGTAGGTGAACTGCAATGGATCTCAGGCTGTCTGGGAGGCAGGAATTAATTTGACCAGTCTCTTGAAGCCCTTCATGATGGTGGATGTCAGAACCACTGACAATACATATAAAATTAGATTTGTTCTGATGAAAAGTCACCAAACTGAGTCAGAGTCTGTCTGAATACAACATGTATTAAATAGCGCCTTCATGTAGGCTGCAGGAGGCGCCCCCGAGACACAAAGATGGTCGGGCGAGGAGAGGAGAGGGATGTTGGTTCGCGGAACTGCTCCAGTACATCGAATGCGCAGGCCAACCGGACTTCGAACTTTGAATAATGGCACCAAAAATGGTGCCGCCCGCATGTGTAATATATGCAAAATGAATTTCACTGTGCAATTGCATGTGTGACAAATAAAGCACTATTGAGAGAGGAGGTATACGGAGATGTGTTATATGTACTGCGGTTGCAGGTAAAGGTACCTGGGGGGGGAGGCGGGTTGGCATGTGTGAACCAAGGTGTTGCGGAGAGAGTGTTCGCCACAGAAAGCAGAAAAGAGTGATAAGAATATGTGACTGATGGCGGGATCATGTTGAAGATGATGGGAATATGATGGGAATGTCAGAGAACAATCTGTTGGATGCAGAGGCTGGTGGTGAAAGGTGAGGAGCAGGAGAATATCCTTGTTCTGTCGGGGGGGGGGAGTGAAAAGAGACACAGGCGAGGGCTCCATTCACAACAGCAGCGGGTAACTATGTTTACTGAAGAAAGAGCACCTCAAATGTCCTAAAGTGGAAAGCCACAGATGGTAAAAATGAATTGAAAATGTATTTCAAATTTGCAATTCAACAATAAGTTAATCATTGTACACTTACTTTGGATCAGGCGGACCATCAGAAAGCGGTTTCATGGATAGTTTACATAATGATCTAAAGACCAGAAAAGCATCCTTCTGTAGAATATGAGAGAACTTCGCACTAGGACCGCCTGGGGTGTTTCCACATTCCTACAAATAAAGCAAAATCAGTATAGTGTTGAACCATTTGTTGAACAAGACCTTTCTGTTCTTGAGAGAAGGTGGGGAAAACATAACCTTCAGATATTCCATCTGTCATTTAAATGAATTACATGATTTACTTCCAAAAGATATTGATATTGTACATATATCATGTAAATATTGTGACCTAACAAAATGGAGGTATTTGTCTGGACATGTGTTTCATTGGAATATTTCCTTTTTTGCGATTAAGATAATAACAAATTAAGAAGCACTAATTTTCATTTGATATGGGTCAAGCACATGTATCTATTCATTCACGGGCTTATATTTGCATTGATATACAGGTTCACAATCTTTTATCCGAAATTCCGAAAACCAAAAAGCTCCGAAAACCGAACATTTTTAACTGCCAGGATCGAGGCGCAAACTCGCGACCTTGCGGCCTCGAGCCGAGCACTCTACCACTGAGCAACCCGTTAAATGTTAAAATCTACGCTAAAAGTCTTCCATTCCGAAATCCGAAAAATTCCAAAATCCAAAAAGTGTCTGGTCCCAAGGTTTTCGGATAACAGATTGTGAACCTGTAGTATATAATATGTAAAATTATTAACAATCGAGACTAATTCAATCATTCTTCAGTCTATTTTCTTCGGCAGTGTGATTACCAATGTACCAATTAATGTACCAATGAGACATTCAGTTTGGGAATAAATTTGATAGAATGAAGATAAGTTTGATGCACAAATGAGGAAGAATAAACCAAACGAGAGGAATTTCATAGTATAAACAATGGCAGAGACCAGAGTCAATGTTTCCATACATGATCTTTATATCAATCATTATCATTAGAACCAACTGCATATTTTCCATCATATCTGAATTTATTAATAGATTTTGCACCAGTCTTTAAAAAAACTTTACCTCCTCATAAGGAGTGCAGAATTTTGACATCTATTTTCGGAAGTTACAGCATATATCAAACATTATCCAGAAATTATGTTTTCATTGTTCTGCAACGTTATGGAGTCATTGAGCTATACTGCATGGAAACAGGTCCTTCAGCCCAACTTGACCCTGCCGACCAAGATGTCCCATCTTGGCTAGTCCCATTTTGGTTGGCCAGGTGGGCTGAGGAATGTTAGATGGAATTTAATACAGAGAAATGTGAAGTGTTGCATTTTGGAAAGACTAACATGGCTAGGACCAACACAGTGAATGGTCGGGCACTAGAGTGTCATAGAGCAGAGGGATCTAGGAGTGCAGTTGCATTGTTCATTGAAAGTGGCACTACAGGTTGAAAGGGTGGTCAAAAGACTTTGGGCTTTCATTGGCCTTCATCAGTTTGAGCAGGGGTGTCAAACTCATTTTAACTCATTTTAGGTCATGGGCAAAATGCGACAATGCGCACCGGATCGCGCTGCGCGTGCGCGAACACAATCTGATCCGGCACCGTGGACAGCTGCAGCCCGCTCTGGCATCGGGGAAATCATCCCACGGGCCGGATCGGACCCCTTCGCGGGCCGCGAGTTTGACACCCCTGAGTTAGAGTATTAAGTATAGACATTGGGAGATCATGTTGCAGTTATATAAGACATCGGTGAGGCTGCATTTAGAGTTTTGTGTCCAGTTCTGGGCACAATGTTATAGAAAAGATGTTGTCAAGCTGGAAAGGGTGCAGAGAAGATTTACGAGGATATTGCCAGGACTTGAGGGTCTGAGCTATAGGGAGGGGTTGGGCAGGCTGGGCCTCTATTCCTTGGAGCTCAGGAGGATGAGGGGTGATCTTATAGATGTGTACAAAATCATGAGAGGAATAGATCGGGTAGATGCTGAGTCTCTTTCCCAGAGTACGGGAATCGAGAACCAGAAGACATAGGTTTAAGGGGGGGGGGGAAAGATTTAATAAGAACCTGAGGGGTAACTTTTTCACACAAAGGGTGGTGGGTGTATGGAACGAGCTGGCGGAGGTAGTTGAGGCATATATCATCATAACGTTTAAGAAACATTTAGACTGTACATGGATAGAACAGGTTTAGATATTGGTCAAACGCAGGCAGGTGAGACTAGTGTAGATGGGACATGTTGGTCTGTGTGCGCGTTGGGCCAAAGGGCCTGCTTCTACACTGCATGTCTCCATCACTCTACTAATCAGGAAGACTGTCACAGTAGCACTCCGAGAGGACATACTGGAGGATTTGTCCATTTGGATAGGCATATGGTTAGGCAGGGAATGATGAGATATGGATTATGTGCAGACAGGTTAGAGTTGATCTTGGTATCATGTTCGGCACAGACATTGTGGGTCGAAGGGGCCTGTTCTTGCGCTGTACTGTTCTGTTTTATGTCAGCAACATACTATTAAACAAAAAGCAACCTAACGTAAACATGTGCACAGTTATAGTTTATGGCAAATATGAACACAATATGCAAACAACGATAAACTTTCAGATACCTTATCTTTAAAGGTAAATGAAAAACATTTACAGGTATATTCTAAATTTAAAACGTACAAATTATTTATGTGCAGCTGAAAAAGGTATTTAGTAAAATTATCCTGTCGGAAATGTAATGCCCAATAACCTCATCCCATGCCAACTGAATAGGTTAATAATAATAACATAGGAAAATAATTGTATGAGACAAATCTATTTTTTATTTGCCATCACCTGAGTGTCACTGGATGAAACTGACAATCTGTCATCGGGCAGGGAAGGAGTATATGACATGGAGATTGGAGTCCCTGGAATTCCATTGGAATGAACATTGTCCGCTTCATTGACTGCTGGATTTTCCTCATCTACGAAGCCAGTAGTACTTTCAGAACATCCAATTCCACTTGGTTTCTCTTCCAATTCTGGGGGATAATGTCTCAAGTTAAAAACTTCACAAACTTATGCTTTTCAAGTGCACACTATTTTTCAAGGCTTTTCAAGACTGTCACGTGCACACTACTTTTAAGAAAAGAAATGTCAGTAAAATGTTAAAATGTGAGTAGCAAAAATTAAATTACAATAGTAAATTATTAAGAATGTATATTTAATTAAAATACATTAAAAATTAACAACTTAAGCACCAAAATAGAAATTTAAAATGATTCTGATTATTGCTGGTGACTAAAAACTAAATTCCAAAAGACAAACAGTAATAATACTTATATTTATATAGCGACTCAAAAATAACAAATAATTAAGATGATTTTATTGAAATATTCCCAAATAAAATTTGACACTGAGCCACATAGAGAAAAATTAGAGCAGAAAACTAAAAGCTTGGTTAAAGTAAGAGGTTTTAAGGAGTGCCTTGAAGAAGCAAAGTAGAGGGGTAGAAGTAGCGAAGTGCTTCTGGGTTCAGTACCAAAGGGATGAGCATCAAAGATAGAGCAACAGATCTGTAGATGATTTAAAAGCTAAAACTGGAGAGAGGCATCTCAGGGTTATTGAGCACGGGATTACATAGACTGGGAAGGGATGAGGCCATGTTCTGGAAAAAAAACCCTATGAATTTGAAAATCAAGTCATTGCTTTACTGGAAGCCATTATGGCTTAGCAAGTACTTGAATTAACAAGATTCGGTGCATATTACAACAACACTGACATCAGTGTTGGCAATGACTACTAGTTTTTGGAGGACATTGTGAGGCAGCCCATCTAAGATTGTTTTTGAATGTGTACGAACAACTAATACGGGTGTGAATAAACTGCAAACCTAATTGGTTAAGTACAGCAACGCCAAGTTTGTGGTTTGATGTCACTGTGCTGCTGCCTATTACTCAAATCTGTGGACGGGTTTCAGGCTCAGATTGTTTTCATTATATTGTTTGAAGGAGGGGTAGGAACAAACTGGCACTGCCTCACCCACCTTCAATTAAACTTTTTACAGGCCAATCACAGCAGCACTGAGGATGGTAGTGGGGAGGTCCAAATCCCACATCGTCCCATCCTCCTAGATGCGTGGTAGGGAGAGGTCCTTTAAAAAGGAGGAAGAAAATGCGGTTGGGGTGGAAATCAAAAATAAATAAAACAAAAAATTATTTGGCTAAATACGACTGAAATCCTTTAACTACAATAGAAGAACTCAAAAAGACAGATCTAAGAAAGTCACACATATAAAACAGGTTAAATTAACTTCTAAAACAGGTTACAGTAATGTAAATTTCAGCTCCATACAAGCTAATTTGGATTGTTATGAAAAATGTATTAAATAGTATTTGCTTCATGATTAGAAAATTAGATGAATAGAAAGGCTTTCAAAATATCTGCTGTAAGCTGCTAAGAGGTTTTTAATTTGATTTTGATATTTTCAACTCTCCATAACTTCTAGAATACAAAAAATCAGCAATAAATTAAGCTTGAGAGTCAATGGGTGCATGCTCTATCTTCCACTGAAATCTATTAGACCAGTTCAGGCAGAATAAGGTCTTTTATTGCAGATTATAAATTATAAAGGGAGGAGGGAGGAGGGGGGGGGGGGGAGAGGCGCGATGAGTGGAATGGAGAAACAGGTGTCCATACTAGGACATCCAACGTCCTCTTTCATTCGTAAACATGGTTCTCCATCCCCCCCTCCATCATAGACGGGTTCCGTATGTGCATCTCCCCTGTGGCCCGTAGTTCTGCTCATGAACCCCCACCCCCCAGACGGAACCTCCCATGGTCCTCACCTTTCACTCCACCAGTCTCCGCATCCAACATATCTCTGAAATTTCCGTCACCTCCAACGTGATGCCACCGCTAGTCACATCTTCCCATCTGCATCCTTTCCCTCTTTCACAGAGACTGCTCCCTCCTGGTTCACTTAGTTCACTCATCCATTCATTGTGATCAGCCATGATCACAATGAATGGCGGTGCTGGCTCAAAGGGCCGAATGGCCTCCTCCTGCACCTATTTTCTATGTTTCTATCCCTTCCCAGGCAAACCACCCCGTCCACTGCTACTTTCCCCTGCAAGCGTGTCCCCTGTCCTTTTACCTCCTCCCTCACCCCCATCCAGGAACCCCAGCAGTCCTTCCAAGTGAGTCCGAGGTTGACGTGCACCTCCTCAACACTCATTTACTGCATCTGGTGTTCCCAATGTGACCTCTTGTACATCAGCAGGACCAAACATAGACTCGGCAACCGTTTCGCTGAACACTTGTGCTCGGTCCACTAAGGCCTACTCGAACTCCCGGTTGCTAAACTTTCAACTCACCTTCCCATTCCCACACTGACCTGTCCTGAGCCTCCTCCATTGCCAGAGTGGGACCACAGGCAATTTGGAGGTAACCTCTCAACCCCCCCCACCTCCCACCCCCAATTCCCCCTTACTCCCATTCTCTCCCCTGTACTCCACCTGGACTCCCACCTATCTCCTCTCCATCTGCTTCGACTCCCCAATTTCCTCTCTGGCTTAACAATCCACAACTCTTCAAACCTCTCTCACACCTTCCATCTTTTCTTAATTTTGGCCTTTGTTCCAACCAGCTGCCTATCGAAACTCCCTTCCCTCGCCTATGTCGACCTATTACCTGCCATGCAGGTCCTGGTCTCCCCTTTTCCAGCTTTCTTCTCTCTCCCACTGCGACCAGTCTGAAGAAGGGCCTCAACCCAAAACATCAGCTATACATGTTCTGCAGAGATGCTGCCTGACCTGCTGAGTTATTCCAGCACTTGGTCCTTTTATGTAGTAACCAGCTTTTTGTTTCTACAGATAACGCAACATATTATTAGATTGAAGCATGAGTACTCCTGCACACATCAAAAATGAAAGCTAAAAAGATATAATAGAAATGACTGGATGATGGAACAAAAGAACCGCTGCATCATAAAATTATTTAAAAAATGTGCCAAATAAAAAATTGAGATAAATTACTATCCTCAAATGCTGTCAATTGGTTGCAAAGTATTTTTCTTAAAATGATGCACTCAAATTCTGGAGAATTGATATGGGTTTTGTAATCAACTAAATTTAAGATGAATTCAGTTACACTTGCATTAAAAAAAAGATGTGGTGTTTTCTCTTAAGATAATTTATTTTTCTTAAAAGAATCTTTACAAATTGGCCCTTCCAAACAAAATGTGGTTATTTTTATTTAAGTGATACTATAAGCTTCTGGTGGTTCAATGACAAAACACCTCTCGTGTTGGATTACTGAAGCAAAGAGAACAGGTTGTGACAGGTTTAATCTATTGCCTTCAACTTTGCTCATTAGTATTGTTCAAATTAAATGATAAATAGATGTCACTACATTATAATGGAGAGATACTGCTTTTAAAACCAATAGAGGTTGAAGGCTATAAGTAATAATTTCAGTATAATTTACATTTAATTTCTATCATGTAAACAACTGCAAAGTTCTACAAACAATAAAAAAAAGATAAATCATATATGCTGTAAAGTCTTTAAGTATCAGACCCACTGTATTCCAATCTCACCATTATCTAATGGCAGTCCTTAAACTGCAGGATAACTCTACACTCCAACATCACCTGATACACTAGGTCTTAAACAGGCTTATTTCCAGATCAGTAAAACAATTATTGTATTGAATCAATTTTGCCAATTACATTATTGCCAACTGTAACCTGACACCAACCAGAGATCAAAAAGAGTTCATTAAAAATGTTTGAGAAGAATTGTACAAAAGTTTGAAACGAATTAATACAAAACTAATCATTGCCATTAACCTTTTTAACTCTTAATAGCAAAATTGCAACATTTACTGCTAGAAAGAGGGGGTAAAATAGAGATGAAAGCATCAACAAAATACATTGAAAATGTCATGTACATGTACGACAAAACATAAGAATAAACTAAGAGATGAAATGAATACACTACCTCCAACAGTGGCCACCAATTCTTGTAGAATGTTCTGTACAATTTCATGTACATTATCCTCAAATTCAAGACCCTCCCCATGACTGCTGCCTGTAATCCCTTTTTCAAAACCTTGTACAAGGACAGAACATAAAAATGCTCAGAACAACTCAGCCAGCATTAAATTAAAAGATAAAAGCAAGCATGAATAAAACAAGCTTTGACTTTACTTCAAATCAAGTGAGATGAAGCTTTTAGAATAATCTTGCCAGTTCGAAAGTCGTCTAGTACATGCCTTCAAAAAAGTGATAATATGCCTTCGACAGAAAATTTAAATATTGATTTTCCTACTTGAAATTAGTCAGTTACCGTGGGTCATCAAAACCAACTGTCTGCAGAAGGGTCTCAACCCGAAACGTCACCCATTCCTTCTCTCCAGAAATGCTGCCTGACTCGCTGAGTTACTCCAGCATTTTGTGTCTACCTTTGATTTAAACCAGGATTTGCAGTTCTTTCCTACACAACTGTAACTATGCTGCCTCCTGCTCAATTTATAACAATATATTTTCAAATACATGCATTAAGATTTGAATTTGTTTCTTTGTTAGACACTAAATTAGTCATTAAGCTAAATAAGTGTGATTTGTATTGAAATAATGTGTGTAATAAGTTGAATAACATAGAACAAGTATGAACAGGTGATCGGTAGTCAGTGTGAACTCAATAGGCCATAGGATCTTTTTCGTGCTGCATCTCTACACTGGGCGGCACTGCGGTAGAGTTGCTGCCTTAAGGGCCTGTCCCACTTGGGCATCATTTGCGCGTAATTTACGCGTCACAACGTATGACACGCGCATCGTGCCGCGCACATGGTGCGCATTACGCGCGCATGGTGCATGGTCATGTCGGCAGTGACGCGCCGTCGCGCACGGTGCCCCAGGATTTTGGGATGTACAAAATGTTCGCGCGCCATCGGCGTCACGTGCAAATGACGCCCAAGAGGGACAGCCCCTTTACAGCGCCAGAAACCAGAGTTTGATCCTGACTACAGGTGCTTTGTCTGTACTGAGTTTGTACGTTCTCCCCGTGACTTGCGTGGGTTTTCTCCGAGAACTTCGGTTTCCTCCCACACTCCAAAGACGTACAGGTTTGTAGGTTAACTGGCTTGGTGTGGTGTAGGGTAGTGTTAATGTGTGGGGACTGCTGGTCGATGTGGACTCGGTGGGCCGAAGGGCCTGTTTCCATGCTGTTTCTCTAAACTAAACTAAAACAAAAGTGAACCAGTGTATTTACTACTCATTAAATCTGTGCTGCCCCGAGACATTTACTAGGCTGATAAGTGAAACTTAGGACCATCAAGAGGCACATCAGCAGATAATCCTCCTTAGAGGCCTTGGAACCTATGTGAATGGGGTGAACGGCATGACTCTTAAATCAGTTAAACTAGAGTCACAGTCTAAGACAAAAAGTATGTTAGAATATTTAATTTAAAATCATGCAGAGAGAAAAAAAAAAGGAAAGACAAATGGAGGTAAGTGGTTTAAGAATGATGAAAAAAAATTAAGTAATTTCCGCGCACTAGTATTCAAAATATGAAGAAATAATTCATTGCATGGATGTTAATTTCAGTTTTCACAGATTGTTTGGAAGTAATTATTACTTTAAAGCCCTTTTTACTGTTGTATTTAGTGGTGAATATCTCAGTATTATAGTCTATAAAAATGTAACGATTAACGCACACAAGTACATGGAGGAGCCAGGTGGAAAACAGCTGGACAGCAACTTCCTGATTTCTTTTTTAGTTTGCAGGCTGAAATTACTGCTTAATACATCGATTTTCTAGTTTCCTGGTCATAATCAGCTCATTTCCACTGGACAGCCAATCCCTTCACACCTCTGTCTCCCACAGTAGGATGTCTGGGTCGCCTTTTACTTCTTCCTTAAACAAAGGCAAAACCAGTCCTGTCTCAGCAGTACCCTTCTTTGTCTGACAAAATTATCTTCTTGCGCAACTTTTTCTTTAACTCTTCTCCTTTCCTTCAAATCAAATGGAGTTGTTACAGTTGCTTGGATACATGGAAGACTCTTTGTAGTCTTCACCTTTTTAAATTAAATAAATAACTGCATTACTGCTGCTTCCTCACTTTATACAGGTTTTGTAAGTTTCATCACCTTTAGTGCCAACTTTATATTGCTCTCACTTTCACATGATCTATCTGAAACTCTTTCCTTTCTAAACTTCTTGATGTCCATCTCAGGAGCTAAGATTGTGAATAATCCATCACAAATCCAAAGCTGCATTGGTTAAATCTCCAATCCTTGCAATGTACAAATGATTCTCTTTCTCAAAGTTTTCCGGCTGCATTAATTCTCATGACATCTTGGCAGCAATTTTTCTGGAAGAGCCTTTTTATACCTTATCCGTCGTCTATCTTCCACCATCCCCTGTACATCTGCACTCATCCTCTCTCCTCCCAAGAACAAGCATAGAGCTCCCCTAATCTTCCATCTGATCAGTCAACATTTATTTAAATTTTGCTGCTAGGTCTGGTGAAATATCAATGTGGAAGATTAGTTATGCATCTTGTCTCCTCAGCTGCTGCCAGATTCCCTTTTTATTACCCAAAGTTATTTATTTCCTTGGATTAAATCCCTACATTTCTCTCAATATCTTCTGACACAGAATTAATACAATATCATATGTTCTAATACCAATTATATACTTGTTAAAGATGCAGAAGCTAGCATTACCCAATGATAGCACAGGGAAGTTATAAATTAATAGTTTCTGCAGGATTACATTTACAAGACAAAAAAAACATTTTATCAGTATGTCTTTTATTCACAGGAGAGCCATCGATAATCCCCTTGTAATACCTGACGTTTCTCAAAGTTGGGAACTGGTAATAAATTAACCCTTAATTTTGCAAGCATCATGCAATTTTTAGAATTTTACATCAAATAAAAATAATAAAAAGTAATGCCATGGAATAGAATTCTTAATTTGTTGTCCCTGAACACCAACTTTTGTGGGTTCTTACATTCTAGCATCTCCTCTTGATCACTAATTAGGGTAGTGAGAGAATTCACCGCTTATGCTTCATGATCTTGTGGTTGAAGGGGCTTTCATAATTATCTTGGATGCTTTGCTCAGAGAAAGCAAAATTAAGACCTATAGCAGATTACTGAAAATCAAAAATAACAGGAAATGCTCCAAGTAGTACCTGATCGCGTAACTGAATATATTGTAGTCTGAAGCACAGAACGAAGTGTATAAAGGCTCTACCTCAAAAATGAGGATGTAATTTAAGTAATCTAACACTTCCATTTTTCATTTAATTCCCCTCTATTGGGATGTTAATGCAGCAAACAAATTTGCAATGGTAGACTTCTATCTTCAAAGTCTAGCTACAGCAAATGACTTCCTAAAGGAATCTAACTGGCTTCAAACAGAAACTCTAAATGTTGACAAGAAATTGTCACTGCACAATAAGAAGTACTTCTAATTTTCTGTAAAGTCTCTTCATCCAAATTCACAGATGGTTATACTAAAATATATAATGCTTTCTTTCACTGACAGCAATAGTGGCAAGGAATTCTACATTACCATTTTCTGATGCAAGCATAATTCAGAAAGAATATTAGGAATATTGGGAAGTCATTGCCACAAAAGACTGTGGAGACCCAGTCAATGCAAACTTTTAAGGCAGAGATGGATAGATTCTTGATTAGTACAGGTGTCAGGATTATGGGGAGAAGGCAGGAGAATGGGGTTGAGAGGGAAAGATAGACCCGAGTAGACTTGATGGGCCGAATAACCTAATGCTGCTCCTATAACTTATATAGACAAATTCTCTCATTTGTGTACTAAGTGAAACAATATTAATCTACCACTTGCCCAAGCTGCTCACAAGCATTGAGCACTGAAGAGGAAAATAAGCTAATGGCTTTGTTCACAATCAAAACAAGACCATATTCTTTAAATATGGGGTTTTAAAAGCAATTCTTAAGTGAGTAGAGAAAGTCACAAATCTGGCAAACTTCAATCTAAATAAGACTTGATAAGACTGTTGTTCATTGAAGTACGACATCTCAGTCTGAAGAAGGGTCTTGACCCGAAACGTCACCCATTGCTTCTCTATAGAGATGCTGCCGGTCCCACTGAGTTACTCCAGCATTTTGTGTCTATCTCCAATCGTCTTGGCCCCCCTCTGGGAGTAGGAGTGGGGGCGGATCTGGATCCACAACGGCCGTGAGCCCCAGGCCGAGCTCGGCGATCATTTGCCTGCTTCTGCTGCTGTTAGAGGTGATACTTTGCGCCGCGCCAGGGTATTGGGCCTGTCCCACTTTGGCCGTCAGTTACGTGACAGGCTGGTGGCGAGAGAAGATTTCATGCAGGACGAAGTCCACACTCCTCCACGCCACGCTCCTCCACACCACTCCATGCACCCGTCCCCCACTACCCACGCGTTACCCACACGCTAGCAGGTCACGTAAATAGCGCGCGAATGACAGAAAAGTGGGACAGGCCCTTAAGATTCCCTGTCACTGGGAACCTTCAACTATCATAACAATGGGAATTCAACCCAGGAAATCCCTTAGCAAAGGGAATTCAACCCAGGAAGATCCCTTTTAATTATTTCTTGAACGCACTATCCTCAGGCCTTCGACACCAACCCTTATTCTGCACCACACTTTCATTTCACAATCTTCATGACCCCTCCCCCAGAACTCAATCGCAGACGTACTCAATATGACTAAGGCTACTTTCTCGGACTAACTCATAGAAGTATTGATCTCTGGGCATAAATCCTGCACAGCCTCCAGTTTGTTGGTCACTATCTTTGAATCCCAAACTCCCTCCCTCTCTCACTACAATGAGCAGGTCTCACAATTTCACTGCTCAAGACCCAATTTTGCTTGCCCTCTCTACCCTCTGCCCTCTCAACCTGTACCCAACCCTAGATCCACCAACTACATGCAGCCCTGCTCTTCTTACATAGCATTCACCACCGTTTACATGTTACATAGAATTCATAGAACATAAATCAGTGCCAAATTAATTCTTAACAAATTGTGTGTCAGGCAACAATGAATTTTGCTGCAGCAGACCCAAAATCAAAAGGGTCAGAACCAAGCCGTGCAATCTTTTAGTTGACCACTAAAGGTACAAACAACTTTATTGGCTGCTGTTATACATTTTGACTCGGAAAACAAGAGATATGTACTATGTGATTTGAAATCACAAACAAGTTGCAGCATAATTAATATCTGCCCTAGCTGACCTAGGAACAATTGCAGTTCCAGAGAACAGACTTGGGGCCTAAAAGGGAGTGGGCAAAGCTTGAACTACTCTTTGGAAATTGAGAACGGCAAGTGACTGAAATGTCGGTGGGCGAGCCTTTTGGGACAAGCGCAGTTCTGTCTGTTTAAAATAGTTGTGAATAAGGATAGGACAAGCCCACAAGTTAAAGTTCTGAATTGGAGCAAAGCCAACTTGGATGGTACTAGACGGAAACTTGCTGAAATTGGACGTCCGGAAAGTGGGATGCTTTTATAAGATTAATATTGAGGGTTTAAGGCATGCATGTTCCTATTAGAATGAGGGGCAAGAGAGCTGGGAGTAAGGAAGCTTGGATGATGAGCGAAATGGAAGCTTTAGTCAAGAAAAAGGAGGCATGGCCAGGTATAGGCAGCTGGGATGAAGTGTAGCCCAGCAGGAGTTTTGGGGACTGAGGAGCATTCTTCAGATGGAAATCAGGAAGGAAAAAAGGGGCAGGAGATAATGCAAAGAGATTTTATGTACATTAGGGAAAGGGAATAACTAGAGTGGCAATAGGGTTCTTCAGAAAACAAAGCAGTTGTCTATGCTTAGAGCCGCAGAAGATGGGCAAGGTCTTCAATGAGTATTTCACCTTTGTTTTTACTGTGGAGAAAAGCATGAAAGCTTGGAAATTTGGACAGTTAATGGAGATGTCGAGGGCAAACCGTAATACAGTCGGAGGTAGTGCAGGATGTCCTGAAGTGTATGAAAATAGATAAATATCCGAGGACCTTATGGGAAGCTAGAGAAGAATTGCAGGAGCCTTGGCTGAGAGGTATAAATCATTGTTAAACACAGATGAGGTGCCTGATGACTGAAAGGTGGCTAACATTACGCGTCTATTTAACAAGGGCTTCAAGAAAAAGCCCGAGAACTATACACCAGCGAGCCTAACATCTGCTGTAGACAGGTTATTAGAGAGGATTCTGAGGCATATGATATACATGCTTGGATCGGCAGGGGTTGATTAGGGATAGTCAGTGTGGTTTTGTACATGGGTGACTGTGTCTTATGAATTTGATTTGTGTTTTTTGAAGAAGTCACCAAAAAGGTTGATAAGGGCAAGGCTGTAAACATTGTCTATATGAACTTCAGCACGGCATTTGATAATTTTCTGCATGGTTGGCTGCTCTGGAATGTTAGATTACATGGGAGCCAGGGAGAGCTTGCTGACTGGATAGTGAATTGGCTTCATGGAAAGAAGCAGAGGGTGGTGGTGGAAGGTTGCTTTACGCACTGGACGCCTGGGGCTAATGGTGTGTCTCAGGGATCAGTGCTGAGCTCATTGATGTTTGTGCGTTTATATCAATGATTTGAATGAGAAGGTTCAAGGCACGATTAGTAAATTTGCAGCTGACAATAAAGTAGGAGGTATCATAGGCAGTGGAGATGGTTATCAAAAATTACAGCTGGAACTTGATTTGTTGGGCAGGTGGGCTGAGGAATATCTAATGGAGCTTAATGGAGATAAGTATAAGGTATTACATTTTGGAAAATCAAACCAAGGAAAGACCTTCAAAGTGAATGGTTGGGCCTTGGGGAGTCTTGTACAGCAGAGGAATCTAGGAGTACAGGTACATAGCTCCCTTAAAGTACCGTCACAGGTAGATAGGGTGATCAAGAGAGTTTTTGGTGCATTGGTCCTCAGTCAGGGTATTGAGAATAGAAGTTAGGATGTTATGCTCACCTTTGGTCATCCTGCCACAGTAAGATGTCATTATGCTTGAAATGGTCTTTTACACAGTGTAGAGGGAACAAGTGCCAGATAACATAGGTTTAAGGTGAGGGGGGGGCAAGATTAAATAGATACCTGAGTGGCAACTTCTTCACTCAAAAGGATGGTGGGTATATTGAAGGAACTCCCAGAGGAGGTAGTTGAGGCAGGTATTATAATCATTTAAAATACACTTGGGCAGGTACATGGATAGGAAAAGTTTAAAGAGAATGACCCAAAGGCAGGCAAATGGGACTAGCTAAGATGGGGCATCCTGGTCGGCATGGATGAGTTGGGCTGAAGGGCCTGAATCTGATCTGCATGACTCGGACTTTCTCTGCAAATTTCTCTGTGATGGGTAGAAAGGAAACAAACATATGAAGATGTGGTTAACAAAAGCACTTACACAGTTCAAAGCCTTTGCTGCAACTAATTGATATCTCATACATTGCTGCATTTTAGGGGTACAACTAAATAATGGCTATTATTTTTTTAATGGTCCCTTTTTACAAGAACAATGACTGAATTATGTCCTTCAAGTCCAATCACTATCTTAATCTCATGGCCTGGGAAGATATGAGAAGCAAACCTAAAGTTGTTAAAATAACTCAGCACTTTGGATAATTTTGCCAAAGATTGTGTTTCTTGATGAAAAAGACTCAACCTACAAATAGAAAGATTACCATTTTGCAGGCACTGAGAATAGAAAATGAAGATGAAGCACTGGGAATGTCTTTGATTAACATTTTGGGGTTTTGGTTTTTGGAAAGAAGGCCGATTTTATCAAACTTTTATCTAGCTGGAGTTTTTCATCGTAATGAATAATGTTAGTGTTCACATCTATAAAGACGGAACAAGCAATTACCTAAGTTTAAGTCATTAACCAGATCACGCCAATCAATCAGTGACAGGTTATGTTAGAAATATCAAATTATTACTGGACTAAGTCACAGAGAAATACAGGACCTTTGGGTCACCGGCTCCATGCTGACATCAACCATCCTTTTACACTAATCATACATAATCCCATTTTTTATTCTCCCCACATTCTCAACCACTCCCCACATGACCTTGGGATGCGGGAGTAAACCCACACGGTGCTAAGGAAATGTTGGATCAGGATTAAACCCAGGTGACTGGTGTAGAGAGGCAACAGTTCGACTAGTTGCAGCACTGTGCTTCTCCAAAGTGCTGGAGAAGGTCCTAAGGCAAGAATGAATTCTTCCAGCTGTATAAATCAAAAGTATAACACAGTTCAACCGGTGAATTGTTAAAATACTTATCCATAATCGTTTAGCCTTGAAACTAATTTTGCATTACACTAATCAGAGCCATGAGGAAGCATTTTATCCAACATTATGCAATCCAGAAGCACCACATACTATTATTTAGAATGGCAAAAAATAGATAGAAATACGTATTTAACCATGTCCATTGGCTTGGGATACCAGCAATCTGTTGCTGATATAAGAAGATAAAGTAAACCAGAAGGTTGGCAAGATTATGTGCTGCACTGATTTCAATTCCAGAAAGGTGAATATTAAAATACAGTCTAATATACAAGGAAACCAATTAAAAAACAATATTGTTTATCAATCTCAGAATATAACTAAAATGGTAACAAAATCAGTAATTTCCTTATTTTAAGCCAGTACACTTTTATGCCACAACAACTATACACGGGTTTATGAGCAAATTTATTTACTTTTAGCTGCAGTCGCTTGGTCAACTTCTGTTTGTTCATTTTCTGCATTACAAATGTCAGTTCCATTTTCTGGCTCTGTATCCTTCTGAATAATTTTGTCAACTTCATTGATGTGGTCTGATTCCATTTTGGGTTCTTGAGCCAGCTCAAGAACAGGCTGCTCCTCAAGTCGACTCAGTTGTGGGGATTCAGGTTCATACTGGTTCACAGGGGGCTGCTGGAGATGATGCTGTTGTCGAAGTCTCTCCTTTTCCATTTGTTTTACTTCCTGCAGCTGAATGCACAAAGACATGGTTTAAGATGAAAGTGGAACCTAGACTTCCATCTCAAAGGAAATCAGTCACAAATGGCAAATTTTCCAGGCAAAACACGAAGTTTAGGACAGTTGGAGCTGAAGGGAAGGAAGATTTGAGGTGATAATGTAGTTTAAGGATAAAGCTGTTAAGCATGATCTATCATACAGTGATTAGGAATTGAAATAGAAGAACCGTACCTAAGAATGTGCAATCACAGGAGTTGGATAGTTAGTTTAGTTAGAATAGGAGCAAAGAAACAGGAAGTAAATCGTGGATGCTTTTGGGAAAAGCACTGGATGAGACAGATTGGAAACCATAGAAGAATGCTCGATGACAGAGATGTGGAAAGCTTGAAGACATCTGCTGGGAAAGTGTATTTGAGCAGAAAGAATTGACCATACCTATCACAGAATCTGAATGGTCCCACACAATGTACCAAGCAGGATCACATGCCAATCAGTAATTAAATGTAATCATCGCATATCAAGCATTGACTACTTTTCCTGCTTCTCAGCACGACCTCTGTCATTCCACAGGAATCGATTCTTAGTCCTGCTACCCCCTGAGACGACCAAAATTATAATTTGCCACTTGTAGCCCCACTGTGGCAATGTGAACAAAGAAACCTCAAACATACAGACAACACCCAATGTCACATTAACTTCACCACTGTCAATCTCTCCAGTGCCCAAGTATTGTTTTGAAATGTAAATTTTAGTTTGTTAAAGTCACAATTGCGTACAATAAGTGGTAGTCGAGAATTTGAAAGACTGTGTAGATGAAGAAAGTTAGGGATAGTCATGTTTGAGGCAATGAGTGAATTCAAACAAGGCGTTGAGAATTATAAAACGTTGAGGGATTAGAGAGTCAGTAAAGGAACAGTCCGATGAGGAATGTAGTTTCAAAAGACATTAGGTTGATAGAAGAATGAGTAAAATATCAGTTCATCTAATTAGAAAATGAAGAGACTGGTAAGAACTTCAAGATGAGCAAAGAAGGGTCTCGACCCGAAACGTCACCCATTTCTTCTGTCCAGGGATGCTGCCTGTCCCGTTGAGTTACTCCAGCTTTTCGTGTCTATCTTGAGCAAAGATAAAGGTAGCGAAGGGCAATGATTCAGGAGGTTATGGTAGGAGATTTTATAACCTTGAGACAAACATCAGAAATGTTGCAGAAAATGCATTCAGTTTTCCCAGTACAATTTCTGCTAATTTGCTTCTAGTTGCATCTGTCTTCCCACCCAGCTTTGAAAGCAGATTTGTGTAATTTTCCTATCCATTCCTAAACTGAGCTACAGATTATACATATTCTTGCTCACTTCCTGGTTCACTCCTGTAAATTAAAATATGTTTTTTGTTGGAAAGGTTAACATGGATTACTATAATAAGATTTTACAGACAAGATCTCCAAGTCATCAGTCTCAATTACAAAACCCCATGCAAAAGTCACCACAGACAAAATTCTGCTTCAGAATTTACAGTTCGATTGAGCAAACATTTTCATCTATTTCTTTAAAGAACAACTTGAAAAATATTTTCTTTCATGATTGTTAATGTCTAGTTGTACAGAGCCCTAGTTTGACCACACCTGGAGTATTGTGTGCAGTTTTGGTCCCCTAATTTGAGGAAAGACATTCTTGGCATTGAGGGAGTGCAGCATAGGTTTACAAGATTAATTTGGCGGGACTGTCATATGCTGAGAGAATGGAGCAGCTGGCCTTGTACACTCTGGAGTTTAGAAGTAGAGGGGATCTCATTGAAACATATAAGATTGTTAAGGGCTTGGACACGCTAGAGGCAGGAAACATGTTCCCGATGTTGGGGGAGTCCAGAACCAGGGGCCACAGTTTAAGAATAAGGAGAAAGCCATTTAGAACGGAGACGAGGAAACACTTTTTCTCACAGAGAGTGGTGAGTCTGTAGAATTTTCTGCCTCAGAGGGCGGTGGAGGCAGGTTCTCTGGATGCTTTCAAGAGAGAGCTAGATAGAGCTCTTAAAAATAGCAGAGTCAGGGGATATGGGGAGAAGGCAGGAACGGGGTACTGATTGGGGATGATCAGCCATGATCACATTGAATGGCGGTGCTGGTTCGAAGGACCAAATGGCCTACTCCTGCACCTATTGTCCATTGTCTACCTCCAGTTATATTCCCAGCACTCCTTATTTTTCAAAATTCCAGCAACTTTCCCCACTTTGGGTTCAAATAAGGACATCTGCAATCATAATACTACATTGGGCCCACATCATAATGCAAAAGAGGGGGGGGGGGGGGGTGCGAAATGACAATGTTAGATATGGAACTGCCACTGCAAAAAAATGAAAAAAGTTGCTGCCGAAAATGTTTGCTTCATAATTGCTACTGAAGTACCAAAGTAGATGTCTGGAGAAATTACCAACCTCTTGGCAAAGTACATTTTATAGTGCTTATTAAACTGTGTATCTTGTGTCTTGGTTACCAACGAGAGTTAAAGAGGAAAAGGATAAAGGTATGGCAATTTGATCTTAGGGCACAGGCAGTGAAAATTACATTCATGAATAGTGAAGAAGGTATATGAAAAGTGCCAGAACTGAAGGATTACAGAGATATTGAAATTTACAACACAGACTATTTATGTCACTATCCATGCTGAAAAAAAGAACCATCCAA
Organism: Amblyraja radiata; assembly: GCF_010909765.2. Taxonomy (NCBI): domain Eukaryota; kingdom Metazoa; phylum Chordata; class Chondrichthyes; order Rajiformes; family Rajidae; genus Amblyraja; species Amblyraja radiata. The sequence continues at coordinate 49,181,755 of NC_045959.1, read as the reverse complement.
AACTATTTGCACTTCACAAACCCAGTACCTCAAGTGGCAACCTATGTCATTTTTAAACATGGTAAGTGTTGCTACATCCATCACTATTTCAGGTCAATATGTTCCACACCTTCATAACTTCTCAACTTCCTTCCAATCATTTTATGAGTTACTTTAAATCAAATGCATCTTAAGGAAATGGATCATTCTTATCCAATCTATTATTATTTTCTTTGTACAGTTACATTTGTTCAGTCTTGTTTTCAAAGGAAACAATCCATTCTATCAAAACTCCCCTTTAATTAAAATTCTTCAGCCGTGGCAATATCCTCAGATTTTCTCTGTACAGTTTCAAGTAATTTAACATGGTTAAAATATATATACAGCACATACATCTTGTGGCTTAACTGGTGCCGCTGGTAAAAGGGGGATTACGATTACACAAGTGCAGATAGAGTTAAACATTGGAAACATTGATTGCCAGTCTAACTTGGTGATGGGCACTTGTTTAAAATTGTCAAAGGGGCAATTTTAGTCATCAATTAGAAAGGCACAAATTGATTAATGACTGTTGTTCATAAGCTTCTGAACCAGTTTCCTTCCACATCCCAAATTAGGTTAAGAGGCTACTGTAAATAAAGCTTTAATATAGATAAATGACAAAATAATCAAAAGGGAGTCCATCACCAAGTTAGATTGGAATTCAATTTTTCCAATGTTTAACTCTATCTCCCATTTTTTTGGAAACAAACTAGCTTCATGTTTAAAGTTTCTCGTCCTTGGCATCAGAGGATTAAAAAATTGCCAGAACCTCCACTATTTCCACTTATGATTTTGTAGATAACCTTTGATACAGTTTATATGGGCTGGCGATTCATTTACCTTCCAAAGATGCTAAATTTCTCAATATTTTCTTCCTATTGAACTCATCCAATATTTAACAGTTGCCCTCATTGATAATAAAACATTGCATCATTTCCCTCTGTTATGAATATAGCTGCATATCTATAAATATACAAACCATACCCGCATTTTCTTTTTTGTTAATGATATTTTCATCCAATTCCTGGCTGCCTCTTACATACCCAGAAAGTATCTATGGCTTTCCTTCAATGAGCAAATAATTTTTCCTCTTCAATTTCCTAATTGCCTGTTAAATTTTAATTCTGCATTATCTGTACTCTTCAGGGTTTTCTATAGTAAAGAGTTTTCAGTGTCTGTGCTGATCTTCCTTATTTCCCCTTTTAATATTTTGTATGTTTCTCAATTTGCAAACTATGCCTTCTGGCTGTTCATCTCTCCTGCTAGAAAATTTAAATGCTGCTCAGCAGTTGTTGGTCTATGGAAATCAAAGAATGATTCACACAATTATTTCTGAATACTTTTCTGCAACAATAAACCTTGGAACCAGACAAGGAACAGGTCATTTTAGCTCTGAAGCAATGAAGAAATACCAAGGGTCTAATGACAGAGTAATTGAAAGTATTTAATAAATATAGTACCGGAGAAATTAGGGAACTAAAATCATATACATTATGTGGACAAGATAGCTTGTAACATCAGGTTCCAAAACTGATGACAAAAATTGATGGAACAATTTCAGCAAGGTAGAAAATGTAATATTGGTGCTTAAAAGAGGACAAGGAATTAAAACAAAAACTATCAATAGACAATAGGTGCAGGAGTAGGCCATTCGGCCCTTCGAGCCAGCACCGCCATTCAATGTGATCATGGCTGATCATCCCCGTTCCTGCCTTCTCCCCATATTGCCCGACTCCGCTATCTTTAAGAGGCCCATCTAGCTCTCTCTTGAAAGTATCCAGAGAACCGGCCTCCACCGCCCTCTGAGGCAAAGAAGTCCACAGACTCACAACTCTCTGTGAGAAAAAGTGTTTCCTCGTCTCCTTTCTAAATGGCTTACCCCTTGTTCTTAAACTGTGGCCCCTGGTTCTGGACTCCCCCAACATCGGGAACATGTTTCTTGCCTCTAACGTGTCCAAACCCTTAACAATCTAATATGTTTCAATAAGATCCCCTCTCATTCTTCTAAACTCCAGAGTGTACAAGCCCAGCCGCTCCATTCTCTCAGCATATGACAGTCCCGCCATCCCGGGAATTAACCTTGTAAACAAACCTACGCTGCACTCCCTCAATAGCAAGAATGTCTTTCCTCAAATTAGGGGACCAAAACTGCAAACTCCAGGTGTGGTCTCACTAGGGCCCTGTACAACTGCAGAAGGACCTCTTTGCTCCTATCCAACCTGTCCAAGTCACCCTGCATTCTAATAGCATCCTCCTCACAGTTCACACTGCCACCCAGCTTTGTGTCATCTGCAAATTTGCTAATGTTACTTTGAATCCCTTCATCTAAATCATTGATGTATATTGTAAATAGCTGCGGTCCCAGTACCGGGCCTTGCGGTACGGAACTAGTCACTGCCTGCCATTCTGAAAGGGACCCGTTAATCCCTATTCTTTGTTTCCTGTCTGCCAACCAATTTTCTATCCATGTCAGTACTCTACCCCCAAATACCATGTGCCCTAATTTTGCCCACTAATCTCCTATGTGGGACCTTATCAAATGCTTTCTGAAAGTCCAGGTACGCTACATCCACTGGCTCTCCCTTGTCCATTTTCCTTGTTACATCCTCAAAAGATTCCAGAAGATTAGTCAAGCATGATTTCCCCTTCGTAAATCCATGCTAACTCGGACCGATCCTGTTACTGCTATCCAAATGTGTGGTTATTTCATCTTTTATAATTGACTCCAGCATCTTCCCCACCACCGAGGTCAGGCTAACTGGTCTATAATTCCCTGTTTTCTCTCTTCCGCCTTTCTTAAAAAGTGGGATAACATTAGCTACCCTCCAATCCACACGAACTGATCCTAAGACTATAGAACATTGGAAAATTATCACCATTGCATCCACGATTTCTAGAGCCGCTTCCTTAAGTACCCTGGGATGCAGACCATCAGGCCCTGGGGATTTATCAGACTTCAGTCCCATCAGTCTACCCAACACCATTTCCTGCCTAATGTGGATTTCCTTCAGTTCCTCCATCACCCCAGATCCTCTGGCCACTACTATATCAGGAAGATTGTTTCTGTCCTCCTTAGTGAAGACGGATCCAAAGTACCTGTTCAACTCAAGTTATGCAGATACAAAATAGAAATAATGATAAAATATAAGATGAAAATATACGCACCTACAGCAAGCAATTAACAAGTCAAATAATTGTGCTGGTGTCTATTGCAAGGGGATTGATGTAGAAAAGTTAGGACATTTCGCTGAGGTTATACAGGGCTTTGGTGTGATCATATCTGGAGCAGCACGTGCAGTTTTAGTTTCTATCCAAACTATATGTTTCATTTAAGATCATATTTACTAGATAGATCCCTAGGATGGTGGTGTTGGATGGGGGGGGGGGGGGAGGGAGGGTGGGAGTGGAACTATGGTTGTTAGACAAGGAGTGATTGGTCTAAATTGACTGAAGTTTAAAGGGACAGTCAGTGATCTAATTGTAAAATGTAAGCTTCTGAGAGGAATTGACAGGATGATACCAAGAGCTATTTTCTCCGTCTTGTTGTAAACTAGTTCTGTTCTCAACTAGGGGTTGCAGTGCTAGCATAAGGGATCAACCATTTAGAAATATTTTTTATTTTCTCATATCTAAATGATTGATCCAGTTCTCTCCCTGAAAGGACTGTCTCCCCCAACTATCGCAAGAATGAGATGGTTAGAATAATGCTAGAAAGTGGATATGAGGCACAGGATCAGTCACAATCATAATGAAAGGAAATAGACACAAAATGTTGGAGCAACTGAGCAGGACAGGCAGCAACTCTGGAGAGAAGGAATGAATGGGTCGAATATGCACATTAGAAAAGATGTGAAAAATATACAAATGTGTGTCTATTTAAAATTTATTGATCAATTAATTATACAAAATGGTGCACAGACTCATCTATTGCTATCATTACCAATTGTACTCTCATCATATGCCACAATTACAGAAATAAATAAATGCATGTAAAAATAAAAGCGAAAGTTACGTTCCAAATAAAAGATTTCATGCACACATTCAACTAGTAATAATAATTTTGTTATTTTGTTATAAAGCAAATGAGAAAGTCATTTGAGTATCATTCCACTTTCAAGAATTCAATACTTACTGCTTGGTTTTCCATGCGTGCAAATATAACATTCAACATCTGTGTCAGTGTTGCCTTGGCTGTTGTTTGGTTTATTAAATTTTTACTGGCCAAGTATATATTATAGCATGTTCTCACAGCCTGCAACACGGTTCCTTCATGTATTTCTATGTGCTGAGATGTCACCGCAGTTAGCAAGGCCTAAGAGGAGAGATGGGGAGATTGTAAATCATAAAGAGAATACTTATTTCACTAATTAAATTAATAACTGCATTAAAGTCAAGATAAAGATAGATTATTTAGATTCAAGAATAATTGAAAATGGCTCAGCTCATCAGTGTGTGTGTGTGTGTGTGTGTGTGTGTGTGTGTGTGTGTGTGTGTGTGTGTGTGTGTGTGTGTGTGTGTGGTTGTTATTTACTTCCTCACTCTACCCCATCCACAACACTGTCAAGAGGTCAATAGGTTTCTACCATAGTCATTAAGTGTAAAGAATTTTCAGTTGTGGCTTTTAATCCACAAAATAGGGACCACTTTAAAAGCGTGCAGCATTCCAAGGCAGATTTCTTAACAGCACAGCAGTTATTATCACTAAAATAAAATTGATGGATCATCCATCTCAAATTGCTTTGTCAGACCAACCCATGTAAAATTGCTTTATTTTTCTGGAGGATAACATAAATCCATTGACAACAGATATTGATAAAGGTGATCCCTGCATAACAGGCAAGAGGGGTGGTTGTGTTGCTATTAAAACGATCAATACTGCGATATTCCAGAATGCAAAGCTGTACGCCTCAAAAAACACGTAAAAAAATATAATTAATTGTCAATTTATTATTTTCTTTGACAATTTTTAAAATTCCATGCGAAATGTTTGTTTGGCAACTTTGGTCACTGGTGTTTGACAGCTGCATCATTCTGACAGGACTTAATACACTTTCTGCTTGCTGAAGTCAACGACTAGCTCCTTTAATTTGCTTACATGGAGGGGGCGGTTTCTGTTTTGCCATTATGTTACTAAACTCTCCATCTAGCTCTCCTTTCCAAACAAAGTCATAATTTTTTGAGGCCCCAGCACAGACCTTGTGGGATACCACTAAATAAATTCTTCCAAGTGTGCACCAAATATCCCTACTCGCCAACTTCTGTCACCTAACAAGATCAATATTGCATGAAATCTGAAATTTGAGAATAAATTTACGATCTGGGGGACGTACACAGTGCGGCACAGTGATGCAGCTGGTAGAGGTGCAGCCTCACAGCACCAGTGACCCGGCTTTGATCTTCACCCCAGGTGCTGACTGTGTGGAATTAGCATGCTCTCCCTTTGACCGTGTGGGTTTCCTCCGGCTGCTCCAGATTCCTCTCACATCCCAGACGTACGAATTAGAGGTTAATCAGTCTCTATATATTGCCCGGAATGTGTTTGGAGTGGATGCATCGTGGGATAACATACAGCCACTGGGTGGCGCCAGCAATGGCTGCTTCTCCAACAGTCTCTGTCCCTTCCTTCATTGTATTTTAATAGTATATGTTAAATGTGTGTTTTTAGTGTTCTTTAGCTTGTTTTATGTGGGGGGTGGGGGAAACGTTTTCTTATTTCTTACCTCGACGGAGATTCGATTTTTTTCCATATCATATCTCCATCCGCACTGCGGCCTAACATAGAGGAGATGGCAGCCCTTGCTGGAGACTGTGTTTTGAGAGCTCCACCGCGGGGAGCCTACAGGACTTTAACATCGCGGAGCCCATGATCCCTTTGCCAGGGATCGACATCTGAGCTCCAACTGTGGGTGCTTGCGGACTTAACATCACGGAGCTTGCGGTCTCTAGTCAGAGACCGACTTCGGGAACTCCAAGCTGCAGGAGCTTCAACCGCCCCAACGTGGGAGATTCAATCACCCCGACGCGGAAGCTTCGACCGCCCCGACGTGGGCGCTTCGACCGCCGACTGTGGGAGCTTCGATCACCCCGACGGATGGTTCGACTGCCCCGACCACGGGAGAATAAAGAGGAAGAAGATTGACTTTTTTGCCTTCCATCACAGTGAGGAATGTTAGGAATCCGCTGTGGTGGATGTTTATGTTAACTTTTATGTAGCTGTGTGTCTTGTTGCTTTTCGTTTCGTATGGCTGTATGGTAATTCACATATCACTGTACCTTAATTGGTACACGAGACAATAAAAGACCTTTGAAACCTTTGGACCAGTGTGAACAGATGATTGATGGTCATCTTGTATTCGGCAGGCCAATGGGCCTGTTTCTATGCTGTATTTCAAAGCTAAACTAAATGTAGATGGGTTATGCATGCAACCTATAATGTAGTTACCTCATCACCACTAACCACGCCCCATCATATTAGTATAACTGTAGTATCCTCCCTTTGTTCCTCCCACTAGGTCCCAGTACGCCTGAAGGCTGGATGCAGTCAGTGCTGGGACGTGTGTGCCATGTGCTATAATAAACTACCAGTAAAGGTTACAGTGTGTCAGCTATCAACCTTTACATGGTGTCAGAAGTGGGATAAACTTCCCCAGGTAATTCACCATACCCAGGAAACGCTGCAGACTGACAACGTCCGTCGGGGCGGGCAGCTCTGAGATGGCGCTGGTCTTTTGCGGGTCTGGCTTCAACCCTTGGGCCGTGAAAATGTGGCCAACATATGTGACCTCAGGCACCCGGAACTTGCACTTTGACCGATTAAGCTTCAAATTTATCTGCCGAGCACGGTCCAAAATCCGTCGGAGGTTGCGGTCATGTTCGGCCACATCCCTCCCATAGACCAGTATGTCGTCCACAATGATCGCGCAGGGCAGACCTGCAAACAATTGTTCCATTGAACGCTGAAATATCAGTCGGTAGCTCAGTCGGTAGAGCATGAGACTCTTACTCAAATTGGTTCGAGGTGGACCTCCTCCCTGCCAACACCTCCGAGATGGTGATCAGCAAACTTCGCCGTCACTTTGCCACGTTTGGTTCCCCTGTCCGGCTGCAGACAGACAACGGACGCCAGTTCACCAGCGCCGAATTTCGTGCGTTTGCTGCAAAGTGAAACTTTAATCATTTCACCAGCAGCCCGGAGTACCCGCAGAGCAATGGTCTAGCTGAACGGGCGGTCCGCAGCGCTAAGCACCTGCTTGAACAAACCCGCCTCTCGAACGGGGATTTCTATCAGGGTGTCCTGAACCTTCGGAACATTTCCAGAGACAGTACCATGGGATCCCCTGCCCAGCGACTCATGTCCCGTGTTGTCCGCCCTCCGATGCCTATTGCCCAGCAGTCCCTGATGCCCAAAGTCCTGCAGCCTGCTGATGTCCAGCAACGTATTGCCCAGAAGCACGAAATCCAGCGCCGCTCGCATGACAAATCCTGCCGCCCTCTTTCGCCACTGATGCCTGGACAGGTCGTCCGTTTGCAGACGCCCACCGGCTACTCCTGACTTGCCACCGTCGTCGGGTTTGACAGCGCGCCACGGTCCTACCTCGTGGATTTTGAAGGGACTGTATACCGACGCAGCCGCCAGCACCTGTTGGCGGTTAACGAGCCCAAACCACCTCCTGCGATTCCGTATACCCCTCCGTCGCGTGTCGAGCCTTCCTCCACTAACGTACCCTCTGCTCCCTGCATGCCACGGTCGGTCCTTTTGCCTCGGGTACCCCCCCTGCTCCTCCCGGTTTTGCTCCTCAGGCTCTGTTGTCCCCTGCAAGGTCTTCTCTTTCTCCCACTTCTGCTCATTCTACCCCTTCTGTTTCACCTGGCTCACCTGTGCCTCTCCGTTCCCCCTCCAAGCTGGGTTCTCCGCCCACCTTCTCTCCCCGTCCTGTTTCTGTTCCTGTCCCTCCTCCTCTTCTTTCGGGTGGGGAGGGTGAAGGTGCGGTGCGCACTCGCTCGGGTCGGATTGTAAAACCTCCGGCTCGCTACGGAGAGTATGCTTAGCTTTGCAGGTTCTGTATAACAAACCTGCCATTGTTGTAACTTGTTTAAATTGTAAGGGGAAGGATGTAGATGGGTTATGCATGCAACCTATAATGTAGTTACCTCATCACCACTAACCACGCCCCATCATATTAGTATAACTGTAGTATCCTCCCTTTGTTCCTCCCACTAGGTCCCAGTACGCCTGAAGGCTGGATGCAGTCAGTGCTGGGACGTGTGTGCCATGTGCTATAATAAACTACCAGTAAAGGTTACAGTGTGTCAGCTATCATTCCTTTACACTAAATATACCATTTCCCTCTGAAGAAGGAATGGGCGACCCAAAACGTCACCCATTCTTTCTCTCCAGAGATGCTGCCTTTTCCGCTGAGTTACTCCAGCATTTTGTGTCGATCATTCTGTAAAAAATATTTCTCTTTGTTATTCCACACCATTTGACACATTTCTAATTATCATGTATTCTCTTGCATCGTTACAACTCTCCAAAAGCGTTACCTCACTCCCCTCTGGTCTGAGTTTCATTTGCCACATTTTCCCCAAATAACAAGATCTATATTTTTGTGCAGTTTGTCGCTTTGCATCACACCATCAACGTGTCTAACTTTTACATCACATGCAAATTTATTTCTGAATTCCCCCTCATCAATATTTAATTTTAAATCATTAGTCGACAGTGATTCTGAAATATTCAGAATATTGCGGATGATGAAAATAAAAGGATAGCATTATTGATGGAAAAGTATATTAAAAGGCAAATATATAACCAGGGCTGTGATCAACGAAAATGTTAAAACTCATATAAACTGCATGGGCCACGGGTGTTGGAGAGCCGGGGCTGAAGCAGCGGCGGGAATAGTTGCGGGGAGCCGTGGCTGGCCAGTGTTTGCCGGGCTGGCGAGTGTTTGCTAAGCTGGCGTGTGTTTGCCGGGGCTGGGCGAAGCCGCTCGCTGCAGCTCCAGCCATGGAGCAGGCTTCAGTGCAAGAGTCCCGGGTCGTCGGGGCGTCAGGAAGCGTTGCCACCGCTGCCTGTGAGAGAGGGTGAGGAGAAAGAGGGTGAAGGAAACAGGGAGACAGGGGCAGAGGAGAGAGGGGGGAAGGGGGGTGAAGGAGAGAGAGGGGGAGAGAAGAGAGGGGGAGAGAGGGGGAGGGGGGAGAGGGAGGGGAGGAGAGAGAAGAGAGGGAGAGGAGGGAGAGAGGGGGGGAGAGGGGGAGAAGGAGAGGAGAGGGAGAGGAGAGGAGAGAGGGGGAGGAGGAGGGGAGAGGGAGAGAGAGAGAGATGAGGAGAGAGGAGAGAGAGAGGGGGAAGAGAGGAGGAAGGGGAGAGGAGGGGGGAGAGGGGAAGAGAAGAGGGGGAGTGAGTGGAGGGGGAAGAGAGAGGGGGAGAGAGTAAGAGATAGAGAGAGAGAGGGAGAGAGGGAGAGCGAGGGAGAGAGCGAGGGGGAGAGAGAGAGAGGGGGTGAGGGAGAGAGAGAGAGAGGGGAGAGAGAGAGAGGGGAGAGAGAGAGGGGGGAGAGAGAGGGGAGAGAGAGAGGGGAGAGAGAGAGAGAGAGGGGAGAGAGAGAGGGTAGGAGAGAAGGGGAGAGGGAGGGTGGAGAGAGGGAGTGGTAAAAGGGGAAGGGGGGGGGGGGAAGAGAAACGGGGGAAAGAGACGAGGGGGGGGCAAAGAGAAAGAGGAGATAATACCGCAAGGTACCGCAAGGCTCAGTGCTGGGACCCCAGCTATTTACAATATATATTAAAGATTTTGACGAGGTAATTGAATGCAACATCTCCAAGTTTGCGGATGACACGAAGCTGGGGAGCAGTGTTAGCTGTGAGGAGGATGCTAGGAGGATGCAAGGTGACTTGGATAGGCTGGGTGAGTGGGCAAATGCATGGCAGATGCAGTATGTGGATAAATGTGAGGTTATCCACTTTGGTGGCAAAAACAGGAACGTAGACTATCTGAATGGTGGCCGATTAGGAAAAGGGGAGATGCAACGAGACCTGGGTTTCATGGTACACCAGTCATTGAAAGTAGGCATGCAGGTGCAGCAGGCAGTGAAGAAAGCGAATGGTATGTTAGCATTCCCAGCAAAAGGATTTGAGTATGAGAGCAGGGAGGTTCTACTGCAGTTGTGCTGGGTCTTGGTGAGGCCACACCTGGAGTATTGCGTACAGTTTTGGTCTCCTAATCTGAGGAAAGACATTCTTGCCATAGAGGGAGTACAGAGAAGGTTCACCAGACTGATTCCTGGGATGTCAGGACTTTCATATGAAGAAAGACTGGATAGACGCGGCTGGTACTCGCTAGAAATTAGAAGATTGAGGGGGGATCTTATAGAAACTTACAAAATTCTTAAGGGGTTGGACAGGCTAGATGCAGGAAGATTGTTCCCGATGTTGGGGAAGTCCAGAACAAGGGGTCACAGTTTAAGGGTACGGGGGAAATCTTTTAGGACCGAGATGAGAAAAACATTTTTCACACAGAGAGTGGTGAATCTCTGGAATTCTCTACCACAGAAGGTAGTTGAGGCCAGTTCATTGGCTATATTTAAGAGGGAGTTAGATGTTGCCCTTGTGGCTAAAGGTACAGAATACTGAGTTGGATGATCAGCCATGATCATATTGAATGGCAGTGCAGGCTCGAAGGGCCGAATGGCCTACTCCTGCACCTATTTTCTACGTTTCTATGTTCTAGCGTTAAATTTGTCGGAAGGAACTGCAGATGCTGGTTTACAACAAAGATAAGACATAAAATACTAGAGTAACTCAGCGGGATAGGCAGCATCTCTGCCTATCACTGATACATCTCTGTACAATACATCTTTGATATATAGGACTCCTAGATATCGGTGACACCAAGTGCAGGCTCGGTGATATTTTCGCTGAACACCTCCTCTCAGTCCGCCTAGGCCTACGTAATCTCCCGATTGCTGAACACTTTAGCTCCCCCTCCCATTCCCATACTGACCTTTCTGCCATGGGCCTCCTCCACTGTCAGAGTGAGGCCCAATGCAACTTTTACTGATTGTATGCCTCGTTGTCACCTTCCCCTCAGCTAACATGTTCCCGATGTTGGGGGAGTCGAGAACCAGGGGCCACAGTTAAAGAATAAGGGATAGGCCATTTAGAACTGAGATGAGGAAAAACTTTTTCACACAGTTGTGAATTTGTGGAATTCTCTGCCTCAGAAGCAAGTGGAGGCCGATTCACTGGATGCATTCAAAAGAGAGTTAGATAGAGCTCTTAGGGCTGGAGGAATCAAGGGGTATGAGGAGAAGGCAGGAACGGGGTACTGATTATGGATGATCAGCCATGATCACATTGAATGGCAGTGCTGGCTCGAAGGACTGAATGGCCTACTCTTGCACCTATTGTCTATGTATCTAACAATGAATCATTATACATTTGCCTTGACCATTGTCCCCTTTGATCTGTTGTTTTCACACCTTATCCTTTCATATCTCTATGTCTCCCTCTCAGTCTGAAGAAGGGTCTCGACCCAAAACATCACCCATTCCTTCCCTCCAGAGATGCTGCCTCTCCCGCTGATTTACTCCAGCATTTTGTGTCTATCTTTAGCGTTAAACTCTTTTGCGCACCTACTTCCTGCAGTTCATCTATCAATTGATTTGGTATAGATTAGTTAGCCAATCTCATCACTTTAAAAATAGTTTTAGCAATATCTAGAATCAGAGTTAATGTGTTAAATTTCTAAATTCCAAACTTAAAGTTGGTCCAAAAGTTTGCAGCAGAAACAAGAGACAAAACTGCCATTTGCAGTCATTACTCTACAAAACTGGAAGCAGGTTTGGGGATTGCTCCATTAGCAATGTTGAAATCACAATAATGACGTCAGCATATCAACATGCCCCTTATATGCTGCACTAATGAGTGCAAAGAAGAAGTCACTTGAACCAAGGTACATTTTAGTTATTTATAAAGTGGTTCTATTGAAATAAATAACAAGTTGACACCCATCAAGTCCAAGTATTGACAAACGCAAGTGGAAGTCTCCTCAAGAGAGACCATTAGATATTTGTGGAGACTTTCGTTCAAGGTCAATTTAAAAGACACCATAATTTCAAGCTGATTGCAAGTTTCAGGTCATAGAGTTAAATAACATACTGATTACTATGAGATTAAAGTCCCTCATTTTAGGTTAACTTTACCTGGATGCTTCTGATCCAATGTATAAAATCGTGAGAGAAATAGATCGGGTAGATGCACAGAGCCTCTTGCCCAGAGTAGGCAAATCGAGGACAAGAGGACAAAGGTTTAAGGTGAAGGAGAAAAGAATCGGATGGGTAACTTTTTCACACAAAGGGTGGTAGGTGTATGAAGCAAGCTGCCAGAGGAGGTAGTTGAGGCAGGAACTATCACAGTATATAAGAAACAGTTAGACAGGTACATGGATAGGACAGGTTTGGAGGGACACGGGCCAAACACGAGCAGGTGGGACTGGTATAGCTGGGACATGTTGGCCGGTGTGGGCAAGTTGGGCCATAGGGTCTGATTCCACACTGTATCACTCTATGACTAAGAAAAAGGCATATGCAACTGTACAATACCTGAAGAATTTCCTAGATTTGCATAAAGAAAGAAAGAATATTTTGGAATTGGTGTAAATATTTAACTTGAGAAAATGGTTTCTCTGAAAATAATTGAGAAATTTGAAAACGCAGCTTTTCGTGGTTACTTATTCCTCATTGGTGCTTTCTGGTTGAATATGTAGGTAATTTAATGTAACATTATCTTAAAATAATGAATGTTCATGCATCAACAGCTACATCATTTGTGGATCCATGGCACAAAGGGCACACTTTAGATAAAAAATTATGGTTGCCATGAAAGCTAAATACATTTAAAGAGTTGGCCATTTAATAAAAAATGACTACTATGAAACTTTCCTGTATAGCTTACTCAATTTGAAATGTCTGTTTCATAAAATTAAGGAAATAAATATCAGCAGATTTTTAGGAGAGTATGTAACAAGTGAAGAATCTTAAATTTAATCTTAATTTAGACATCAAGCTTCAAACAAAAACAATCAATTCACTGATTTTGCAAGTGGACTGCAGTCAACATAAGAACAACTATCCAGGTACCCAACTATCCATGGCCCCAGCATACTATTATCAATATTAAAACACATTCAATGTTTCTACAATTTAGAGTTAGACGTTCATTCGGGAGGAAAAAGACATTCCAAAGACAATATATATTTACAAAAGACAGAATATCGTTAGTACTACTTTGCTAATCAGAAGGAAAAAGTCTTCCAACTGCTTGGGACTTTGGTGGTGCCAGATTAGCGGATGTTCTGGACTATCAGCTGTTATTCTTTGTTTATACTCCAAAATGATTTCATTCATTTATTTTCTTAAATATGTTACACGGTGGAACAATACATTTTCCAGCGATGTTTCAACAGATCAAGGGAACCAGGGCCCTCACAAGCCAGATGCTAAACTATCAGGATATATGAATGGTTGCGTAACAGAACATTCGAGATTTTTTCTGTAACTTAAACTGGAGGAGACAGTGCTGTGGTTTATTTTCTGAATGAGAAAAACCGGTAGAACATATTACTATTGATATGATATAAAGAATTAGAATAGATGAATAATTTCCCACCTTGATTTTCAACACACTCATGTTTTACTTTAACATGTTGTTGGATTATTAAATTAAGTGGAAGATTCAAATGGTTCAACGAGCTTAATAAATTGTAACCAAGTCATTTCAAATTATAAGAATCTGCAACGTCATTATTATTTCATTGAAAATACCCACAAGTATATCCATAAATACTCATAAATAGGCTAAAACAGCAAATGTCACCTTAATTATCTGTAGTTGTACGCCTTCATCCGTCTGTGGGCCTTGAAAACAGCCACATATCGTTTCTATAATTCTATCAATTAATTTTTTGCCTGGTGTTGTACTATCTGGGGCATTACCGGTGAGATGGCCATAAGCTATTAATTTCTACATAAAAAGAAAATAACAAGTTAGCAAAGGAAAAATAGGACTAATACCAGAGTTCTTTTTATTTAGTGTTTTATTCAAACCATCATTTAAATTCGAACAATCAGACATCATTTACCTTTGAAGTCTCTCTGGAAAGGGTAAATAATCTCAGAATGGCACCACGATGGAAATTCTCCCTGCATATTGTCTGAAATATCATTTGTAAACAAAAAGCTTGGAAACATATAAAAGGAAGACCATTTAATTCATCCTTTCCTCCCGATAAGAAAAAAAGCTGACATTGGATCTGTGACACACCCAGGACGCTCCCTCTTCTCCCCTCTCCCATTAGGCAAGATGTGTAGAAGTTTGAAAGTGCATACCTCCAGATTCAGGGACAGTTTCTTTTCAGCTGTTATCAGGCAACTGAACCATCCTATCACCAACTAGAGATCTACCAATGTACTGCATTGGAGACCCTTGAACTATCTTTAATCGGACTTTATCCTGTATCTGTATACTGTGGATGACTTAATTGTAATCATGTATAGACTTTCCGCTGACTGTATAGAATGCAAAAAAAAAAAAAAAAGCTTTTCACTGTAACCTCGAAACACGTGACAATAAACTAAACTACCAAGATTTGGAAATATGTGGAGAGGAGAAAAATATTCTAAATTGCACCCTAATACTTCATGGAACTTCTCCAATATATTGCTTTAATAGATCGAGCACCATGCAAAAATATATGAATTAGCTCACATAATACAGCAATACAAACTGTAATTTAAATTTCAACATTTTTTAATTGGTGAAAAATAACATTGTAAGCTTTAAGTATACAATATAAAGGTTACAGGAGATAGTGAGCAATGTAACTATGCAAAAAATGAATGCAAATTTTGAAAATAAAACATTGAAACGCAGGCAACCAATGCAGGTCAACAAAATGGATATGATGGTTGCGCATCATGAGTACAACTTACGACCTGGGCAGGAGTTTCCTGGAAACTCATGGTCAATTACGATGTCAAGACTTCACACATCATAATGCAGTGATCAAATTATAGTATCGTCTACAATTAGATCATGGAGTTTATAATTTCCCCAAGCTGGAGAGCTCAAATCTTTCCACAAGTTTATACATATGTAAAATTAGAAATCTTGACAATTACTTAATTTCCAGCCTACTTCAGCAATCAAAATCCATCTTACCAACATCGTATATAGTCATAGAGGTATGCAACATGAAAACAGGCCCTTTGGCCCAAAATATCCATGCCAACCAAGACGATCAACCAAGCAAGTCTCATTTGTCCACACCTGGCCATGTTCCTAAGAAACCTCTTACCTGTTAAGCTTTCTGGGCTATAATTCTTAGGTTTTTCTTTGCAGGTCTTCTTAAATAGAGTCACAACATGAGCAACCCTCCAATTATCTGGCACATCACCCCTGTTTAATGATGATTCAATACATCTCAGATTGGGCCCCTGTAATTTATCTAGCTTATCTAGTGTCCTTAAATACCAGATAAGACCCAGATTTATCTACCTTCAAACGCTTGAGGATGTCTCCCACTCCTTGACGGTAATACGGATTGTCCTAAAGATGTCTCCATTAACTATTATAAGATCCCTGGTCTTCAAGTCTTTATCACCAGTAACAACAGAGGAGAAATATTCATTGATCTTGCCCATCTCTTGCTGCTCTACTTATAGTTGACACTTTGATTTCTGCGGGGCCCTGTTCCCTTTCTAGTTAACCTTTTTCCCTTAATGTACTTATAAAATCGGATTCTTCTTAATCTTACCTGCCAGAGGTTTTTCAAAGGTTTGCCATCTTGATTTCCTTCTGAAGTACATTCCTTCATCCACTATATGCCTTTAGGGCCGTATTTGATGCCGGATGCCACTACCAGACCCAGACCTCCTCCTTTTTCCTGACCAGAAACTCAATTTATCTCGCCATTCATGGTTCTTACCCCTTCCTGCCTTGGACATCACTCTCATAAGAACATGCATACCTTGAACTGTCACTACCATAATCTTAAAACCATCCCACTTTCCCAAAATCCCTTTGCCTGCAAACAACCTATTCCAAACAACTTTTGCAGGTTCCTGTCCAATACCATAAAAGATGGCCATGTCCCAATTTAGTGCTTTAACTTGTGGAATAGCCCTTTCCTATCCTTAACTATTTTAAAGCTAATAGAACATTGATCGCTGCTATCAAAGTGCTCATTTTTTGACACTTGCATATAGCTATTCACATTGAGTTCATCCACCTTACCTGTCAGGTCATCAGCACTGAAATAAATGCAATTTAATCCAACCGTCTTTCCTCCCACCCACCCTGTTGTGCTCCTGCCTACTGAACTTGCTGTCAATGTATTCAGTACCGACTTTCAGTCTTCCGCCTGCCTCAGTGCTGCATTGAACCCTGTCTCCTACCAATCTAGCTTAAACACTCCTGAGTAGCATGAGCAAATCTGCTCGTCAGGATATGCACCCACCTCCTGTTCAGGTGCAACCCATCATCCTTGTATAGTTCACCTTTGCCCCAGAAGAAATACAAATGGTCCAAAATTCTGAATCCCTGACCCCTGCACCAACTCCTCAGCCATGTATTCATCTCACCTGTCTTCTCTATTCCTACCTTCACTAGCATGCGGCACCAGGAGTAACCCAGACATTATTACCCTTGTGGTCTTGTGTTATTTGCGCCAATGTGCATAATGACTTCAGGCTGCTTGCCCTCTCCCTTAGTAATTCATTCCTGATTTTTGTAAAGTTTTTCTGCTTCCTTTAAAAGTCAACATCCTTTCCAAAAAACTTAAGATATATACAATTTTCTTTATGAATACATTATAATGAAAATGTGTAATTGTCTTACTTTTATATAGTTTAAATTATCAAACCCAAGGATTCCATTATATTTTCTAGCAGCCTTGTAAATTAATCTGAAGCTTCAAAGATTTCTTTCATCAGCAATTCCAGGACTATTAGCTAAAGTTATTAGCTAGAGTGAAGTGGTTGACTGCAGGATGAATGGTTCAGTTCATTTCGAATTGCAACATTGAATTGCTTCTCATTTTATTCTGCCATAATATCACTTCAAGCATCAGTGTTAAATTTTAACTGCCTTTTATATGTTTATTTCACCTGCCTGTCTTCCTTAAACCTGTTTCTATTTTCCTCAATGTTTATGCTAATTCTGAGTTCATGGAGCTTTGAAATTATGGCGTGTACCCAAAATCCAAGACAATAACATGAATCAAAAAAAGTGGTGGCCTTAATTTGTGTTGCTAAGAGAAAAAAGAGTAATCCTGTTTAAAATATGAATTTAATTAATCGCAAGTTTACTTGCACTGTTAAACAATAGAATACCAAACATTTACAAATTAACTGTTTAAAGATTGTTAACTACTTTAATTGTGATTTACTTCACTGTACTTTAAAAAATAATGGGTTCATTAATGTGATATACCTTGAACGTTGACAAGTTGACAGCCAGTTAAATAAAATGGGGAGCAGCTTCACTGCAAGTCAAAGATTGTTTTCCTGGTAATTTTGTGGGCTGAGCTTGTTCTTTCTGTTCCCACCACTTTTCCTAACTTTCCTGCCTCAATGTCCCACAACCACCAACACCACGAAGATCCACAGAAACCTATGTGCAAACAATGCTTTGGTCAGCAAAGAATCTGGTTGTTAATTTGTAATGTAACTATAATTGACTGTTGTTGTCCTGGTATCAAAGCAAATTTCAGATTAGACTGAAAAGCAAGTGTTCACCCATAATTTTCCAAATTCAAATTACATTCAGTTTTAGTTTTGGCTCTAAAATATCACAATTGAGGTTATGTAGCAATTATTAGAATGGTCTCCCTTTGTTTTGAAAAGAGGTGGAACATTTACAATATTATATTACTCGGGCTCTAGATCAAAATGAGATTGGAAGATTCACAACCTCTGCAGTTTTCATCAGATATTACTGAAGAAAAGAATAATTTATTTTTTGTGCACCAACGGGTATTTCAGCTTTGAAATATGTCCATTCTTAAGTGCCATAGCTAAACTTGTAAGAAAGTTAAATTTGAATGTGTACATACGTTTGCATATATATATATACCAGTAGAGGAGGAGGAGCCATCTTGGTGAACGGCTGCTAGCCAGCAGCCGTCCGTTTTAAATCCGTTTTTTTTATAGTTTTTACTGAGTCCTGTTTTTTGTTTGTAGGGGATATGGTCTTTTTAATGTGGGGGGTAGGTGTAAACCTAATTTCTAGGTCCCTACCTGGTCGGTGTGGCAGCTTCTTCTCCGGGCTGCCCGTCGATCCGTCCTCGTGGCCTACCTGCGGGCTTGGAGCGCCGTTTCCTGGTGGGAAACGCCCAGCACCTCGGCCTCGGCGGCGGCACGGCATTGGAGCGCTGGAGCGGAGCGGGCGATGCCTTGCCTGGGTCGCCGCGCTGGAGCGACGCGCTGGAGCTCTGGCGAGCTGGACCGCCGAGAGCAACAACTCCGGGCTGCGGGCTGCGGAGAGGCGGCGCCGACTTTGTCATCTGGAGCCTGGGAGCTCCAAACCGGCGCGGCCTTGTCGGCTTCGGCAGCTGCGGGCTCCAACCAGAAAGCGGCCGTTCCAAGTGGCCCAGCCGCCGAAAGGACTCTCCCGACGCCGGGGCAAGACCACCCGGTGAGAACGGCCAGGGACATCGGGCCTCCGTAGAGGCAATTGCGGTGGCCTCAACAGGCCTGACTTTGGGGTGAACATGGGGTGGGGACTGGACATTGTGCCTTCCCCCATAGTGCTATCCACTGTGGGGGGATGATTTTTTTTGTCTAACTGTAGTCTTGTAGGTCTGTGTCCAAGATGGCTGCCGTGAAGGGAGAGTGGACGCTGGCACGAATTGGTTGCCGCTGCTCTCTCTTCACACTGTGTTTTTGATTTTCTGTTTTTGGATTGAATTCTGTTTTTAATTTGTGTCTCTGTGATGTCTTTATTATTTGTTATATTCCGATTATATGTTATTCCGATTAAATGTCTATTACTGTTATGTCTGTATTCTTTCTTTATGTCCTGCACGGAGAGGACGCTGGCGCTGTTTGTTCGCCGCTTCTCCGTTTGCTATTGTCTGTTACTATTGTAAAGCGACTTTGAGTCTTAGAAAAGCGCTATAAAAATAAAATTTATTATATTATTATTATCTACGTCAGGAATTGAAGATAAGGATTCTGCAACATTGACAAAGAGCAAGACTACTGTATCACACCAAGGCATGATACTTTAGGAAGGACAAAGCTTTGGGAAGATACAATGATCTTCGATTGCAGGCTAAACCTATTAAGATACCACAAATAATGCAGTAACAGCTTCCACTTTTACAAAGGTTGTCAACCAATAGATTGAGAAAATTGGCAAAACTTACAGTGGGGATGAAAACTTTTGAAAACACAGCAAAATGGGACGGTTAACCAAGTTACTGCACATCAATATAAATTCTATTAAACTAATAACTGATTTTAAATCGTTAGTTATATCATTCTTGGAATTTTTATTATGATTGGAAATACATTTTTTCAAAGATTAAAGATGATTCATAAATAAATTTGGAGACTTGAAACAGGCTAAAATTGTTGAGCTGCAGAGATGAAGGGGAATGGAAATAATTAGATAGTGTTTTCAGAAAGGACATAATGGATTGAATGCAGTCAGTCCTGAGTTGCATGATTCTGAAAGTCACAAATTTAAATGGGGAAGGATAATGAAGGTAGCTACAGGAAATATAATGGATGGTAACAGGACATATAATTAATGATAAAAGACATGTAGGACCATAGTATGTTATGGCTTGGTGACCAAGTCTGGCAGATCTTGTTGCAACATTTAAATTCTTTCTCTGATGAGATCAAATAATTAATCATAATTCCTAGCCATAAACCCCAAACCTACACTGCGAAGTACTGTGACTCACAAAGTCAGTAATTTTTATTAGACGATAATGAAACAGATCGAACTGAGCTAGACGGCTTCAAATATTGACACTATTAAACAAAATCTTACATTTAAAAATTCATTATATCTTCCTTCTGCAATTCATTAAAAAAAAGAAAATGATTGTTTACATTTAGCTTGTAATATAGTATAAAGTAATACAAACCTGCAGGCAGTCAAGAGATGTGCTGACTATGCGGGGACATTTCGACTGGCATGCCAACTCAAAAGGGAGAAAATATTTGTCTGCTTCAATAAAGTTTGCCTTTGATTTGACTGGGGGCAAGGTCCCAGAGATAGCTTTGCCTTCTGCATGGGGAGGACTAAATAAAACAGAATAAATATTATTAATTTTTAATATCTGTTTCTTTATATAGGGCAATAATTACAATACTAGTTTTTCAGTGACTAAATTGCTGAATTCTTCTCAATGAAAATGCTTTGCCAGGAGTTATTTAAGGGGGAAAAAAATCATGTTTTCACTCAATATCATTCTTTTCCAATTGCTTCCCATGCTAAAACCTGAAAGAATATGTTCTAAAACAATACTGCATTTTAACTATTTTAAAAGCTACTGTATGATCAGTTATTGCAGCAAATCTTATTTACTATGATTAATGATTACATTTAGTCTAAATATAACATTGTAACAGCAATTGTTAAACAAAAACTTGTCAACCAGAAACAATGCAATAAAACATGCAGCAATGTAAATGATTGGTATGACTATCTTGCACATAATTTAAAATTAATCTTCAAAGTTATTGGAAGCATAGTTTGTACATTAACATTTATATTGTAATAAAAGAAACTGCAGATGCTGGTTTATACCAACGATAGACACAAAATGCTGGAGAACACAGCGGGTCACGCAATATCTCTGGACAAAATTGAGAGGCGACGAACTGCATGGGCAGAAATCCTGGGGAGGGACGGGGGAGGGGCATGCTCCCCCCCCCCATGTTTTAAGAGGTGGGGGACAATCCCCCCCATGTTTTGTGAAACTTGTTGCAGCAAAACCGCCTTGGAATTTTACATTTTTAAAAAGCTCTTGGGTTTAATGAGTACTGCAGAACGATTGGAGTCGTTTATCACTTGATTCCTCTGAGACGAAAACGATTTGTTAACTGCCACTGTTAGCGCTTGTTAACTGCCAGTAGTTAACATCATATTAACACTGTTATACAATGTTTCACCAATACATCGATATGCATTCATCAGTAAATATAATTGTGTTTTGACCTTCAAGTATTACTGACGTCACGTTCCTTTGAATAAAATTCACGGGAGAATTTCTTAAAATTGTCTGATGCAGATACAATTACCATTTGGTCTTTGGATGTATTGATGGATGTCATGGGAAAGATTTAAATGAGTATCGGATGGTCATTAAGGGCTCCGGACCGCAAGCATGGGCTTCCTGGTGTGCAGGTACAGTCCCTCATTCACCCACGTTATTTAGTAATTTTTAGGCAAGTTATATGAAATTAAAAAAATTAAGTATGTTTATTTTTGTTAGTTTATCAAAAGTTTATTTATGTATGTTTTTGTTAGCTTGTGAAAAGTTTGTGTGTTGTTTTCTCTCTCTCCCTCTCTCTCTTCTCTCCCAGTCCAAGGTTAGTTCTTCTGTTTGCCTTTATTTGCTTCAGTTTTATTTAGTGTTATTGATCACGTTGTAGCTTTTGAAAGATTTAAACGGGTATCAGACGGCTCCGCGACCAGAGTCCTCAAGGGGGGGGGGGGGGAGTGGGAGGAGATGAATTTGTTAGTTGTCATGCACACTTGTCATTGGGCTGCCAGGAAATTGTATCCCCCCATGTTTTAAAAGCGATTTCCGCCTATGCGATGAAGGATTCCAAATCATTCACCTATCCATTTTCTCCTGAGATGCTGCCTGACCCGTTGAATTACTCCAGCATTGTGTCTAATATTTATGTTCTGCTTGACATAACATTCTGCCCTGCATAGTATATAAATACATTGCGCACATTTTGTTGGTTGAAAGAGATGCGTCTTGCAGAAAGAATACGATGCAAAGCATTATTTTAAAACTTTTTAATATGGCATTGCAAGTTGTGATTTTTTTTTGATCCATTTTTATTAACAGAGACAATAGAAAGTAATTTTAAAAGCTTTTCTAAAACATTCCATGGGTCCCAATTGAAGTATCATGGATAATTATGGGTACAACCCTTGAGGAAGAATACGGTCCTTAAAGTAGTATTATACACATGCTTCATTCATATCATGGTCATATAGGACACTGTGAACAGAAAAGGAAAAGGGGAGGTTGTCCAAAGCAGACAGTACTTCATGAGGTCTGAAAAGAGTAAACAATGAGCAAATGAATGTTTCTAGCAAATGAAGCACTGACAAAGACCCAAATTTGATATGAGGAAAAATGTGTTTAGTTCATTGTAATGATCTGGAAGATGCTTCTCGAAAGGGTGGTGAAAGAATGTTCAACAATATCTTTCATGAAGTAACACGTTACTCGGCCATCCACTTACTTGTGCCTGCTCCACCATTCTAAACAGTAATCCCTAGGTTCTTCACAACACAATTTTCCTCTAATAATACCATATCCTTTGATTCCCTTAATATTGAAAGATCTACTAACATCTGCCTTGAATAAACACAGTGACTGCGCTTCCTGAGCTATCTTGGGAGTTGAGTTACCACCCCCTGGATGCAGAAATGTATTTGCTTCTGTCCTGAATGAATAACCACTTGTTTTAAGTCTATGAATGCTGGTTCTAGAAATCACAGCTAGAGGAAGCATAACTTCCCATCTATCTTGAAGGATCCTGACCCAAAAGATCTCTCCATTTTCCCCATGGATGTTGCCTGACCTGCTGAGTTACTCCAGCATTTTTTTGTGGAGTAAATTTCAGTGCTACCGTTTAAACCCAACAATGGTAATTGTCCTTTTTAGTCACAGCATCAGTCAAACGTAATTGAGCAGAGCATGGCACTCTCTTTACATTTTACCAGCTGCAGTCACTCACCAATGTTTTTCTGGCTCCAAGATATCTAAAACCGTAACTTCTGCATTAGCCTAAAAGGAGACTTCTTGCATCCATAGGTAGTTTGTTAACCGCTTTTGACTCCTCCTGCATCATGCAAAATTTTTCAGTGTAGGAAAGAACTGCAGATGCTTGTTTAAATCGAAGGTAGACACAAAATGCTGGAGTAACTCAGTGGGACAGGAAACATCGCTGGAGAGAAGGAATAGGTGACATTTCGGGTCGAGACCCTTCTTCAGACTGATTCTATATTGTAAAATGTTTCCTCAGCACTAAAGTAGTTTTCTTCCAATACTTGCCACTCTGGATCAGGCACATCAAAGCATTAGCCAAGAAAGCACACCAAGCAGCCCTACCAACCTACAGATGCACCATAGAAAGCATCTTTTCGGGATGCATCACAACGTGGTTTGGGAACAACTCCATCCAAGAGGTACAGATGTTTGAAAACGTTTACCTCCAATTTCATGAACAGCTGTTATCAGGCAACTGAACTGTCTTCTCATCAGCTACATTGCGGTTCTGAGCTCACAGTAGACCTTTAAACTATCTTTAATCGGACTTCATTATTATATCTCGCACTAAATGTTGTACCCTTTATCTGTGCACTGTGAATGGCTTGATTGTATTCATGGATAGTAGTTTTATGTAGCATGCAAACAAAAGTTGTTCACTGTACCTCAGTACACATGACAATAAGAAACTAAACTAAATTGTTTAAGCACCATTATAATGCTCTCATTTATATTACAGAAATTTGCAATTGAGGTTAAAATATCAATAATTTACAGCATAAATCCAGCAATCAATAAATTGCAGTAAAATAAGGTTGTCTAAATCCGTTGTTCGGCTGTTGAAAATATAAGTGCTCCACGACTTACAGAATAGGTGATTTGTGTAAACTCGCACAAAGTAAACAATTCACAATAGGCAGTCAGGTTTTCTAAATGACCTGTATTATAGAAACATAGAAAATAAGTGCAGGAGGAGGCCATTCGGCCCTTTGAGCCAGCACCATCATTCATTGTGATCATGGCTGATCGTCCCCAATCAATAACCAGCGCCTGCCTTCTCCCCATATCCCTTGATTCCACTAGCCCCTAGAGCTCTATTTAACTCTCTCTTAAATCCATCCAGTAATTTGGCCTCCACTGTCCTCTGTGGCAGGGAATTCCACAAATTCACCACTCTCTGGGTGAAAAAGTTTTTTCTCAACTCAGTCTTAAATGGCCTCCCCTTTATTCTAAGACTGTGACCCTTAGTTCTGGACTCGCCCAACATTGGGAACATTTTTCCTGCATCTAGCTTGTCCAGTCCTTTTATAATTTTATATGTTTCTATAAGATTCCCCCTCATCCTTCTAAACTCCAGTGAATACAAGCCTAGTCTTTTCAATCTTTCCTCATATGACAGTCCCGCCATCCCAGGGATCATTCTTGTGAACCTACGCTGCACTGCCTCAATCACAAGGATGTCCTTCCTCAAATTAGGAGACCAAAACTGTACACAATACTCCAGATGTGGTCTCACCAGAGCTCTATACAACTGCAGAAGAACCTCTCTACTATATACTCTCTACTATAACAACAGGATGATGGCGAGGACGTCCTGTTGGCTTCATATTACAAAGGAGGCAGTGGAGAGCAATCTGACCAAATTAACAACATCTCCCACAAGGTGCACCAGCACCAATAAAGAGATTTTAAATTCTCAGTCTCTTCCCAGATTCCCTATTTTGAGCACTCAGTTATTTCCTGAGCTGGAGAGGTTGTTACGCTTTCTCTTCAAAGAGACTTACATCTATTGTGCTTTTTGTGCCCACCTGGAAATCCCTTAAATGACAAAGCTCAGAAGTATTTCAGTGGCATATGGTGGCCAGTTCATTGAAACTTGTAATGCATGTTTAGAGCCTAGGTTGTTGAGGATGTTAGGCATATCAGTTTCAGGTTCCTCACACAGGTTATTTTGCCAAGAGATGTAAAGGATTTTGCAAAGATAGCTCTGGTGGTCCTATTTCGGTGCTTTGGGGTACCTGCTATACTATGTCTGCATCTTCAAAGCGTACAAGCAGACTGTGACAACTCTGCATTGTAGGCCATTGTAGGTACTGTGTTTGAGTCTTGAATTTCAGTTTTCTTCAGTCAGCCATGGCTAAAGTCTCTACTTGGCACAATAGCCGTTTTGGTGGTTCATCACTGGTGTATCCCCTCATAATATGGACGTGATCCATATTTTCCAAGATCGTCATGGATTCTGATTGTTAGGGTGGCAGGAGAGAGATTTGTGTTGTAGCAGAGGCAGGTTGGTAGAGGACCTTTGTCCATGTATAGATATATAGAATAAGTACCAGTTTCATTAATGCTTCAGTTAAAGAATTAGTGATGACGAAGCTTATCTACTCCTAAACTATACACATGCAAGTGCCCTTCAAGTATGCTAAATTGATGAATAAATTTAGAGTTACCTTGGTTCTGAAGAGGAGGAAATAAAGCTTGAACTATTTGTCCTGTGGATTAAATCCACACCAGTCGGGATATTATTGGAGATGCGGTATAGTACTTCAGTATCTGAAACTCACCCCACATGTTCAGCAGCGTAGAGTAGGGCAATGTAATGGGGAAGAAAATTGCCATACCAAAACAGATGGCGGTGGAGAGTGATAACATATTACTCGGCAACTCGCACGAACGATAAAGGTAGGAAGAGGAAGGAGGTTCTGCACCACGAGTTTACGGAATTGGGTAGAAAATTCAAAAGCAGGACCTGAAGGGTAGTGATCCAGTACCTCATGCTACTGAAGGTAGGAACAGGAAGATAGAGGAAATGAATGTGTGGATGAGGAGTTTGTGCAGGGGGGGCAGGGATTTATATTTCTGGATCATTGGGATCTCTTCTGGGGCAGGGGTGACCTGTATAAAAGGGATGGGTAGACCCTTAACTGGAGGGGGACCAACATCCTAGCAGGCAGGTTTACTAATGCTACACGGGAGGGTTTAAACTAGATTGGCAGGGGGGTGGGATCTCATACAGGGCAGAGGCAGTGAGAGACCAGAAGTTGGTACGGAGGGTGTTGTGAGAAAGGTAATGGACAGAAAAGGCAGGTGAAAGGCAGAGTGCGAGGAAGGAGGGTTGGTTTAAACTGCACGTAGTTTAATGCAAGGGGCCTGACGGGTAAGGCTGGTGAGCTTAAGGCATGGATAGGTGCGAGCAACTGGAACGTTGTAGCCATGACTGAAACCTGGTTGAGGGAGGGCAGGACCGGCAGCTCAATGTTCCAGGGTACAGGAGCTTTAGGAGAGAAAGGGGTGAGGGAAAAAGAGGGGGGGGGGGGGGTGTTGCATTGTTGGTTAAGGAGGATGTCACAGCAGTGATCAGAGGTAACATTATGGACGGTTCGTCTAGTGAGGCTATATGGGTGGAGCTGAGGAACAAAAAAGGGATGATTACCTTGATGAGGGTGTACTACAGACCCCCGAATAGTCAACGGGAATTAGAAGAACAAATGTGCCCGGAGATTGCAGACAGCTGCAGGTCAAATAAGGTTGTTAAGTAAACTAAAAAAGGTCATCAGAAAAGCAAAAAGGGGCCAGGAGACAGCTCTGGTGGGTAGCATTAAGGAGAATCCCTAAATATTTTATAAATACATAAGGGGGAAAAGGGTAACTAGAGAGAGAATGGGACCTCTCAGGAATCAACGCGGTCACCTCTGTGTGGAGCCACAGGAGATGGGCAAGGTCCTCAATGAGTATTTCTCCTCTGTATTTACCGAGGTGAAAAAGACTGTAGGACGGAGGAACTTGGGGCAGTTAATGGAAGTGTCGAGAGCAGTGAGTTTTACCGTCGAAGAAGTACTGAAGGTACTGTCGTGTTTGAAGGTAGACAAATCTCCACGGCCTGATCAGGTATATCCGAGGATATTGAGGGAAACTATAGAGGAAATTGCAGGAGCCCTGGCTGAAATTTACGAGTCGTCCTTAAATGCAGGAGAGGTGCCGGAAGACTGGAGGGTGGCAAATGTTGTGCCTCTTTTCAAGAAGGGCTGCAGGGATAATGCTGGGAACTATAGGTTGGTGAGCTTAATATCTGTAGTTGGAAAGTTATTAGAGAGTATTCTGAGTGATAGGTTATACAGGCATTTGGATGGGCAAGGGCCGATTAGGGATAGTCAGCATGATTTTGTAAATGGAAGGTCGTGTCTCACATATCTGATTGATTATTTTGAAGACGTGACCAAAAAGGTCGATGAGGGCAGAGCGGTAGATGCTGTGTTCATGAATTTCAGTAAGGCATTCGACAAGTTCCACACGGTAGGTTGCTCTGGAAGGTTAGATCTCATGGGATCCAAGGACAGATAGCTGAATGGATAGCAAATTGGCTCCATGGAAGGAAGCAGAGGGTGATGGTGGAAGGTTGCTTCACGGACTGGAGGCTTTTTTATTAGTGCTGCGCCTCAGGGTTCGGTGCTGGGCCCATTACTGTTTGTCATCTACATCAATGATTTAGTTGAGAATATACAGGGCTAGATTAGCAAGTTTGCTGATGATACAAAAGTGAGTGGCTTTGCAGACAGTGAAGATGGTTTTGAAAGATTGTAGCAGGATCTGGATCGATTGGCCAGGTTGCCTGTGGAATGGTTGTTGAAATTTAATACAGTGAAATGTAAGGTGTTGCATTTTGGGATGTCTAACAAGGGCAGGACCTACACAGTAAATGGTAGGCCTCTGGGTAGTGTTGTAGAGCAGAGGGATCTAGGAGTACAAATGCATGGTTCCATGAAGGTTGAGTCGCAGATGGATAAGGTGGTCAAAAAGGCTTTTGGCACTTTGGCCTTCATCAGTCAGAGTATTAAGTATAGAAGTTGGGAGGTCATGTTGGTGAGACCGCATTTAGAATATTGTGTTCAGTTCTGGGCACCATGTTATAGGAAAGATATTGTCAAGCTTGAAAGGTTTCAGAAAAGATTTACGAGGATTTTTCCAGGACTAGAGGGTGTGAGCTATAGGGAGAGGTTGAGTGGGCTGAGTCTATATTCTATGGAGTGCAGGAGGATAAGGTGTGATCTTATAGAGGTGTACAAAATCATGAGAGGAATAGATCGGTTAATGCACAGAGTCTCTTGCCCAGAATAGGAGAATCGAGGACCAGAGGACATAGGTTCAAGGTGAAGGGGAAAAGGTTTAATAGGAATCTGAGGCGTATTCCATCGTTTAAGAAACAGTTGGACAGGTACAGGATAGGACAGGTTTGGAGGGATATGAACCAAGAGCAGGCAAGTGGGACTCATGTAACGGGCACATTGTTTGCCGGTGTGGGCAATTTGGGCCAAAGGGCCTGATTCCACTCTCTATGACTCTATCTCGAGTATATAGAATCACAGCTATCTAGACTATACTTTTTCTATCATGTCTCCTGCAAAAACTCTATCCACTACTACCAATTGCTTCATCTGCACCGCATCGGCAGCCAAGGTGTGTTCTATACCAGGACATCCGATGTGTGCCCATTCTTTAAAGAATCGGGTTTCCCCTCTTCCATCATAGATGAGGCTCTCACATGGGACTCCTTGGTATCCCGCAGCTCCGCTCCTGCTCCCCCTCCCCCAGTCACAACAGAGCCAGTTCCCCTCATCCTCATCTTTCACCCCATCAGCCGTCGCCTACAGCGCATAATCCTCCGATATTTTCGCCGCCTCCAATGGGATCCCACCACTAGCCGCATCTTCCCATCTGCACCCCTTTCTGCTTTCCGTAGAGACCATTCCCTCTGCAAATTCCTCATCTTTTCCCACCCAAGTTAAATCATCTTGTTCAGCCATGATAACAATGAATGGCTCAAAGCGTCAAATGGCCTCCTCTTGCACCTATTTTCTATGTTTCTATATTTTCTATGTTTAACCCAAACCTCCCCCTCCCCAGGTGCTTTCCCCTGCAATTGCAGGAGATGCTACACCTGTCCCTCTACCCCCTCCCTTGACTCCATCCAAGGACCTCGACAGACCTTTCTGGTGAAGCAGTGGTTCACTTGCACCTCCTCCAACCTGATCTACTGTATCTGCTATTCTACATGTGGACTCGTGTATATCGGCGAGACTAAGCACAGAATGGACAATCATTTTGCTGAGCACCTTCGCTCAGTCCGGCTGGGCCTACGTGATCTCCCGGTTGCTCAACCGCTTAACTACCCTTCTCATTCCCATACTGAGCTTTCTGTCCTGGGCCTCCTCCACTGTCAGAGTAAGGCCAAACACACATTACAACCAAGTGGTATGAATATTGATTTTTCTAACTTCAAGTAGCCCTTGCTTTCCCTCTCTCTCCGTCCCTCCTCCACACTAGTTCTCCTACTAGTTTCACTGTCCTCCTGTTTGTATGCCTCATTGTCATCATCCCCTCATCCCACAATGAACCTTTGCACATTTGCTTGATCATTGTCTGCTTTGTCTGAGGAAGGGTCTCGACCCAAAACGTCGCCCATTCCTTCTAACCATAGATGCTGCCTCACCTGCTGAGTTACTCCAACATTATGTGTCTGCTTTGATCTGTTCTTTTCACATCAGAGCAGCAATAACCCCGAGATAGTAAAATCCAGGTATTTACAATAATATAAATAGATTTATCACCTCAGTCCTAGATGGCTAGCCCCTTATCATGGCACTATGCCCACCAGCTAAGAGTGATATCCTCTCAGAATCTGTTGTGCTGTTTCCCCTCAAAAGATTTTGTCTCAATTATATCACCCCTCAGTTTTCCAAACAAGTACAGCTCAAACCTGTAGGATCTCTCTTCGTCCATGAATGAATCAAATGGATTCTGGTTGCATTGGATTACATACCGAGATCAAAACTACCAACCCCAGAACAACATTGGTACAACTAAATATTTCAGAAAGGCAGCAAAAGTATGTTTGCTGATATATAAATAGGCAGGAATATAAATTATGAAGGGAACATTAGGAGGCAATAAAAGGGATATTGATTGGTTAAATGAGTGAGCAATGATCTGGCAAATTATAATGTAAGAAAATATAAAATTGTCTACTTTGTCAGTAAAAATATAAACTTATGTTATCTCAACCTTGAGAGACAGCAGGGCTTGAGATGTAGAGGAATCGAATGCTTCAATTGCAAAAGGCAAGTATACAAATGGCAATTAGGGGAATTAAATGGGTGTTATTGTTTATTTCTAAGGGAACTGAGTATTTCTCAAGAACGTGATACCCAAAACAAAATCCCATTAAAATCCTTTAGTTCCAGCTTTCATCAACTGTTAACCTCGAAAACAGCGTGGTAAAACAATTTTTCGTTATTATCAACGGCAGCAAATCATCTAAAATAACAAGTAATAACATACCACATCTTGCACAAACCCCATTCTATAAATAAATTGAAAGAATTAAAAGCCACAAAATTTAACATTTACAGGAAAAAATCCAACAGTAATGATTCAACCTGCCCTTTTTTTAAATATAGAATGATCATCTGGAATCAAATCTACGGAGACTCTGAAATAATTAAAGAACAAAAGCTTACCTTTGCTTTTCTGTTTCTGACTTTATTTCCTCTGTGAAAGGAAAAATAATACATTCAGTAAATATCAATATTTTACAGAATAAATTCAGCGACCAATATGTCAAAGAAACAGAAATTTGGTGAGTCCAAAACAATATTTTGACGATACCAAAAATCGTAAATGACAGCGCAAACTACTAGCAGGAAGATAAAAATGTTTAAATTAGGAATCTCCTTCATGTACCCCAATTGAGAAGTGATGTTTTTTGGTAACAATAACGTGGTCAAGAATGAGCTATGTTACATGTTGGCTGTGATGACAGTATAAGCAACAACATCACCAACAACAATCTCTCATAAATTGACCATGAATAAACCAAGCAGCGGAGCAGGAGATTTGAAAAGGCCACAGGAAGACGTTTTGGTGACAAGGTAAACTATTCACTTTCACTCATGTTCCCCAACTTATTTTGAGGTTGTGATCTTTTAATAAAGATAAAGGGGGCTTTTTCTGGTTGGCTGCTAGTGATTAGCGAGTTCCGCAGGGCTCTGTGCTGGGGCCGTTGTTCTTCACGTTGTATATTACTGATTTGCATGAGCGGATTGAAGGCTCTGTGACCAAGTTTGCAGATGATATGAAAATAGGTGGAGGGGCAGGTAGTGTAGAAAAAGCAGGGACTCTGCAGAAGGATTTGGATAGGCCGGGAGAGTGGGCAGAGAAGTGACAGATGGAATATGGTGCAGCAAAGTGTGGTCATGCATTTTGGCAGTAAGAATAAAGGCGTAGATTATTTTCTAAATGGGGAGAGAATCCAGAAATCAGAGGTGCATATGGACTTGGGAGTGCTGGTGCAGGATTCCCAAAAAGTTAAACACAGTGCTAGCATTTATTTCGAGAGGGCTTGTATACAAAAACAGGGATGTAATGCTGAGGCTCCATAAGGTGCTAGTCAGGCCACATTTGGAATATTGGGCACCATATCTGAGGACGGATGTGCTGGGTCTGGAGAGGGTCCAGAGGAGATTTACAAGAATGATCCCAGGAATTAGTAGGTTAACATATGATGAGCGTTTGACGGTACTGTGCCTGTACTCGATGGTGTTTAGAAAAATGAGGGGGATCTCATTGAAACTTACAGAATAGTGAAAGGCTCAGATAAAGTGGATGTGGAGAGGATATTTCCATAAGTGGGAGAGACTAGGACTAGAGGTCATAGCCTCAGAATTAAAGGACGTTCTTTTAGGAAGGAGATGAGGGGAAAATTTCATTAGTCAGAGGATGGTGAGTCTGTGAAATTCTTTGCCACAGAAGGCTGTGGAGGCTGTCAGTGGATATATTCAAGGAAGAGATAGATAGATTCTTGGTTAGTACATGTGTCAGAGGTTATGGGGAGAAGGCAGGAGAATGGGGTTAGGAGAGAGAGAGAGAGAGAGAGAGAGAGAGAGAGAGAGATAGATCAGCCATAATTGAATTGCAGAGTAGACTTGATGGGCTGAATGGCCTAATTCGGCTCTTATCATTTATGATCTTATGATCTCCAATTTTACATCTTAAAGGATAGGGAGCTAAATATTTTCAAAAGGTATGGATGCCGATTCAAGATTATAACAAGATCAGCCATGATAATATTGAAAGGTGGAGCAGGCTGTAGAGGGCAAGTGGTCCACAATAACATGTTATTTCTTGGTCATGTAAAACATTCTTCCCATATCCTCTGTGCTCAAATGTCTACGGGTGTACAGTAAAGAACATACTGACTGGTAGCATCATGGTCTGGTTTGGCTACTCAAACATCCAGGAACAAAGGGGACCTAAGAAAGTGGTGGACATTTCCCAGTCCATCACAGATATTGACCTCCCCATCATCAAAGATATCTTTAGGAGGTGATGTGTCATAAACATATCTAATATCAACAAAGACAAATACTTTCCCAAACACTCCTATTTTGCTACTACCATCAGAAGGAAAGTACAAGAGCCTCCAGGGTGAAGAACTGATTCTTCCCAGCGACCATCAGGTTCTTGAACATTGCACAACACTAACCAGTATTGCAGCAACTATGATGTTCTGTGGCCAGTGTCTTTGGTTGTACTGCGGTCTTCTGTGTTGCACTATTATTGTTACCGAGTTATTAATTTATATTATTGATGATCATAAATGTATCTGTGTGTTATTGCTTTAATGGGCCTGTTATGCTACAGCAAGTAAGAATTTAATTGTTCCTTTACGGGTCCTTACGACAATCAAACACTCTAGACACTTGACAGATCCTAACATGTCTGAATCGATTAATATCAAGTATCCAGTCGACCACCTCAATTTTATTTAAAAACACATTATTCTCCACAACCATGCTGTTGGCCAACTTAGCTTATCTTTATCCCAATAAAGCCTCTCTGCATCCTCATCACACACCATATTCCCTCTGAGGACAGTTATTTACCTGCAGTGACAAAACCTACAGTCCATGCATTTGAGAGGTATCATTTCCTTCAATGCTTTCACTCTGCAAATCTAAAATCCTGTTAGAAATTTACAAAGCTAACAGCCCACCAGCAGTGCAATAGGAAATGCCAAACATTGTAGAATCTACACCAAATAGTTATTAATTCTAGAAATCCAGAAGTGCTTCCTAAAGAATTAAAGGTAGGCCTCTTGCACCTTCTCCACCAATTCTTTATTAGACCCGATCTACCTCAGTGACCCGTTCCTGCACTAACCCAATGTTCATCAAATTCCTTAACATCTCTGCCTTGAATGTACTCAGCGACTGGCCTTCCAACAACCCTCTTGAGCAGAAAATTTCAAAGACTCACCAGTCTCTAAGTAAATTGGTCTCTTAACTATCCCCGGCAGTTGACTCCTCGTATGTCCAAACTCAATGCCATGTCACAACTTAAATAAATAATGATCCTATTTTCATCTAGCACAATTCCCAGGAAGCCCGTCTAGAATTCATGTACTTTTACAAAGGCCAAGAGGATAAGTTAAGATGTGAACAGTTCACAAAAACTGACCATTTTAAATAAATGTAGATAGAATCAAAATTTCAACATGCCGATACAAGAGCATGAGTGAGAAATAAAGAGGGAAAGAGAGAAAACATGAATGAAGGGAGGAATAACTAATTCAGAATCAAGACAATGAGTTCAGAGACAATAATGTTATAAGAAAGAGCCTCTTGCATGCGAGAGCAACAAGTCAGGTAGACAGAACCAGTGGGAAGGAAGAAGGAAAATAATCAAGAACAATAGAGAAAATGTGTAGAGCCAAAGCCATCAGAAACTCTTCTGGGAAAGCAGGAAAGGTCTCTAAGTGGCCTTAGTGGATTCATGGTTTAAAATACTTTGAATACATTTAACCGTAGCAAAGCAATAGTGATTGCCTAGCCACATACATATTTGGTTAGCATAACAGGAGCTACCTATGGTCGAGTTTGACTATCAGAACACCCGTCAATGAATGCACTGCTCACATTGGTTTGACAATTTCTCCAAAACTAATGTCTGAAAAAAATCAGTACAAATAAAAGACACAAAATAGCAAAAAGGGAAACAAATAAGAAAAGCCACAGCATAGCAAGAGATAGTCAAAAGTAGGTGCTGAAAGAAAGAATTCTGAAAATTATGTTGCAGGAAAACAGGAAAAAATTGAGACCGAGTTGTAAATAGCTATATTATTTAAGAAGCATAATAAAGTTACAGCGATAAAATAATTTGTTAGGAGCAAAGTGCATGGACATGCATACATACATCTTGAGTGATGCTGTTTAGCACAAAATATCACCTATTGTGTTGTTTTTTTTTTAAATCGCCTACACCCAACTGCACTTGTTCCATCTTTTGTAGATGTATTATCATGAGATTAATGGGTTAATTTCTTACATTCACACCATTATAGCAATTTCAGTATTGAGCCTTTTGGTGAAAACTGCAATAGTGCATCCTTTAAAAGGAACAATGCAACTGGGTACTTTCTCAACTTAAAAAAAAATACTTAATAGCATGCATTTGTTGTTTGACATTTCTATAAGATTTACAACCACTACGTCCATTATAACCCAAACTTTGCACCAATAGTCTCAAACAGCTTTTTTTTTTCAAATCACTGGTATGTGAAATAAACGGGAACTGTATCCTTATAATATCAACCAGCTTGCATTATGTACATTTTACACCCCACTTAGAGAAAAAAAAAATCAGAAAGTGACAAAAGATTTTTAAATTTGCAAAAAAAAGTACAAAACTCTATAATGTACTGCTTTTCATGAGATGAATGCTAAATTAATGTGGGCAGTAAGGAATTAAAACTGATACCATCGTGATAACAGACAATCCAGTGGGCCAATTATCTCCGAGCCTCCAAAGTGTTTGTTCATTATTCATGAGTTCAGCACATCTATGTTAATGATATCAAATGAACAATAATACAAAAACTTCACTTGCAAGAGCTTTGGTTAATAATTAAAACTGACTGCTTTCCTGGTAGCATCTGTGATGTCCATCCCAAGTATAGAAAGTTTTACTTAAAATGATTTCACCATCTGTTTGATCTAAATGATATCTATTTAACCCATACAGGAACAAGACAATGATTACAAAACACATGCTATAACGAGTGGAGAGTCTTTTTCCAAACTCATTAACCAGTTTATCAAAAACTTTGCTGTGCTTGCCTAATTTTTGAACTCTGGTGACAGTGATTAAGTAAACGCTGAAGTAAGTACTCCAAGTCTGCACCACAAGCCATAATTTTAAGCAATACTAGACCAAGGGGGACCCGTTGGGTCCCGTCCCCTCAACGCGGGGTTGCGGGCGGGGGGGGGGCAGCGGCGTTACACACATACTGCAACCACCCTCCACAGACACAGGGGGGTGAGTGGGGTGAGAGCAGTGAGGGAGGGGGGAGAAGGGGGGACAGAAAGGGGGAGGGTGAGAGAGAGGAGGGGGAAGGGGGGAGAGAGAGGAAGGGGAGAGAGAGGGGGGAGTAGGGTGGAGGGGGGATGGGGAGGGGGAGGGAGGTGGAGGGACGAGGGGAGAGGGGGAGGGGACAGGGGTGGGATGGACTGGGGTAGAGTAGGGGGAGAGGGGGAAGGGAGGTGGATGTGGAGGGGAGAGAGGGAGGGGAGAGAGGTGAGGTGGAGGGAGGGCAGAGGGGGGAGAGAGTGGGGGGAAGGGGGGGGAGAAGAAAGGGGAGTGGGGAAGTGGGGGATTCCCTAGAGAGGGGGGGGGGCAGAGAGGAAGAGTCCTCTCCTCACCTCTCTCCATCTTCCCCCCTCTCCATCCCCCACTCCACCCCTCCCTCTCTCTCTCTTTCTCTGCCCCAGGGAGGGGGTAGAGAGGGAGGGGGAGGGGGTAGAGAGGGAGGGGGTGGGGGTAGAGGCAGGACCTACCCAAGTCATAGTGCACAAGCCTCCCCATCAGGCGGATGGGCCTGCCGATCATGGCTTGAGCGAGGGTAAGCGCACTCACCAGCGTGACAGATGATCGGGTGGGGGCGACGGAGCGGAGGTTGTCCCCTGTGATGGGCCAGGTGAGATGGGGATCACCAGTGAGGAAAAGGTGTCACGATTCCCCGTGTCCCTGTGATCAACGGAGGAATCACAGGTCTCCATAGACGCGTCTCCGAGAGGGAGTAATGGCCGCCAGGGCCACCTTCCCATCGCGCTGCCCCGCGCCGATAATGGCCGCCGCCGCCGCAATGTTCTAGAACCCAAGCCGAAGCGCGAGCAGACTTCTTTTTTAGCGGTTGGGCTGTGGGCGGGGCTGGGCGCTGCGGGAGTCAAAGCGCGAGCGTACTTAGTGTTGAGCCACCGAGCTGTCGGCGGGGCTGGGCGCTGCGTTGTGGACGGCTGGGCTAGTGGACTGGGCGCTGCGCTGTGGACAGCCGGGCAAGTGCTAGTCGATAGTACAGTGGGAGGCGAAAAAATGTGTGTCGGGGAGGGAGGGTGGTGACGTGTAAACCAGTGTCCTTGCGCGTTGACAGTAACTGCTTTAATTCAGAGCCGGGGGGGGGGGGGGGGGGGGGGGGGGAGGGTGGTAGAAGCGCTAACTCCACTGCTCCAGGCCGGTGTCCCGTTGGTCCAGGGCTGTCGGTTAACCCGGCAGGACAGGCAGAGTTGAGCTGGAGTTAGCGCTTCTTCTCCGCGCTGACTGTAAGCCTGGGCCACACCTCCGGGCCGGCGTCCCTTCAGTCCAGAGTCATCCTGGACATCTGCAGCCGGACTGGAATAGGACACTCGGGAGGGGACGGGGACGGTCCAGTAGTAATTCAACTGCGCTTGCAGCGCCAGAGACCCGGGTTCGATCCTGACTATGGATAAAACGCAGGTCTGTATACATGCAGTTGCACAGTTGCCGAGAATGTTTATCTCGAGTAATCTTTGACAAATCCCATGATTCCTCGCATTTATCGGAATACCGAACTTGCTTATTCAACCAAAAGATGATGTTACTTATTCACTGTGCTAGTGGATCCAAATTTATCCCCTAAAAGACAGAGGCTTGACTAGATATGTTTTTTTTACATCAACTATTTATTCCAAATATAGGATATATGCAACTAAGTTTCTCATTACAGTCTATTATACTTTATCTTGTAAAGTTTACACCTGCTCTACTTTATAATCAAAGATGATAGTATATTGTATGCTTTCCAAAATGATTAACATTAATATTCTCAAAAAATGCTTAAAAAGTACAGATAGTTTAGAAGTTCTTATGATCTCCAAATATAGTCTTCCTAACGTCTCTCCGATACCACTCTATTCTGGATCAACTTCTTGTTGGTCATCCATATTCGTCCTGCACACTTCACGTTGGATTGATACTCACTGGTTTGTGTAGCTACTATCAATTAACTGTACTTTCTATTCACAATTTTAAAATATCACAATGCAAGTTCTTGTATCAGAAGCTCTAACTTCCAAATGTTGATCATACTTGAAAGATGGTCAGTGCACTCATGACTTCACCCTTTCTAAATCTTCTAATTTTCTATTTCTGCCTGAGCTTCTTGCTTAGATTCTTTCAAATGGCACTCATTCCAGGAAAATGACAGACTCTGGAGAGACACTCCAAAATGAATCTGTGCTAACTGTTTTCTTTCAACTATTCCCTCTAAATTTGGGCAAACTGGACAAAGCTCAATCCAAACTCAACTGTGCAATAAGGGCCCAGTCTTTGTAAACCTTGTGGTTAAATGTAGTATTTTTCTGCATCTAAGCAAGATGTTTCCCAATTATTTTTTAGTGTAGAGCTCATTGAACCAAATATTACTTGGATGTTTAGAAAGCTTCTTCAATCATTCTCATCACTCTTATTGTTCTGTTTGACATGAGGTGATGTAGTGTAACAGAGAGTACGCTGAGCACTCAAATGTTGAAAATCATGAGGTGATATGTGATAAATTACCACACATAAATATTATATAAGACCATGGATGGTGAACATATCATATATGTATGAGTTTGTAGTAACCCAAAAATAATTGGAAAATTACATTGAAAGGTTTGCCAGCAGATAAAGAATGGGATTTTTATGGAAATATCTAAAACATCGACAAATCCATATTCAACTGAGAAATGAAAACATCATGTGTTTAAACTATCTAAGGCAGCATGGTGGCACAGCGGTAGAGTTGCTGCCTTACAGCGCTTGCAGCTCCGGAGACCTCGATTAGATCCCGATTACGGGTGCTGTCTGTACGTAGTTTGTACGTTCTTCCTCTGACCCCTGGGTTCTCACCGAGATCATCGCTTTCCTCCCACACTTCAAAGATGTACACGTATGTAGGCTAATTGGCTTGGTGTATGTGTAAATTGTCCCTAGTGTGTATTGGACAGTGTTGATATGCGGAGATCGCTGGTCGGTGCAGACTCGTTGGCTCGAAGGGCTAGTTTCCGCGCTGCATCTCTAAACTAAACTAAAATGTGGAAAATGACCTATCCAAAGCTAAGGAATGAGTCTTGGCATTCGATTAAATGGAAGGGCTGACAACTTTTCAAATAAATTAGTAAACTCAAGGAGTCGAAGAATTTGTGAAGGAGCCACACAAACATATGGGGAGAAGATTAAAATGTGACAACACATGAGCAAGAAATACCCTAGACGTTGCAGTGACTATGTAAAATGGATGAGGAGATCAAAATATGCGGTAACCATAAAGACAAAAGAGGTTAGATGGGATTCCAAGCAAGTGAGTTGCTTTACCCTGGATACTGCTGTTCCTTGAGTGCTCAAGAAGCTGCACGTATTCAGATCATCACACTTACTGTTTTGCATTGTATGGATGATGGGTAGGATTTGGGGAGTCTGGTGGCGAGTCACTCATTGCAGGATGCCCAGCTTCTGACCTGTTCTTGGAGCCACAGTTTTTATATGACTGTTCCAAATGCGTTTCAAATGTGGTGACATCCAACATGTTGAAAGTGGGAAACTTAGCAATAATTAAATATCAATTATGAGCAAAAACATTCTGTATAATATCTTCCTGAAAACAATCCAAACTCCATATCTGGGATAAAATAAAGTTCTCAATCTATCAGTAGGTAGCTTTGTGTTTCAATACAATCAGAAAAAAAAGGATTTATAGGAAACAAATTGGTTGTAGTAGGTCAAATGTACCATCAAGACATTAAAACAACACTGTACGTATTAATTATATAGCGATTCCTATGCAATGTAATTGAGTTCTTTAAATGCTTACTCAAGAAATGGAATACATCTTAACTTATAGTTAAGGAGCTAGATTTCTTCAGAAATCTCTAAAGGAGCAGGAGGGGATACACTTGCCAAAATGGTTTTGTAAAGAACTTCAAGAACAAATTCATAATAAATGAATGATTCACTTCCAATAATATAACAAATGGTGAGAAGCCAATCAGTAATCCAGAATTAGTTGAAAGGACACCAACTGATTTCTTCAGATTGTCTTTTCACGCAGGATGAAACCAATCCACAAAGAGAGAGAGAGATGCTGAAATGTATTTCTTTGCATCGGAGACAAGAGAACAATGGAAAAAGTAGTGAAATGCATAAATGGAAGGCATTACATTGCCACCAACCTCCAGGTTAGTGAGTCAAGTATCAAGAGTATTGGTAAATGTAACAAATTCATGATTTGAAAATACCTTCCATTGTCAACCAGAACACTAACAGGAGTAGATTTTCAAATACAATGCTCGTACAGGTGCACAACCTTTTATCCGAAAGCCTTGGGACCAGACACTTTTCGTAATTCGGGATTTTTCGGCTTTCGGAATGGAAGATTTTTAGCGTAGATTTTAACGGCTGGCTCAGTGGTAGAGTGCTCGGCTCATATCCGCAAGGTCGCGAGTTTGCGCCTCGATCCCGGCAGTTACTCGATCGCGAGTTTGAGTCTTCAATGTAGTTTTTTCTTGCAGAATAGGAGAGAATAGGGAGGGTTAGGCTGGGATCATTCTCTGCGAGATGATCTTAGTGCGGGAGACAAGTGTAGGAGAGGTGTACTGACTGTGTGGGCAGAACTTTGGAAGTGATTGCCCACCATTCTCAAAAGCCGCTGTGTCTCCCTGTCCCTGTGATAGCAGGGGGCGATCAAACAGCACAATACCCCCCTCCCCCTCCAACTCCAGAGGAACCCGCTCCCCGATGGGCCGCTACGGCGACAAGTGGCAGTTCGCCCACAGCCCGAGCTGCGCCACCCCAACAACAAGACGTACCTTGCACACCATCAGCTTCTGCCCCTACGGGGAGCTTGTTCCTCTGGAGTTGGAGCGGGGCTGGGCTGGAGTTGCTGATCTGGGATCTCCGTGCTTGCAGTGGGCATGGGGGTCGGTGTCCATATGAGGGGGCGCAGCTCGGGCTGTGGGCGAACTGCCACTTGTCGCCGTAGCGGCCCATCGGGGAGCGGCTTCTGGTGGTCCTGACGTCTCCGGCCAGTTTGCAGTTTTCCTCTGGAGTTGGAACGGGGCTGGGCTGCTGCTGGCTGTGAGTCTCTGGGATCTCCGTGCTTGCAGTTGGCCTGGGGGTCGGTGTACCGTTGGTCCTGACGTCTCCGGTGACTGGCACTGACCTGCTGGCATCGCCGACGTGAAGACAGTGCAAAGCCCCCGCGCCGGTACAATGGGCGGGGAGCTGGAGAGGGGAGGGAAGGGGTCACACACATGGCCGGGAAGCAGAGGGGTGTAGGTGGGGTGAAACTGAAGGGAGCGACAATCTGCTGCTGCCTGCCCGCTGAGTTAAAAAGTTCCCACGCAAGACTCACGATACACTGTGTATCGTGAGTCTACCGTGGGAACTTTTTAACTCAGCGGGCAGGCAGCAGCAGATTGTCAATTATTAATCCTCCCGCGCAATATACCCTCACCTTCTCTTTTATGAATGGGGATTTAGTTCCCCTTTCTTCGAGGACCGACCGGAGGTTCCGCTGTCACCTCTGCGGGCCGCCCTCGGTGAACGTCTTCAAGGACCTTTCTTCAAGGACCGAAAAAATGTCCGCTATTCGGAGCTTTTCGTTATTTGGAATTTCGGATAAAAGGTTGTGCACCTGTATATGTAATCTGAAGTCCTCAACTCAGCTTAGAACCATAAAAGTTGCTGTAGAGGCATTATGTTCTTGTAATACATGAAACTAGTACATGGAATTCAAGGTGATTAAGCCAGTTGGAATCAAAATTGGCGGAGGAGAATAGTTGCGGAGGGGTGTTTTTTTGGTTGGAGGTCTGTGACCAGTAGATTGCCACAGGAGATGGTGCTGGGTCTGCTGCTGTTTGTTATTAGATTAATCACAATGTAGTTCACATTGTTAGTAAATTTGCAGATGACACCACAAAGTTGGTGATTTTGTAGTGAGAAAGGATATTCAAGTTTACACAATAATTATATCAGTTGAGAAAGTGGGCCAAGGAATGACAAAGGGAATTTAACTTTAACAAATGTGATGAATTGCACTTTGGTTTGCCAAATCAGACCTGGAATTGCACATTAAATGGCAGAGCTCTGGAGAGTGGTGCAGAACATAGAGATATGGGAGAACAGGTGCATGGTTGCCTAAAAGTGGTGAGTCAGGTGGACAGTGTGGTGACAGCGTTATTTTGCATGTCTGCCTTCATTGGGAAAGGTAGTGAGAACAAAAGTTGTGATATCATGATGCAGCTATACAAGTCGTTGATGAGTCCACACTTGAAATGCCGTGTGCAGTTCCATTCATTACATTATCAGAAGGATGTCATTAAGTTGGAGAGGGTGCAGAAGCGATTCACCAGGATGTTACCTGGGCTAGGGTTATAGGGAGAGGTTAAATAGGCTATGACTTTTTCTTTGGTGCAAAGGAGACGGGTGACCTTATTGAGATGTTCAAGATCATGAAGGGAATGGATAAAGTGAATGCTCAGTCTTTTTACCAGGATGGAGGATTCTAAATCTGGAGGGCCTGGACTTAAAGTGAGGTGAGATTCAAAAGGGATCTCAGGGACAACATTTTCACTCAGAGGTTGGTCTGTACCTAGAATAAGCCGCCGAGGAAATTATTAGAAGCGGATGCAATGAAAGACATTTGAATGGATTTATGGATAGGAAGAGTTAAAAAGACCATGGGCCAAATGCAGGGAAATCAGACTAGCCCAGTATGCTAACTCGATGGGCATGGACAAGGTGGCTGAGGGGCCTGTTTCCATGCTCTGCAGCTCCATAATTGTACCATTTCCCCCCGTTTACATGAATAAAGTTGGGACTTTCTACTGACTATGCAAAAAGAAACAAAGAAAACTTTGTTTACTGTTTACACTTGGTTTATAAAAAGTGGTGCATAGTGGACTACCTGAATTTCTATCTTCCCAAATACAAAATGCTAAAAAGCCAAAAAGGATTTGCAAAAGGTTTATTTTAAACCAATTGGATGTTTTGTGGCGGTACTGGCTATCCCGTGCATGTACTTGTGAGTAGATAAGTTTGGAGACGACCTACAGACACCAGTAGGGACAATAAGCATAGATTTATTTATTTCTTCACACTCTATTCCATATCCATTCTTTCTTCTCATAATTACAAATTACATAGGTATAATGCCCAATCCAGCCTTTGAAATAGTAGAACTACGTCATATTAATCATATTATTGAAGCCAATTTATCTCAATTATCCATTTCCTAACCTGGTAATTCACATTCAAGATTTCAAGTTCCAACTGCCAATGAAAAGCAATTCAAAGTTCCTGAAGATTTTGTCTGATATCCAGAAATGACTCAGCAAAACAATTTTAAAAATAGGTGTTGTTTGCTTCATTCTCAGGCATGCTGACAAAGGCCAATATAGCAAACTCTTCTATTGTCAGAGTGAGGCCAAGCGCAAATTGTAAGAACAGATCTCATATTTCATTTGGGCAGCTTACAACTCAGTGGTATGAATATTGATTTCTCTAACTTCAAGTAACCCTTGAATCCTCCCCCCCCCCTCTCTCCATCTTTCCGCCACCCGAGACGTACCAGCTTCAAAGTAA
Organism: Amblyraja radiata; assembly: GCF_010909765.2. Taxonomy (NCBI): domain Eukaryota; kingdom Metazoa; phylum Chordata; class Chondrichthyes; order Rajiformes; family Rajidae; genus Amblyraja; species Amblyraja radiata. The sequence goes on along the minus strand of NC_045959.1, from coordinate 49,138,731 downwards.
TATTGTTGAATCTCATTGTCTGTAACTCACCTAACACGTCTAACAATTGCCCGTTTCCTTTATCATCGTTACGTTTTTGCATATCTTTCATTTTGTTGTTCTGTATCTCTCAAAGTAGGAATGAAATAGTGGTTTTAAAATAAAAGAATTAGATGTTCAGATAGGCTTATACCACAGAATCAAAAGGAGCTTCATATTCTACTGCCTTAGTTAATGTTACCTGCAAAAAAGTAGTTGTTATTGGTTTAAAACATGCAAATTACAAAACTTTTACGCTAATCACATTGTTACAAATTTCTGATGTGTACTCCCGTAGTTAGAAATGCAAATTTTAGACAACAATCTCAGAATAAAGCATAGAATACGAGAGAAGAAAAACAAATTATCAAAACATTTACTTTTGGGATGTGGAATTGGCATTTACTACCAATAACTTGGGGAATACTTTGATTCATCATTCCCACCCATTTACATAGTATAAGCACTATAGAGTTGAAAGGTTGAGATGGAGCAAAAGGCATTGCTCAGTGAATAAAAAATGCCCAAATAGCAGCACACAACATTCATCTTCCAAAATGTAACTCCAATGGATTTAATGGAACGATATTTTAGAAACTATGTGCAGCATATATCTATATTACTAAATCTCTGATCTTGACCGCTTTTGGCCGACTGTGCTGCGATTTCCGAGAGTACGCCACCACCTACGGCCGTCACTTTTGGCCCCCTCGCTCAGAGCCCCCTCCGCCGTATGAGTGCGGAGGATTTTTTTCCGTCGATGAAAAATGAGAGAGATATTAATGTTTTTACAAAATTCACCATTCTCTCTGCTGCCCCCGCTGGCGGCAGGGGGAGGGACTATAAAACCAGGAAGTGTCGTGCCTCACTCACTCTCTGCCAGACCAGGAAGCGAGAGAGTCACGGCTCTCCGAGTTGCGAATAACACTGAACGCACGTCTACTCCACGGTGAGTCCCCTCGATGCGGTTGTAAAGTGGCTGCAGCCCTTTTTTAAAGGTTTGTGTTCACAAAATGAATTTTGTTTGTCGGGTGTCTTCAGCCCAATTGTTTGCCTCTCCTTTTTTAACAAGTTTGTGTTCACAAGATGAATTTTGGTTGTCGGGTGTCTGCAGCCCAATTGTTTGCCTCGCCTTTTTTTTAACAAGTTTGTGTTCACAAAATGAATTTTGGTTGTCGGGTGTCTGCAGCCCAATTGTTTGCCTCGCTATTTTTTAACAAGTTTGTGTTCACAAAATAAATTTTGGTTGCCGGTGTCTGCAGCCCAATTGTTTGCCCCGCCTTTTTAACATGTTTGTGTTTACAAAATGAATTTTGGTTGTCGGGTGGCTGCAGCCCAATTGTTTGCCTTGGCTTGGCTTTTAAAATCGTTGCAACAGTTGGATGCCTGCCCAAGCATCCATACGGCCCACAATGTCTATACTAGCCCTCTGGAAACCAGTACCTTCGGCCCGCAACACCCATACTAGCGCAACAGACAACCCCCCACCCCCCCCCCCCACTGGCGAGCAGTATTGGAATTGGTAGAGAGGTGGAATATTGCGTTGGTGACCAGCCCTCCCTTGTGATGCTGGGACCCAATGGGTCCCACTTATTCTAGTATACTATACAGCGTACTTAACTCATCCAGCCAGAAAACAGATTTCTAAATCGAGATTTAATGTGATCTGAGTGTCTGTGCTTAATGACAGGGGAGTTACAGAGCCATTAAAGCAAGAGCAGAGATTATGTCTTGAACTAGCAACACTAGCTTGGAGAAAGTCACAGCAAATCTGTGACTTTATGTTTTTTTGGGGGTTTTTTTAAATGTTTATTTTATTAGAAGCAATTGTACAAGAATAAAGCAATCGGCATAACAATTATCCAATTTTCATACAGCTTCATTTTTAACATTTTATAAACTGATAAATGAATCGGGGAAAAAAAAAGTAAAAAGAGTGAAGAAAAAGAAGAAAAATACAAAAAAGAGAAAAGTAAAGACCCCTGAACTGCCAAAGAAGTGAGAGAAAAAAAAAGAGGAAAAAAAAGCAGAGATATGTCCCACTATCCTTCCTTCTCCCCCCCCCCCCTTCACCCATCCCAAGCATCGGTTTTTGGAATGTCGTTAACTTAGAGCAGCCCTCTGACATTCCTAAATTTATTAGTTTTGCATCTGACTCCAGTCTGAAGAAGGGTTTCGGCCCGAAACGCTGCCTATTCCCTTCGCTCCATAGATGCTGCTGCACCCGCCGAGTTTCTCCAGCATTTTTGTGTACCATCGGTTTTTAAATTTGTGTTCAACCATTCTATTGTTGAAGAAATTCAGTGAAAGGAGACCATGTTTTGGAGAATTGGTCTGATTTATCAGCCAAAACAAGCCTTATTTTTTCTAAATGTAGTGTCTCGGTCATTTCTGTGATCCACATCTTCACTGTGGGAACTGTTATCTTTTTCCAGAAATTGAGTATGTTTTTTCGCGGTTATTAAGCCGTAGTCAAGGAAACGTATTTGGAATGTCGTTAACTTAGAGCAGCCCTCTGTCATTCCTAAAATTATTAGTTTTGCATCTGACTCCAGTTGAATTTGAAGTGTTTTCGAGATGATATTGAATATTCCCATCCAGAAATTTTGTGTTTTTATACAGGATGCAAAGGAAGGGGTTAGGGTAGCTTTTTGTTAGTATCTTATCACAGATAGGGGAGACAGTTGGAAAAAACTTATTCAATTTGGTCTTTGAATAGTATAACCTATGCAATATTTTGAATTGTATTAGGCAATGCCTGACATTTAAAGAACAGTAATGTATGTATAGTAGGCTTTCCTCCCATATATCTTTTGAAATAGGTAAACCCAACTCGTCTTCCCATGCTCGCCTATAAATCTCAGAAGGTGGGGTATCAATATTTAAGAGAGTGTTATAAATGTAAGATATCAACACTTGTATCGGCATGTCTATTCAAACAATCATCTAATATACCTGGACCCATAAACAGACAATCTTGTGTATATGTTTTCACATAATCTTGGATTTGAAGATATCTAAAAAGATTGTTTGCGTTCAAGTGGTATTTCTCCTGTATTTCTCCCACAGTATTAATTCCCAGGTTTTTCCATTGAACAAACACCCCATCTAAAGTAGGCGGTGTAAACGAGGGATTGTTTGCAATAGTCAGAAGGAGAGACAAGTTTCTCAGTTTAAGACTTAATTTCGACTGTTTCAACATACGTAGAGTACTGTGTATTATCGGATTTTGCTCATACGTTGACTTATTCAAATGTATTGGAGATAGGAGAATTGAGCCCATGTTGAAAGGCAAACAGTCTTTCCTCTCCATTTTTAACCAATTTACCTGTTGACGTGTATCGTCCAACCAGAAGATTATGTTTTTAATGTTAGTTGCCCAATAGTAAAAAAGAAAGTTGGGAAGAGCTAGACCTCCATTTTCTTTGGATTTGCACAAATGTCTTTTGTGTATTCTATGGGTTTTGTAGTCCCATATAAAATTAGTAATAGTAGAATCAAATTTTTTTTTTTTTTAACTTTTTGGAAGATATATCGGTATTGATTGAAATAAATATAGGAGTTGCGGAAGGAAGATCATCTTTATGACATTTACTCTACCTATAAGGAAAATAGGGAGTTTTTTCCAAAATTGAATGTAGGCATTTAGTTTAGTGATTAATGGTGGAAAGTTTGTTTTAAATAGAGAGGAGTGTTTTCTAGTCACGTAAATTCCGAGATAGCTACACTTTTCGGTAACAATTCTGAAAGGAAATTTTTGGAGTTGAGAAGGGTCTTGAGCTTTTATTGGCATCATTTCACTTTTATTCCAATTTATTCTATAACCTGAAAATGCACCAAATTGTTCTATAATGTTTAGTACATTTGGGATACTAACTTGAGAATTAGTAATGTATAAAAGTACACCATCTGCATATAACAAAATCTTATTAGTGGTATATTTAGTATTATATCCATGAATGCCCGAATGTGACCTAATACTCTCAGCAAGGGGTTCTATGGCTAAGGCAAATAACATTGGTGAAAGGGCGCATCCTTGTCTGGATAAGTGAAATTTAGGTGAAAGCATTTGATTTGTCAGTATTCTGGCTGTCGGATTAGTGTATAACAGCTTCACCCATGAAATTAAGTTTTCTCCTAATTGGAGTTTTTCCAACACTGTGAAAAGATAAGCCCATTCCACTTGGTCGAAAGCTTTTTCTGCATCTAGAGAAATAATTGTTAGATCCTTGTTTGTCGTTCTATGCGAATATAATATATTAAACAAACGTCTCAAATTATAAAACGAATGTCGATTAGGTATAAACCCAGTTTGGTCTGGATGTATTAGTTTACTAATAACCAAGCTTAATCTGCGAGTCAAAGTCTTAGCTAATATCTTCTGATCTGTATTTAAAAGGGCTATTGCCCTATATGATCCAGGTTCCTCAAGGTTATTATCTTTTTTTGGAATCAATGTAATAGTTGATTCGACAAGAGTTTGTGGTAAAGTCTGTTCATTAAATGCTTGAATATAAAGGGCTTGTAAGCGTGGGGAATTTAAATCATTACATTTTTTATGAAATTCATTACTAAACCCATCAGGACCCGGCGTTTTTCCACTTTTCAATGATTTAATAGTCTCTACAATGTCTTTTGTTGTTATCTCTGCACCTAATTGATCCTGTTCCTCCTCATTAAGGGATGGGAGATCTCAAGAAAGCTTTTCATCTTTGCAGGATCGGCTGTTGTTTTTGATGATTGATAGAATTTTAAGAATCTTTCATTAATATCTTTAGGCAGTGTAAGCAGCTCTCCTTTTTCTGATCTAATTTTTTGAATAGTGTGATCATTCTCTAATTTACGGAGCTGACGTGCAGTAGTTTATGTGGTTTATCACCAAATTCAAATTTTTTTTGCTTAGTATAATGAAATACCCTAATAATTTTTGCAGAAAGGATCTGGTTTAATTTAAATTTTAACGCGGCTATCTTATGTTTTGCAGTGGTTGGGTCAATCGCATTTTCTGAGTCTAGCTGTTTAATCTGTTTTTCTAATTCCAATTGTTCAGTCTTATTTTTCTTGTTTTGAAGAGCTTGGTATGCAATAATACAGCCTCTAATATAGGCTTTGAAAGTTTCCCCCAACAACGCTGTAGAAATACCAGGTGTGTTGTTTGTCTCAAATAATATTTTCATCTGTAGCTTCAAATAGTCACAACAACTTGCCTCAGTTAGTATCTGTGGGTTGAATCTCCAAAACGATTTTTTATTATGCATTCCTTCCAATTTTAAGGAGAAAGTTAACGGACAATGGTCCAAAATGATATTATTGTGATATTTTGGGTTATAGGTGAAAGGGATAAGTTTTGCATCTACCAGGAAATAATCAATTTGTGTATACATTTTGTGAACACCTGAATAAAAAGAGTATTCTCTTACGGATGGATTGACAATACTCCATAAGTCGGGTATATTTGTATTATTTATATACGTATTTAAAAGTTCACTCGATTTTGATTTTGGAGCACTTTTCCCTTTGACATGAAGATTTATCCAAGTATTGATCTAATATACAATTTAGGTCTCCTCCTATTATCAGATTCTGCTGGCAGGAGTCTGAGATTATATTAAATATTTTATTAAAAAATTGAGGATTGTCGAAAATAGGAGCATAAATATTCACCATAGTCAATGGAGTTGAGTATAATTCCCCGGATATTATAATGTACCTGCCTTCCTTATCGGCTATAGTGGATTTGTGTTTGAATGGTATACCTTTGCGAATTAGAATTGCTATTCCTCTTGCTTTGGAAGAAAAAGTAGAATGATATAATTGACCAACCCAGCTACCCTTCAGCCTGTTGTGAGCTCCATTTTTGTGATGCGTCTCCTGTAGACATATTATATCGGTATTAACAGATTTTAAATGGGCTAGTACTTTGCCCCTTTTAATTGGCTCGTTAACGCCCCTAACGTTCCAACTACAAAATGTAATTCCTCCAATTTTCCTAGCAACATCATCTTGCATTTTAAAACTTACATGATTTCCTTTGATTCAAATGATCCTACACATTATTTGAAATATTTCCTTTAATTGCTGGGTGGGTGAGCCCTGTCCTCTTGTGCCCTATCCCCCAGAGGTATCTCCAAGAAAAATGTGCATTAATAAAAATAGTTAAGATATTTAGTAAAAAAAGTGAAAAAGAAAAACAACGGAAATTGCAGCATATAGAAATGCTGCTGGTGAATAGGTGGTTGGGTTAGTGATAACTTCTGTAGATAATATTAAGTAACTCTGCACCTTAAGAAGTTAATAAAAACTGAACAAAACAGACCCCCAAAAAGTTTAACAGTATTTAAATCCATCAGGGAATCAGCATTCCCAAGAGGTTAAGTATCTTAATGTGCTCTAATTAAGTAGTTGAATATTGACTAATTTGACATATAAGGCACTTATTACAACTTTCTATTAGTACTGTTTTGACGTATTAACCGACTCAAAGTCAGTGAATTTATGACAACTTATTGATTACAAATGCCGTTTCAGACAAATTTCCCTCTCTCTCTCTCTCCCCCTCACAATTTCCCTCCCTCTCCCTCTCACGACCTGTCCAAAACTTTCCAAACCCGTCTCTAAACTTTCCAAGACATTCAAAAGCTTACTCAACTTTCCAACAATTTCCCAACCAGTCTCCCACATTCGTTCTCTCTCTCCCCCTCTCTGCCCCTCTACCTTTTCCACATCCCTCCCTCTCTCCCTAAACTTTCCACAACTTCCTCTAACTTACATTTCCTCTCACTACCTCTCCCTCCCTTCCTCCCTCTCCTTCTCTCTCTCTCTCTGCTTCTCTACCCCTACCCCTCTCTACCTCTCTCTCTGTCTCTCAATCTCACAAGTTCTCTGTTTGACATATTAACCGACTCTGGGTCAGTAGACTTATAACAACATATTCATTATAAATACAGTATAAATGAATACAATATAAATGAATTATAAACACAGTGTAAACTCGGTATAAACACAGCATAATCCTCTTGATTATCATCCCGACATAAACTCAGTAACACAGTTACTTATCCTTGACGGATCCCGCAGTATCTTGCACAAACCTGAATGCTTTATCCAGATCGGTAAAAAAGTTTCAGTCGCTTTATAAGTAACTCGCAATTTGGCTGGATGTAATACGCCAAATCGGAAGTCTGGTAAGTCCCTCAAAATAGCTCTTGACTTGGTGAAGAGTGCTCTTTTCTTAACGACTTCGGCAGGAAAGTCTCTGAAGATTCGTATGTTTTCACCTTCAAAAGTTAGGTATCTGTTGTTGGCAACTTTCTGCATAATGTCCTCATAATGTTGGCAAGTAACCCGGAAATACGCTCCACCTCAGCCGTCAGCCTGTGTGTTGTCTCGGCATTTACAGCAGTAGTAGACTCCAATTCCTGAATAGCCTCGCTTTGTTTTTTTGAAGTAGCAAGAATAGGCTCCAACTTACGGCTGATATCGGTTTCAGGCCTGTGGATTTCCCCTTTCAAGGAGGAATTCGCCTCCTCTACACGGGCATCTATCTTGTCAATCCTGCCACAGATTTCTGCCTTCCCAGCTGAAATTTCCACCTTCACAGCCGCAAGATGCTCACCCAGTTGTGATCGGATGTCCTCCAACCCCAGAGGTTGCCTTGCTGCTTCCTCTCGGGGGTGCTCCATACTCGAGGTCGAGGCTTCTTCGGGGCCTTCCATGCCTTTTGCTTGTCGTTTCCTCCTTGGTTGTCTAGGCAAGCGTCTACCGGTCATTTAAAATACCGGAGTCGTGTTCTGCTGACGTCACTTACGCGACACTGAACGTCTGCCGGTAAGTGTTTTTAAATCTGTTTGGTTTCGGTTACGCTGATTTTTTCGGCGTTTAGCGGAGCGGAGCTAAATGGCGCACGTCCTAAGCCACCATAGCGCCACCAAAAGGCTTGATGTTAACAGTGCAGGAAATAGTCTTTGGTTTATGGGGTGAAGAATGAAGCTGGCGATATAATCATGCATTTAAAAAATTACTTAATAATGTTGGCAAAGATCAGTACATTTACAAAGATAAAGGGGTCAAGAATCAAAGTGGAGACTTTTAAGGATTATCAGAGCAAAACAGATATAAATATTCAAAATTCCCTCATCTAATGGTTGCATTTCAGTTATCTAGACCTCAAGTTCAGAGATTATCTCCAGATCTCTCTACCCCTCTATCTTTGCACCTCCGTTTCCTCCATTACAAAGGACAGCACTTTACAAGCTTGAATATAACTTATTTGATCAAATATTAAAAATATTCTCTCTTATTTACATCTGTGAAAGATTATGTCATGTTTTCTACATTAAAGTGCTCTAAGGGAAATTACATTCAAGTCCATGATATGGGCACATTTCTGTGAATGATTGCTATGTACTGACACAAGTTCTTCAGAAGACAATTCGTGAACAAACATGACGACTGGCTCATCAAACCATCCACAACTGATGAATACGCATGTAGTTTTTGTTCTGATTCTAATTTGAATGAATTAATATTCATATGTTATCTCTATACTAATACACACAGAGACTTGTGTGTATATAATCACATCTTCTCGAAAAAAAAACGCGGTAACGGAATTTTTTTTACACATTCTGGTAGACATTTTTCCAGTGGAGTCCAAAATCGCTTTATCTGAAAATTTCATGATTTCTCGAATTAGTATTGAAAATGTTCAAAAATCTGACAAAACTTTGAATTTAAAAACGACTGTCTTTCACTGATGATGTCACAATGGGTCTGCGGGCTGTTCTTCCTTGCGCTGTGAGTGACGTCACCCACCCCCCCCCCCACGCCTCCCCCCTCCCCCCGTTTTTCAAAAGACGCAGCCGGAGATGAAGTGGAGCCGTCGACTGAAGACCAAAGATCATAGCTGAAGACTGTGGAGGCCCAATTTGCGGCCCCTCGCCCGCCGGCCCGTCCTCTCGCTGCCTCGCTCGGGGTCCTCGTGTCGGCGCAGGGTGGGGAGGTTGCTGCCGCTCTCTGCCTCTGTGCCCTCTCTCTGCCCCTGCCCTCCTCCTCTTCCCTCTGTCTCTGTTTTCCCTCTGCCCCCTCTCCGCCTCTGCCCCTGCCCTCTCTCTGCCCTTGCCCCCCTTCCATCTCTCTAGCCGCGCCTGCGTGTTTGGGGCTATGCGTGAGTGGATAGGGCGAGAGATGGGGGAAAAGGTGCGAATGAATAATATTAATATAATATCAAGGGGGGTGGTTAGTGTGTGGGGGGGGGTGGGGGTGGTTAGTGTGTGTGTGTGTGTGTGTGTGTGTGTGTGTGTGTGTGTGTGTGTGTGTGTGTGTGTGTGTGTGTGTGTGTCGCAGCAGCCCCCCCCCCCCCACTGAAACCGCGCGTTGAGGGGACGGGACCCAACGGGTCCTACTTGGTCTAGTTTCTATTAAAATTTAAAAGTGGAAGCCACAGTCCCAAATTATCCAAAAACAACACTGTAGAACAAGGAGTCCTCCCTTATCATTGGCCTTGCTTCTTTAAGGGAAACATTAAAGAAGCTAGGTTGATTGTAGGTTAGTGAGGCAACATTGAATCTGCTTTAGTAAGTTTTCCCGAATTAATTAACTGCAATGACTTGTAGAAATAACTATTTTGAAATTAATTTTTGTGAAACAAACTGTTTATAAATGTCAAATGATTTTCACAAATGAAACCGGAATAATCTAATTTGCAGGTCATCCTCAGTAGCTGTATGCAATACCAAATAGAACTGCCAATCTTCACAAACACTTTTCACTGATATGCATTCTACATATTATCCTTTTAATATCCATGAAACTTATGGTGTCTTTGAAATTTATAATACTGGAAGATAATAGTCACTCTCCGTCATCCTTTTTAACAAAACAATTTTACTGGCAATTCTAAATCAAAAGCTAATGCTCATGGTACACATATACTATCCAAAGGTAATAAAGCCCAATAGCACTGTGCCAACAGTAGGCAATGGTGACTTTGCAATGCCCTTCTTAGTACAATAAAACAAGATACAGTCCAACCAAGGTTACCCCCTGCAAGTGTTGTTGTTAATCCCTTGCAAATCCAAGCATAGGTAAGCACAAAATGAAAAAATGTCCATTAAACAGATCACTACTTCAGTAAATAAGCAACAACATTCTGGAATCACAGGAATGACAACAAACAAGATGAATTTGAATCAAGAAATTAACTATTAATAAGAACGGACACAGAACTAATCCATGCAGTAATTTCATATCAAGAATCGTTTCCTACTGATCTAAGGCAAAAAAAGGCCTACCGTTTGTGCACACCTGAATCAAGCAAGAACTATACTATCAAAGGTAACAATACTTATTCGATTGATAAAATGTGAGCAAAATGAATTCAGTGATTCCCAAACTTTCACTTTTTATCTAAATGTTCTGGTTTTAGAAATGTGCATGACTGTTTAACAGTGCACACATTATATTAATAGAATTTTTCACATTTAAGATATTGCATAAATGATTCAGAACAAACAATCATAGATATATTTTTAATTCAACCCTTGCTTTAACGGACCCCTTTATAAGGGATTTTGGTTTTAGCGGACAGACCGGCCAATGCAAACCTGCCTCCCAGGCCGCTTTCAGCCCTGGCGTTCGACGCCACCGCCCAGCTCGCAAGGTGCACAAGTGAGTTCTTCTTAACCCAACAGTCTGGTTGATGCTGTTCTTGCGGCTCACATTGTCGCCCCTGTGGATAGCACTTTCTTCAGGCTTTTGCCACAGACAGGAAGCACTCGGTCACCGTGACTGCCGCTTCTTACTCGATTTAGGTTAGTTTAGTTTTGAGATGCAGCATGAAAACAGGCCCTTCGGCCCACCGGGTCAGCAATCTCCACACATTGACACTATCCTACACCCACCAAGAACAATTTTTACATTTACCAAGCCAATTAACCTACAAACCTGTACGTCTTTGGAATGTGGGAGGAAACCAAAGATCTTGGCGAAAACCCACGCAGGTCACGGGGAGAAAGTACAAACTCAGAACAGACAGCACCCGTAATAGGGATCGAACCCAGGTCTGCGGCACTGCATTTGCTGCAAGGCAGCAACTCCACGGCTGCGCCACCGTGACTGTCCAGTGGTAGAGTTGCTGCCTATCAGACAATCGGCAATAACGGACAGCATCCCCCGCCCCTTCCCCCATGGTCCGTTATAACAAGTGTTTATTGTATTCTATATTGCTTGATTCCAACAAATTTTTGTACGAAAGTTTGTACACTGCTCTCATCTTGCTATTTAGAAAGCACTGTGACTCGCATCACAATTTAATGGTATAGCCAATCATTTCCCTGTCAGAAAATGAACCTGTCCAAAATTGTGATGCGTTTCTATTGATTAAAAAACTTGCTAAATAGGAAATTTAATACGTTGCCAACAATGTTTTCTGCAGCTACTGAGTTTCACAGCAGATATTTCAATTCATTCTGTAATTGGACCAATAAAAGAGCAGCTTCTTAAAAAATTGTAGACTTATTTCAAAGCATCTCCTGATTACTTCACCCTATGCATAAGCTATTTGGCACTTGCCCAAAGCAAATGATTAGAAAATCTATCAGCTATTAGAATTATTTTTCATGATTTAACACTTCAAACACAGTCCAGCGTTATTATAGGTACACAAAATTGCTGGGGAAACTCAGCGGGTGCAGCAGCATCTATGGAGCGAAGGAAATAGGCGACGTTTCGGGCCGAAACCCTTCTTCAGACTGATGGGGGGTGGGGAAAGAAAGAAGGAAAAGGGGAGGAGGAGGAGGAGCCCGAGGGCGGGCGGATGGGAGGGTGGGAGGAGACAGCTAGAGGGTTAAGGAAGGGGAGGAGACAGCACGGGCTAGCAAAATTGGGAGAATTCAATGTTGATGCCATAAGGACGCAAGGACCCCAGACGGAATATGAGGTGCTGTTCCTCCAATTTCCGCTGTTGCTCACTCTGGCAATGGAGGAGACCCAGGACAGAGAGGTCGGATTGGGAATGGGAGGGGGAGTTGAAGTGCTGAGCCACCGGGAGGTCAGGTAGGTTATTGCGGACTGAGCGGAGGTGTTCGGCGAAACGATCGCCCAACCTACGCTTGGTCTCCCCGATGTAAATCAGCTGACATCTAGAGCAGCGGATGCAGTAGATGAGGTTGGAGGAGATACAGGTGAACCTTTGTCGCACCTGGAACGACTGCTTGGGACCTTGAATGGAGTCGAGGGGGGAGGTGAAGGGACAGGTGTTGCATTTCTTGCGGTTGCAACGGAAAGTGCCCGGGGAGGGGGTGGTGCGGGAGGGAAGGGAAGAATTGACGAGGGAGTTGCGGAGGGAGCGGTCTTTGCGGAAGGCAGACATGGGGGGAGATGGGAAGATGTGGCTAGTGGTGGGGTCACGTTGGAGGTGGCGGAAATGGCGGAGGATTATGTGTTGTATTTGCCGGCTGGTGGGGTGAAAGGTGAGGACCAGAGGGACTCTGCCCTTGTTGCGTGTGCGGGGATGGGGAGAGAGAGCAGTGTTACGGGGTATGGATGAGACCCTGGTGTGAGCCTCATCTATGGTGGCGGAGGGGAATCCCCGTTCCCTGAAGAACGAGGACATTTCCGATGCCCTGGTATGAAATGTCTCATCCTGGGAACAGATGCGGCGTAGGCGGAGGAATTGGGAGTAGGGGATGGAGTCTTTACAGGGGGCAGGGTGGGAAGACGTGTAGTCCAGATAGCCATGCGAGTCAGTGGGTTTGTAATGTATGTCGGTCAGGAGTCTGTCCCCTGCGATGGAGATGGTGAGGTCAAGGAATGGTAGGGAAGTGTCGGAAATCGTCCAGGTGTATTGGAGTGCCGGATGGAAGTTGGTGGTGAAGTGGATGAAGTCAGTCAGTTGTGTGTGGGTGCAGGAGGTGGCACCAAAGCAGTCGTCAATGTAGCGGAGGTAGAGGTCGGGGATGGGGCCCTGGTACGTCTCGAACAAGGATTGTTCAACGTGCCCGACAAAGAGGCAGGCGTAGCTGGGGCCCATGCGTGTGCCCATAGCTACGCCTTGTGTTTGGAGGAAATGGGAGGAGTCAAATGTAAAGTTATTGAGGGTGAGGACCAACTCCGCTAAGCGGAGGAGAGTGTCAGTGGCTGGGTATAGGTTGCTCCTCTGGTCGAGGAAGAACCGGAGGGCTCTGAGGCCATCCTGGTGGGGGATGGAGGTGTAGAGTGACCGGACATCCATGGTGAAGATGAGGGGGTGAGGGCCCAGAGAGTGGAATGCGTGGAGGCGGCGGAGAGTGTCTGAGGTGTCTAGAACATAGGTGGGGAGGGATTTGACCAAGGTGGATAGGATGGAGTCAAGGTATGTGGAGATGAGTTCGGTGGGGCACGAACACGCAGAGACAATGGGTCTGCCGGGAGAGCCGGGTTTGTGGATTTTGGGGAGAAGGTAAAAACGGGCCGTGCGGGGCTGGGGAACGATGAGTTTGGAGGCTTGGTCAGGTAGGGCGTGGGAATTGATGAAGTCGGTGATGGTGCTAGAAATGGTGGCCTGGTGCTCGTCAGTGGGGTCATGGTCCAAGGGTAAGTAGGAGGAGGTGTCCGAGAGTTGGCGCGTGGCCTCAGCTTTGTAGAGATCGGCGCGCCAGACTACCACGGCACCTCCCTTGTCGGCTGGTTTGATGACCTAGTCTGGGTTTTTGCGGAGTGATTCGATGGCAGTGCGTTCAGAGGGGGAAAGATTGGAGTGAGACAGGGGAGTGGAGAAGTTGAGGCGGTTGACGTCGCGGCGGCAGTTCTGAATGAAGAGTTCCAGAGCCGGGACTTTATTAGGGGGGTTCCACGAGGACGGGGTGCGTTGGAGACGGGAAAAGGGGTCATCATTAGGGGGCGAGGACTCCTTCCCATGGAAGTGCGCTGTGAGGCGGAGACGACGGTAGAAGCGCTCCAAGTCATGGTGGGCGCGGAACTCATTGAGATGGGGACGGAGGGGGACAAAGGTGAGACCTCTGCTGAGGACAGACCGTTGGGTGGGGGAGAGGGGGAGGTCGGGGGGGATGGTGAACACCCGGCAGGGGTGGGAGTTGGGGCCAGAGGAAGGCAGGTGGGTAGACTGGGGACGGGGCGATGTGTGGGGGGGGGGGGGGTTGTGGGTGTTGGAGGGGTGGTGGGTGGTCAGGGGGTGGGGGGGAGAGAGGGCTGTAAGGTGGGTGGGGAAGAGCGGGTGTGATATGGTTGGGGGGGGATGGGGGAGGGTCAGTGGAGCAGCCACTGAGGTTAGCACGGCTGGGCAGACGGGCGCTAGGACCCAGTGGAGTTAAGTCCAAGAGAGTGGGAGTAAGCAGCGTGGAGGCTGCAGGCCCAGTGCAGAGTCCAGGCTCCAGGTAAGGCGACGGCTGTGGGTTGCTGGAGGGGGGTGGAGTGGCGCGGGTCAACGGACCCGATGGTCGGAGTCCAGTGGCGCGGGTCACCGGACCCGATGGTCGGAGTCCAGTGGTGGTTGAGTCGGGGTCCGCGGGCGATGCGTGGGTGGTCCCGGTGGGCGGATGGTCGGCAGGTCGGCGGCGAGATGAATCGGGTGCGTAGCGGCAGCCATGTTGAGAGAGCCCCGGTCCGGCGGCGTTGTCGGGTAGTTCGGGTCGGGCGGCGATGTCGGAGGAATCGGCGAGGGGGAGAAAGTCCGAGTTACCGTAGAAGCTGCGAGGCTGGGCGTCATCGGTAGGCAGGTGAGGGTCGGCGGCGGCATCGATGTGGAGGTCGGTGAAGGCGGCGTCCCGGTGAGTATGGAAGTCGCTCCTAGTGGCCAAGATGGCGTCGCGGGACTCGGGCAGGCGATGCGAGCCAGAGTTGGGGCCCGGAGTCTGCGGGCGGTCGAGTCGCGGAGTGTAGGCGTCGGGAGCGGCCTGGAGTCGGGATAATTTAAGGTCCTTGGTGGAATTAAGGTAGGCCAGGAATTTTTTATTAAAGAGGTGGATCTTCCGGCGGATGAAATACAGCTGGGGTCCGTTGCAGGTCTGGGTTAGTGAGGCCTGAAGCACAGGGAGTGTCGATGTGAGGTCCTGTTGGTGCTGGCGCATCGCGACCAGGGTGGATCTCAATGCCCGGTTGGAGAATTGCTGGGTATGCCGGTGGATGGCCAGTCGGTACCGATGGTCCGGTTGGGGTCCGAACTGGGAGGTAGGGAACTGGAGCTGGAAGCCGTGGGGTATGAGATTATGGCGCAGGCAGGCCCCGAGGAAGCAAATGTGGCTGTGGTATCGAGTCTGGGTAAGGGTATGGTCGTACAGTTGGAGGGCAGGGGGGATCACAGAAGGTGTGCAGTTAGAGAGGAGGTTGTGAAACTGTCTCCGGAGAGAGGAGGAGAACAGCATTATTATGCCCTGTTAGCCCAACTCACTGCTTGATCTTTACAGAAGGGACAGCTACAAGTTGTGTGGACAACATTCCATTTGTCCACAGAGCAGTTATCCTCCTCACTGACAAATCCTACATGTTACTGGGTCAATAGCATGCATCTTCTAGGTTAATAGCATGTACAGGGGAACATGTGACCAATCTTTTAAGCTTGCTCGATCTTGAGCCACCCCACTCACAACCTCCTTCAGCTGCTCCTCCCCCGCACTGTATCTCACGGAACAGAATATACAATTCTAATATCGGTTCGTTAAGTCTTTTTAAACAAACAAAAATACTTTTGAATGTGGAGACATTAAGAGGTCAGACTTTGAATGACTTTCAGAGGTCAGTGGAAATACGAACTGAGCTTCAGACAAGGTTTACCATGGAGAATGTAGCATTCTTTCTTACCATTCAAACCATACTGAGCCTCGCGGGTCGACCCGCAGTTGGTGGTCGATAAGAGCCATGGGGGGGGAGGGGAAGAACAATGGAGGACCCAGCTTTGGGGGATCGCCCTGAGGGAAGGGGAAGAACAACGGACAATGGAGGACCCACCATGAGGGAGGGGGGAGAAGGAGAACAAAGGAAGAGCCAGCGTACTTTGTAACTTCCTCTGCGCCGTAGGTGGCCGCTATTTGCATACCTTGGATATGTAAGCAAAGAATTTCACTGTGCCTTGTCACGTGACAATAAAGTATTCCGTTCCATTCCATACTGTGCATCCACATTCTCTCAGTGGAATAAAACTCCAAATTAACCCCACCTCTTGTAAACCTCTTCTACAGCCTCTCCAAAGCCTCCACATCCTTCCTGTGATGACGCAAACAGAACTGCACACAAAACTCCAAATGTGGCCAGACCAAAGTCCTTTAAAGCTGCAACATGTCTTCCTTCATCTGATTTTTCATCTGAAACATTAACTGTTCCCTTTCCACAGATGTTGCTTCACCTGCTTAGATTTTCGAGCAATTTAAATTTTTTTAAAATCTAGTATGCTCTGCTTTACTTATCCCAGTTGCTAATTCTAGTCTGTCGGACACGTCTGAACTCCTTACCACCAACAACTGATGAGCTGGAAACTACTGCCATTTAGACTCATTCTATTAAATTTGTTATATAATTCCCTTCCCCAACTTCTCTCCTTGCCTCTCTTTCCCAGTTCTGATTTTACCATTTCTCTTTCCGCATGCACTGCCTGATCTGTGGAGTTATTCAAGTGCTTTCTTTTTTCATATTTCCAACATCTGCAGTGTTTTTTTAGTTCTCAATTGGAGTTGCCTGATCTATTTGCAGGAAAAGAACCCAAGAAGCAAAGAAAGTTCAGGCAGGACAAGTGTAGTCAGAGGTGCAAACTTTCCATGGAATTGTAAGTGAAGAAATTGCTCCACCGATAAAGCACGATATGGAGATCATTGTGTTCAAAAGGGAACTGCAGATGCTGGAATATCGAAGGTACACAAAATTGCTGGGGAAACTCAGCGGGTGCAGCAGCATCTATGGAGCGAAGGAAATAGGCGACGTTTCGGGCCGAAACCCTTCTTCAGACTGGAGATCATTGCCTTGTTACAATGTTGAATTCTTTCTCAAATGTAGTTCAATTAAAGCATAATAAGTTAAAAATGGCAGTTAAACAAGTCATAAAAAAACCCCATTTGAGCCCAGCAGTAAAGGCAATACTTAAAATGTATCTTTAGCTAAATATGTCAGATGAACCCACAGTCTTTTTATTTCACCTTCATAGCTGTTGGTGACTGCCAACTCAACTTACAACATGGAAAATTGTTCAAACATTTCCAAATAAAGCAGTAAAAATCCAAGGCAACCATTAATTTCTTTCCAATGATCAATTGCATTTAAAATGGTTACATTTTAATAATTTGAGGTGTCATAAACAAAATGCTTTGAGATGCAGTATAAGGGGTAGGCCATTTAGGACTGAGATGAGGAAAAACTTTTTCACCCAGAGAGTTGTAAATCAGTGGAATTCTCTTGCACAGAAGGCAGTGGAGGTCGATTCACTGTATGTTTTCAAGATTTAGCTCGTACAGCTAAAGAAATCAAGGGATATGGGGAAAAAGCAGGAACGGGGCACTGATTTTAGATGATCAGCCATGATCATATTGAATGGCGGTGCTGGCTCGAAGGGCCGAATGGCCTACTCCTGCACCTATATTCTATGTTTCTATGGTCCCCCTTACTGAAGCCTCTCAATTTATTATCACAGGCACTGTAACATCATAAGCAATCTATTATCTTCATTTTAGTCTTTGTTATACTAAACATTTGATGCAAGTATACCATTTCCTACACAACTACATAACTGTGTGTTACTGATGAGAAAGATACCTTGGACTTTTGTTTTGTGTTCATCCTGTAGTTACTGTATTCATTTTAAAGAATCTGGGCATTGCTGATAAGTCAGCATTTATTGTCCATTACTAAATCTCTTTGTGAAGGTGTCGATGAGTTTCTGCATTCATATGCTACAGTTCTTTTTGCAAAGATACATGCACAATTCTGTTGGATAAGGAGTTCCAGGATTTTAACCTAACTATGGTGAAAGAATGATAAACAAAACTGGAAAGAACTCAAATGGGGAACCAGGACCGAAGGAGCCGTGGAATGTCCTTACAATAGGATTAAGAAAAATTCAAAGGTGTTTTGTACATGTATAAAAAACAAGCAGGTATGGAGTGAGAGGGCAGAATAACTCAACAAAGGAGGCAATTAATTTCAGCCTGGAGTTACCTGAATGAAAAAGACACAAAATGTGTACTTGACATCAGTAGTATCAGAAAGGCATGGGAGATAGTGAGATCAATGCTCATATTGCACGGCATAATGAGATCAAGGTGGGTGATGATGAGTCTGTTGAAGAACATTAAGATGGATGTCCTCTAGGCATGTTTGAGTTATCCCACATTATTTTGAGGGGCAAAAGGATTGATAGAGAGACTTTTGCATTCTCTTTGGCCACAGGCCAGATCACAGAGGACTGGTCAACAGCCAACATTAAAGCTCTGTTGAAGAAAGGCAAGAGGGATAATACAGCAAATTAATCAGCCAACAAGCCTTCCGACAGTGGTAGGGGAGCTATTAGAGATAATTAGCTGATCTTTCAAATAGAATTTGAAAGAGCATTTTTTTCTTTTATTTGCATTATTACTTTTACTGGTATTGGCCACGACTCTTTAACTGAATATTTAAGCACTAAACAGGAAATGAAAACCTAGTGGCGGCGCTGTGAAACGGCTGCGGCTCGCCTGCAGTCTGTCTGTTTTTACTTTTTTTGTGTTGTTTTTTTTTGTCTAGTTCAGTTAAACTTTTGGTTATTAGGTTGTGTTATGTGTGTGGGGGGGGGGGGGCTGAAACAGGACTTTCTGTCTCTCCCTTCGGGGGAATGCGACTTTTTTGTCGTATCCCCCTTCTCTTCCCCCGCCTGAGCTGAGGCCTAATGGCGAAGCTGGCGGCCTCCAACCTGCGACCGACCTCGAGGCTCCGGAGGTAGAGCCAGCCAGGACTTACCAACGCGAGGCTGGCCGTCTTCGAGCTGCGGCAACGTTCAGGCAGCGGCACGACTCGGCGCTCCGGTGAGGGCGGACGGCGCGGGGCTAAGACACTCCTGTGTGGGCGGCCCGGCTACCGGCTGGAAGGCGCTCCCGTGTGGGCGGCCTGGGTCCCGGCTGGAAGGCGCTCCCGTGTGGGCGGCCCGGCTCTCGGCTGGAATGCGCTGCCGTGTGGGCGGCGTGGTGCGGGGCTGAGAAGCTCTCGTGTGGGCGGCCCGGTGTGGGGCGGAGACGGTGCTCCGGTGGCTGAGGCGGCAGCGACCTGAATCCGGGGCTCGACCGCGGGCCAGTGGACGACATCGTCGGGAGCTCGCAGGTCACAGGCTGGTGCCTGTTTTCCGGAGCTCCCGTGGCAACAGCTGCGTCCGCTGGACTGGAGGGCGGCAGCTTCGACCACCCCCGAACCGCGGGACTGACTTACCATCGCCCGGTGGGGTATCGCCTCAGCGCAGAGGGAGAAGATGAGGGAAGAGACAGTAACTCTAAGACTTTTGCCTCCATCACAGTGAGGAGGTGCTTGGTGAACTCACTGTGGTGGATGTTAATTTGTGTTTATTGTGTGTTGTTATTATTACATGTATGGCTGCAAGCAACAACATTTCGTTCAGACCGAAAGGTCTGAATGACAAATAAAGGATTCAATTCAATTCAATTCATGTTTTATTCATGGTTTGGAACCTGTGCATCCAGAGTAAAGCTGGCAATTTTTGCTCATTCCCAATTGCCTTTGAGTAGTGGTGGTAAGTGCCTTTCTTAAGTAATTGCAATCATTTTAGTGAGGGTACACCCAAATACTGTCAGAGAGGGAATGCCAGGATATAGATCCAGCTACAATGAGATAACTATAATACACTAGACTAAGTGGGACCCGTTGGGTCCTATGTTCACACGGGAGGGCTGGTCCCTCGACGTGATATTCCACCTCTCCACCAATTCCAATATTGGTGGCCAGTGGGGGAAGGGGGGGGGGGGGGGGCACGTTCGGGAGCGCTGGTATGGGTGTTGTTGGCTGCAGGGACTACTGGTCTCCAGAGGGCTAGTAAGGACATTGTGGGCCAAATGGATTCTTGGGGTGGCAGCTCAGTCCCTCAAGCCTGATGTGCTGGCAGCTCACTCACAGCTGGTGGGCTGGCAGTTGACTCACGGCTATTCCTTGAAATTCCAAGGCCTCTGGAGGGAGGGGGAGGGGTTTGGGTTGAAGTGAAAAGGCACTGCCAAATTCAAATCCATTTTCCTACCATTTCAAGCAGGGTGCAAGGCCACCAAATTCAAGTGCAGTTTCTTACCTCTTGGAGCAGGGTGCAAGGCCACAAAATTCAAGTGCAGTTTCATACCACTCCAAGCAGGGTGCAAGGCTACCAAATTCAGGTTCAGTTTCCTACCACTTCAAGCAGGTTGCAAGGCCACCGAATTCAAGTGTTGTTTCCAACCACTTCAAGCAGGGTGCAAGGCCACCAATTTCAAGTGCAGTTTCATACCATTTCAAGGAGGGTGCAAGGCCACCAAATTCAAATGCAGTTTCATACCATTTCATGCAGGGTGTAACGACACCACATTCAAATGCAGTTTCATACCATTTCATGCAGGGTGCAAGGCCACCACATTCAAATGCAGTTTCACACGATTTCAAGCAGGGTGAAACCACCATAAAAACCACCATAAAACCACACAAAACACCACACTCACAGTTCAGTAGACATTCAGTGTGTTCAGTTGATTCACTGCTCAGACAGAGTCGTGACCTCTCCCTTCCCCATCATGCAGAGACTGAGCCACACCCACACTTCCGGGTTATATAATCCCTCCCCCTTCCACCGGAAAAGGTGTGGCCTTCATGGCATGATTGACAGGAGAGAGATTCTCAACATTTTTTAAACACTAATAACACTTTTGTTTTTCATTGATGGGAAGAATCCTCTGCACCTGATGAGCGGAGGGGGACTGAGTAAGATGGCCAAAAATCACAGCCATAATTGGTAGTGTTTTATCCAAAATCAATATAGTGCAAACAGGAAGTTGTCAAGTTTAGACAAACAACCATTTGCAGGCAGTGCCTTTTCACTTCAACCCAAACCTCCCCCCCCCCCCCCAAACAACCATTTGCAGGCAGTGCCTTTTCACTTCAACCCAAACACCTCCCCCTCCCTCCAGCAGGGGCAGCAGAGTGAATGGCAAATTTAAAAAAAACATTAATATATCTATGATTTTTCATCGATGGGAAAAATCCTCTGGTCCAGGAAGGCGGAGGGGGGCTCTGAGCTAGGTGGCCAAAAATCACGGCCGTACGTGGCGGCGTTCTCTCAGAAATCTCAGCACAGTGAGCCAAAAGCGGTCAAGATCAGACTTTTAGTAATATATAGATTTCCAAGCCAGGGTGGTTTGTGTCTTGGCGAGGGACATGTGAGTGTTGGTTTACCTTTATACCTGAAGTTCTTGCCCTTTTTAATGGGTCTAAGCACTTACCCTTGACATTCATTTGAATTACATCATTAAGTCTGTCACCATGAACATCCTGGAGGAACTGGACTAGCCACATCATTAATATACTCCAAGAGCAAGTCAGAAACCGGGCATATTGTGGGAACTCAGAATACCTGAAGTCAGTAATTACAGTGCATTTTCACAATGGTACACACTGCAGCCATATGTAGGATGGTTGTTGATGTATGATTTAAGTGGGTTGCTTTTTCCTCTATGGTGCCAAGCCTTTTGAGTGATTTTGAGCTGCAGGGGTGAATCACTTGCCATTGCCTATTCAATGGTGCTTTGCTCAGGTGCTGGGGTATACAAGAGGGTAACTCTGGGACGGAGGCTCTCCAGATGCAGAATATTGTTACTGACTTCAAAATACTTTACCATTTCTCCAATGAAACAGTCCAAATTCAAGACCTCTTTCCCCAACAGCACTGTGGGAATACCTTCTTCAGAAAAATGCAGCCGATCAAGAAAGTGACTCAACCACCACCTTGCTGAGGATAAGTAGGATGGGCTACAAATGTAGTCCTTGCTAACAAAACCCATAACATAATAAAATTATTTTTTTCAAATAAGACTATAACAATCTTCAACTGACAATTTTCATTCCACTGAATGACATGGAAGAATGCTTTTTATACATTAGTATCACTTTGCAATGTTGTTGGCAACTATTTCATCACATAGTCATTCCTTTGCAAAATTAAACAAACAAGAAAACACCATAGCACATTACCTAAACTATCTATATTTCAGACACAGTGTACCATGCTGAACTACAACTTCAACAAAAGTTTGTTTTTAAGTTTAGTACTTTCTTATTTTGACTGTGAGGAAAAAAAAGAATAAGCACCCAACTCATAGAAACATAGAAACATAGAAATTAGGTGCAGGAGTAGGCCATTCGGCCCTTCGAGCCTGCACCGCCATTCAATATGATCATGGCTGATCATCCAACTCAGTATCCCGTACCTGCCTTCTCTCCATACCCTCTGATCCCCTTAGCCACAAGGGCCACATCTAACTCCCTCTTAAATATAGCCAATGAACTGGCCTCAACTACCCTCTGTGGCAGAGAGTTCCATAGATTCACCACTCTCTGGATGAAAAAAGTTTTTCTCATCTCGGTTTTAAAGGATTTCCCCCTTATCCTTAAGCTGTGACCCCTTGTCCTGGACTTCCCCAACATCGGGAACAATCTTCCTGCATCTAGCCTGTCCAACCCCTTAAGAATTTTGTACGTTTCTATAAGATCCCCTCTCAATCTCCTAAATTCTAGAGAGTATAAACCAAGTCTATCCAGTCTTTCTTCATAAGACAGTCCTGACATCCCAGGAATCAGTCTGGTGAACCTTCTATGCACTCCCTCTATGGCAATAATGTCCTTCCTCAGATTTGGAGACCAAAACTGTACGCAATACTCCAGGTGTGGTCTCACCAAGACCCTGTACAACTGCAGTAGAACCTCCCTGCTCCTATACTCAAATCCTTTTGCTATGAAAGCTAACATACCATTCGCTTTCTTCACTGCCTGCTGCATCTGCATGCCTACTTTCAATGACTGGTGTACCATGACACCCAGGTCTCACTGCATCTCCCCTTTTCCTAATCGGCCACCATTTAGATAATAGTCTGCTTTCCTGTTTTTGCCACCAAAATGGATAACCTCACATTTATCCACAATATACTGCATCTGCCAAACATTTGCCCACTCACCCAGCCTATCCAAGTCACCTTGCAGTCTCCTAGCATCCTCCTCACAGCTAACACTGCCCCCCAGCTTAGTGTCATCCACAAACTTGGAGATATTGCCTTCAATTCCCTCATCCAGATCATTAATATATATTGTAAATAGCTGGGGTCCCAGCACTGAGCCTTGCGGTACCCCACTAGTCACTGCCCGCCATTGTGAAAAGGACCCGTTTACTCCTACTCTTTGCTTCCTGTTTGCCAGCCAGTTCTCTATCCACATCAATACTGAACCCCCAATGCCGTGTGCTTTAAGTTTGTATACTAATCTCTTATGTGGGACCTTGTCGAAAGCCTTCTGGAAGTCTAGATACACCACATCCACTGGTTCTCCCCTATCCATGCTACTAGTTACATCCTCGAAAAATTCTATAAGATTCGTCAGACATGATTTACCTTTCGTAAATCCATGCTGACTTTGTCCAATGATTTCACCACTTTCCAAATGTGCTGCTATCCCATCTTTAATAACTGACTCTAGCAGTTTACCCACTACCGATGTTAGACTAACTGGTCTGTAATTCCCCGTTTTCTCTCTCCCTCCCTTCGTAAAAGTGGGGTTACGTTTACTACCCGCCAATCCTCAGGAACTACTCCAGAATCTAAAGAGTTTTGAAGGATTATTACTAATGCATCCACTATTTCTGGAGCTACTTCCTTAAGTACTCTGGGATGCAGCCTATCTGGCCCCGGGGATTTATCGGCCTTTAATCCATTCAATTTACCCAACACCACTTCCCGACTAGCCTGGATTTCACTCAATTCCTCCAACTCCTTTGACCCGCGGTCCCGCTATTTCCGGCAGATTATTTATGTCTTCCTTAGTGAAGACGGAACCAAAGTAGTTATTCAATTGGTCCGCCATATCCTTGTTCCCCATGATCAACTCACCTGTTTCTGACTGCAAGGGACCTACATTGGTAACTCAATGGTAAATTCATATATATTTACCAAAGAATTTTCTAAATAGCTCAACAGTAACCATAATGTAACATCAGTCATCAGTGCCCTCCATAATGTTTGGGACAAAGACCCATCATTGCCTCTGTACTCCACAATCTGAGATGTGTAATAGAAAAAAATCACATGTGGTTAAAGTGCACATTGTCAGATTTTATTAAAGGGTATTTATATACATTTTGATTTCACCATGTAGAAATTACAGCTGTGTTTATACATAGTCCCCCCATTTCAGGGCACCATAATGTTTGGGACACATCGGCTGTGGGCCGAGGAGCTTTATTCTGCAGTTTCGTGACCCAAGTCACCAAACTACATGAAATTTTCACATATTGTGTAAAAAAATTTATATAAATCACCCCTGAAACTCGATATGAAGAAGTCTTGCACATTTTTTATTAAATTAGAGAAAAACAGGAAAAATGTCGGGAATTTTTTAGTCCAATCAAAGCATGTTTAACATTGAGTTGTCTGCCAATTGGCCAATCACACGCTTTGTTTCAGGCTAGCACACAAAATGGCTGAGGGGGCTTCACAGATGCCTGTTTTACTGGAGATTCCGATGTGTTGTTCTGTGGAATAAATGTCGTGGAAATTTGCAGCAGGTAATTGTATTTAGTGGGAAAAGCATTAAAAAGGCTGAAGAAAGTGCTGCGAAGTGGATTAAAGTGCAAGAAAGCCTTCAAAGTCCCTGCTGATGTGCTGGAACACAAAGAAGGCCTCCATGAATCAACTCTAACTGAAAGGGAAGACTAAAGTCTGAATTTATGAAAATCTATCTGTATGGACTTTAATTAATTTAATTGCACCATTTTATAATGTGAATAAATTCATTCATTCATTCATTCATTCATTCCTTATTCATTCATTCACTCACTCACTTACTCATTCATTCATTCATTCATTCATTCATGAAATTGAGGGCCTAAACTATAACACAGTCAATTAAACATTTTCACTAATGCCAGCCTGTTGTAGAGTAATAAGTCTTTAACAAATAATCTCGGAGCTGCCTGCGAAAACTTACCGGGAAAAAGTGCTCCGACCGCGGGACCTAGGTACTCTAGGTAAAGAGCGATCGATATCCCTCCATTTTTCTCCCGTTATCGGGGTCTGAAAACGACCGCTACAGACGGCACTGTGTACAGCCACCCCCGCCCCGCCCCCACCCCGCCCGCGGAGATGATCCGTGGCTCGGCGATCGCGAATCGGCTGCTTATTAATTGAGACCGCGGCTTCACTTTACCGCGAGTACCTAGGCCCCGCGGTCGGAGCACTTTTTCCCGGTAAGTTTTCGCAGGCAGCTCCGAGATTAGCTGTTAAAGACTTATTACTCTACAACATGCTGGCATTAGTGACAATGTTTAATTGACTGTGTTATAGTTTAGGCCCTCAATTTCATGAATGAATGAATGAATGAGTAAGTGAGTGAGTGAATGAATGAATAAGGAATGAATGAATTTATTCACATTATAAAATGGTGCAATTAAATTAATTAAAGTCCATACAGATAGATTTTCATAAATTCAGACTTTAGTCTTACCTTTTAGTTAGAGTTGGTTCCTGGGGGCCTTCTTTGTGTTCCAGCACATCAGCAGTGACTTTGAAGGCTTTCTTGCACTTTAATCCACTTCGCAGCACTTTCTTCAGCCTTTTTAATGCTTTCCCCACAAAATACAATTACCTGCTGCAGGTTTCCACGACATTTATTCCACAGAACAACACATCGGAATCTCCAGTAAAACAGGCATCTGTGAAGCCCCCTCAGCCATTTTGTGTGCTAGCCTGAAACAAAGCGCGTGATTGGCCAACTGGCAGACAACTCAATGTTAAATGTGCTTTGATTGGACTAAAAAATATTTCCGGTTTTTCTCTAATTTAATAAAAATGTGCAAGTCTTCTTCATATCGAGTTTCAGGGGTGATTTATATAATTTTTTTTACACAATATGTGAAAATTTCATGTAGTTTGATGACTTGGGTCACGAAATCCTATTTCTAGACACATTTTTGATGCTCGGCCCACAGCCTAACATGGCTTCACGTGTTTGTAATTGCTCGGGTGTGTTTAAATGCCTCCTTAATGCAGGTATGAGAGCTCTCAGCACCTAGTCTTTCCTCCAATCTTTCCATCACCTTTGGAACCTTTTTTTGCTGTTTATCAACATGAGGACCAAAGTTGTGCCAATGAAAGTCAAAGAAGATATTATGAGTGTGAAACAAGAATAAAACTGTTAGAGACGTTAGCCAAACCTTCGGCTTACCAAAATCAACTGTTTGGAACATAATTAAGAAAAAAGAGAACACTGTTGAGCTTACTAATCGAAAAGGGACTGGCAAGCCAAGAAAGACCTCCACAGCTGATGACAGAAGCATTCTCTCTATAATAAAGAAAAATCCCCAAACATCTGTCCGACAGATCAGAAACATTCTTCAGGAGTCTGGTGTGGATTTGCCAATGACCACTGTCCGCAGAAGACTTTGTGAACTGAAATAGAGACTACATAGAAAGATGCAAACCACTGGTTAGCTGCAAAAATAGGATGGCCAGGTTACAGTTTGCCAAGAAGTACTTAAGAGAGCAACCACAATCCTGGAAAAAAGATCTTTTGGACAGATGAGACAAAGATTAACTTATATCAGAGTGATGGCAAGAGCAAAGTATGGAGGAGAGAAGGAACTGCCCAAGATTCAAAGCATACCACCTCATCTGTGAAACACGGTATTGGGGGTGTTATGGCCTGGGCATGTATGGTTGCTGAAGGTACTGGCTCACTTATCTTCATTGATGATACAACTGCTGATTGTAGTAGCATAATGAATTCTGAAGTGTACAGACACATCATATCTGCTCAAGTTCAAACAAATGCCTCAAAACTCATTGGCCAGCGGTTCATTCCTCAGCAAGACAATGATCCTAAACAAACTGCTAAAGCAACAAAGGAGTTTTTCAAAGCTAAAAAATGGTCAATTTTTGAGTGGCCAAGTCAATCACCCGATCTGAACCCAATTGAGCATGCCTTTTATTTGCTGAAGAGAAAACAGAAGGGGACTCACCCCAAAAACAAGTATTGGATAAAGATGGCTGCAATACAGGCCTGGAAGACACCCAGCAACTGGTGATGCCCATGAATTGCAGACTTCAAGCAGTTATTGCATGCAAAGGATATGCAACAACATACTAAACATGACTACTTTCATTTACATGACATTGCTTTGTCCCAAACATTATGGAGGACACTGTAATAGACACATACCATTAACAAACATTTACTTCACCAGAATGATCAATATTGTCACTGAAAAAAGAAGTCAATATAAATTAAATGGATATGCATGAAGAACCTGGATGAAAAAAGCCCCAGTATCAGGTAACTAATGGTCAATCTCCATGTTTTGCATTAAAAAAACTTCATGAGTCTCAAGAGTTCAGGCGACAGACATCCCATGGTGAATTATTTTCTACCCTTAACAGGAACTACTTTACTATAAGCAACACACTACTAATAAATGTAGCAAATTCCCCAGATCCAGGGACTGTTTCTTCCCAGCTGTTATCAGACAACTGAACCATCCATCCTACCACAACTGGAGAGCAGTCCTGAACTATTATCCACCTCATTTAGAGACCTTTGGACTATCTTTATTCAGACTTTACTGGCTTTATCATGTCCTTATCATGTATCTGTACATTATGAATGGCTCAACTGTAATCGTGTGTTGTCTTTCCGCTGACTGGTTAGCACACAACAAATGCTTTTTACCCCTCCCTAGGTACTTTCCCCTGCAACCACAGGAGATGCAACACTTGTCCCTTCACCTCCGCCCTCAACTCCATCCAAGGACCCCGACAGTCTTTTCAGGTGAGGCAGAGGTTCACTTGCACCTCCTCCAACCTCATCTACTGTATCCGCTGTTCCAGGTGTCAAATCCTGTAGATCGGCGAGAGCAAGCACAGGCTTGGCGATTGTTTCGCTGAACACCTTCGCTCAGTCTGCCTAGGCTTATGTGATCTCCCGGTTGCTGAACACTTTAGCTCCCCCTCCCATTCCCATACTGACCTTTCTGTCCTTGGCCTCCTCCGTTGTCAGAGTGAGGCCCAGCACAAATTGGAGGAACAGCACATTATATTTAGCTTGGGTGGCTTACACCCCCTTAAATCCCAACAGTATGAACATTGACTTCTCCAACTTCAAATAGTCATTGCTTTCTCTCTCTCTCCATCCCCTCCCCCATCCCAGTTCTCCCACCAGTCTCAATGTCTCCAACTGCATTCTATCTCCGTCCCGCCCACTCCCCTGAGATCAGTCTGAATGGGCTCGACCCGAAATGTCGGCCATTCCTTCTCTCCAGAGGTGCTGCCTGTCCTGCTGAGTTACTCCAGCATTTTGTGTCTACCTCAATTTAAACTAGCATCTGCAGTTCTTTCCTACACAAAGTGTTTGACCGTACTGAGTACACGTGACAATAAACTAAACTAAATTATTAAGCAGAGTCCCAGTCCCTCAGTATTAAGAGTTGGGAAGACCCTGTGCTGTGACCTCGCTTCAAATTCTTCCAGGCAAATTTGGTAGCATCATTGTTTCCGTGCCAGCCCTGGACTATAGTCTGGAGGATTTACAGGACTAGATGAGGAGACTGCACCTGGTGCTGACACCGCACAAACAAGGGAAGGTATATCACCACACGAAGCCATATGTGTCACCGGTCCTAGGTGTATGGCCAAAGAGATGTATTAACACAACTGGATATAAAAGAAGCAATATTTAATGTAAAGACACAATAGAATGTGTTACGAGTTGCACGGTTCTTATTTTGGATATATTTTTTATTACAAATAAAGTTTACTATTGAAGTTTAAACAAATCCTTTAACTGAAACAGGTGATTCACCTGGATCAAACAGGCAGGAAAATCTCAGATACCTCTGCCTACATACAGAATAGGTGCAGAGGATGTGGCTTCGCTTTACAGAAAATGGCAATACAATCAGTTTACTAGCAACACATCAACATAAGACAACACTGACAGTGTGGAGGTCTTTATAAAATGTTGGTTAGGCAACAGTTGTACAGGTCTGGCTGCTGGACTGTAGAAGTAATGTGATTGCAAAGGAAATTATGCAAAGGATACCTACTAAGAATTTGCCCAGGTTGGAATGTTTCAGTTATGGAGACAAGTTGGATAGGCCAGATTTGGTTTTCTTATCATGGAGAAAGCTAAAGATGGATCTATCAATGGACGAATCATTCAAAAATTATTTAACGAGCGTGTGGGGGGGTTACAATTTAAGAGGAATATTTAACTTTAAGAAATAAAGAGTCCGTACGACTAGAAAAACCTTTTGTATTTCGGTTTGTGGAGTAGGAGTGTGGAATAAGTTGAACGGGGAATTAAAGCAATGCACAAACATGAATCATTTTAAAATGATATATAAAAAAATAATTTTCAAGGGGTACAGGGATGGAGGGGATGGTTGACAAGTGGTGGTTAATGTTTATCTATTGCTTTACTATTGTTTATTTATGTTTGGGTACTTCAGATATGAAGTTTGTATGTGCATAATAGTTGTATGTATATATATGTCTGTAGGTATTATGGGAAATTGCCTAGGGTAGTATTATTATTATTAATTAATTGATTTTTAAATATGGTAGAAGTGTTGGGGAAAAGGGGTGAGATTTAATAAGTTATTCTTCGTCTCACTCATTCTATTTTCGAGCTTGTACAGACACAGAGTTGGACATTGGAACTTTGCTTTTGTTCTTTTCATTGTTTTGTAAATATTGATTGTAATGTCCAATTGTTTGATAATTTCGATTTTGTTACTTTTAATGTCTTTAATGTCTTTACTTGTTCGGAATAAATAAATAAATAAATAAATAAATAAATAGATAAATGCGTCTGACAGGGGTATTCAAAATTATTTGGACCATAGATCAGATGGATTGTGGAAACTTTGCCTCATTGGGGAGACTTCTGAAATCAGATGCACAGCATCAAGGAAAGAGCAAGAGGGATTCTGATGAATAAATTTGCTCACTCAGAGGATGGTGGCAATCTCAAACACACTGCCTGAGAAGTTGGAGGGATGTACTCTCAGAACATTTACAGAGTATCCAGATGAGCACAATGGCATGGAAATGTGTTCTTGAAAGTAGGCACAACAGTGGGAGCAGAAGAACCTGTTTCTGTGTTGTATGCCTATGACTATTAAATACTTTATACCACCTCCAAACTGACCCTCACATATTCTTAGTCCTAATTCTCTCCATTTCAGATCCATCTCCCTCACATGGATGCAAATGGCAGCAAAATGCAGTACTCTCAATTGTGATCCTGAACAATCAAGGAATCTGTGAAGAACACATTGAGGCAATGGGAAGGATCATAACCAAGACACTGCGATCATACAGGAAGGCACCAATAACTGGCATCAGACCCATATGACTGACTATACATCATCCTGCAGGCCTGACGATGCACAAAGCCTTGCTGGTGCTGACAAAACAGACCCAAAATTTGGTAAAGACAATGAACAAAGTAAGCCAAGAATAAGCAGAAGAGCAGGGAGACTTAAGGGATACACATTTGTAGTCAGGGAAACATCCGAGGTTGATAAGGCTGTAACAAAAGCAACACTAATTATGAAATCTGAGTCATTTTAACTGTGCCGGTACCCTGGTTACCGTATAGCTTAAGCCTTCCAAGTTCATTATCAACTTCATGATGACATCTTAAATACTTATTTTACAATGTTTGTGGCCTGCTATCCCTTCACAATCTTTGCTATCCCTTCACAATCTTCCCTTTATGGGAAATTGACATCCTGTATCAAAATATGTGAAATTAAGATCCCATTAACACTCACAGGTCAAAGTAAAAGATCCTATTGTGCAACCTCAAGAAGGGTAAAATCCTTTACATTCCAGCCAATAACTGCCTCAATTAACATCAAAGAAAGAGATTGTCCATCATCGCATTGCTTTCGGGGAAGCTTGTAAACTAACTACAGAAGTTTCCAGCATAATAACTGCATCTATGTCCTGCGTTATATTTTAAATGTTTAAGACGGAACTGCAGATGCTGGAAAATCGAAG
Source organism: Amblyraja radiata (assembly GCF_010909765.2). Classification (NCBI taxonomy): domain Eukaryota; kingdom Metazoa; phylum Chordata; class Chondrichthyes; order Rajiformes; family Rajidae; genus Amblyraja; species Amblyraja radiata. The sequence continues at coordinate 49,107,478 of NC_045959.1, read as the reverse complement.
GTACACAAAAATGCTGGAGAAACTCAGCGGGTGCAGCAGCATCTATGGAGCGAAGGAGATAGGCAATGTTTCGGGCCGAAACCCTTCTTCAGACTCTTCTTCAGACTTCCTCAGTCTGAAGAAGGGTTTCAGCCCGAAACGTTGCCTATCTCCTTCGCTCCATAGATGCTGCTGCACCCGCTGAGTTTCTCCAGCATTTTTGTGTACCTCGTATTTTAAATGTCCTGTGTTGCCTGTTCAATGTTTTAGAATGACCCAAGACCAATCTGTTTTTTCTATGACATTCTGAAATCACTAAATTCTCTATCTTTCCAGTCTCATCTAGCTACACCCTTTGTTAGCGTTTTAAGTTTCTCTTGCATTGATCCAAACCATGGACACACTGTTTAGGGATGCAATCCCCAGATCCTCATACTTCTATTTCACTGTAAGAATCTTCTTAAAGCACATCGAGGTATTCTAGTGTCATTCGAGCTTTTTCTTTTCATTTAGGATCTTTGCAGTAATGGAGTGCCTTTGAATGCTTTCAAATGGATTACATGAATGCAAGATGTGATTGCTAAGCACCTACGTGTACCACAAAATGTATGTTATTGGTAAGAAATAATACATGCCATTCGTTGAATACAATTGATGAATACAAACATGCAATCATAATTTTGATATTGCAAGTTTGCTGAGTCCCATTTCCCAATGGATTTTCTCCTTCAACAGGCTATGAATGTTTTTATTTGGAAGTAGAATTATCTGTAACAAAAGTAATTTAATGCTAAGTGGAAAGTAAAATGTGTATGTGGCTCATATTACTAAAATAAACTTAAATTTATATAGTACCTTTGGCACATAAGGGAAATAAAATAATAGATAAACTTGAAATTGAAATACACAAGATATTAGGGTAGTTTGTGTGAAGAGTTTACCTTGAGATAACAACTTAATATGCCAATCTGAACAAGTAACACACTTTTCTGTTTTGTTGGGAAAAAAAGATAAGTTTTCCACTTCTTAGAGTCCAGAAAGTTCTTTGAATTTTCATAGTCAACAGAAAAGGCAAATTATATGTCAGAGTTTATTTTGAGGGTAATGGAACTGCTTTGCAAGACACAATGTGGCACTGCAAAAAATAAGGCATTTTGCATTACAGTCGAAGATAAAATACAATAGAAGGCAAGGCTATTCCTACATCAACAATGTTACCTCCAAATGTTTACTTTGCCAAGTTTCAATTTAGTTTCATATTCACGTCAATAAATATCTTTAACATTCAAGGGCTTTACCATCAGAATCCCTCACCATCAACATCCTGTCAGTAACGACAAGAATTTCAACTAGATCAGCCACATAAATACCAGATCAAACCACAAATTGGGTATCCTGTGGTGACAAACTCACCTCCATTCACCCCAAAATCCATTCCTTCAAGCACAAAAACACCTATCTGTAGAGTAGAATTTCTTGGAAAAGTGCAATTCCAACAATTCTCATGAAGCTATCCAGAACAAAGCAGTGGACGATGATATCTCATCCAATACTGTAAATTCGCATTGCCTACGCTGTACAGCAGCTGCAGCGTATACTAAAAGCAAAATGCACCGCAGCAGCGCAGCCAACTTCTACAGCATCTCCAAAAACCAAGACTCATCTAACAAGATGGATATTGGCAACGGATGCATGGGAAAACCACCACCTTCAGGTTTCCATCTGCCTTACATCATTCTGATTTGGAAACATAAATTGACACACTTCCATCATTGTGGGGTCTAAATCTTTGAACTCCCTACCCGACAGTAGTGTGAGAATACTTTCACCAGAAAGAGTGTGACATTTCACTTTGGCAGCTCACCACAAGGACAATTAGAATGTACAATAAATGCTGACCTTGTCAGCAGTGTTCAGTTCCTAAAAAAAAAAGTATACTAACAAGTCAACTCGCAATAACTTATTTGTTCCAAACTGCTTTGTGCACATGCCTTTATTTTTCTTGTACATGTGTATAATCTGGTCAGTTGCTTAAGTCACCATTATTCACTGTTCATCGATAACCAAACTGCCACACCTAAATAGTCAGCATTATATAATATATGGATTTATAGATCAAGATTTTGTTTCCAATACCCATCAAGGCAATGTTAAGATAAGATACTTACGGTGGCAAATAAACAAAGTCTGATTTAAGATTAATCCTGGTAATACTACATTCACACCAAAAATATCTTCCATGAAATTGTGGTAATTGGCATAAATTAATCTGATACAATTTATTTGTAAATAGAATGACCATGTATACTTAATCTCAATCCATAATAATCAAATTCAGAGTGCTCTCTTACCTCGTCATTCTTCCACTAAGTCAGAGAGAGTTTTCTTCTGGCAAATGGCTTCATAGAGACACTAGCTATGTGCTATTGAAGAGTCACCTCAACTCTAACATCTGCATCTGTGCACTGCAATGGCAAACTGAGAACTAAAGAGGAACATAGAACAATACAGAAAAGGACACAGTGTGCTGGAGTAACTCAGCAGATCAAGTATCTCTGGAGAACATAGATAGGTGCCATTTCAAGTCACAACCCTTCTTCAAACTTGAAACATCATCTATCCATGTTCTCCAGAGATACTGCTTGACCTGCTGAGTTACTCCAGCACTTTCATCACAGGAACAAGCCCTTCAAACCCACAATGTCTGTGCCAAGTTAATCTCCTGTGCTAGTCTGATTCATATCCCTCAATTTGCTGCATATCCATGTGCCTACGGAAAAGTCTCTTAAACACCACTATCATATCTGCTTCCGCCACCATCCCTGGCAGTGTGTTCTAGGCACCCACCCCTCTCTCTCTCTCTCACAGTAAAAAACATGTCCTACACATCTCCTTTGAACTTTGCCGCACTCACCTTAAAGCTACTCCTTCCAGTCTTTGACATATCCACTATGGGAAACAGATACTGTCTCTCCACCACTCATCCACCTTAGGAAAATGGTTCTGTCGTCTTACCATTCTATGCCTCTCATAATCCTCTTAATCTCGGACACCTTAGAGAAAACAATTTATGTTTGCCAACCTTTCCTTATAGCTTATACCCCCTAATCTGATAAATCTCTTTTGCCCCCTCTCTACAGCCTCCACATCCTTCCTTGCAAAGGGGTGACCAGAATATCATAGAACTGGTTTGTAAGTTGTCCCTGTGACCTGCGTGGGTTTTCTCTGGGTTCCTCCCACACTCCAAAGACGTACAGGTTTGCAGGTTAATTGGCTTGCATAATTGTAAATTGTCCCTAGTGTTTGTTGAATAGCATTAGTATGCGGGGATCGTTGGTCGGCGCAAACTTGGTGGGCTGAAGGGCCTGTTTCCACGCTGTATCTCTCAACTAAACAAGATTAGTACACAGGTGACCGATGGTCTGTGAGGATTCTGTAGGCTGAAGGGCCTGTTTCCACGGTGTTTCTCTAAAGTAACCCAAACTAATTGTATACAATGCTCCAAATACAGCCTGATCAAAGTTTAATGGAGCTGCAAGATGACTTATTTTCTCTTATACTTAATGTCTCAACCGATGAATGCAAGTCTACCATTTGCCTCCTTTACCACTCCATCTATAATAAATGTGACACTTTCAGGGACCTATGGATTTGGATCGTGAATCCTTATGTATATCGGTGGTATTGAGAATCCTGCTATTAACTGTATATGTTCCCTTGTATTCAACGACCCAAAGCGCAAGACCTCACAGTTGCTCAGGACTAAGCTGACAGGCAAGTTCACTTCTCACCCACACTCTGAGCTTTACACCAAGGTTGGTATAAGTAACAGAATGCCTTCTTTTGAATAGGGTCACCGGCCTTGAATAATTCAAGGTAGACAAGTAGTTAACTTTCATTATTTTTTAAAGTCACCTTCAGTGATAAATGACACAGTTAACAAATCAAGGTCAGCATTTATCACCGATGAAGTGATATCGTAACATGAACAAGAAAATGCGGCTCACATTATGCAAAATGGCTTTATACTCCTTAGAGAAAACAATTCATGTTTGCCAACCTTTCCTTATAGCTTATACCCCCTAATCTGATAAATCTCTTTTGCCCCCTCTCTACAGCCTCCACATCCTTCCTTGCAAAGGGGTGACCAGAATATCATAGAACTGGTTTGTAAGTTGTCCCTGTGACCTGCGTGGGTCATGGCAGGTTCGTTTTTATCATTTAAAAATAAATTGGATAGTTATATGGATGGGAAAGGAATGGAGGGTTATGGTCTGAGCGCAGGTATATGGGACTAGGGGAGATTATGTGTTCGGCACGGACTAGAAGGGTCGAGATGGCCTGTTTCCGTGCTGTAATTGTTATATGGTTACTCCAATATAAAACAAAAGGATTCAGCAAAGCTATTTAATCTCAACATCCATACAAAGGCTCATTTTTACTTCGTATGAATGAAGAATTATTCCAAAAAATTGTAGTACAGACATCTCCAAAATTAAGTGCTTATTTTCAATTTAGCACTCACTCCACCAGAACATATTGGCTTATCCATTGATATTATTCCCCTAGCTTCTTCCCTAAAGTCAGAAAGAAAACAGGTAACTACCTGCTTCCCATACTAACAGAATTCTTGCCTTTGCATACATTAAAACAGTCCATTTTAATGCCTAATAAGCAAAACAACTGCAGATCCAACCATGCCAATCTGTCAGAGTTGAAGATTGTGACTTTTCCAAAAGGAAAGGAGCATCTCAGAACAGTGGGCCAAATTCAGTTCGATGTTAATCAGTTCTTCCAGCTCTCAGCCATCCATGGCTTAGAACATCTCAGATTCTTGCAAATGTTCAGCCAAACAAACAAGATGAACTGAAGGTACACAAAATTGCTGGGGAAACTCAGCGGGTGCAGCAGCATCTATGGAGCGAAGGAAATAGGTGATGTTTCGGGCCGAAACCCTTCTTCAATCCCCAGCAATTTTGTGTACTTCCTTCACTCCATAGATGCTGCTGCACCCGCTGAGTTTCCCCAGCAATTTTGTGTACCTTCGATATTCCAGCATCTGCAGTTCCTTTTTGAACAAGATGAACTGAAGGTCAGGTGCCAAGATATCTGATCTCCAGCTCCAGGGTCAAACGCAGCATCAAGTCCAGCAGTGGTGGATTTAGACCTTCAAGTTTAACAGGTAGCCAGCAATCTAATAGCAAACTGAATTTTGCTTGCTCAAGTTACATTTTTTTAAATCAATTTGAATAATTTTTAGACATCTTGGTGGCAAGCTGTGGATGTCTTTCGACCTTAAGACTTTAGAGATACAGCGTGACAACTGGCCCTTAATCCCACCGAATCCACACTGACCAGCAATCACCCTATCCCACACAACAGGAACAATTTAAGATTTTACCAAAGTCAATTAACCCACAAACCTGTATGTCTTTGAAGTGTGGGAGGAAATCGAAGCACTCTGAGAAAACAATGTGGTCACAGAGAGAACGTACAAACTCCATACAGACAGCACCCATAATCAGGATTGAAACCAGGTCCCTGATGCTGTAAGGTAGCTCTCTACTGCTGTGCAACTGCACCACCCTTGAGGATTTCTAAGTGAGAGCGTTCCATTTTATGCCACCAACAGTCAACTCATCTTGTGAGCCTGCTCCACTTCTCGAATGTAGAGGGGCAGCTCAGTCTGGCCTCCCCACCCAGGCTCAGCAACTACCACGAACATTGAAGCCAAGGGGTGTTCATTGTAATCCTGCCACTTGTCTTTTGTTCACAATTGACTCAATACCTCTGACAAGCCCTCTCTAGTTTTAAGATCAAATGTTATTCTGTACTTCATAAGAAATCATGTTACATTGGTTTTGGTTTACATTATTGTCATTACAGTGCCAAAATGTATTATTAACTTCAACACAAAATTGTGTGTTTTTTGCAATTGCGTAATTGCGTGAGATATGCAAATTGTACTTCATTCAGTAGGATGGATTTTTATAATCTAAAAAATGAATAGTATTTTCACTTTGATTTCCTCTTGCCCTTGTGGGTAAAAGGAATGAACCTACTCATACTGCAACTGTCCAGCAATAAACATGTTTAATGTTTAAGTAATATTTTAATTTTTATGTAAGTAAACAATAAGCCAACAAAGAAAGATATGTGTATTAAATTATACTGTGCCATTTGACCATCTCTAATTCAATTTCAGCCTCATCAGTTACAGCAAACAACAATTTGTCCCCTATAATATACTTAAAAAAATATTACAAGATTTTAAAACTATATATTTGACTCAATAAAACTTTAACATAAAAAGCATAATACATTTTAAACCACCCTTTGGATTGAATTTAGTTCATATTCAATGCTCCAAGGCACATTTATTAAAATACATCCATATTGCAAGAAAGGAATTCTGACACATTAAAAGATAAATTTACTGCAGTTGAGAAATATACAATATGGTCAACTTCCTTTGCTATTGAAAACATATCAACTTCCTTTGAAAACATGATAATATTTATTTCATCTGTTTAGCTCTTACAATCAATAGTAAACCCTCAACTCCTTTATCCCATCAACAAAGCAGTCATACATTTTAATTGCACTGTGCTCAAATACAAAGGATGAAGCTTAGAAATTAATGCACAGTAAATAAATAACTCTAAGCGGGCATGGAAAAACATCGATCTTTCCATTCAACTGCTGTAGAATTCACAATACTATTATTGCACCTGTTCCTGGAACAAACTCAGAAACATTGACAGACACACTGGCAAGTGTGTACCCGTTATAACATAAATAGCTTGTAAAATATACATTTTATTTATCAGCTGTACTTTGAAATACAATTACTTTTCAAAGTAGGTGGGAGTGGGAAGGAAATATTGGCACCAAATAAAATGTTCACTCAACAATTCATTTTGTTTTATTTCCAAACCATTTAAAGCCAATAACAGACCAAATTCTTGCACTTTATGTTGTGCCTTTGAATTTGACGAGGCTGAGCTTGCAGCATACTAATATACAAAATATTTGGCGAAAGCATTAATGAACTTAAACAAATTATACCAAACTTTAAACATAATACTTTGGTATAGACTGAAAGGTTGATTAAATGAATAATTAATCTACATAAGCAACAACATCTACAATTTCATACACTGCAGACCCAGTTAGCATTTTATTCAAGTAACATGTACATTTAATTTCAGTTTCTTTTCAAAATCAAGCCATTCTTTTATCAGTCAAGACCAGAGTACACTAGCTGTATTATTATGCTCGTTATTCGATTTACTTTGTACACCCATTACAAAAAATACATTTAAAAGCAAGACCTTCTCATCAAGTGTCAACCTAAAGTAATTCACCAGTACTTCAATGCCTGGTCTCAAGGGCAATAATCATCCATGTACATATATACCACACTGCCACTTCTTTGATAAAGGTCTCCAAATCCACATTGTTTACATAAATTTTACCAAACTGCTTGCTGAGCTGGCAACTGTTTCAGTAGTATCAATGAAAATTAAGAAATTAGGAGCAAAATGAATATGTGCACGTAGTCCAGGTAAAAGAAATATCATGGAAAATATTCTATGCTTTGCCTTAAATATAAAGTCACAAAGCAATTTACACATTAGTTCACATCTCCCTTGCCCTCGTGGTAAATGCATCACTAAATGCAATTGGCTAAAGTAGTTGCTCAATTCATTATGGAGAGCAATGTAAATGTAAATGCCTCATGTATAATTATCAACTTTAACCAGTTAGCCACCTTGAAAATGTTATGGTAACTCAGACATACAGCTATTGATATTTACATCAACCTTTTGTAAAAATCAACATGTAATCAAAACTTCAAAACAATTATTAAGTACCATCTCCTCTGATATGTTGAAGTTAATGTGTACCTTTTACATCCAGATTTTAGCTATTATTTCAACAGCAACTTTAAAACAAAATATATTTTTAATCTAATAATTCTCAATCCTTAGCCCATCACAGACTTTGCACACTTTAATTTTATCACATCTGCAACAAAACCTTGAACATCAACTTGACCTGCATTTCACAAAACTTTGTATTAAAATACAATAAAATAATAAAATATATATTTTCTGATATGTTCAGATAAATTTCCGTCTGGGTGAATTTTAATACCTGAATGAACTGTGTGTTATCTTGCAACATTAATCTGTACAAGGTTGTCACTTCCTAGTCCATTATCATCTAGTATCATCTGGTCCTCGTCGTTGTTCTTTAAATTTTAGAAACATATTTAAATTTCTAAGTAATGAAGGGTTAGAAAAGGTGAGATAAGCGTATTGTTCATTGACTTGTCAGTCGTGTAAGCTTTATTTCTATATCAAGTGACTGCAAATGTCTGCTTCCTTTCTTTTGCTCCCTTTCCTACAGCATCTGTGCAGTCATAGAAAATGCCCAGTCTTTTCTGATCATCACGACGTTGCACAAAAAACCTATCGCCCTATCTCAATTACCATACACTTCCCACTTGTCATCCAAGTTCAGAAAATAGCCGTATATACTTTGTCGTGTCCCTTGACTTGAATCTTGCCAATACCTTTCATCATTTGTGTTTATTTTATTCTTCTGAAAGGGCAACGATGAAACCTGATACTTTAAATATAAATACGTACTCGTAAATACAATACGAGATTACAATATGTCAGATGACATAGGCCCTGCACTTGTTTGACACAAGCCTGAATATCTACGCATAAAGACACGTTTTAGGCATTAAATTATTTACATTTACTTTTACAAATCACCGCGGTGTCTGTAAATTTAAACATCTGAACACTGTGTGTATTACAAATATGTGAAGTAATCCTTTCTTACCTAATGCCACTTCGCAGGCTTTGCGCAACTGGGAGTGATGCGCCTTCTTCACCTCCTTATCTGCCAAAATCTTCTCAAGCGCTCTGGTGAGAAACATGTTCTTCGTCTTTTTCCCTTCATACATGTCGCGCTGCCCACACTGGAAGCGGCCCGGGGTTCTTCCCCCCACTCCCCCCTCTCTCTCTCTCTCTCCTGCTGGATTTTCCGATTATTATTAATTTATTCGCTTCTCTTCTCTTTCCCTTTGCCTTTGCCACCCCCCTTGAGGCCAGCAGCGATCAACAAGAGGAGGAGGAGGAGAGAGAGGGGGTGAGAAGGGGGGCTGCAGTTGCTGGTGCCGGTGCCGGTGCAGTGAGTGTCGAGGTGGGACGGGAGCTGTGGCGTTGCTGTGCCGAGCACCGAGCTTCCCCCATCACCGGCCTTCCATCGCCATGTTGGAAGGAAGCAGCGTCACCAGCGTCACGCCCGGGCTGCAGCAAAAGGACGCGCGGCGAGCGATGCCCGTTGCCTGCACCCCAGCTGACAAGCACCTTCCCACTTCCCCAGCCTGCAACCCAGCAGCGAGTGAACGATGCAACAAAGAACGGAGATAGACACACACACACACAACGCTGGAGCAACTCAGGGGAACAGGCAGCATCTCTGAAGAAAAGGAGTCGGGGTCTGAAGAAGTCGAAACGTCACAGCTAACTAACAATGATTCATTCTACATTTCTGTGATCATCATCTGCATTGGCCTGAAGATATAAAAATGCTGGAATAACTCAGTTACTCCAGCAATTTTTTTGTGTCTATCTTCGGTGTAAACCAGCATCTGCAGTACCTTCCTACACATTACGTCTGTTTTGATTTGTCGTTTTCACACCTTATCCTTCAATATATCTCTAGTCTCCCTCTCCCCTGACTCAGTCTGAAGATGGGTCTCGACCCGAAACGTCACTCATTCCTTCTCTCCACATATGCTGCCTGTCCCTCTGAGTTACTCCAGCAATTGGTTTATCTTCGCTGTATCTGTAGTTCCTTCCTACACAATAAAGGGCCTTGTCGTTGACTTCAACAACAACCTGTGACACTGCAATTCATAACGCCCATCAGGTGCTTCTTAAAATCTCAATCCAAGTTAAATGATACCATCCATTTGTACAAATGCATCGAGTTAATAGATTTCTGTTTGGAAGGTTTTAATGTCAGAAAGGTCGCGAAAACAATACCACCCCCAACGGTCACAAATAGTGTAGCATAAATTAGTAATTCGCAGTGGAGCAGTAGACGTAAATGAAACGTTCGAACATTAAAATAATTTCATTTAAAGAGTTATACGGAACTCTGGCAACATTTTACAATGGGAAATCAGCAGAGCATCCGTAAAGATTTTGAAAACAGGGTGCGGTGTGTGGAAGAATCAATACTGAAAGGTAAATGCATTTCAAAGAATGACTGGGCTACATTGTTTTATTACGCAATTCTATTTACTGTAATATCCCAACTAGCAAATCCCAATAAATTCACTTATTGATTGACACACTGTAATTAAAATAAAATGTTATAGATATAAGATAGAGTACAGATAAAAAATATGATTTTCCAGTTATCCAGGGAATAAGCAAACTGAATAATGAGGGGAGGTGTGGAGTGGGAAGATTGGACTGTAAACCAGTCATTTTAGGGGAGGGACGCGTCTGTGAGAGGCGGGAACGTTGGCAAGGCGGTGGGAAGGAAGTAGGAAGAAAAATGCCAAGGCTGTAAAATCGTCAGTTCGAGTCTAAATAACACGTTTATTCAGATAAAAATGTGTTTTGTACTTTATGACAAGGTTTCTTGTGATATTGGATTTACGGGTATTAATCACAGGAACACAGCCGTTGCTTTCCCTCTCACCGTCCCTCCCTCACCATAGTTCTTCGACTAGTTTCACTGTCCTTCAGATTAATTTTACAAATTGTATGCCTCCTTGTCACCTTCCCTTCAGCTAACAATGAACCATTCTACATATCATCGTCTGCTTTGATCTGTTGTTTACACACCTTACCCTTCCATATCTCTAGACTCCTTCTTCACTGACTCAGTCTGAAGGTCTGTACCTGAAACGTCACCCATTCTTTCTCTCCAGAGATGCTGCCTGGCCCGCTGAGTTATGGGCCTGTCCCACTTAGGTGACTTTTTAGGCGAGTGCAGGAGACTGCTCGCCACATGGTTGATGGGTTCTGGTGAGTCTCCTTCATGGTCGCAAGTAGTTCCCGCATTCTGGGAACAAGTCGCAGCCACAGTATTGTCGCCGCAGTTGACCATAATATGTAGATTTGTTCTTTTTTTCCTTCGCTTCCATCTTTTCCCCCCACTCTCCCTACTACAATCAGTCTGAAGAAGGGTCCTGACTCAAAATGTCACCTACCCCTTTTCTCCGGATGTTGCCTGACCTACTGAGTTACTCCAACATTTTGAGTCTACTGCACTTTTCCATGTTCTGTGAATAGTTACTTGAATGAACAGGGCATGGATGGATATGGAGTGAATGCAGATAAGTGGTACCAGTATAGATAGGCACGATTGTCAGCATGGATGCAATGTGCCTTAGAATGTGCTTCTAAATTTACAACCCTTTTTAGTAACTTGCCAGTTTCTTTGTTGATGTTGCAGTCAAAAGCGCTTGAACAATTTGTTGGGAAGAAAGCCAAACTGTAAGAAAGAGGATGCGCCTCCATGGGAACTGAAAACATGCTGAGTGTCCCTAATTTTTCCATTTCAAATGCAAATAAATCCTACTCAAGAATCCTCTCCAATAGATGTGAGGCTCGCCTGCCTACAATTTTCAGTCTTGTCTTTCTCAACATCTCTATGTGTGACAATTTGTGTTCATAAATGTCTCTACCTTAATGCATCTACACATGCCACCCAAAAGAGGATGATTTTGTTCACCTATATTAAGATGTTATCATTCCTGTTCCTTCTAAGACATTAAGCAAATCATTATTTTTCACCTTCTGGCATGCATCTTATTCCATTATTCCCTGATCTTCCTCTCGGGCTCTATTCCAGTTAATCTTGCTGAGTAAAGTAACATCCAGCACCTTCAGTCTTTTCCTAAACAACTTCCCTTTGAGTGGGGAGCATGGGAACTGGGGCCTCGGTGAGTGGGGATTGGGGCCCTTGTGAGTGGGAAGGGAGCATGGGAACTGGGGCCCTGGTGCATCAGAAGAGAACATAGAACAGCATAGGAACAGGTCCTTTGGGCCAAAATGTCTGTGTTGAACTTGATGCCAAATTAAACTAATCCCTTCTGCCTGCACATGCTCCATATCCCCCCATTCCCTGTATACGTAAAAGCCTCTTAAACTCCACTATTGTATTTGCTTCCACCATGACCTTTGGCAGCATGTTCCAGGCATCTGCCACTCTGTGTAAAAATCTTGCCCCACAAATCTCCTTTAAACTTTCTACCTCTCACCTTAAAAGTTAGAGTGGTCTTGTATTTGACATTTACCACCTGGGGAAAGAAAAGTTACTGACTGTCTATCCTATCTACATCTCTTATAATTCAATAAACTTCTATTGTGTCTCCCCTCAGCCTCCGACACTCCAGAGAAAAGAAAATCCAAGTTTAAGGTCATAAGTGGTAGGAGTAGAATTAGGCCATTTGACTCATCAAGTCTATGTGGCCATTAGGCCATTTGGCCCATCAAGTCTACTTGGCCCATCAAGTCTACGTGGCCATGTCTGTTCTATCTCTTCCTCCGAACCCCAAAGTTTGTCAGTCCTCTCCTTAATGCTAATACCCTCTAATGCAGGCACCATCTTGGCAGTCTCTCCATAACTTCCTCATTCTGCAACTGTAACTGCACACATTATTCCAAATTCAATTCAATTCAATTCAACTTTAATGTCATTGCACAAATACTGAGTATGGGTACAACGAAATGCAGTTTTGCGTCAGTCCGTAGTAGTAGTGCATATAGAAATTTAAAAAAAAGAAGATACAGAATAATCAAAAATACAGAATAATTAAACAATGGGGACGGAGGGACCGGAGAAGTCTATCGGCGGGACTCCGAGTTCAGCAATGTGATGGTATAATTGTAGAAGCTGTTCCTCGTCCTACTGGTACAAGACCTGAGGCTCCTGTACCGCCTCCCTGATGGGAGGAGGGCAAACAGTCCATGGTTGGGGTGGGAGGGGTCTTTAATGATCTTCCCAGCCCGTCTCAGACATCGTTTTCGGTGGAGGGCATCCATGGCAGGAAGCGGGGCACCGATGATGTGCTGAGCGGTTTTCACCACCCGTTGTAGTGCCTTCCTGTCCGCAACAGTGCAGCTGCTATACCATACCGTGAAGCAGGTGGTCAGGATGCTCTCGATGGTACAGCGGTAGAAGTTGGTCAGTATCTGGGGGGACTGGTGGGCTTTCTTGAGCCTCCTCAGGAAGTAAAGGCGCTGCTGTGCCTTTTTGATCAGCTTGGAGGTGTTGAGGGACCAGGACAAATCCTCCGAGATATGTACCCCGAGGAATTTGTAGCTGGAGACGCGCTCCACCTCAGTCCCGTTTATATGGATGGGGGTATGACTGCCTCCTCTGACCTTCCTGAAGTCGACAATAATTTCCTTCGTCTTCTTGGAGTTGAGGACGAGGTTATTGTTGGCACACCAGGTTGTCAGGTGCTGGACCTCCTCTCTGTAGGCTGACTCATCGTTGTCACTGATCAGTCCTACCACCGTGGTGTCGTCAGCAAACTTAATGATGGCGTTGGATCCGTACTTAGGGATGCAGTCGTGGGTGAAGAGGGAGTAGAGGAGAGGGCTGAGCACACAGCCCTGTGGCACGCCGGTGTTCAGTGTTATAGTGGAGGAGGTGAGGTCGTTGACCCTAACAGACTGTGGTCTGTTGGTGAGGAAATCCAGTGTCCAGTTGCAGAGGGAGGTGGAGATGCCAAGTCCGCTGAGTTTGGTGATCAAGCTGGCGGGGATGACAGTGTTAAAGGCAGAGCTGAAATCAATGAACAGCAACCTGATGTAGGAGTTGTTGTTGTCCAGGTGGGTCAGGGCAGAGTGTAGAGCCACCGATATGGCGTCCTCTGTAGACCTGTTGGCCCGGTAGGCAAACTGATGGGGGTCCAGTGTGGGGGGGAGGCTGGCTTTGAGGTGAGCCAAGATCAGCCGCTCAAAGCACTTAGCAATGACAGGGGTGAGTGCCACTGGGCGGAAATCGTTGAGACTCCCTGTGGCTGACTGTTTGGGCAGTGGCACGATGGTTGATGTCTTGAGGCAAGTGGGGACAACACCCTGGGCCAGTGAGAGATTGAAAATGTCGGTGAAGACTGGGGATAGTTGTCCAGCACATGCCCTAAGCACCCGGCCAGGGATGCCATCGGGGCCGGCAGCTTTGTGCTCATTCACCTTTCTCAGTGCATCTTGTACAGCAGAGGTGGAGATGCACAACCAAGCCAAATGTTAACCATTAAAATAGTACAGCTAGATTAGTGAATGTATAATTTTGAAGATTTGGCACCCAAAACATATCTGACTAATTGAAGAAAGACACAAAACGCTGGAGTAACTCGACGGGACAGGCAACATCTCTGGAGAGAAGTAATGGGTGATGTTTCCGGTTGAGACCCTCCTTCAGATTGACCCGTCTGAAGAAGGGTCTCAACCCGAAACGTCACCCATTGCTTCTCTCCAGAGATGCTGCCTGTCCCACTGAGCTACTCCAGCATGTTGTGTCTATCTTCGATGTAAACCAGCATCTGCAGTTCCTTCCTACACATTTCGTCTGACTAATTGAACTCTGATGAATAATTAACCATCTGAAAAGTCAACTCTACAAATGTTGCCTGGTCTGTTACCTGCACTATTTTTACGTGAAATTCTGATTGGCAACCAATTTGGGTGCTGGGAAAAAAAATTCTGTTTAATTGAGGACATGTGGCACATTTTCATTCTGTTCCAGGATTTAACCAATTTTCTGAGCATAAAGCAGCTGAAGAGAGGAATTCATTGCTTTGCAGAAGAACTAAGTGTTTATTTGGCACTGATGTGGAATAGAGATAATAGCAGTCTTTAATTTCAATGATGGATACTTTACCAATCTTCTGAAAATACAATTTATAATTCTGTCCTTGGAATCTTTTACTTCTGCATCAAAGCACTAGTAAAATATTTTGTCTCCTTGTGGGGTTCTCGAATGATATGTCAATATTTACATTTTTAATACAGTTGTTTTCTAAGATTTAACCTCTCATCAGTGAAATGTATTAACTTCTTTTCAATAAGGTTTGAATACATATTAAAGACTTAATTAAAGCTATCAAGGAACTGTAGATGAAATTCCCATAGAAATGCGTGACTGCTCAACATTATTAAATACGCCAAAGGGTGTTTTTATCTCATTCTCATCATCCAAAATAATTTGAACATTGAAATACCAAATTATATTTAGCTAGCTATTTTACTGTTCATCAGCCATGTGTAAAATCCCATGAGAAATATGAATATTGCAAGTAAAGTTTAATATTAAGATGCACTTCATTTTCTTCTGATCCACGTGCAACAACAGGATTGAAGTGTAACCAAGTCCCAGGTGGCACAATAGTTGTGTGCTCAATGACGAGGCTTACAGTAGATATCTCAAGATGTCTCAGCCTTTCTGTGCTTCCTTCTGGGATAAATAAATTCTGAGCAAGGGCAATTAAAAAAAATATTGCACAAAAATATCAGTAACTTTGAAATAAAAGCTGAAAACAATAGATTTTTAGATATTTTCTCTTTGGGCCTCTGGACTATTTGAGTAGCTATTCACAATTTCTTCAATAAAAAACAAAATCAGAATTTTTCCGATAACATAATTGTCACTGTAGTAGTTCCAATGAAAGCACCAATGAACTTAGATTCACCATATCTACTCCACCTGCTGTATCTTTCTGGTATTTTTCTTATGTAATATCAAGCACAATCATGAATGGGCAATGGAGATATTAGGGGAAAGGCCTCCAGTTACTGGATTTGGACATATTTTGAATTGCATTTATCTGGCAAGGACACTAGATATCACATCTGACATTTTCCCAGTATGAGATATTCATCGACTGATGCCATCATCTTTGCAATGCCCACTTTTCGAATTACTACATTGCAGCTGTCACTTTTGAAAAACCAAGGTGCGAATTTGTGGCAGTTTGGCGAAGAGATGCAAATTAAAGAGTCCCCATTGTGAAATCAATGTTCCCTTCATAGCCTCGGTCTGACTTATTTTCAGCATTCAAGACAAATGCACAAGCATTACTGTGCATTTCCCTAATGATCAGAGCACTTTGGTGTATGCTGGTACAATCTTTCCCAGATTGATTAATCTTTACCACAGTGACATGGGCTCAATCAGGCAGATGATCATGTGGGGCATAGTTGAGGATGCAAGGCTGTTCCCTCTCCCATGATTGACCTCATCTCCTTGAAGAGATGACAGTTGTCCTGTCATGTCATGTTTAACCATTAGAAGGCCATCAGATGTTGAAGGATAGATGTGAGGTTATCCACTTTGGCGGCAAGAACAGGAAGGTAGATTATTATCTGAATGGTGTCAGATTAGGAAAAGGGGAGGTGCAACGAGGCCTGGATGTGCTTGTACATCAGTCACTGAAAGTAAGCATGCAGGTACAGCAGGCAGTGAAGAAAGCTAATGGCATGTTGGCCTTCATTGAGAGATGATTTGAGTTTAGGAGCAAGGAGGTCCTACTGCAGTTGTACAGGGCCCTGGTGAGACCACACCTGGAGTATTGTGTGCAATTTTGGTCTCCTAATTTGAGGAAGGACATTATTGCTATTGGGGGAGTGCAGCATAGGTTCACCAGGTTAATTCCCGGGATGGCAGGGCTGACGTATGATGAAGGAATGGTCGACTGAGCTTGTATTCGCTGGAATTTAGAACAATGAGGGGATCTTATAGAAACATATAAAATTCTTAAAGGATTGGACAGGCTAGATACAGGAAAAATTTTCCCGATGTTGGGGGAGCCCAGAACCAGGGGTCAGTTTAAGAATAAGGGGTAGGCCATTTAGGACTGAGGTGAAGAAAAATATCTTCTGTGAATCTGTGGAATTCTCTGCCATAGAAGGCAATGGAGGCCAATTCACTGAATGTTTTCAAGCGAGAGTTAGATTTAGCTCTTAGGGCTAAAGGAATCAAGTGATATGGGGGAAAAAAGCAAGAGCGGGGTACTGATTTTAGATCAGCCATGGTCATATTGAATGGCGGTGCTGGCTCGAACGGCCGAATGGCCTACACCTGCATGTATTTTTCTATATTTCTAACCTCTTCCTATGGCAGCCTTGATTTTCTAGTTGATCTTCAGCTGCCATGGAAGAGATTCTTTAAGGTCTGTTGGGCTTCCCATAATTAAGCACGGCAAACGCAGGACAACCGTCATCGCTTCATGCAGCTACTGTTACACAACACAAAGTTTTAATGGGCCACAACCAATCTAATAATTTTGTTACTGTGTATTTCTGCAGATCACAGGATGCAGCCCCCAATTGGCACTCCAAAAATTGGTGCATTCCAATTTGTAGGCAAGGCTGTTTGTGTCCTTCCTAGTGATAGTTGATAGGAAGTATCAACCTCCGGGTGACATTGCAATGGCTGCCTCGCCAACAGTCTGTCTCGTCCTTTTCTCTCTTTGTTGTTTTTAGCATGTGATAAATGTATGTTTTAGTATTCTTTAGCTTTGTTTTATGTGGGGGGTGGGGGGAAACTTACCTCAACGGAGATGCAATTTTTTTCCGTATCATATCTCCACCCACACTGTAGCCTAACATCGAGGAGCTGGTGGCCTCTTGCTGGGGATCGACTTTGGGAGCTCTAACCGCGGGAGTCTACAGGGCTTAACATCGTGGAGCCGGCGGTCATGTCGGGGATCAACCTCAGAGCTCCAACCGCGGGAGCATGCATTGTGGAGCTTGTGGTCCTTTGGTTAGGGATCGACTTTGGGAGCTCCAGGCCACAGGAGCTTCAACCACCCAATCTCGGGAGCTTCGATCGCCCCGACTGCGGATGATTCGACTGCCCCGACAGCGAGAGAATAAAGAGTGAAGAAGATTAGACTTTATTGCCTTCCATCACAGTGAGGAATGTGGGAAATCCATTGTGGTGGATGTTTATGTTAACTTTTATGTAGTTGTGTGTCTTGTTGCTTTTTTTAGTATGATTGTGGTAAATCGAGTTTCACTGTACCTGAATTGGTATACGTGACAATAAAATACCTTTGAACCTTTATTCAAAACTATTGCCTCGAGATTCTGTGGTAGCAAGCCTTTATTGATTCAGATATGATCTTAAAAGCGTCAGTTCCAGAGTTGTTAGAATTTCCTGATTATTCATTTACATGGAATGTCATAGTCATTTGCTTTGCTTCAACAGTGTATTTGAGTATGTGTAGGAAGGAACTGCAGATGCTGGTTTACACCAAAGATAGACACAAAATGCTGGAGTAACTCAACGGGTCAGGCAGCATCTCTGGAGAAAAGAAATAGGTGACATCTCAGGTCAAACCCTTCTTCAGTGAGAATCAGGAGAGAGGAAAACTAGAGGTAATCACAGAGGGGGAGCAGCAAGAGAGGGTGTTTCTGAACTGTCAGAGAGAGGTGGAGAACTTCAAAGTAAACATACCTTGAGGAGATTTTGCAGTGGAGCAAATCAAATGTGTAGGAAGGAAATGTATATCTGAGTAGTATGGTGACACATTTGTACCCTATCGGATTGCACAAAAAGATTAAATGTAGGAATAGAAGTAAATCTTTGTTTTAACTTATTTAAGCAAAATGAATTACACTGTAAAATTAAAATACCAAGTTGAGTGGTTATGAATAGTTCCTCACTTCAATGGACATTCTTTTAGGAGATTATTAGTGATATTTTTGATGGCTAATGTTGTCTCTGTACATGTGGGTTTAATTAGAGATTCTGGCAGCAAAAATCCATAATATCCTGTATCTCGCAATTCAAATGCAAATGAATAAGAAATCCCATGTTTATAGGCCCAATCGATAGAACTACCGGAAGTGACATCTAAAAGGCAAGAAACAAATGTATTAGAACATGCGTTTAGTAGATCATAACATAATATATTTTCGTATGATAATAATTTGCCCCAGCTTGGTTTGTCTCTCAAAAATTACTCTTAAATCTAAAATATTTTTTAAAAGGATTTTGCAACTACAGCGCTGTTCAGAAGTCTACATTTTCTCCTCAATCTATGTGTATAAACTTTAGAACCAGATCAAAATTTACCACAGGTGAGAACAGTGTGGTAATTAATGCTATACTGACTCAAGTCGTGTTCTTAAAATGTAATTCTCTTGATTCTGTTTTCTCCCCTTGGGCTACTCCCTGTGTCAAATTATGCTTAGAAATTTTCTTAAAGGCAACATTAAAGAAAAATGTGTGATTGACTTTATTCTTTGAATCGAAAACAGGGAAAGTTGCTCAAGATAATGCAAATTATGTATGTATGGATTTTTAGAAGCTACGATTAAATGGCATACAAGTGGCTTGCTGAGGAGATAAAAGCCAATACAATTAAAGGAAAAATTGTGATATTGGCCTTTTTTATTATTTGAGAATTATGTCCTATCATCTAATTTCAGGCCATTAATATATAGCTAAAGGAACAATGGTTTTCTTTTCGATCACTGAGAATGGCATTGTGACACTTTTTCTTGTCATATGAAACATGTTCACAATTCTTCTTCTGATAAAGAATGTATTTAGATTCTGTGCTTTCCCTATCTATCTATTACATGGATTTTTTTAAATTTGGTATTTTATCCAGAATCTTTGAAAGTCCGTGTAGAAATGCACAGCAAAACTTTAATCATCCAACATTTACACAACATGACAATAATTGATCAGTGTGAGAGCTTAGGGTAGAGGTCATAGCCACAAAATGAAAGGATGTTCCTTTAAGAAGGAGATGTGGAATTTCTTTAGTTAGAGGGTGGTGAATCTCTGGATTTCTTTGCCACAGAAGGTCGTGGAGGCCAAGTCAATGGATATTTTTATGGCAGAGATAGATTCTTGATTAGTACGTGTGTCTGGGGTTATGGGGAGAAGGCAGGAGAATGGGGTTAAGAGGGAGATAGATCAGCCATGATTGAATGGCGGAGTAGACGATGGGCCGATTGGCCTAATTCTGCTCCTAACACTTGTGAACATGAGCTTAGTCATCTCAGTTTGTCTTTAACAAGTGTAATTTGCCTCGCACTACAATTTTATTATCCCTTATAAATAACTGCCCCACATATATTTCCCCACCATCGACATTTGGTATACTACTCTAATTACCAGATTTATCTCTTCCATTTTTAAAAAGCAATGTATTTCATTTTACAATCATTAGACACTCTGAAAACATCCTAATGTCCAAAGAGAATTGGAAGATTGCAATCAAGCCCACATCAAATTCCACTTTTGCTTCCGTCCGTAACCAGAATGCATCCCCTCCAGAGCAATGGTATTTATGCTCAAGAACTGTCGATCTCTAAATAATCCCCTTTCCATTCTTGTTGTTTTTTCAACAATCCTGATGCATTCTATTACTGTTACATTGGTAGCACCATTTCCCAGATGAAGATAGATTTCATTTAGCACACCAACAGGCCTATGTAAAGCTTTGTCTCACCTTAACCTTAATCACTTTGGACATTGAGGGAGCATCAGGGCTTAAATTGTCTTCTGCACTTCCAGCTAACCCTCCTAATAAGGACATGGCACCAGATTTGTTAATTGGCAGCCTGTCTGTGTCTCGGATAATGTGAAATCTGATTGATCTCATTATTATTAATGATAGCTTTCTATTTATCTGGCAAGTTTCATTTGCCATTGTTTTATTTTGTATTCAGTTAGAATTTTATAACAATATTGTAAAATATTTGTGATATATTTTCTTTACAATTAAAAAATGAAACATAATTTCAAATATGCTTACATAACCTTTACTGTGGGCCTAGGTAAATATCATAAATGTTAAGACTTACATAAGGTGCTAGATGCTGGCCCATGTTTGTACTTGATACTATACACAGAGTAAATAGCACTGACTGCTTTGTATGCTGCTGATTCCTAAAAAACAAAATTAAAAATGTCATTTCTTAAACAATAATAGTTGAAGTTAAAAGTAACGATTATGTTTATTTAAGTTGTTGACATCAAAATGATCACACTGTATATTGGTGATCACAATTAATTCATTAAATTACTGTTATTTCATGGTGTTATCCACATATCATGGTCTAGAAATTGCTTTCTACCACCATTTGGTGTTGAAACTTTGAGGATCACACTAGTGTTGTCTGTGATAGTCACAAAAAGGTCGAGAACTATAGTAGTGAGGTTAACATGACAGCACTGTTCGGTAGATACAAAATGCTGGAAGAACTCAGTGGGACAGGCAGCATCTCTGGAGAGAAGGAATGGGTGACGTTTCGGGTCGAGACTCTTCTACAGACTGATGTCAGGAGAGGGGGCGGGACAAAGATAGAATGTAGTCAGAGACAGTAAGACTAGTGGGAGAACTGGGAAGCGGGAGGGGATGGAGAGAGAAAGCAAGGGCTATCTGAAGTTAGAGAAGTCAATGTTCATACAGCTGGGGTGTAAACTACCCAAGCAAAATATGAGGTGCTGTTCCTCCAATTTGCACTGGGCCTCACTCTGTCAATCATAATCATACTTTATTAGTCAAGTATGTTTTGCAACATACGAGGAATTTGATTTGCCATTTTATATACCAATAAAAAGCAACAAAACACACAAAATACATTTTAACATAAACATCCACCACAGTGACTCCTCCACATGCCTCACTGTGATGGAAGGCGAAAAAAAAGTTAAATTTCTTCCCTTCGTTGTTCTCCCGCGGTTGGGGGCCTTGAGCCTTCTGTTGTCGGGGCGATCTTGGCTCCCACAGCCGGCAGTCGGGGCCTCCGCATCGGGGCGATCAAGCTTCCGCATCGGGGGGGGATCTCAGATCCCCGCGCCGGGCGATCGGACCCCAGGTTGGGGCTAGTCGAACATCTTGCGACTTTTGAGCTTCCCGACATCAGTCTCTACCCGAGACTGCGAGCTCCTCGATATTGAAATCCGCAGGCCGCAGTTGGAACTTCGATCCCAGGCAAGGGATCGCAGACTCCGATGGTAAGTCCATGGCCCCAAAGTCAGTCTCGACCAAGGTCTCCAGCTCCATGATATTAGGCCGCAGAGCGACCGGAGATACGATCCGGAAAACAATCGCATCTCCGGCAAGGTAAGGGATTGAATAAAAGTTTCCCCTGAACCCCCCCCCCCCCAACATCAACCAACCAGAGAACATGAACACAAACATTTTAAAACACACTAAAAATAACAAAAAAGACGAAAAGACAGACGAACTGTCGGTGAGGCTGCCATTGCTGACAGCGACACCTGGTGGAACAATGGAGGAGGCCCAGAATAGAAAGGTCTGATTGGGAATGGGAGGGGGAGTTTAAGTGCTGAGCCACCGGGAGATCAGTTAGGTTAAGACGGACTGAGCGGAGGTGTTCAGCGAAACGATTGCCGAGCCTGCGCTTGGTCTTGCCGATGTAGAGAAGTTGACACCTGCAACAGCGGATACAGTAGATGAGGTTGGAGGATATGCAAGTGAACCTCTGCCTCACCTGGAGAGACTGTTTGGGTCCTTGGATGGAGTCGAGGGAGGAGGTAAAGGGACATTTGCGTCCTTGGATGGAGTCGAGGGGGGAGGTAAAGGGACACCTCCGCTCAGTCTGTATTAACCTACCTGATATCCCAGTGGCACAGCACATCAACTCCCCCTCCCATTCCCGATCTGACCTTTCTGTCCTGGGCCTCCTCCATTGTCAGAGTGAGGCACAGCGCAAATTGGAGGAACAGGATGTCATATTTTGCTTGGGTCGTTTACACCCCAGCGGTATGAACATTGACTTCTCTAACTTCAGATAGCCCTTGCTTTCTCTCTCCATCCGCTCCCCTTCCCAGTTCTCCCACTAGTCTTTCTGTCTCTGACTACATTCTATGTCCCGCCCCCTCCCCTGATATCAGTCTAAAGAAGGGTCTCGACCCGAAACGCCACCCATTCCTTCTCTCCAGAGATGCTGAATTGCTCCAGCATTTTGTGTCTACTGTCGATTTAAACCAGAATCTGCAGTTCTTTCCTACACAGTACTTTTCAGTATCTCTTTGTATTAGTGCAATGAAACTGGTATTACCGGTATTAGAATTCTTGCGTCAGCATAGAATGCAGTAGGAGTGGTATTTGCAATCAGATGCTGTAAGGGACACATCACAATAATAACATTGTTTCAGCTGCAAGGGGAACTGTTGTTGCTCAATGTGGCAGGAAAAAAAATCCAGGGAGGACAAAAATCCTGCTGAACAAGAGGCGATGGATTCCCAAACAGGTTCAAAAACACACAGAAATGTGCACATGAAACGCTACTCTGGGTTAAGCTGTTTACAGCTGCACAATGACATTTCTTCTACCAACATTTCAGTTTAAAGGGCCCCGACCCGAAACGTCACCTATTCATGTTCTCCAGAGATTCTGCCTGACTCGCTGAGGTACTCCAACATTTTGTCTTTTTTTGTAAACCAGCATCTGTAATTCCTTGTTTTAACATTTCATCTAACTTGTCTATATCCAAAGATAAACCTTTCATGGTAAATCTAAAAAGACTGGTCCAAATTACCTTAAAATACTGCCTATTCGTTTTTTCAGGTGAGCTAAAATTGTTCTATAAAGTCTATACTAAACAAAGGATCACATCAACTTTGAATTTTCCAATTAACATTTTGTTACCATGATACATCATCATTACGCTTAATGGCATAAACCAAGTTGAGCCTGATCTTGTTAGCTATTGCCAGCGTAGGACAGTCTGTAATACCTTTTTAAAACTTTGTAAAACTGAGATGTGCATGAAGTAAAAAATGGACTTCACAGACGGATCTGGAGTCACTCTGCCATCGAACTTCACGTTAAGTTCAGGAGCAAGCTAGACTTTCCCGAGACTCCCAGTTAGCATATTTTTAATTTAAAAAAAATGTTAATTTATTTTATTTTTGATAATTTTATCATCTCTGAACGTCAATTAAAATGTCTGCCACCAAGCAGATTTGGGTCCGGGACTTCCTCCATGTGCTGCCAAAGGTCCTGATGTCATTAAAATTGTAAGACAATTAAATCTACATAGCTTCTGGCTTATCTGTTACCCCTCCCAAAGTGTATTTTCATCTGGTTTTTTTTCTTACTAGTTTTTAAAGGCGATTTGAATTACAACACATTAAAAAAGGCATACTGGGATGTTTCCTTTATAGGGGGAATCTAAATTTGTAATGCCATGAATTTTATCGATAATACTGAAGATCACCTTGGCATTTGCCCCTCTGAGACTTTCGACTTGAAAGATGATCTATCATGCCAAATAAATCAAACCCAACTGTGATGATAGCCATTTTGGTTAACGTTGATGGATTTAATTCAACATTTTTGCATGTATCATGCTATTGATTGAATGGTTCTAGACAACTCTCCTACTAATTTCAAGATGTTAGGAATAAGAAGTCTGGAGGGTTAACTGGGATACTACCCTGTAAACATTGCATTGATTAACTTCTTCTTCTTATCGAGTCCACACACAAGATTAGAAGTTGTTCAGCCAGAGCTGAACACACTTCTCGGCATCTGCACAATGGTGTCTGTCTTGCGCTTCTTGTGCTTCTTGTGCGTGGTGGTGGAAAGATTGGTTGAAACAGGGCCGCGACGTGAACGCTCTTTCCTTGGCCCCATTGATTAACTGAACTTAATGCAAATGAATGTGGAGGGATGAATGCTTACAATCAACTTTACCATGTGCTTAGAATTCACAACCAAAGACTAATTTCTCCCTTGACTGAACTTTTGGTTAAAACAGATAGAATGAGCCAGGGCCGGCCTTAAGCCGATTTGACCGATTGCTCCCAATTGGGCCCCGCGCCTAATGGGGGCCCGGCACTAATGTTCCGTATTTCATACGGAAATACGAATTCTCTTTGTTAAATAAAGATTTTTTTTTTAAATTCGCCATCCGGATTTTTTTTAAACGAACATGTGTAACAACCGCTGCACGGCCATCAGACATAAACGATTTGTTAACTCGTACTGTTAGCACTTCTTAACATGAAGTAGTTAACAAGTTCCTTGGGACCACCATACATCAATCCCTATCATGGGAGCTCAACACCAGTCTCATAATCAGTAAGTGCCACCAGCGACTCCACTTCCTGCGGCAGCTCAAAAAATTCAGGGTCAGTCGACCAGCCATGACCCACTTCTATAGGTCTACCATAGAAAGCATACTCACATTCTCCATGCTTGTCTGGTATGGTCACACAACCTCGCAGGATAAGATTCGGCTGGAGAGAATAGTGCGCCGAGCTTCTAAGATCATCGGTTGCAGCAGACTTCCCTCAGTGACATCACTTTACTCAACAAGACTCACCAGAAAGGCCAAAAAAATCATAGCAGACCACTTTCACCCGGCACATTACCTCTTTAATCTCCTCCCATCAGGAAGGAGATATAGAAGCATTAAAAGTAAAACATCTCGCTTCAGAGACAGCACCTACCTCCAAGCCATCAGACATTTGAATTTGCACTAATCACTTTGCACTTTCTTTTGCACTTGCACTTATGCTTAACATGACGCTGCTGGGTACTGTCCTTCCTGTATATATTGTCCTTCGTACGGTATTGTCTGTATTATTTATTGTGGTGTATGTGGTGGTTGTATTGTACTGTATTGTATTTGTCTGAGAGCGAACCAAGACACATTCCTATCAACTTATTTTGTTGACATGGCAATAAACTTCTTGAATCTTGAATCTTGAAGTTGTTATACAATGTCATCAATCTGCATCCATCCACATTCCTCAGGAAATGTTATTGTGTTTTGAATGAGTATTAATGACGCCATGTTCCTATGAATAAAATTCACGCGGCGTCAATAATAATTGTTTAAAACACAATTACATTTACTGAGGAATGTAGATCGGTGACACATTGAGAACTTCTTTAAACTCACCATCATGAGTGAGAGTGTTCAAGAAGGAACTGCAGATGCTGGAAGATCGAAGGTACACAAAATGCTGGAGAAACTCAGCGGGTGCAGCAGCATCTATGCAGCGAAGGAAATAGGTGACGTTTCGGGCCGAAACCCTTCTTCAGACTCATTAAACAATCATGAGTGAGGGCCCCGGACCGCGAGAAGGGGCTTCTTCTTGGTGTGCAGGTTAGTCATTCACCTACCGACCCACGTTGTGTCTCTCTGTCTTTTGCTCTCTCTCTCTCCCTCTCTCTCGCGCGCTCTCTCTCCCGCTCCCCATCTCGTTTCCCTCTAGCTCTCCCACTCCCTCTCTCTCACACTGTCGCCTCAGCATTCCCGGAATCATTGACGTTTAGCGGTAGACAAAAATGCTGGAGAAACCCAGTGGGTGAGGCAGCCGCCTTGCCCGCTGAGTTCCTCCAGCACTCTGTGTTTTTTGTTTGGCTCTGATGTTGAAGGTGGCTCAGCGGGACGGGCATGGGCTCTGGGGAGAGGGTTGCGTTTCTGGTCGAGACCCTTCTTCAGACAAACACAAGTACTCTCACTGACGAGAGTTCAATTCAGTCTGAAGAAGGGTCTTCTCTCCAGAGTTGCTGCGCTGCCTGGCCTGCTGAGTTACTCCAGCGTTATGTCTATCTTCAATTTCAGAGGAATACAATTTCTCACGGGTGGCTTATAACGTCTCTAAACCCCTCTGGGACTCTCTGAATACCTCTAAACCCCCTCAATTCCACCCTATTTCCCTCTATAACACTTCTGAACACTTCTAAACCCATCTGAAGCCCTCTAAACATCTCTAACCCGTTTAAACCCCTCTAAGCTAGGAGGCTACAAGGTGACTTGGATAGGCTGGGTGAGTGGGCAAATGCATGGCAGATGCAGTATAATGTGGATAAATGTGAGGTTACCCACTTTAGTGGCAAAAACAGGAAAGTAGACTATTATCTGAATGGTGGCCGATTAGGAAAAGGGGAGATGCAACGAGACCTGGGTGTCATGGTACACCAGTCATTGAAAGTAGGCACGCAGGTGCAGCAGGCCATGAAGAAAGCATTCATAGCAAAAGTATTTGAGTATAGGAGCAGGGAGGTTCTACTGCAGTTGTACAGGGTCTTGGTGAGACCACACCTGGAGTATTGCGTACAGTTTTGGGCTCTTAATCTGAGGAAGGACATTCTTGCCATAGAGGGAGTACAGAGAAGGTTCACCAGACTGATTCCTGGGATGTCAGGACTTTCATATGAAGAAAACCTGGATAGACTCGGCTTGTACTCGCTAGAATTTAGAAGATTGAGGGGGGATCTTATAGTTTGCTAGATATGAACTGTTTTGGGAGAGAAAAATGCTCACGGCAGACCAAACGTGTTAAACAGAAATTGGTCAGATATTGAGCTTTACACAGTGAGAAATCATGTGAAATTATCACTGAATTTAATTTTAAATGAATGTACCTGCATGTTATACTGTTTAGTTTGGAGATACAACCAGATAGTTTACTGAGTTCGCACCGACCAGCGATTTTTGTTTTCCTATTTGATAATTTTATTTGGCGGCCAATCAAACGATGTCTCTATGGGGGTTGCATCCAATCACCAACCAGCTTGCCTTAAAATTCCCGTCCATTCAACAAATAGGTCTCCTCCCGTCCAATCAGCCGCTGTCTCCAAGGGCATTGTGTCCAATCACAAATTGCAGTTTAATGGAAATTAGCTGCTACGGTAAAGGTTGGAAGCCAGCGGAGCTACTGACAGTCAAACGGGAGGGAGCAGGAGATATTCACACAGTGTATAATCCATAGCACCTAGTGTACAATTCCATAATATAAACTAAATAACTGGGCTGACAGACCTTGGCTGGGAATCTGGGGTTCACCAAAATTGTTCCCAATTGGGCCCCGCACCCCCTAAGGCCGGCCCTGGAATGAGCATGCCCATTCCTAAAATGCATTTGTCAACCAATTGAGGTTTATATGTTTCAAGGTATCCCACAAACAGATTCACTGAATATTTCTCCATGTGACGTTATGTTTTTGGACTAACTAGATTGCAGGTTCACTATATTTGTCTTTTACGGTATTTCTTTGTTCAACCCTCCTTGTCATTATTAATACTTGTTTTTCTTGAAACACAGGTGGTACACCTGTTTGAGTGCACCGAAACAACAACCTTTTTGCTAGATGTCAATAAAACTAAGAATCGTTGTCTTCAGAAATGAGAGATTGAAAGATTATGTACCAGTTTTCATTGGTGGGTCAGCAGTGGAGAGAGTTTTCAGCTTCAAATTTCTGGGCCTTAGCATATTGGATGGCCTGTCCTGGGCCCAGCACAGTATTGACGAAGAAGGTGTTCTAGCCCTTATATTTTCTTAGAAGTTTAATGAGATCCAGTATGTCACAAGGAGTAGGAGTAGAATTAGGCCATTCAGCCCATCAAGTCTACTCCACCATTCAATCATGGCTGATCTATCTCTCCCCCCTAACCCCATTATCCTGCCTTCTCCCCATAACCTCTGACACCTGTACTAATCAAGAATCTATCTATCAATCTCTGCCTTAAAAATATCCACTGAGGGCCTCCACAGCCTTCTGTGGCAATGAATTCCACAGATTCACCACCCTCTGACTAAAGACATTTCTCCTCATCTCCTTCCTAAAAGAACGTCCTTTAATTCTGAGGCTATGACCTCTAGTTCTGGAATCTCCCAGTAATGGAAACATCGATGTCATTGAATACTCAAACAACATCTATTGAAGCACTGCACAAAGTATCCTGACTGGTTACATCATGGCCTGGCATGGCAATTCCAACACATAAGAAGGCAAGAGGCTGCTGGGAGTGATGGACTCAGCCCAATCTGTCACAAGCACCGCCCTCGCCATCAAGGAAAGCATCCAACATGAGGCACTTCCTTAAGAAGGTAGCATCCTTCATCAAGGTACCTTACCATCTGGGCCATGCTCCATTCTCGCTGCTCCCATCAGGCAGGGGGTACAAAATCCAGAAGTCAAACACCGCCCGGTTCAGTAACATCTACTTTCTAACAACAATTAGGCTCTTCAATTGACTTGTACAACGCTAACCCTACATTGGAAATAGAATATTGCAAACCACCCTCCTGTTGGGCAGAACACACACAGGTTGGAAAGCATATTTCAGCGGATTAGGAATGGCTACTTCCCTGGTCTGATCAGACTACTAAACACTCCTCTCATTAGCTAGGTGTGTATTCCGCATCTCCCAGCCCATCTCATTGTGCCCCTTGTACTTTCTTCTTTTATTGGCACCTCTGTCGCCGTAACACTAGAATGCTGTGACACCTTATTCTGCACTCTGGTATTTTTCGCTTTATACTACCTGTTGCACATGTATGGCTTAGAAAAATCAAATACCAATATCCCTTTTGCACTATGATGGACTTGTTTTCTGATTGTATACTTTTGCACTTATGTCTTGTCTTGTAGAATTTGCGTGTAATGAATGGATAATTTATGTTTGCGTGTTTTCTAAGTCTATGTGTTTGTGACATTGCTGTAAGCAAGATTCTTATTATTAGTGTACCTCACATTTGACAATAAACTTGACACTCAGCACTTATCCATAATGGCTGGAGAACGGCAATTTTTTCATGCTCCTTCATTAATTTGTTAAGGTAAATCATCGTAAAACAATACCCTCATCTCCACTACAGCGCACAATCCCATAATTTATCATATAGACTAATGGCGTATAGAGGTCTTCCAGTAATGTAGAATATTAACATGTTAATTGTTTCCTTTCAATAAAAATAATTAAACCTGTACTATTACTTGGCTCCAGGTATGGAATCTTGTTACATTTGGAAAGCAACTCCTTAAATATTATTCGACACTGAGGTGCAGTAAAGGAAAACCTATGCTGTATTCAAAACTTTACTTACAAACTTGAATTTTATTATTTGAGGTAGCCTTCTCTTCTTACTTTTTCAAACTATTTAGCTGTGAAATGAAAGACCCAAACCTATTCTGTTACTTTCACACAAATTTCTCATTAACCAGCATATCCTATCTCTGATAGATAGATAGATAGATAGATATAATTTATTTGCCACACAACCAGGGTTGGTGGAAATTTGGGTTGTCAGCAGCAGTACAATAATAAAGAACACACAATAAAACTGTAACACAAACATCCACCACAGCATTCATCACTGTGGTGGAAGGCACAAAAATTTGGCCAGTCCTCCTCCATTTCCCCCCCGTGTACAGGACCAGAGTCCAGTCAGTCCAGGATCGGCTCTTCCTCACCGGAGACCGCAGCTTTAGATTGTTGTAGGCCGCAGGCCGGCGGTCGAGATTTAAAGTCCCCGCCGCAGCCAGAAGCACCGCAGACTGCAGGGCCGGCGGTTGAAGCTCCCCTCCAGGGGTGATGGTAAGTCCATGCCGCACCCGCGGTAGAAGTTGGCCGCAGGGCCGGCAGTGATGGCTTCTTCTTCCCCCGGGTCCCCGACGAGGGATCCCGGGCTGTAGACGCCGCACCAGCTGGAGCTCTGCAGACCGCGGCTTCAGGCTGCGACTTCAGGCTGCCGGCTGCCCCGGGCCAGCAAAACGGAGCGCTCCCCTCCAGCGAGGGTTCACCCGCTCCATGCCGAGAGTCCGCGCTGCGCCCGCCGCTGAAGCCCCGGGCGCGTCTCCGGGAAAGGCCGCGTCGATCCTTGATGTTAGGCCACGGGGGAGACGACCTGGAAAAAGTCGCCTCTCCATGGAGGAGGCGACCGAAGCGGTTTCCCCCTTACCCCCCCACACCACCCCCCACACAAAACACACGAAGGAACACAAAATACACACTTTAAAACATACTAAAAAATAAAAAAAAGCTGGAAAAACTGACGCGCTGCTGACATGGCTGCACACAGAGGAGCGCCCCCTACATATTATTCTAGTCCCAGCCCTGCTCAACCTTTGATCTCTACTTGATCCCCTCCTGCTTTTAAAGCAGCTTCAGCTATGAAATGGACACAATGTACAATCAAATACATTTTAAATAATATCTATTATTATTGTTTGATTCACAATTGGCAAATAATTGTTAACATCCTGCCTACAACATCAAGAAACCGAGATTTTTTTTTTTGCACTTTGATTTGTTAAACAGGCACTGACACCATCTTGTAATATGATTAAAACATCAATTTAGGTTAATTCTACTTACCACACAATTGAAGTTAGGAATGATTGCTTCACTATAGGAATAAGGATATAGGAGCATCTGTGAATATGAATGGAATGAAATGTATGCTTTAACTTGTTTCTTGTTTTTACGCAAGAAGTTTGCAACAGCCTTTACTTCTGGTTCAGATTCTGGCATGGGTCCACAGTATGTATCAGCACAAGGATGCAATGATGCCCCTTCACCTAAGAATTACAAAACATTGTTATACGTAGAAGCTAGAGAGTAAAAGCCCTGTCCCGCGGTACGAGTTCATTCCAAGAGCTCTCCCGAGTTAAAAAAAAAATCAAACTCATGGTAAGCACGGGGAATGAACGTAGCGGGTACGTCGGAGCTCGGGGACATCTCTTAGCGGCTCGTAACGCTAACGGCAGGTACTCGGGAAGACTCGCTAACGCAGGTAAGCACGGGAAGACTCGTGAAGATTTTTCAACGTTGAAAAATGTCCACGAGAGCCCCGAGTACCAACGAGTGGCCTTTACCGTAAATCTTCGAGTTCGAATCAGGGCAAACTCGGGAGAGCTTTTGGAATGAACTCGTACCGTGGGACAGTGCTTTAAATCAGAAAACTGGTAATATTTAAAAAACATTAATATTATAGAGGAAATATAATGATGCCAGGATTACAATCACTTAAATAGTTGATAATGATTTGCTTTTGTAGATTAGAATAATGTTTGAAATCACCTCTATATGTCTGAAACATGAAAACATAATCATCACATGGAATCTAAAAAGCAGAAAATGTCAAAATGCATAGCACCTGAAATAAAAAGTCACGTTTCTATTTAATTGTTGACCATAGGAGTTTCTATATTTTCATTTTATAAATATAAGCCAGGTTTGACAGAGACCTTCTTCTGCCCAGTTTGTTTTATGATGTCAGGTGTCATGGTAGATAAAGATAGCCAAAATACTCCATATTGTCATTATCTGACAATATATATACTAAAAATATATAACTGCATATAATTTCACTACACCGAAAGGTGTATGTGACAAAATAAATTTGAAATCTCTTGAAAATATATAACTGATGTAATCATGCCAATTATACTATGGGAACATAAAATCAGGTTAATGCACAACTTTTATTAAAGTTATACAAAAATATCAAATAAAACATATTTTCCATTAGTAATGAGAGATTTAATTTGTAAACTTTGTAATTACACTAAATATCTTCTTATACTTTTACTTCTTAGAATCACCTTTTGGTTTTCTCTCTTTTGAGTTAGAGGAAATTTTTAAAATAAGCCATGTTTAAAATTCATGCAGTGGAGAATAGATGCAGTCCCTGTGGTGAAGGAACTCCCACGGCATTGTTGCCTAGGTAGGACATTTTAATGTTTTAGGCCAGCAACAAAGAAGAAACTACTTAGAAAGATTCTTGTGCAAAGGTTACAGTGATGCACTGCTGTTGATTGTCATTCTGTCTTTACTTTGTGTACTAGTCATGTCTCTACTATTTATTTCATTCCCATTACATGTTTTTCCTCTACCTGCTAAATTTTTGTAAGGCGTCCTTGAGACTCTTGAAAGGCGCCCATAAATAAAATTTATTATTATTAATATTATTATTATTATTATTATCATCAAGAGGTGAGTGGATTTTCCATTGTTGATGATGAACATTGCACATATCCTACTACATGAGAATTACTATGATTATCTGAACATGCAGGATAATATTGTTCAAGTGTTATTGCACACATGCAAGGGCTGCTTCAATGTTTGAATCTAATCCATTCTTTTTTTGTCAGAGGGGGAATCATCAATCAATTATCACATAAAAACACAATAAAGAAAACATATTTATGTAGAAGGAAAGGAGGACAGAAATTATTTAAAAAAAAGTGAAACAGCAAGGAAACAGACCCATCAGCCCAACCTGTCCATGCCAACTAAGATGTCTCATCTAGGCTAGCCCATTTGCCCACCTTTGACCCATATCCCTCTAAATCTACGAATAATTTTGGATGGTCGTGTAAAAGTAACTGCATAAATTTGATGAGCCAAATTGAGTTTCTTCTGTAAACTCTGTGAGACTAAGTTGGATAGCAAAGAGCATGCTGTGTGCTAATCCTGCTTCACCCCATTAGAATGCACACTAATTTTTTGCTGTTTGCCCAAAGCAGCAAATGCTATTTACAGTGAAAACAAATAACTTTGTTTGCAGGTTACTGCAAAAAACTAATTCATGAGCAAACAACAACTCAAAACTAGTCTGCCTCTGCTGCATCAGATGTGTAGGTACAGGAGGAGAGATATCCTGTATCCAGAGAGGCAAGAAGGCTCTTCAGTCATTCACTCAAATGGCAGTGGAAGAAGATGATTGCAGTAGTCAGTGCCAGCATCGAACCCTAGGTGCTCTAATTGCAGTGCTGCCTAAAGTTCTATGATTTAGAAGTTCTATCATCAAATGCAATATTCTACAAACCACATCTTAGCTTCAGAGGCTGTGCAGTGCATCATGCTCCACTGCTGCCTTGAACCCTACAACCGCAGGCCCCCCCATCTTCCCCATAGTGTGCGAGTATATGTGAGAGGGGAGCATAAATGGATAGAGGGGAGTATATACTCATGTATAAACAATTTTAAAAGATGGAAGCTCAGGATATATTTTTATTCAAAGTGTGATAAATATTTGTAATAGACTACAACTAAGAGGTGGATAAATGACTTAATCGTTCAAATGACTATAAATTAGATTGACATGGGATGGGGTTCACTGAATTTATCTTATTACCTTTATTATCAAGAGAAATGAAAAATATTTCACGTCTGAACTTACTGCACCACTTGATCTTCCAATTCCGATTGGCATCAACACCGCGGCAACTGAAATTAGTACTGTTGGAACGTGTTTTTCTCCGGAATCTATCCTAAATATGATGCAAAAATAGTATATCTAAAAATTATGATCAGCGCAACCTTTTAAATAATATCTTCTCTAATTGCTTGCAGCATGAAGCAAAAGACCATCTGAAAATGCAGAGCCATGAGATTATTTCTAAGAACTGGAGACAAATTTTCTTTAGGAGATCAAAGAAAGAAAAATAATTTTAATTGCCCTTTAACTTTATGAATTCATTCATTATGTTATAGAATGCAAGAGATCAAACTGCTTCTTTTAAAGAAGACATCAAGATGGACTAATTGAAACTGATCTTTAGATGACATGATTAAGAGAATTAAATCAAATAATTCACTTACAGTTGTCCAGCTGTAATGGTATCCGTCTACATTAAAAACAGGCATGACGTAAAAATACAGTTGATTTAGAAGCCTTCGGATTACAGGATCACTGCGATATTTTTGTACAGCCTTAAGTAGAAGAAAAAAAGTGTTTTTGCTTCAATCCAAAATATATTATAATTGAAAACCCATAGCACTCACTGCATATGCAGGGTTAAAATACTTTTCTGATAGAAAGTCTTAATCTACACATTGTTATTTACATTATGAAAACAATGTGATTTACATTCATAGAATCATAGAGCTGTACATGCTACAGTATGGAAACAGGCCCTTAGGCCCACCTTGTCCATGCTGACCAAGTTTGTCATGTTGGGCTAGTCCCATTTAACTTGCATTTAACCCATATCCTTCTAAATTAATAATAATAATAATGGATGGGATTTATATAGCGCCTTTCTAATACTCAAGGCGCTTTACATCGCATTATTCATTCACTCCTCAGTCACACTCGGTGGTGGTAAGCTACTTCTGTAGCCACAGCTGCCCTGGGGCAGACTGACGGAAGCGTGGCTGCCATTCTGCGCCTACGGCCCCTCCGACCACCACCAATCACTCACACACACACACACACATTCACACACAGGCAAAGGTGGGTGAAGTGTCTTGCCCAAGGACACAACGACAGTACACACTCCAAGCAGGATTCGAACCGGCCACCTTCAGGTTGCCAGCCGAACACTTAGCCCATTGTGCCATCTGTCATCCCAAATTCTTCCTATACTTGTCCAAATGTCTTTTAATAATCACAATTGTCTCTGCTTCTAGAGCTTATTCTGGTAGCTCATTTCAGAAACGACTGCCCTGAGTGAAAAAGTTGGAATGGATGGAACGGAATGGAATAATTTATTGTCACACGTGACAATACGGCGTGAAATTCTTTGCTTGCATGCCCAAGGTATGCAAATAGTCGCAAAATACAGTGCCGACAAAGTTACAATCTAACTGTGTTCATATGTTCTCCCCCCTCCCCCTCCCCCCTCTCTGGGTCGTCCATTGTTCTCCCCACCCCCACTCCTCCCTCACGGCAGCCCCCCCACGCCGGATTCCCCCGACGCTGTTAAGATGCCGCTGCGGTCGTTCTTAAATCTCTCCCCTCTCACGACAAACCTATGCCATCCAGTTTTAGAATCCTCCACCCCAGGAAAAACACTGTGAGCGTTCACGTTATCTGTGCCCCTCATGATTTTGCACACCTCAATAAGGTCACCCCCTCAGCCTCAATCATTCTAAAAAGTCCAAGCCTATCCAACCTCTCCCAACAACTCAAGCTTGCAAATTCAGGTAACATCTTTCTAACTAAATGACATCCTTTCTGTAGCTAGGCAAACAGAACTGCACACAGTATTCCCAGTGTGGTCACACCAACAATTTGTGCAGCTGCATCATAATGTGCCAACTTTTATACTCAATAACCTTCCCAATGAAGGCAAGCATGCCAAATATATTCTCACCACACTGTTCACCTGACTCACCACCTTTCGGGAACCATGCACATGTGCTCTCAGATCTATCTGTTCAGTAATCTCCCCAGGCCTCTATCATTTACTAACCAAGTCCTGCCCTGGTTCGACATGCCAAAGCGTAACATCTCATATTTGTCAGAGTAAAATTCCATTTGCCATCTCTTGGCCCAGCTTCCCAACTTAGATAACCTTCTTCACTATCTACCCCCTAGATACCAATAGATACCCCCTATTTTAGTGACATCTGCAAAATTACTGATAATATTAGGTACATTGTCAACCAAATCATTAATGGATATCAAACAGCAGCGGACACAGCACCAACCTCTGTGGCACTCCAGTGGTCCTAAGCCTCCAATCAGAAAGATAATTCTTCACTACTGCCCTTTGACTCCAATTTGAATTCAATTGGCTAGCTCACCTCAGATTCCATGCGATCTAACCTTCTGGCCGAGCCTGCCATGCACTAGCTCTATGTTATCTCAGGCTCGCATCCTTAATGCTAGGGGCAATTTACAGAACCCAATTAACCGACAAACCTTCACTTCTTTGGAACATGGGAGGAAACCAGAGCAGCCAGAGAAAACCCATGTGGTCACAGAGAGAATATATAAACTCCATACAGACAGCCCTTTGCACGAAGGGTGGCATAGTTAATTTCATGGAAGTTAAAATTTGTCACTAATGCTACCCTATTATTTTTATAGTGAAGTGCAATCTCCTTACACATCTAATCCACAATCAATGAGGATAGGTGACAAACCATCCTCTACAATAATCCTCAACACTGGCGTCCTGTGAGAATGCGTTCTTAGCCCCCTACTATAATCCTTATACACCCATGACTGTAGAGTCAAATACAATCCAATTTAATTTAGGTTCACAGACGACAGCAAATGATGATGAGATGGAGTACAAAAAGGACATTGAGAACGTTGCAAACTGGTGCTTTGACAATAACCTCTCCCTCAATGTCGGCAAGACAAAAGAGATTGTGATTGACTTCAAGAAGTGAAGCAGTACATATACCCTGCCTACAAACAAAAACATTGATACATTGATGGCGCCAAAGTGGTTGATCGAAAGCTTCAAGTTATTAGGAATAAATATTGCCAGCAATTTGTCCTGGACCATCCACATCAAAGCTATGAAAACACACCGCCTCTACTTCCTTAAAAGGCTTAGCAAGTTCAGCATGTCCCCAAATACCCTCACTAACTTCTACATATGTGCTGTAGAAAGCATGTTATCATGGTGCATCACAGTTTGGAACAGTTCCATTCAAGACCACAAGAAATTGCAGAGAGTTGTGGATGTCACGCAGACCATCATGCAAACAACCTCTCTTCCGCTGACTTCATCTACACATCACACTGCCTCGGCAAGGCCACCAGCATAATCAAGGCAGTCACGGAGGCGCAGCATTAGAGTTGCTGCCTTACAGCCTTGCGGAGACCCGGGTTCGATCCCGACTATGGGTCTGTACGGAGTTTGTACGATCTCCCCGTGATCTGCGTGGGTTTTCTCCGAGATCTTCGGTTTCCTCCCACACTCCAAAGACGTACAGGTTTGTAGGTGAATTGGATCGGTAAATGCAAAAATTGTCCCTAGTGGGTGTAGGATAGTGTTAATGTGCGGGGATTGCTGGTCAGCCCGGACCTGGTGGGTTGAAGGGCCTGTTTCCGCGCTGAATCACTAAACTAAAGGCACAGTCTCATTCCCTTTTTTTGCCGTCTCCCATCAGGCAGAAGGTACAGAAGTTTGAAAATGAATACCTCCGGATTCAGGGAGTTTCTTCCGACCTCATTGGTGACCTTTGAACTATCTTTTTTTAATTTAATTTTATTCTCTGACATTTCCACAATCCACATTTTAATTGTGGGTGTTATAGGGCCTTTTCAAAATTTTAATATTAATTTTTTCTCGGTTATTATACTGTAGTCGAGGAAATTTCTTTGGCTTGTTGTGAGTGTTAAACTTTGTTCTGATATTCCAAGTATTATTAATTTTGAGTCTGGATCCAGTTTAGTATTAATAACTTCTGAAATTATTTCAAAAATATCAGTCCAGAAATGTTTAATTTTTGTACAATTTGCAAACTTATGTGTTAAATTAGCCTCTAGATGTAGACATTTATCACAAATAGGAGAGATATGTGGGAAGATTCTATTTAGTTTTATTTTGGAGTAGTGTAATCTATGTAAGACTTTAAATTGTATTAAAGCATGTCTGGCATTTAACGAGCATTGATGTATATGTTGTAAACTTTCGTCCCACATATCTTTCGTTATAGGATGACCTAATTCATTTTCCCATGTGTATCTATTTGGTTCCATCGATGGTACCGCGTTGTTTAGGAGGGTGTTATAAATATAAGCTATTAATTTTTCAGTTTTAGGATGCTTGTTCAAACATTCATCAAGGATTTCTGGTTCCCTAGTCCTGTAGACTTGTGTATTAGATTTAACATAATCTCTAATTTGTAGATATCTGAAGAGATTATTTGAGTGCAGTCCATGATTCTGTTGTAACTCTTGAAATGAAAGAAAAGTGCCTTTCCCATAAAGATGTCCAATTTTTTTAATTCCATAATTTTTCCATTGTGTTAAACCTTTATCCAATAAGGATGGCTTGAATAAAGGATTATTTACAATGGGAAGGCATAGTGGTCTATTATTCAGTTTTAAAGCTTTTTTTAATTGTTTCCAAATTCGTATTCCACTATGTATTATGGGGTTTTCCTTATAGGTTTTTTTGTGCAGTTTTGTGGGAGCAAATATAATCGGACCAATTTCAAAAGGTAAACAGTCTTCCTTTTCCATCCTTAACCAATCTGGTTGTTGATCCATTTCTTCCAGCCAGAAATTCATGTTTTTAATATGGACTGCCCAGAAATAAAACAAGAAATTTGGCAAAGCCAAACCTCCATTTATCTTTGACTTACATAAATGTTTTTTACTTATTCTATGATTCTTATAATCCCAAATAAAACTTGTAACAATGGAATCGACTTTTTTGAAAAAAGTTTTTGGGATATATATCGGGATTAATTGAAATAGGTACAGTAGTTGCGGTAAGAAGATCATTTTTAGAGCATTAATTCTACCAAGCATTGAAATGGGAAGTGTTTTCCAGTATTGAATATTCTTGTGTAGTTTATTCAGTAAGGGTGGAAAATTTAGTTTAAATAAAGAGGTACATGTCTTAGTTACATAGATTCCTAAGTATTTAAGTTTATCTTTAACTATTTTAAAAGGGAATTGTTGTAATGTATGTAAATTGAGTTTTGTTATTGGCATGATTTCACTTTTATTCCAATTCTATATCCTGAAAACTGACCAAATTGAGTTATTAAATTTAATAGATTTGGAATACTAGTTTCTAACTTTGTAATATATATTAGTACATCATCTGCATATAAAGAAATTTTATTCCTTGTGTCTCTAGTGTTGTATCCGTATATTCCTGGATGGGTTCTAACGCTTTCTGCTAATGGTTCAATTGCAAGAGCAAATAATAGTGGGGATAGTGAACATCCTTGTCTACAACCTCTAGAGAGATTAAATTTAGTTGTTAACATTTGGTTTGTTAATATTCTAGCTGTTGGATTAGAGTATAACAATTTAACCCATGTACAGTACTTCTCTCCCAATTGAAATTTTTCTATCACAGAAAATAAATATGGCCATTCTACCTGGTCAAATGCTTTTTCAGCATCTAACAAAATAATTGCTAGATCTGCATTAGGAATTCTATTGGAGTATATAATATTGAATAGTCTTCTCAGATTATAAAATGAGTAACGTTTTGGAATAAAACCTGTTTGGTCGGGGTGTATTAATTTGTTAATCACTAAACTCAATCTATGAGATAGAATTTTAGTTAATATTTTCTGATCAGTATTTAAGAGAGCTATTGCTCTATATGAACCTGGGTCTTCAAGATCCTTATCCGTTTTTGGTATGATTGTAGATTCATTTAGAGTTTCTGGGAGTTTCTGTTGAGTGTAAGCGTATTTGTACAGTGTCTGTAGGCGTGGTGAAACCAGATCATAACATTTTTTTAATAAAATTCAGAACTTAGACCATCAGGACCTGCAACCTTTCCGTTTTTTAAAGATTTAATTGACTCTTCGATGTCTTTTATCGTAATTTCAGCACCTAGTGATTCTCTCTCTTTCTGATCTAAACCCGCAAGATTACATTTGAACTATCTTTAATTGGACCGTATCAGACTTAATCTTGCACTAAATGTTGTGCCATTTATCCTACAATGTGGACAGCTTTATTTTAATCACGCTTAGTATTTTCCTTGACTGGATAGTACACAAACAATAGCTTTTCATTGTATCTCGGTACAGGTGATAATAATAAACTAAACTAAACTCACCTATGCCAACCAAGTTTATCTGCTCATCTCAATTGTCTGCATTTGACCCATATTATTCAAAATCTTTTTCATCCATAAACCTGTCCGAATGTTGTTTAAAACGTGCAATTGTACTGGCCGCCACTGCCTCCTCTGGCAGATTGGTCTTTATACCCACACTTCCTGTGTGAGAAACCTGCTCCTCAGGTCCTCTTTAAACCCTTCCCCTTTTACTGTAAAACTAAGCCCTCAATTTGTAGACTCCCTTACCATGGGTAAAATACTATGACCATCTACCTATGTATGCCTCTCATAATTTTGGAAATCTATATAAGGTCACCACTCAGCCTTGTTCACTTCAGGGAATCTGTCCCAACCTATCCGATTGCTCCTTATAGCTGTGAAAATCCTTTCTGCACCCTTTCTGACTTCATCATATCCTTCCTATGCCATGGCAATCTGAAATGTACATAATGGACCAGTTCAAGGAAAGGACAGAAGATGAAAGAGGAAAATAAAATTAAGAAATACTACAGTGGCCAGTGGACAATGAAGCATGCACTGCCATAGAAAATGGTTGAGAAAAAAGGAAATAAGGATCCAAATTATTGGTCATTGGTCAGGCAGCATCTCTGGAGAAAAAAAGATGGGTGCCAAAAGGTTGCCGGCTCGGATTTGTTCCAGTTCCCTCCCCTATACTTTTAGTCTGAAGAAGGGTTCTGACCTGAAAAGCCACCCATCCTTTTTCTCCAGAGATGCTCCCTGACCCGTGGAGTTACTCTTGCACTTTGTGTCTACGTTGTTCTATTTTCTGCATTTATATGGGTATATGCTTGACACTACATAATCAAGGCTTACACAACTGAAAACGTATATTGCTGCAGTAAAATATCTTCAGAAATATGCATTAAAATTTTAAAATTCTGTTATTTTACTTTAACCCATTACTAATTTACCTAACCATCCTTTAACCCAGTTAGCTTTAGAATCTTGATTATTCTTACGGTGAGAAACATTATCCTCGTCTCCCCTCAAATCTTTTTCACTCTTCCACTTCTTTCCTCCTCAGACACCCTTTTGTCTCGATTTTACCGACAGCCTTTGTCACTATCACCATCCGAGGTCCAATCACCCTCCCTTCGCCTGTATCATCGGCCCTCACCCGACCCTCGGTCCTCACCCGACCCGCGGAGCCCACCCGACCCGCGGAGCCCAACCGACCCGCGGCCCTCACCCGACCCGCGGAGCCCAACCGTCCCGCGGAGCTGGAGAACGCCAGGTGAGCCCCGGAGCTGGAGAACGCCACCCGACCCGTGGAGCTCACCTGACCCTCGCAGCTGGAGAACACCACCCGACCCGTGGAGCTGGAGAACGCTACCCTAGCCGTGGAGCTCACCTGACCCTCGCAGCTGGAGAACACCACCCGACCCGTGGAGCTGGAGAACACCGCGGAGCTGGAGACCGCCACCCGACCTGCTGGGCTGGAGAACGCCAGGTAAGCCCCGGGGCTGGAGACCATCAGCAGAGCCATGGGGCTGAAGACCGCCTGCGGAGCCACGGAGACGCAGACGCGGAGCAACGGAGCGGCAGAACACCAGCGCGCACCAAGCCAGCACGGCCGACCAGAAGCACCAACAGACGACAACGCGTACGAAAACACCGCCGGGGACGCAGAGGTGGGTTAAAGGCCAGGTTAGAGCTAGCCCCACACAGGGTAGCGATTCCCAGCCTTTTCCTCGCCAACGTGCGCTCACTGGCAAACAAAATGGACGAACTCCGGCTAAGGATCACCTCCCACAACTGGATCAAGGACTGTAACATCCTGATCTTCACGGAAACTTGGCTCAACACTGACGTTCCTGACAGCGCCATCCAGCTATCGGGGCGTCATTTACTCCGAGCGGACAGGACATCAGACTCCGGTAAGACCAGAGGTGGGGGTCTGTGCATTTATGTAAATAAAGCATGGTGCACGGACTCCACCATCATCGAGAGTCACTGCTCAGCTAACCTTGAGTTCCTCTTGGTTAGATGCAGACCGTTCTATCTGCCCAGAGAGTTCACCTCCACTGTTGTGACTGCAGCCTATATCACTCCTGATGCTAATGCCAAGCTTGCAATGAAAGAGCTGCATACTGCCATTAGCAATCAACAGACGCACAACCCCGAGGCAGCCTTCATTGTTGCGGGTGACTTCAATCACTCTAACCTGAAGACTGTACTCCCCAAATTCCACCAACATGTCTCCTTCCCCACTAGAGTAGACAAGACACTGGACAAAGTCTACACCAACATGGCTGAAGCTTACAAAGCCATCCCCCTCCCCCACCTTGGTCAGTCTGATCACGTCTCATTGTTCCTGCTCCCTAAGTACTCCCCGTTCATCAGACGGGTTAAACCAACTGTGAGGACAGTTAAAGTCTGGTCAGAGGAAGCGGACTTCACACTTCAGCAGTGTTTTGGAATCACTGACTGGAAGGTGTTTGCAGCCCAGGCCACCCTTGACTCCCACACGGACATTGATTCCTACACATCCTCTGTTCTGGACTTTATAAACTCCACCATCAATAGTGTCACCTCCCTCAAACATGTGACCATATTCCCGAATCAGAAGCCATGGATGAACAGCGAGGTCAGAGGTGGGGACGTGAGCAGGGCTGACCTACCGGACGTGAGCACACAGTTAGCTGCAGACTCCACCCAGGACAGGAAGGCTCTGCAGGAACGGAAGGGACGTCACGACCGCGGTGCCACAGGTGCTGTCGCCGAGGGAGGACGGACGGAGCCGCGGCTCGAGAGGCTAACAGAGGCAAAGAGGTTTGCCACGCACTGCAAGGGAGCAGTGGACCAGACAGGAAGAGCGGACGGAATTACCACTAGACAGCCAAACCAGTAGGTAATTTACGGCTGGGGTGAG
Organism: Amblyraja radiata; assembly: GCF_010909765.2. Taxonomy (NCBI): domain Eukaryota; kingdom Metazoa; phylum Chordata; class Chondrichthyes; order Rajiformes; family Rajidae; genus Amblyraja; species Amblyraja radiata. The sequence continues at coordinate 49,064,310 of NC_045959.1, read as the reverse complement.
TACTTTCCCATTTATAGGAGGTAGGATTATATAAATAAGGGGTGTATCAATACAGTAATCCGGGTAGGGGATTCTTAAATAGGACCAGTTAATTACTTATATAAGATGGGCGGCCAGGAGATGTGCCAATACTGTGAGATGTGGGAATTTGTCGACACCATTGATGTAGAAGATCCCTACAGCTGCAGTAAGTGTTTGAGGCTAGAGGAACTCCAGCTCCGCATTGATGAGCTGGAGACCCAACTTCATACGCTGCGGTACATCAGGGAGGGGGAGTATTACCTGGATGTTTTGTGCCAGGGGATGGTCACACCGACCAGTTTAACTAATTCAGTAGGCAGTGAGCAAGGAAAGGAAGGTGTGGCCATAAGCGAGGCAGGTAGGGGGAACCAGGAGGAGATGCGGCAGGAGCCACAGCCCTTGTCCCTGACGAGCATGACCGAGGCTCTTACTCAATGTAAGGACGGGATCAGGGGCTGTGGGAGGGATGAGCAACCTGGCTGCAGCACCGTGGATCAGGGGGCCATTCAAGAGGGGGGAGTTAGAAGAAATGCCGTAGTGATAGGGGATAGTATTATTCATGGGGTAGATAAGGTTCTCTGCGGCCAGCAGAACATGTCCCGAAGGCTGTGTTGCCTACCCGGTGCTAGGGTTAAGGATATCTCTGCGATGCTGGAGAGAAATTTGCAGAGGGAGGGGGAGGATCCAGTGGTCGTGGTCCATGTGGGGACCAATGACATAGGAAGGACGAGGAAGGAGGATCTGCTGAAGGAGTTTGAGCAGTTAGGGAATAAATTAAAAAGCAGAACCTCGAGGGTACTGATCTCCGGATTGCTACCTGAGCCACGGGCCAAATCGGCGAGGGTACGTAAAATTAAAAAGCTGAATGCGTGGCTCAAAGACTGGTGTGGGAAAAATGGGTTTGGTTTCTTGGGCCACTGGCACCAGTACTGGGACAGGGGGGATCTGTTCTGTAAGGACGGACTTCACCTGAACGGTGCTGGGACTGGGGTCCTGGCAAATCATATAACTAGGGCAGTAGAGAGGTCTTTAAACTAAGTAGCGGGGGGGAGGTATCAAGGGGGGTAATAACGGCAGGGGTAGAGGAAATAGAGCAGGGTATCAGTGGGGAAACGGAAAGTCAAAATGTGACAGGAGACAGAATGTGTGAAGATAAAGCTCTAGATGTAAAAGGGGCAAAAACGGAAAGGAAGGGTAGTAAAAATCATCTGAAAATGCTTTATCTAAATGCACGGAGTATTCGAAATAAGATAAATGAATTAACGGTGCAATTAAGTATATATAGTTATGATATCGTGGCCATTACGGAGACATGGCTGCAAGGGGATCAGGACTGGGAGTTAAATATAGAGGGGTACTCGACAATTAGGAAAGATAGACAGGAAAGAAAGGGAGGAGGGGTGGCCCTTTTAATAAGGGAGGGAATAACGGCAATAGAGAGGAAGGATATTGCGTTGAAGGATCAGGATAGTGAAACAGCTTGGGTACAGATAGAGAATAACAAGGGGAAAAAAACACTAGTGGGTGTAATTTATAGACCTCCAAATAGCTGTGACGCTGTTAGTCAGAACATAAATCTGCAAATAGTTGACGCATGTAAAAAGGGAACTGCTGTAATCATGGGGGATTTCAATTTTCATATTAATTGGGCAAACCAAACTGGGCAGGGTAGACTAGAGGAAGAGTTTATAGAATGTATTAGAGACGGGTTCCTAGAACAGTATGTCACAGAACCAACAAGGGGGGAGGCAATCTTGGATCTGGTCCTGTGTAATGAAGCAGGATTAATTAAAAATGTCATAGTTAGGGACTCGTTGGGAACAAGTGACCACAATATGGTCGAATTCCATATTCAAATAGAAGGGGAGCAGGTTGAAACTCAGGCTAGGGTGCTTAGTCTAAATAAGGGGGATTATGAAGGTATGAGGACTGAGCTGATCAAAGTTGACTGGGATAGCAGACTCAAGAATAAGACGGTACATGAGCAGTGGTGTACGTTTAAGGGTCTACTGTATAACCTTCAAGAAAAATTTATTCCTATGAAGAAAAAAAGGGGTAAGGGTAAGAACAGTCAGCCATGGCTCAGTAAAACTATAAAGGATAGTATTCGGCTGAAGGCAAGGGCATATAAGGTAGCCAGAGATAGTGGGAGGGTAGAGGATTGGGAAGCATTTAAAGGTCAGCAAAAAATAACTAAGAGATTAATTAAGACGGGGAAAATAGACTATGAAAGGAATTTAGCGAACAACATAAAAACTAATAGTAAGAGTTTTTATAGCTATATAAAAAGAAAAAGGGTGGCTAAGGTGAACGTTGGTCCATTGGAGGGTGAGACTGGAGAGTTGTTGGTGGGGAACATGGAAATGGCAAAGGCATTAAACGAGTATTTTGTATCAGTCTTCACCATAGAAGACACAAAAAATATTCCAACGCTGGATAAACAGGGGGCGGTAGGAATGGAGGAGCTAAATACTATTAAGATCACCAAGGAGGTGGTATTAGGGAAATTAATGAGACTGAAGGAGGATAAATCCCCTGGGCCTGATGGATTACATCCAAGGGTCTTGAGGGAGATAGCGGTGGGGATTGTGGATGCATTGGTGATAATTTTCCAAAACTCCCTGGAGGCAGGAACGGTCCCAGTGGATTGGAAAATGGCCAATGTAACACCTATATTTAAAAAAGGAAGTAAACAGAAGGCGGGTAACTATAGACCGGTTAGTCTAACATCAGTGGTGGGTAAAATGTTAGAGACAATTATTAAAGAAACACTAACGGGGCACTTGGATAAACATGACTTCATCGGACAGAACCAGCATGGTTTTGTGAAGGGGAAGTCCTGTTTAACGAATCTGCTCGAATTCTTTGAGGAAGTAACAACCCGGGTGGATAAAGGGGAACCGGTGGATGTGGTATACTTGGACTTCCAAAAGGCTTTTGACAAGGTGCCACATAAGAGACTATTGCTAAAAATAAAAAATTATGGGATTGGGGGTAATATATTAGCATGGGTAGAGGATTGGCTAACAAATAGGAAGCAGAGAGTGGGGATAAATGGTTCATACTCGGGATGGCAACCGGTAACTAGCGGGGTTCCGCAAGGGTCGGTGCTGGGACCCCAGTTGTTCACAATTTATATAAATGATTTGGAGGAGGGAACCAAGTGTAATATATCAAAATTTGCGGACGATACAAAAATGGGAGGAAAAGTAGGGGATGAGGAGGATAGGAAGAGTCTGCAAAAGGATATAGATAAGCTAGGTGAGTGGGCAACAACTTGGCAGATGAAATTTAATACTAATAAATGTGAAGTCATTCACTTTGGGAAAAAAAATGATAGGGCAAGTTATTTTCTAAATGAGGAGGAGCTGCGTTGTAATGCAACGCAAAGGGATCTAGGGGTATTAGTACATGAATCACTAAAAGTTAGTATGCAGGTGCAGCAAGCAATCAGGAAGGCCAATGGAGTTTTGGCCTTTATTGCTAGGGGGATTGAGTATAAAAACACGGAGGTCTTGCTGCAGCTGTACACAGTATTAGTGAGACCACATTTGGAATACTGTGTACAGTTCTGGGGTCCATACTTAAGAAGGATGTACTAGCCCTGGAGGCAGTGCAGCGAAGGTTTACAAGATTAATTCCTGCAATGAGGGGATTGACATATGAGGAAAGGTTAAGTAGGCTGGAACTCTACTCTTTGGAGTTTAGAAGAATGAGAGGCGATCTCATTGAAACATATAAGATCGTGAGGGGCCTTGATCGGGTGGATGCACCGAGGATGTTCCCAATGATCGGGGAAACTAGAACTAGGGGACATAGTTGCAGAATAAGGGGGGGCTCTTTTAAAACTGAGATGAGGAAGAACTTCTTCACCCAGAGGGTGGTTAATTTATGGAATTCACTGCCCCAGGGAGCAGTGGAAGCAGAAACGTTAAATATATTTAAGACTAAAATAGATGGTTTTTTAGCTGCCAAGGGGATAAGGGGCTACGGGGAGAGGGCAGGGATATGGACCTAGGTATGGTTAGTATAGTAAGACCTGAGTGATCTCCTGGACAAGTGTCGATCGCCTGGATTGGGGTCGGAGAGGAATTTCCCGGATTTTTTTTCACGAATTGGACCTGGGTTTTTATCCGGTTTTTTGCCTCCCCCAGGAGATCACGCGGTTCTTGGGGTGGAGAGGGGTGATAGCGGTATAAAGGGGAGGGTAGTGTCTTGTGTTCTGTGTCTTGTGTCTACTGTTTGTGGGTAAGTGTGTCTGTTTAGTGTTCAGCCATGAGCGAATGGCGGTGCGGGCTCGACGGACCTGGTGGTCTACTCTCGCACCTACTTTCTATGTTTCTATGTTTCTATGTCAGGCTACTGCTGAAAGCACGGGACATCGCTTTCAGGCAATGCTCGAGCCTACTGTTCAGCCAGGGCTAACCTGAAGAGGGGCATCAAGTAGGCCAAGCACTGCCATAAGCTCAGGATTGAGGAGCACTTCAACAACAACTCCGACCCCCGACGCATGTGGCAAGGCATCCAGGCCATCACGGACTACAGACCCTCCAACACCACCCCCACATCCAGCGACGCCTCCTTCCTTGAGGAGCTTAATCACTTCTATGGCCGCTTCGACAGGGACAATCTAGAGACAGCCATCAAGGCTGTGCTACTTGCCGATCACCAACCCCTCACACTCACCCCCTACAACGTATACGTGGCACTGAGTAGGACTAATGCACGTAAAGCTGCTGGCCCTGACGGCATCCCCGGGCGCGTGCTCAGGGCCTGTGCTGCGCAGCTGACAGGCGTCTGGACTGACATCTTCAACCTGTCACTTGTCCAAGCAGTTGTCCCCACGTGCCTTAAAACCACCTCCATCGTGCCAGTGCCAAAACACTCCACTGCGGCAAGCCTTAACGACTTCCGCCCAGTTGCACTTACCCCCATCATCACCAAGTGCTTCGAGAGGCTGGTCCTGGCACACCTCAAAAGCTGCCTACCCCCCACACTGGATCCCTATCAGTTTGCCTACCGCAAGAACAGGAGTACGGTGGATGCCATCTCAACGGCACTTCACTCTGCCCTCTCCCACCTCGACAACAGAGACACTTACGTAAGAATGCTGTTCATCGATTACAGCTCAGCATTCAACACCATTATACCATCAAAACTGATCACCAAACTCGGTAACCTGGGCATCGACCCCTCCCTCTGCAACTGGATACTGGACTTTCTAACCAACAGACCCCAGTCTGTTAGGTTAGACAAGCACACCTCTTCAACCCTCACCTTGAACACCGGCGTTCCACAGGGCTGTGTGCTGAGCCCCCTCCTCTATTCCCTCTTATGACTGCACACCTGTACATGGTACTAACACCATCATCAAGTATGCAGATGATACAACGGTGATTGGCCTCATCAGCAACAACGATGAGTCGGCCTACAGGGAGGAGGTCCAGCACTTAGCAGCATGGTGCGCTGACAACACCCTGGCCCTTAACTCCAAGAAGACCAAGGAGCTCATTGTAGACTTCAGGAAGTCCAGGGGCAGCACGCACACCCCCATCCACATTAACGGGACGGAGGTGGAACGTGTTTCTAGCTTCAGGTTCCTGGGAGTCAACATCTCCGATGACCTCTCTTGGACCCACAATACCTCAACTCTGATCAAGAAGGCTCATCAGCGTCTCTTCTTCCTGAGGAGACTGAAGAAGGTCCATCTGTCTCCTCAGATCCTGGTGAACTTCTACCGCTGCACCATCGAGAGCATCCTTACCAACTGCATCACAGTATGGTATGGCTACTGCTCTGTCTCCGACCGGAAGGCATTGCAGAGGGTGGTGAAAATTGCCCAACGCATCACCGGTTCCTCGCTCCCCTCCATTGAGTCTGTCCAAAGCAAGCGTTGTCTGCGGAGGGCGCTCAGCATCGCCAAGGACTGCTCTCACCCCAACCATGGACTGTTTACCCTCCTACCATCCGAGAGGCGCTACAGGTCTCTCCGTTGCCGAACCAGCAGGTCCAGGAACAGCTTCTTCCCGGCGGCTGTCACTCTACTCAACAACGTACCTCGGTGACTGCCAATCACCCCCCCCGGACACTTATTATTATTTATTCAAATCATTTGCTATGTCGCTCTTCCAGGGAGATGCTAAATGCATTTCGTTGTCTCTGTACTGTACACTGACAATGACAATTAAAATTGAATCTGAATCTGAATCTGAATCCACCTATCACTTTCTAGGCTTTTCCAGTTTACCTCTGTTTTCCACATTTCTCTCCTTTACTCCATCGTTTCGAAGAAGGGTCCCGACCTGAAACGTCATCTGTACATTTCCCTCCACAGATGTTATCTGACCCGCTGAGTTTCTCCAGCACTTTGTTTGTCACTCAAGATTCCAGTAACTGTAGTCTCTTGTGTCTCCATTCCAATTATGACTAAAGCTGCATTATAAATCATGCTGTATTTCTTTCACGTAAATAAAAGTGCCACATCTTAAAAATGTTGTGGCTTAATTTGCGTACCTCTTCTAAAGTGTGATAGACTTCATAGTTGTAGAGAGGATTAGACCGGCGGCAGCGAGCACAGGAGCCACTTTGCTCCTCCATTAATTCTTGAAGATCAGAAACAAGGATCCTAACATTGAAAAAGATGGAAAATTCTTGCAGTTAAGAAACTCTGCTCAAAGTTTTATCAAGTAGTGTGTGGCACACACATCACTATGAACACAACATTGTCCTTTGGCCACGTAACCAGGAAACCCGGCATCTGTTCACTGATGGGGGACGATTGCTTAGATTCCAGCACTCCTTTCGACCCAGTCAATGGCATTTTCCAGAATTTACATTGATCAAGAATATTGCCAAATTCTCCTCCATGTCGCAACCTGGAGAGTTCAAGAAAACAAAGACACAAAGTATTGGAGTAACTCAGTTGGTCAGGCAGCATCTCTGGAGAATATTGTGTCTTTTTTTTTGTAAACCAGCATCTGCAGTTCCTTGTTTATTCATGAATAATTCAAAAGCCGGTTCAGTAAAGTGCTGGTGATGTCTATGCTCTCTGATGGAGAGAAGGTTCTTTTAGCAGCGTGATTCCTGCAATATCCTCCACTCACCTAAAACCTCCACCCTCATCCTGTCAAAAAACAATCTTTCAGACTAGGCTTCCAATAGCACCAGCAGTCTGTTTTTTAGATATTTTTGTGGTTGTAATATCTCAATTAAGTTCTAGACTAATATAAAACCACAAGTGCAAGTTTTCAATCGTGACACTGTTAAGTTGGTACTCAGTGGCTAAATACACACGTTTGAGAAAAGATGATCTAGTAAAGCTCCATTATTGTCGTTATCACTTGCAATTACTTTCATATGCCATTGAAGCAGAATTAGACCATTCAGCCCGTTGAGTCTGCTTCCCCCTTCAATCATGGCTGATCGATGTTTCCCTCTCATGCATATCGCTCAGTTTACTGAGACACACGAAGAATGTTCAGATTTGACATCAGAGCAAGGCGACATCACAGGATTGTGAAGAAAATATCAAAAATAATTCAGAGAGCAGGTGAATGATAGAAAATCGTATAAAGATACAATATACATTAAGTGAAGTAACAAAGTTATACTGTTGATATGAAGAAAATGTAGGTAAAATGAAAATAAAAGGCAAAAACTAATGTAAAATGTACACAATAGCTCATATAGTTTTTCTCAGTCAGATGTTTATGTGAAATTTTTCAACCAAATATATTTTTTATTGAGAAATATCACATAATTAGCTGCATTTTTTAGTTGACTTTTACTCAATTCTAATTCAAACAGCTCTTATTTTTTGTAAAATTGTAGTAAGTGCAAAGCGGAATTACCCTGGCCTACAGTGCTTCTCCCAAGTAATCAATGTAATACAGATCTCCACAAAATATGATATTGGCTATTTAAATCAAATCAATCAATAAAGAATTTGTTCAATAAAACATTTCTCTTTAGAAGCAACATTGTCCAAAGCAACAAAGAATATGAAGTTGCTTATTTTCTCTCTAATTTCTTCTGGCCATCAATAACGATAAACAAAATAGATAGAATTTGAAGAATCAGAGGAAAAATATAGGGATTAAAAATACCCTGTGTTTTTGAATTCTCTGTCCTATAGCCCACCTATAGGGTGGCTTGGAATGTTCTGCAAGCAAATTCAATGGTAACATTCCAAAGAGATTGAGATATATTTTTGAAAAGTAAAGCTGGAAGACTAAGAAAATCTGTGAAGAGGAGTTTCTTTAGAACTAAGCAGCCTTTCTATTTTCTGACAGGCTGCAGTGGGGCTTAAAATTGGTGATTTCTAACTTGGAGGCATGAATATCATTGGACCTACGTGCCATCCTTCGATTCACTTCATTTTATGTCTTAACTCTGTGGATCAGACAAATTTGGTTGATAAGCAACTGTAGAGGGTCCAATACAAGCCCTTTCTTTTAATATTGTGCAGGTTAAGTTAGAAAATGCCATTACAAATTAAGTTTAAGCCTCTTTCGAAACATAATAGGTTTCATGTGCGTAATATTTTAAAATGTGAGTTCATATATATCACATTCCTTTCAGATACACTCTGTAATATTTTTGCATCTCATGCTGAATATATTAATACTGTTCCTTCAACTGCTACCCGAATTAACGGAGACAAGTGTCACTGAACTGAATTGTTTTTAAAGCATAAAATAATCTTTTGTATTGTGTGTGAAAGAATGAATTGATTCACAATGAGTAGCGACAGTACTGCCTATTGTATGCATTCCTGTGTGACAGTAAAATCTGTTGGCATTAAAAATAGATTGAATAAGTTTCAAGGCAAGTTAGAGACAATAATCCATAAAAACATAACAGCAACAGAAAAGCTAAATCACCAGTCTCAGAATTTGCACGTGAAATGTGCTGCAAAGTAGCTGGTTTGGATGACCTACAGGTATATGTAGCAATGATGAGTTTTCTGATTGATGAGAAATGCAGACACTGACAACAATAGACTGGGTAGACACAAAATGCTGGAGTAACTCAGCGGGTCAGGCAGCATCTCTGGAGAGAAGGAATGGGTGACCTTTCGGGTCGAGGCCCTTCTTCAGACGAAGTTACTCCAGCATTTTGTGTCTACCTTCGATTTAAACCAGTTAGAAACATAGAAACATAGAAATTAGGTGCAGGAGTAGGCCATTCGGCCCTTCGAGCCTGCACCGCCATTCAATATGATCATGGCTGATCATCCAACTCAGTATCCCGTACCTGCCTTCTCTCCATACCCTCTGATCCCCTTAGCCACAAGGGCCACATCTAACTCCCTCTTAAATATAGCCAATGAACTGGCCTCGACTACCCTCTGTGGCAGGGAGTTCCAGAGATTCACCACTCTCTGTGTGAAAAAAGTTCTTCTCATCTCGGTTTTAAAGGATTTCCCCCTTATCCTTAAGCTGTGACCCCTTGTCCTGGACTTCCCCAACATCGGGAGCAATCTTCCTGCATCTAGCCTGTCCAACCCCTTAAGAATTTTGTAAGTTTCTATAAGATCCCCTCTCAATCTCCTAAATTCTAGAGAGTATAAACCAAGTCTATCCAGTGTTTCTTCATAAGACAGTCCTGACATCCCAGGAATCAGTCTGGTGAACCTTCTCTGCACTCCCTCTATGGCAATAATGTCCTTCCTCAGATTTGGAGACCAAAACTGTACGCAATACTCCAGGTGTGGTCTCACCAAGACCCTGTACAACTGCAGTAGAACCTCCCTGCTCCTATACTCAAATCCTTTTGCTATGAATGCTAACATACCATTCGCTTTCTTCACTGCCTGCTGCACCTGCATGCCCACTTTCAATGACTGGTGTACCATGACACCCAGGTCTCGCTGCATCTCCCCTTTTCCTAGTCGGCCACCATTTAGATAATAGTCTGCTTTCCTGTTTTTGCCACCAAAATGGATAACCTCACATTTATCCACATTATACTGCATCAGCCAAACATTTGCCCACTCACCCAGCCTATCCAGGTCACCTTGCAGTCTCCTAGCATCCTCCTCACAGCTAACACTGCCCCCCAGCTTAGTGTCATCCGCAAACTTGGAGATATTGCCTTCAATTCCCTCATCCAGATCATTAATATATATTGTAAATAGCTGGGGTCCCAGCACTGAGCCTTGCGGTACCCCACTAGTCACTGCCTGCCATTGTGAAAAGGACCCGTTTACTCCTACTCTTTGCTTCCTGTTTGCCAGCCAGTTCTCTATCCACATCAATACTGAACCCCCAATGCCGTGTGCTTTAAGTTTGTAAACTAATCTCTTATGTGGGACCTTGTCGAAAGCCTTCTGGAAGTCCAGATACACCACATCCACTGGTTCTCCCCTATCCACGCTACTAGTTACATCCTCGAAAAATTCTATAAGATTCGTCAGACATGATTTACCTTTTGTAAATCCATGCTGACTTTGTCCAATGATTTCACCACTTTCCAAATGTGCTGCTATCCCATCTTTAATAACTGACTCTAGCAGTTTCCCCACTACCGATGTTAGACTAACTGGTCTGTAATTCCCCGTTTTCTCTCTCCCTCCCTTCTTAAAAAGTGGGGTTACGTTTGCTACCCGCCAATCCTCAGGAACTACTCCAGAATCTAAAGAGTTTTGAAAGATTATTACTAATGCATCCACTATTTCTGGAGCTACTTCCTTAAGTACTCTGGGATGCAGCCTATCTGGCCCTGGGGATTTATCGGCCTTTAATCCATTTAATTTACCCAACACCACTTCCCGGCTAACCTGGATTTTACCTGGAGTTCTTTCCTAAACAATAGACTGGGAATATCCACCGTGTATAATGGATATTACCTTCATAAAAATTAATTGAGAACACTTTCGCAGTGAACAAAGCATAATTTTGTTTTATATGTAGAATTAATCCAATATTTATTAAGTCTGCAAATATAGTACTCATCAGACAGACGTATTATTCTCTGTATTTGTCGTCCTCCCTTTACTACATCTGTCTCTTTTCATAGAGTCCTTTTCTCTGTATATGATTCATATATTTTTCAAAAAGGCTTCAGTAATGCAAAGGCAGTTCAAAACTCATATTGGTAGCTATAAATTTTAAATGGGTTCAAATCTGATAATAACTTCACAAAAAATACTAGATGATTTTTACAACCCACCTGGTTTACCCTAGGGAGGAAATCTGAGGTTCTTATTTATCTGCTCCATCTGTAACCCTTAAATGCTCTCTGAAATAGTTTAGTAGGCTACTCAATTCTACTCTGCTAAATTAAAACAAACTTTGGACAATTTGGACAAAACAGCGATAAACGTTTGACTTTTAATGCTATTGGTAAGTCCTCCATCATCAACTATTAACCAGAAACTCATCTGAACCAGCCATATAAATATTGTGGCCATTAAAGCAGATTAGAGGCTGGTTATTTGTGATTAATTTCTTGGCACGTCAGCTTTCAATGGAGTGCAACGCCAAAAATCTCAAGAAACTTAACACAATCCCAGGCAAAGTGCTCCATTCACTTTTCCAAACATTTATTTTATTTATCAGTGACGTAGAGCATCTCAAGTATGCATCATCGAGCATGTCTATACTTTGATAGCAATATGTTTATTAATTTGTCTAATACATGTTAACCATATACCATTTTATTATCAAACATAGTGTAAATGATATACTTACTTAAACGTCATGCCAGTTTGCAGAAGCGATTGAAAGAACAGCTGTGAACTGTTACTGGGTACATGTATATCCACAACACTACCAAGTTTAATAGAAGCAATACTGCTAGGTTGCCATAAATCCACCTGTAAAGACAGATAAAACCCGTGAATTTGTTTGCATTGATTTATTCAAGATAATACTCTTGTATAAAGGTTTTGCATTTTTAGATTATAATTTTGTAACATGTAATCATGTTTTAATGAAATGAAGTGTGCCTCTTGCAAAACAATCATTTAACAAAATTACTTCCATTGGAATAATAATTGGCAATACAGAAGTTCACTGCCATCCTTTTACTTTCAATTCATACAACAAGGCAAACAGAGTCTTTTTCACAGAGTAGGGGAATCAAGAACTATTTAAATAGGAATCTGATGGGCAACTTGTTCACATAAATTGTAGGAACAAGGAACAGGCTGCCAGATTAAGTCGTTGAGGCAGGTGTAATAACAACATTTAAAAGATACAAGCGCGGACCAGTTGGGTTCTGTTCCTCCAACGCAATATTCCACCAAACTGCGCATGCGCGGCAGACGGACCCGCACCGGTCAGGCACAGGAAAATAGAACTAGCTGAGATGGGCATCTTGGTTGGAGATAGGCACCAGGTGCTGGAGTAACTCAACGGGTCAGACAACATCTCTGGAGAAAAAGGATGGGTAACATCGGAACCCTTCTCTCAATCTGAAGAAGGGGCTCGACCTGAAACATCACCCATCCTTTTTCTCCAGAGATGCTGCTTGACCCACTGAGTTGCTCCAGCACTTTATGCCTATCTTCGGTATAATCCAGCATCTGCAGTTCCTTCCTACGCATCTTGGTTGACATGGATGAGTTGGAGGGAAGGGCCTGTTTCCGCGCTATTGTTGACACTATTTGTGTCACTGGCGTGTTAGGGAAGTGACTCAATCTCCATATTTAAGGACTTTACTTACTTTTCCTTCATTCAACTAGAAAGAGTGGACACAGGGATGTGCCTGCATTACTAGTCCTCCCCCCTCCCCTCCCCCCTCCAGGTTTGTAGACTCAATTCCTATCATATCATGTAATAGAGACCTCCTGGCAAGCTCTGGTCAGTAACACCGAAGTGAAACCTTGATAGTTTTCTGATGGCACCTTATGCAAAGAACCTCTGAGTAATGTTTACTTTTTGCCTTTCCAGCTGCCACTTTGAACATTCTTCCACCCCTCCCTAATCACAGTCGGGTCTATTCTTGAGGCAGCAAGAAGGTACTCCATATCCCTTTAAGGTCTCACAACTAAGTTCCCAGCAAGAGACCTGTTCATCTTCCTCCTTCTCATCTACTTCCTCCTCCTGTCTTTGGTTAGCTCCTGTCATTGGCTGAGCTCACATTTATTGAAGATTATGTAAGCTGTCCATAGGCCATTACAAATCTGTGTTGGTGCGTGGCTGATCATATCCAGGGCTGCCAACTCTCACGCTTTGAGCGTGAGAATCACGCCCTCAAGCAAACTCTCACACCCTCACGCTCATCAGGAATTTCCCACGCTCAGTGGTGAGAAATTTTGTGATCAACGAAAATTTCAAAACTCGGATAAACTGCCTGGTCCGCGAGTGTTGGAGAGCAGGGGCTGCGGGAGGGATGGGAGCAGAACCAGCAGCCGGAACAGATGCGGGGAGCAGGGACGGACGAGTGTTTGCCGGGGCCGGCGTGTCGCTCGCTGCAGCTCTGGCCATGGAGCACTCCGGACAGTGCAAGTCCCGGGCGTCGGAGGCGTCGGAGGCGTCGGAAGCGCCGCTGCCGCGAGAGTCTCTGTGCCAAAGGGACAGACTCTCAAAGGGAGGTGGAGAGAGAGAGAGGGGAAGGAGACAGGGAGACAGTGGGGAGAGGGGGGGGGGGGGTGGGTGAATGGAGAGAGAGAAGGAGGGGGGGGGGGGGGGGAGAGAGGGGGGAGAGAGTGAGGTGGGAGAGGGGTGGTGGAAGTGAGGAGAGGGGTGAGAGGGAAGAAAGAGGGAAGAAGAGGAGGGGGAGTGGAGAGGGAGAGAGGGTAGGAGAGAATGGGAGAGAGAGGGGTGTTGGCTTTAAAAGAGAGAGGGGTAAGATGGGGAAAGAGGGAGAACGGGGGAAAGAGGAGGATGGGGGCAAAGAAAAAGTAGATAGAGGACAGATGGAGAAAGAGAGGGGGAGAGAGGGCAAGGGGAAAGAGTGATTGGTAGGAGGGAAGAAAGTGGGGAAAAGAGGAGGAGAGGGGGAAAACGATGAGAAGGTGAGAGGAGACGAAAGAGAGAGATGGGAAGAGAGAGGGGAGAGTGTGTGGAGAGGGAGAGAGAGGGGGAGATATAGAGGGAGGGAGAAAGAGGTTGGGGGGAAGCGAGGTGGAGAGAGAGGAGAGAGAGGGGGAGGGAGAAGATGGGGAGAGAGAAGAAAGAGAGGGGGAGAGAGAGAGGGGGAGAGAGAGTTAGGGGAAAGAGAGGGGAGAGAGAGTGAGGGGAAAGAGAGGGGAGAGAGAGGGAGAGGGGAGAAAGAGAGAGGAGAGAGGGGACAAGAGAGAGGGGAAAGAGTAAGGTAGGAGGGAGAGAGAGGGAGAGAGAGAGGGGGAGAGAGAGAGGAGAGAGAGTGGGGGGAGAGAGTGGGGGGAGAGAGAGGGGGGAGAGAGTGGGGGGAGAGAGAGGAGGGGAGAGAGGGGAGAGGGAGGGGGGAGATGGAGGGGGGAGTGAGAGGGGGCGGAGAGAGAGGGGGGAGAGAGGGGGGGAGAGAGAGAGAGTCTCTGTGTTGAATTTGCCCAGGTGACCGGCATGGATCTGGCTGCGGCTCGGTGCATCCTGGAGGACAACCAGTGGCTGCTGGAAGTAAGTACCAAGCACTGGGTAGAAACGGTGGAAGGTAGTGGACTTCAAATGGGGGTGGTTGGAGAAAGCATCCTGCTTGCCTGCTAGATTTTCACTTACTATAACTGCAGGAAAAATGTTCCCGATGTTGGGGGCGTTCAGAACCATGGGTCACAGTTTAAGAATAAAGGGGGGGGGGGGGGGCAGTTAGGACTGAGATGAGGACTAACTTTCTTCACGTAGAGAGTTGTGAATCTGTGGAATTCTCTGCCACAGAAGGCAGTGCAGGCCAATTCTCAGGATTTTTTCAAGAGAGAGTTACATTTAGTTCTTGGGGCTAACGACATCAAGGGATATGGGGAAAAAACAGGAAAGAGGTACTGATTTTAGATGAATAGCCATGATCATATTGAATGGCAGTGCTGGCTCGAAGGGCCGAATGGCCTATTCCTGCAGCTATTTTCTATGTTTCTATGCTTGAGTATATGGCAATAACACTCGATCACTTGATTTTGAAGCATTCATGCATGGTGGAGGTATAATGTAGTCATAGAGTGATACAGTGTGAAAACAGGCCCTTCGGTGCAACTTGCCCACACCCGCCAACATGTCCCAGCTACGCTGCCTGCTTTTGGTCCATACCTCCAAACCTGTCCTATCCATGTATCAGTCTAACTTTTTCTTAAATGTTGGGATGGTCCCTGCCTCAACTACCTCCTCTGGCAGCTTGTCCCATACACCCATCACCCTTTGTGTGGATAAAGTTACCCCTTAAAAAGTTACCTCTTAAAAATACTTCATACAAAAAACTTTGAAATCATACTTCTACAGTGCACTAAAACATGATTTTAATACATCAAATTTCAAAAAGTTCCTACCCTTCTTCCACACCCTCTCCCCACTCGGTTGCTCTACTCCCTCACCGGGTACCCCCAAGGCCAGTGATCAGTGATCGCACAGCCTCCCCCCTTTCAAAAACGCTCCAATCCAATTTAAAGCATATATATTGCATTCAAGTGTAGGTTATAAGACTCGCTACAGTATGCACCATATTGCACAATTTCAAGCTGAAAAATGCAAATGTTCCGTACCAATGGGAGGGGGCACCCTCCTCCCAACCCCCAACCCCCCCCCGGTCACGATGCTCCCTCGGGCTTGGTCTCTCGCAAATTTCTCACTCCCAACTCTCACCCAATGTTGGCAGCCCTGTCATATCTGACTGTGTGTGTCAGGTGTCAAGAAAGAGTTTCAATTCCTGCCAAATAGTATGGTTGTCTTCATTGGTCAGGCATAGAGTATAAGAGTTTGGAAGTCACTCAGTCCACTTCGGCCTACACAATCCCTCAGTTACTAAACACTTACACAATCCCTCAGTTACTAACATCTCCCCCTCCTATTCCCATACTAACCTTTCTATCCTGGGTCTCCCCCTCTGTCAGAGTGAGGCCAAACACAAATTGGAGGAACATCAACTCATATTTTGCTTGTGCAGTTTACAATCCAATGGTATGAATATTGATTTCTCTAACTTCAAGTAACACTTGTTTTTCCTCTCTCTCCTTCCCAATTTCTCCAACTAGCATCACTGTCCTCCTTATTAATTTTACTGTTTGTATGCCTCGTGGTCACATTCCCCTCAGCCAACAATAAACCATTCTACATTTCATTGATCATCTTTTGCTTTGATCTGTCGTTTTCACACCTTACCCTTCCATCGCTCCAGTTTCCCCTCTCCTCTGACTCCCAGCCAGAAGGGTCTCGACCCAAAACGCCACCCATTCCTTCGCTCCAAAGGTCTTTTATTGTCACGTGTACCAATTAAGGTACAGTGATATTCGATTTATCATCCAGAGATCCTGCCTATGAGTTCAGAGTCCCGCTGTGTTACTCCAGCATTTTGTCTCTACCATAGGAAGTCATGGTGCTGCTTTATAGTATTTTGGTTAGGCCGCATCTGAAATATAGTGTGCAATTCTGGTTGCTCCACTGCAGGAAGAATGTGGAGGCTTCTGAGAGGGTGCAGAAGAGGTTTTCCAGAATGCTGCCTGGATTAAAGGGTATTAGATATAAGGAGAGGTTGGGAAGACTTGGATTATTTTCTCTGGTACGTCGGAGGTTGATAGAAGTATAGAAAATTATGAGAGGCAGAGAAAAGGTAGACAGTCAGAACCTTTTTCCCCGGGTGGAAGTGTCTAAGACTGGATGGCATAGCTTTAAAATGAAACTGACAAAATTTAAAGATGTTTGGGGCATTTCTGTTTTATACAGAGAGTGGTGTAAGCCTGGAACACACCGTCAGGGGTAGTGATGGTGGAGGCAGATATGATAGTGGCATTCAAGAGGCTTTTAAATAGGCACATGGATATTCAGGGAGGGCAGGGACATGGATAATGTGCAGGCAGATTTGATTTGTTTAGTTTATCATCGTGTTCAGCAAAGAAATTGTGGGCCAGAGGGCCTGTTCCTGTGCTGTACTTTTCTAAGTTCTTTGCTGTTCCTCAGCCTCAAGACAAATTAGGCTAGGCCCATTCTTGCCAATGTGTAGGAAGTAACTGCAGATGCTGGTTTAAACTGAAGATAGACACAAAAAGCATTTCTGGAGTCAGTCAGCTCAGACGACCAGTCTGATGAAGAAGGGTCTCAACCAGAAACGTCACATACTCCTTTTCTCCAGAGATGCTGTCTAACCGGCTGTGTTACTCCAGTTTTTTGTGTCTATCTTCCATTCTTTACGAATATATGAACTGAACCTCAGTACCCTGGGATTAAGAAAGATGATTAGCCAGATATTAATGGCAAAATCTAGGTTATATAGGAACAGCTTCCAATTTCTCTATGTATAGCCTCACATATCGAGTTAAAATTGGGTCAGTCTGAAGAAGGGTCTCGACCCGAAACGTCACCAATTCCTTCTCTCCAGCAATGCTGCCTGTCCTGCTGAATTACTCCAGCTTTTTGTGTCTACCTTGGGTCAGATATTAATTAACTCAATATGGAAAAATCTTGCCTGGTTTCACAGTGTAACTGATCTGTTGACCTGCTGGTCCTCCAAATGAGCTATCCATGATCAATCTATTTCAATAACCAAGAGAAGACCAGCAATTCCCCACTGAGAATATCAAACTGTTACATAAAATTGGGTTAAACCTGGAGCACCAATATAATTCTGTTGAAAACTACTGCAAGATACTCCATGTCATCACTCTAGGCAGCTCATGTGGCGATCTGTAACCAAATACACTTTACATATGCTATGTTCATTTTATCTCCGGATGTCGCTGTCAGATGTGCTGTAAGGAGGATTTTATTCTGCAGATAATAAAACTTAATTCACTAAGAATCATACCTGATCAAAGGCAAACAACAGTTGGTTGCTGCATTTTGAAATGTGATCTTTCTTTTCCTGTTCAGTCATTACTTATTATATACCAATAATGATTTACATTCACTGCAGTTATATAAAGGCTCATTTGTTGCAACACAGTGTTTTAATTAGGATCTTGAAAATATTTAAACCAATTTAATGCTAACTTATTAAAACATTGTCAGAGTGTGAAGTTTACTTGCTTTCTTTGTTGAGTGTAAATAGAATTTTTACGGATGGAAATCCAAAGGTGTGACTAAATTAAACATTTATTAGAGATCATACAGTGTGGTTTTTGAAACACGGTTGTATCAAAAACTTGAACCTGTATTGAGGAAAAAATATATATATTCTCACCAAATATGTGCAAGATGTTTGGGATACTAGCATAATGAACATTGAAAAGCATTCTCAACAGATCTGAAGATCGTTGAAGCCAACCAGCGAGAGAATGAGGCCCTTATGATTTAACTATCCATATTTGATCAGAATGTGTAATTTGTTATTCTGTACGACTTCTTCATACAATATAACAAACATGAATACAAAACCATGATAAAGAAAATTAATAGAAAATGCTGGAACTATTTGCCAGAAATATGCAGACAGAGAAACTGAGAAAATATTTCAGGTCAATGTCTTTTCATTAAAATGAAGAACAGTTGGAAGAGCTTTTAATATGCATGAAAGAAGATGAGGATGAAGAGTGGAGTGTGCTTAATCAAATTTTTTTTTTTTTTTGAGCTGCTGGATTGCCATACTGATGCAAACCATCCCAAAAAACGTACATGATACATAAAAAATTGTATTTTTTAGACAATAACCCAAATTACTCATAACCCACATTTTTAAATTACCTTGGACTTTAATATTTGTAAAATAATTTTTGCTTCTACCTTAATCTAATTTCTCCTAATTTTATCTCGTTCACTGTATGCCTAGAGAATTGTACATCTGGAGTATTGTGTGCAGTTTTGGTCTCCTAATTTGAGGAAGGATATCCTTGCTATTGAGGCAGTGCAGCGTAGGTTCACGAGGTTAATCCCCGGGATGGCGGGACTGTCATATGAGGAAAGATTGGAAAGACTGGGCTTGTATTCACTGGAATTTAGAAGGATCTTATAGAAAAGTATACAATTATAAAAGGACTGAACAAGCTAGATACAGTAAAACATATTCCCAATGATGGGAGAGTCCAGAACCAGGGGCCACAGTCTAAGAATAAAGGGGTGGCCATTTAAAACTGAGATGAGAAAAAAAGTTTTAACCCAGAGAGTTGTGAATTTGTGCAATTCTCTGCCACAGAAGGCAGTAGAGGCCAATTCACTGGATTAATTTAAAAGAGAGTTAGATAGAGCTCCAGGGGCTATCAGAATAAAGGGATATGGGGAGAGGGCAGGCATGGATTACTGATTGTCGATGATCAGCAATGATCACAATGAATGGCGGTGCAGGCTCGAAGGGCCAAATGGCCTCCTCCTGCATCTATTTTCTATGCCACAGATAACTTATCCCTGATTCATTGCCCAGTGTAATGGTCACGATCGTTTCTCACTTTAAACTTTCTGTGTCTGTAAGCACTGTGTTGAGTGCTTCACTGTTCATTGTGTTGCCACGTCATTTGTGTAGAAATTTTTGGAGCTGTAATGCAAGGGTTATAATGGGCTAAAGATAGACACAAAAAGATGGAATCACTCAGTGGGTCAGACAGCATCTCCGGAGAATAGAAATAGGTGACATTTCGGGTTGAGACCCTTCTTCAGATAGGCTTTCAGCTAAAAAGATCTCAATATTGAGATAACAAGGTTGCTTGGAAAAACAATGAGACGCTTAAGAAAATAGGGCTAACTTGGTAGAACTGGTAAATCATGCCGTCTCAGATCATGCAGCTGCAAGCACATAGTGTAGTAAGGCAAACCTTTCTTCCCAGAGACACCTGAGATTAGCCCAACTGGTATAATAAATAACTGCTGTTCCCATTACTAAGGAGGATAACTGGTTTCAAAAAACATAGTTGACTGATGTTTGAAGATCAGGGGTTTATGGAGTATACAAGTGCAGGCTGTAAGGCAGTTTACTGGACTGCTTGGACCAGGTTCCAGAATCATCTGAACAATGGGCAAACATTTCTGCAGTTATTTCTAAGGTTATGAACATTTTAGAACCATATTTTAATGTATTTAAGATGAACAATTATTTATCAGATTGACTCATGATTCAATATTAGTCAATAAAATATCAATGGTGAAAGTTCAGTTTTTTCTGTAATGACAAATACAATGAACTATTACCCTCAGTGCTTCCACATGCTGTTCAACTTTTGGAATTAATCGAATTACTTGATCTCTACATCAAAAAAGACTAGTTAATCTATGCAGTATATAACCAAACTTAATAAATATTTTATTGTATGAACAATATTCAGAATTACAATTTTTATGATCATTATATCTACAGTAAATGGTAAAACAGTATTTAAAAAATCCATTATACCACTCAGGATTTCAAAAAGAATATTTAAGTTGCTGAGAGCAAAGAATATTCATCAAGCATTCAACACATATCTGTTACCGAGATTTGCCTGAGTGTCGCTAGCAATCGAGAAACTTAGTACCTTAAATACAATTGCAATCTAGGGAATATTGGGGCAGTAATCTCACAGCTGCCATTAACTATTTGAGGATGGATGAAAAAATCTCCAATTCTGAGAAAACTGACAACACATTTGATTTGTTTAGAAGATATGTGTGTTTCAAAGTCATATTTTTTTTTAAATCTCAGGGAATGCGAGCAGCGTGTAGAATTCTCAAACTGTGGTTTTGCAGAGTTCAAGCATTTTGACCCAGTGACAGTGGTGATATATTTCCTTGTCAGAATGTTTTGTGATGGAGGACAACTTGCCTGAGCTACTGAACCAGAGACACGGTTGAATTCCCATCACAGCAAATGGAAAATATTTATATTCATTAAATAGATCTCAAATAAAAAGTCATAACATAGGCTGTGGTTGTGGATAAATATGAAGCCATCATCAGACTCGGGAAACCCAGAAACAGAATGGTAATTTCTAGATTTGATCCACTACTATCCTAGATTTACACTCGGCTTTGTCAGGCACTCACAGCTATTAAAGAAAAATGATCCATGGCAGTAACGTACAGAGCAACAAATGTATATAATTTGTGCAAGAAAAGTGTCAGTAGCAAATTGCTTTTTTGTACACTGCAATGCCAACTGGCAGTAAAACCCGCTCGTGATGTTTCCTAATATGGAGCTGGTCTGTAATTATGGAAAGTGCTTGTAAAAAATCTTTGTTTTCATGTCATGCACATTGACTGCAAGTGAAAAAGAATTACGCTAAAATAAAGAAGGTTGTGTTGGTAATTAGATTAGGAGTTGCAAAATTTCACCAGTTCTTGTTGGGAAAACCCTTCACACAAGTAACTGATCAAAGGTCCACTACAGGTCATTTTGGGACTAAAATGTTCAATTTCTACAACACCAATATCAAAAATGCACAGATGGACTTTGCTGCAACAGTGTTACTGAACACAGAGCATCCAAATAAAGCAGTTGTCTTGTCAAGGTTACCCTTTCAAGAATCCCTAACAAAGATAGAAAACAAAATTTGTGCTCTTCGGTATTTCACATAAGTACAGGAGGTGCTACTCCTAGTGGAATGTTGATAAATCAAAGATTTAACACGCAGTTGAGTTTTGAGGGTAAATTGGAATATCATCAGGCTGATATTATTTTGTGGATTGTGTCATGCAATTGCCTGCTCTCCAGATTGTGAATTGTTTATGCTGCTTTTCAAAAAATACCTGTGAGGAGCCCTTGAATAAATCACACACACACTTTGTTTGAGCTCTGCATACCTCATGTGTTCTATGACTATCCTGTAATAGACTTTGCTAAGGTTAAGGACTGATTGAGCATAAAGGACTATTACATTAATACTTCTGTTTGTATTTGGTTATTACTGTTTACTTATTCTGATCTCAACTATAGTCAATACTCCGCAGTGAGTTAGACATGGGTTCCTAGCAATTTAAAATTCATATTATCAACTTTTATTAAGGAGCAAACTGAAATGTTATTGCTTGTTTGCATTTCCCACATTAATGTGTAAACCCTTTAAAAGGTCTTTTAGTTTAAATGACTTGAAATATATTTCCACTTTCATTTTGTGACAATGTAAATGATATGACCGTCAGTCTCTAGTATCGTCGTTCCATTTATTGAATTAACGAATTGCACAAAAATGCTGACTGACTAAAAACTCCAGTTTCCCTCTAACTACCACCGATGTAGATTTTGATGCATTTATTACTGGCAGAGAAACCCCCCTGACCACGTACAGTAAAGAGACTCCATAAAACAACATGACTACATTCCAGATTCTGAGCTAACAAAATAATCAAGTCGCGGAAGACAATAAAACACATTTATGAATTATTTCCCTCAACTCAAGACAATATTCAAACCGCTGGTTCAAATTACCATCATTTTACGGCCATTCATCATGATGTTTAAATTGCTAAGGCTAATTTTCATTTCCATCCACTGGTCGCGCATCTGAAAAGTTACCACCTGTAGGTAATCTAATAAAACCGAGACCAACTGCACAATCAAAGAATAAAACTTACCCTCCATATCGATTATTATAAAGGAAGGTTTGGACGACACCTCGTAAATTGAGAGATGCAAATATTAAATAAACTGCTTTTATGCGTACATTTCTCTCCATGTGGAATAAAGACGAGCGAAAAGTGTTTTTAGAAAGATAAATATTCATCGATTTAAGATTTAGTTTGTAACTGCGATGTTTCTCCACTCGGATTTTAAAAATGTTGGCAGCGAAGAAAATCTGAAATGGTAAAAAGGCAAAACAAGACTGGGGATTTATTCAGCGGTGCTACTCGTGGACTTCCATCTGGCAGCGAAGTGTGAAGTCGGGGTTGTGTGTTTGCAATCCTGCGGCTCAGGGCGACGCACATGACCGGGAGGAGGCGCTGACCCAGCGCAGGGCGACCGAGGGAGGGGAGGCGCTGCACCCTGCGGGCTGAGGGGGAGCAATCATTCCGAAAAACACCTTATCTAGGGAGAGAGAGAACGTGACTTCACTTTTGTCACCGTTGAACTCAAGAAAATCAAAAGCATTGCACGTTCTATGAGAGTCAAAATAGCTGAAGATGCTTGAAATCTGAAAAAACCCCAGAACATGCTGGAAGCACTGAACAGGTCAGGCTGTACCTGTGGAAAGAGAAGCAGGGTTAACATTTTGGTTTCAAGACAATGGAGGAGGCCCAGGACGGAAAGGTCAGATTGGGAATAATGGGAGGGGGAGTTAAAGTGTTGGGCAACCGGGAACTCAGGTAGGTTGAGGCGAACTGAGCTGAGGTGTTCAGCGACACGATCGCTCAGTCGCCTCAACCTACCAAAACTCCCGGTTGCTCAGCACTTGAGCTCCCTCTCCCATTCCCAATTTGACCTTTCTGTCCTGGGCCTCCTCCATTGTCAGAGTGAGGCCAGGCGCAAATTGGAGGAACAGCACCTCATATTTCACTTGGGTAGCTTACACCCCAGCGGTATGAATATTGACTTCTCTAACTTCAAATGGCCCTTGCTTCCCCTCTGTCTCCCACTTCCCAGTTCTCCCACCAGTCTTAGTGTCTCCGACTACATTCTATGTCTGTCCCGCCCACTCCCCTGACATCAGTCTGAAGAAGGGTCTCGACCCGAATCGTCACCCAATCCTTCTCTCCAGAGATGCTGCCTGTCCCGCTGAGTTACTTCAGCTTTTTGTGTCTTCCTTCGATTTAAACCAGCATCTGCAGTTCTTTCCTACAAAGAATATCTCTGATTGTGTGAAACCAAATGAGTTAAAGTGGCACCGAAGATAGACACAAAAAGCTGGAGTAACTCAGCGGGACAGGCAGCATCTCTGGAGAGAAGGAATGGGTGACGTTTCGGGTCGAGACCCTTCTCTCTCCTACGAGTTAAAGTGGGAGTTAGAATTAAATAAAACTTCTTTGTATGTTACGTACTGTTAACATTCGGGTTGTTGGACAAGCCACAGTCCTCTTTATACTAATGGAGAGGAATAACTGAGCCAAATGATGGCTAATAGGCAGAAATGGTAATTTTTGAAACAGACAGAAATAGGGCAGGAGGGGGCACCTATGGTGGAGAATTATAGATTGAGCCCGAAAGGGAACAATGTGCCCAGAAGGAAGATGAGATATTTACATGGGGCCAAATTTCAACAGTGCAGGAGGCCATCGACAGATATGCCGGATTGGAGTGGGATGGAGAATTAAAGTGGCAGGCAACTGGAAGCTCAGAGAAACTCATGCGGTCCGAATATAGATGTGCCGCAAAGCCATTACCCAATCCGCATTTGGTTTCTCCGATGTAGAGGCAACCACGTTGACCACTGAATGTAATACACTAGATTGCAATAAGTGCAAGTGAATTATAGCTTCATCTAGTAAAACTGTTTGGCTCCTGGATAGTGGCAGGGGAAGAACCCAAAAAGTGATTCTGAAAATGGAACACCCGCAGCTTCAGTGTTATTTAACCATTGGCTTGAAAGCTTGTTTATTACTGTACAGGTAAGTTAAATTAGATGTGATTTATAATAAAAATGTAATGCAATGTAGTCCATTTTCTCCAGGGATACTGTCTGATCCGATGAGTTACTCCAGCATTTGGTGTTTATTTTAAATTAAATTAGATACTTATTCCAGTAAATAATATATAGCATGTAAAAAGTTAAAATATTGCAATAACAAATGATATATTGCATATAAAAATTAAAATATTGCAATAAAAAGTGTTACATCTTATTTTGCTTTTTAATCCCCTTTTTAGATTAGCACGCTAAACACCAATTTTAAAGATGCCATATTATAACATTCTCCAGTGAGTCTTTCTTCTCCCAAGTAGATCCAAAGACTTTTCACCACCGACAAGTTATCAGTCAGGATGGAATACTTGACTGGGAAAGTGCAGTTGCAACAATTCTTGGTATTTGATTCCATCAAAGTCATATGAGGCACCTTGATTGCGAACACATTTAGAGCTAAAATCTCCTCCCAGCATTGACACACTGGCTGCAGTGTGTAGCAGCAGCAGCAAGATGCAGCAACTTACAGGACATTTTCAACAGCACCGTCCAAATCCATAACCACTTTCATTTGGGACGATTGTAATAAATTCACAGGAACACTAACGCCTCCAGGTTTTTCTCCAAGTTGAGTACTATCCTGACTTGATTGTATACCGCTGATCCATTGGTGTGCTTAGTACGGGAAAATGTTTATATTCTACATGAAATAATTCTGAGTACTGTTTCAACAATTTCATTTGGTGTAAACCAATACTTAGTCATGAGTTAGAATTAATCTTAAATTCTAGTTTTGTGGCATCACTGGTAGAATATTTTTTTTTTAATGTTGTGTAATAGCTATTTACATATGGAAATATGATTGCCCTACTCATTATAAATATTATCTGTGTATATCACCTGGCTTCTGTCTATGATGCAGATGAACGCTTCCAGGACAGAGAATTGGCAAGATTATGCAGTAACTTACCACTTGGCACTCTGCTGTGACAGGAAAAATAACAGTTGTGCAACTTTTCAATTAATATATGCATTCGATGCAGAGGTGTAAAATGTTATTATTTTACTGTCAGTTTAATCAGATATTCAAACACAGTGGTGAAGGTTGTGCTTTATCTATGATGCATTTTGATTACTTAGAATATTTGCAATCAGTCGAATCAATAAATATATATGGTATTGTGTGGTATTTCTTCCTTATAAAATTTACAGAGGAGCTCTCAGAATACCCGTGAATTATTTGTTGACACACAAAATCCACAGGAATGTCTACAGCACCAAAGCTGTGGTCTTTTGCATTACTGACCAAGCTGACTTTTCTGACTGCAGCAGTGTCCAGAACAGTGTTGTATGTATGACTGTTTCAATTTCGTTCAGACTTCGGTCTGAATGACAATAAAGGCTATCTAATCTAATCTAATCTATCTAACTAACTCTGCCGCCAGTTTTTCATTTAGATCAGGCTGATCCAACCATCTGCAATTGGCACCAAAACCTGTCTGAAAACACACAAGTGGGTTGAAGAAATAAGAGCCTCCATACACAATAAGCAAAATAAACATAGAACATGCTTGTAATATTCAACAGATAAAGCAACATCAGTGGAGGTATACCATTTTGTTCATTTCTGACCTCTTCACCATTCTGACCTAATTGCACACCAATTGCATCTGTGCCCACATCTACCAAGCTCCAGACTCCAGAATTCCCTGCTTAAAACTCTTGGTCTCTTTTTCTCTCTCTTGTCAATTAAAACACACTAAAGCTTGCCGGTTCAATTATTTTTCAAGTAACGCATCATCAACTATTCTCTCTCCTCTTCTACTCATCCCACCTACCCATCACCCACATACCCCTCCTTCTGGGTCTCTTACCTCCCCCCACCCCTACTGTCCCATTGGCCCAACAGCCCTGCCTTATTTTGGTTCCATTATCTCTCTTATCAAATGCCATAATCATTGTTGTCTCCAACCTCCCTCCCAGCCTCTGTCACTATCTTCACCCTTCTCGTCTCCATCTGCCAAACTCAACTAAATTCACCTAACTATTGCCAGCTCTTTGAGTCAGAGAGTCATAGACTGATAGTGTGGAAACGGGCCCTTCGGCCCAACTCGCCCACACCAGCCAACAATGTCCCAGTTACACATCCCACTTGCCTGCGCTTGGTCCATATCCCTCCAAACCTGTCCTATCCATGTACCACTCTAACTGTTTCTTTTTTTTTAGAATATTTTTATTAGAAGCATATACATATCATAACCAAAACATGATTCGTGTATCAGTTACATATTAACACAGCTTCTATTAATTTTTTTATAGATTTTTTTGAAAAATAGAGCTATAGAAAGAAGGGAGGGAGAAAAATAAATAAATAAATTACCAATGACACAATTTTGGAGATAGGTCCGTAGATTATAAAGTGTAATTATTCATGTAATCCTGGACTCAAGTTTCAGTCAAGCTTCCCTGCTGAACCAATTTACCCTTTCAGAAAATCAATAAATGGAGACCATATTCTAGCAAAGAATTCTGATTTGTCAATTAAGACAAGTCTAATTTTTTCCAAGTGTAAGGTCTCAGACATCTCCGTAATCCACATTTTAATTGTGGGGGTTGTTGGGTTTTTCAAAAATTTTAATATTATTTTTTCCCCCCAATTATTATACTATAATCAAGGAAATTTCTTTGGTATATTGTAAGTTTTAAGCTTTGTTCTGATATTATTAGTTTTGGATCAGGATCCAATTGGATATTAACAACTTCAGAAAATGTTTTAAAATATCCGCCCAGAAATTTTTAATTTTTGTACAGTTTACAAAAGTATGAGTTAAATTAGCTTCTAAATATTGACATTTGTCAGTTAGGAGAAATATTTGGAAAAATTCTGTTTAATTTTGTTTCAGAATAGTGCAGTCTATGTAGTACTTTAAATTGTATTAAAGAGTGTCTGGCATTTAACGGACATTGATGTATATGTTGTAAACTTTGATCGCATATATCTTTAATTATGGGTTGAGCCAATTCATTTTCCCCATGCTTGTCTGTGTAATTCCGTCGACGGGACCTCACTATCTAATAGAATATTATAAATGTGAGATATTAATTTATCTGTGTTAGGATGTTTATTCAAACATTCGTCAAGGATCCCTAGTTCTATATTCATGTGTATGCGATTTAACATAATCTCTGAGTTGTAAATATATAAAAAAATTATTTGAATGTAGTAATTCTGTTGTAACTCCTGAAATGAAAGAAAAAAACATTTTCTGTAGAGGTGCCCCACCTTTTTAATTCCATAATATTTCCATTGTACAAAACTTTTATCCAACACAGAAGGTTTAAATGAAGGATTATTTACAATGGGGAGAAGGAGTGATAAATTATCCAATTTTAAAGTCATTTTTAATTGTTTCCAAGTTCGCATATCACTATATATTATCGGATTTTCACTATAAGTTTTTTAATTCAATTTTGTGGGGGTTAACAAGATCGAGCCGATTTCAAAAGGTAAACAATCATCCTTTTCCATCTTTAACCAATCTGGTTGTTGATCCATATCCTACAACCAGATGTTCATAATTTTATTATTAACTGCCCAAAAATAAAATGAAAAAAATTAGTTAAACTAATCCTCCATTCATCTTGGATTCACATAATTTTTTTTAACTTATTCTATGGTTCTTATAATCCCAAATAAAACTTGTAACTATAGAATCAAGTTTTTAAAAAAAAATTGGGGAGATATCGGAATTGATTGAATGTACAGTAATTGTGGAAGGAAAATCATTTTTATGGCATTAATTCTACCGAGCATTGAGATGGGAAGTGTTTTCCAATACCCATTTCAATTTCTATACATCTTTGATATTGGTAGTGTTAATTATGAATTTAATAATTCACTTGCCTTGGATTTTATTTTCCTTTGTCTTGATGATCTATCTAGATAAGAATCTAATGTACAATTTAAGTCTCCACCAATTATCAAATTATGTTGTGTAAGTTCCGGAATAGTATTAAGTGTTTTCTTGAAGAACAATGGGCTGTAATAATTTGGCCCATAAACGTTAAGAAGGATCACTTCTTATAAAATATAATTTACCCACCAGTATAATATATCTACCATCGATATACGCAATGGTTGATATATGTTTAAAAGGTATACCCTTACGGATTAAAATTGCAACCCCTCCAGACTTATGAGAGAATGAGGAGTGATATGTTTTGGCAATCCATTTTGCTTTCAATCTATGTTGCACTTCAGTTTTAAGATGAGTTTCTTGAAGAAACATTATATCAGCTTTGAATGATTTTAAGTGTGCTAATACTTGATTGGTTCATTAATATCCTTGATGTTCCAACTACAAAATGTAATTCCTTCACCCCCAATTTTTGTATTAACATCTTGCATCTTATTGGTAGGGTCGTCTATAAAAGAGCAGATGGTTCAACACACTAAACCCGACATTCCACCCGAACACAGGATAGATGAATTTTAGATTTAATAAGTTTTCATCCCGAACATATCTCCTTAAAAAAAACTTATAATTGAATTTAATATTAAAGTTGTAATTAAAAGAAGAGTAAAAAAGTAGAAAAATAGATGGTTAGAAGAGTGCAAAGAAAGGAAAAAAACTAAATCTACAATCAGTGTAGTTAGTGATAGCCACACTAGCGTGGCTAACCCACTAAAGACTTCCGTAGCCTTAAAAATAATAATACTAGCTCTGTGCTTTAATTAAAAAA
The DNA here is from genome assembly GCF_010909765.2 of Amblyraja radiata. Classification (NCBI taxonomy): domain Eukaryota; kingdom Metazoa; phylum Chordata; class Chondrichthyes; order Rajiformes; family Rajidae; genus Amblyraja; species Amblyraja radiata. The sequence goes on along the minus strand of NC_045959.1, from coordinate 49,035,026 downwards.
AACATTTCAATAAAAACAATTTGTAAAAGGGAGAGGGGGAAAAACATTTTTAGGTCCAAAGAATTTGTAATCCAGTAGTAGAGAATTTTTATTCTCCTAAAAAATATTAGTCAAATATAAAAAAAAAAATTATTAATAAAATACCTAAATCAAACCTTATTTACAGTTTTTATTTATAACTAATTCTAAAAATATCTTGTTAATAATAGTTAGTAATAATTAGTAGTGATTAGTACTAAATAATAAAGGTTGTAAATCAATACCAAGATAACTTGATCAACTATCATCATCAACTATCATTAGCCCTTAAGTATGACTATTTAAAGTTTCATTTGTTCTCTGCAAGGTGATGACATCATGGAGATAATGTTCAATCATCAGTTGGATTCTCAATATCCTGGGCGAACTCCAGTGCTTTCTTGTAATCGGTGAAGAAATTTTCCTTCTGCTTGTAGGTGACTCTCAGTTTTGCAGTCCATATCTCAAATTTAGGATCTTCTTAAGGATTCCTCTTGTCTCATTGAAAAGCGCTCTCCTCACTGATGTAAAGGAAGCCACACTGGGGAGCATTGCATGCAATAGATCAGGTTGGACGAGGAGCAAGTAAACCCTTGTGTCACTTGGAAGGGCTGTTGGGATCTATGAATGGAGGTGAGAGGAGGTGTTGCGATACTGGTGGTAGGGGAAGTGCCTGCAGTGTGTAACTGATGGGTGGGGAGGAATGAGCGAACCAAGGAGTCGCGGAGAGAGGCATCAAGCATATGGACTCGGTAGACTATTTCAGTACAACTGCTAATTTATTGTGCATTTGCACTTCGCACATGTGACAATAAAGAACCATTGAAATTATGAGTAAAGTGGAGAATAAACCATTTCTTTCACATGAAAGATTGGACTGTTGAGATTTTTCTTAACTGAATTAATTATAATTACATGTTCTGTTTTAATTGTATTGTCTTTGTTAGGACCTGCAAAAAAAAATAAACTGAAGAAGCAAATAAGAAACATTATTTCACTTTTGATCTGAAACAATAGCTCTGTTTTGCTTTCCATAGATGCAGTCTAACCTGCTGATTGTTTCCAGAAGTTTGTATTTTCTATTAAAGCAGATCACTTGATCTTCCAAAACATTATGGGAGTTTTAATCCCTGTCAATATACTAATTTGAAGTTAAAATATTGGTGCATTATTTAACTTAGTGGCAATTTTCCTGAGGTTAGAATAAAGGCACCAATAGACAATAGGTGCAGGAGTAGGCTATTCGACCATTCGAGCCAGCACCGCCATTCAATGTGATCATGGCTGATCATCCACAATCAGTACCCCGTTCCTGTCTTCATCCCATATCCCCTGACTCTGTTATCTTTAAGAGCCCTATCAAGCTCTCTCTTGAAAGTATCCAGAGAACCGGCCTCCACCGCCCTCTGAGGAGGAGAATTCCACAGACTCACAACTCTGTGCGTGAAAAAGTGTTTCATCATCTCCGTTCTAAATGCCTTACCCCTTATTCTTAAACTGTGGCCCCTGGTTCTGGACTCACCCAACATCGGAACATGTTCCCTGCCTCTAGCCTGCCCAAACCCTTAATAATCTTATATGTTTCAATAAGATATCCTCTCATCCTTCTAAATTCCAGAGTATACAAGTCCAACCACTCCATTCTCTCAGCATATGACAGTCGCGCCATCCCGGTAATTAACCTTGTGAACCTATGCTGCACTCCCTCAATAGCAAGAATGTCCTTCCTCAAATTAGGGGACCAAAACTGCACACAACACTCCAGGTGTGGTCCTATACAACTGCAGAAGGACCTCTTTGCTCCTATACTCAAATCTTGTTATGAAGGCCAACATGCCATTCGCTTTCTTCACTGCCTGCTATACCTACATGCTTACTTTCAATGACTGATGAACAAGGACCCCCAGATCTTGTTGTACTTCTCCTTTTCCCAACTTGACACCATTTAGATAATAATCTGCCTTCCTGTTTTTGCTACCAAAGTGGATAATCTCACATTTATCCACATTAAACTGCATCTGCCATGCATCTGCTCATTTACCCAACCTGTCCAAGTTCTTCTGCATTCTCATAGATCCTCCTCACAGTTCACATTGCCACCCAGCTTTATGTCATCTGCAAATTTGTTAATGTTACTTTGAATCCCTTCATCTAAATCATTGATGTATATTGTAAATAGCTGTGGTCCCAGCACCGAGCCTTGCGGTATCCCACTAATCACTGCCTGCCATTCTGAAAGGAACCCGCTAATCCCTACTCTTTGTTTCCTGTCTGCCAACCAATTTTCTATCCATGTCAGCGCTCTACCCCCAATACCATGTGCCCTAATTTTGCCCACTAATCTCCTATGTGGGACCTTATCAAATGCTTTCTGAAAGTCCAGGTACACTACATCCACTGGCTCCCCCATGTCCATTTTCCTTGTTACATCCTCAAAAAGTTCCAGAAGATTAGTCAAGCATGATTTCCCCTTTGTAAATCCATGCCGACTTAGACCGATCCTGTTACTGCTATCCAAATGTGCTGCTATTTCATCTTTTATGATTGACTCCAGCATCTTCCCCACCACCGATATCAGGCTAACTGGTCTATAATTCCCTGTTTTAAAAAAAAAGTGGGATAACATTAGCCACCCTCCAATCCACAGGAACTGATCCTGAATCTATAGAACATTGGAACATCTATAGACCAATGTGTCCACAATTTCTAGAGCCATTTCCGTAAGTACCCTGGGATGCAGACCATCAGGCCCTGGGGATTTATCAGCTTTCAGTCCCATCAGTCTACCCGACACCATTATCTGCCTGATGTGGATTTCCTTCAGTTCCTCCGTCACCCCAGATCCTCTGGCCACTGGTACATCAGGAAGATTGTTTGTGTCCTCCTTATTGAAAATTGATCCAAAGTACCTCCTTATTGAAGATGGATCCAAAGTACTCATCTGCCATTTCCTTGTTCTCCATAATAAATTCACCTTTTTCAGTCTTCAAGGGGCCACTCTTTGATAAGGAAAAATAGTTTGGGCTGCAGTTCAATCATAGTGCTATGAATCAGCAGTTTTGGTTTAATATCAAGCTTGCAAAAATATATCAGCTTGCATTGCCTGTATCAAAGCAACTCTGCCCCGGCATCATTCCAGGTTGCATCAGTTAGAATGACCCATATTAATGTCTATTCTTGCAACAAAGTGCTAAAAGGACCAGCACATGTATTACATTTCCTCTAGGAAAAAAGATGAAAGAACAATGAACTTTTCAAGAATAAGATGGTTCAACTGTCCGAGGATTAATTAATTGTATTTGTGTTGCTATGTTAACACCTTTGCTATGCTGACAAATTTCCTAAAAAGGAAAAGCTTAAATATCATTACTCTTTCAGCAGCAAATGCAGGCACAAGATTGATGACTGACAGTAAGGCAGAGGCTCCAAACGTCCAGTTAAAAGATCTTTTGCATTATTCCCACTGTTTGGCAGAGCAGTGTTATCGCTACAGCCAAAGCAATATCCATGCTGTGATGAGGGCAGGTGTTCTGAAACAACATTCACATTTCCATTTAGGGGAGCTCTCTAAAAAGAGCCACTCTGAATTTCTCACATGCAGGTAGTGCAGGCATGCTGCAAAACCTCATCATCCATAAGTTTTTACTAATAAGAAATAAACATTTCCTAAACAGGGATGAGCCAAACTTCAACTGCAAACACTGAAGGCTACCCCATCCAATAGCACTGATGTGAAGTTGATGACACTGGAAATGCTTGTCCAAGGGACCTGCTGCAGACTAATGCATCTTGACATATGTTAAGGTAATGTGGCCCAAGTAATATAGTCAGTCCTTTGTAGCCATTGGATAATGGCATGTTTAGAAAAACAGTTCTTTCCTTCCAAGGGAACAATAATATCCTTGTTTACCAGGACCTCCAGGGTATTCTGTTGCGTGAAACTGCGAACCTGTTGATGGATGGCAGTCCTCCTCTCATTTACTGTTATCCATCTTATCCAGAAGGGCAGGATTTAGTTTGTGAATAAATAAATGAGCTACAGGTGCGTGGCATGCTGTAAGCAGCAGTTTCTGTTTAGCATGATAGCAGGAGGGTAGCAATCATCCTCAACGATCAGAATTGTGCAGATAAGTGAACGGTGAGTGCAAAGGGTAGGCATCAAAACAAAGTAACTTTTCTCTTGTCTGTAAAGTTCATGGCGCTATACTGTGACCTGGAAGAAAGGCTGATGATGTTGCTCATTAATGCCAAAACATTGGAACGTGCCTCTAACCTCTGACCCCATCCAATGGATGCAGAAACCAAGCATGAAATTAAAATCTACCCAGTTGTTTACTGGAAATGTTTGAGCCCATATTTGCACTTCATTTATGACTAATCTCTCTGACCAACTATTTCTCCTCATAACTCAGAATATTGGGGGGCAATGGATCAGCGTTCTCGTCGCGCCCCCTGTCAGTACCCAGGCTCGCCTGGGGAAGCCAATGATCCTCCCAGCAGACTAAATTCTACAAGACGACGCCTGAGAGCCAAGTCAAAGAATCCTAGTCGTTATCCCAAAGCCGAAAGCAGCAACAACGACCAGCCTCAAGAGCACCTAGCAGTTGGACCTGCTCTCCGAATACTACAACTGAATGTTGAAGGCCTCTCTGCAGCCAAGCGACGCCTCATCGAAGTCCTCGCCCACCAACACTCCATCGACGTCATCTGTCTCCAAGAGACTCACGTTGGGCACAGAGGAAGCGGGCCGTTACACCATCAATGGCTTTGATCTTCTTTGCTATTCAGGACTGGACATGGCCCCTGCTTGGCCAGCCTTCACAAATGGGGCAGCAGCCCAACCCCACGGTGTGCTTGTGGAGAGCAGCAAACAATGCAACACATCATTGAAGCATGCCCTCAACAAAGACTCAAAGGAGGACTTGTCACCCTTCATACAGCAGATCAAGAGGCAACTGCTTGGCTAAAGGACTTTGCATTCGCTAAATAAATAAATAATACTCAGAATATTCAGGTGATGGAGATTTATGATCACCATACGGCCAGTTCCTCCTATGATCATTTCAGCCAACAAAATATAATTTAACTGCGCCTAATATTTTAAAATCACATTGTAATTATTTGAATTGTGTTGTTCCCATTGGCCTCCTGTCAGAATCAATTGCATCTTCTATCAGCAGATGCGAAACATAGTCACTTGCATGCTTCACCGTACAGATGACAAAAAACAGATATTAAGATGATTGTGCAGTAAACGAATTGTAGGACCCAGATGCCAGTTATAAAGCACTTCAACTCAATACATGTAGTGTATGATATTGCCAATGCCCTTTAATATAAGTATTGCAGTGCAGCTATCCATTATTTGTAACATGTCCAGCTTCAGATTTACCTTCACTGCACTTCTGTCTAATGTATTTGTAATTTGTTTTGTATCATATTAAGTTGATAACTTGGGGGAAAAGTAAATTGTTAGATTACGTAACCAAAAATGACCATAGCTTTGACTTTGGGATGTTGGGCTAGTAATGAGTAAGGTATTTAAATGAAATTGGAATTTCAATTAGTGAGGTTAAGATCCAGGATCTACTATGGAAATTTCACAGATTCTTTCAATTGGGTTTTCTTATCTAAACGCGTAACCTACATTATAGAAGTTGTTATATTTGGTTATTTAAAAGAATATACTAAAAACTAAGAACACAGACTATAAATCATATTTTTGTATCAAACAATGAACACATATTACAGAACTGATTTTCAACAACATATTGGTCTGGGATTTGCACTAAGTAACAATGAGGCTATCAGCGCTTACTATTACAAAGAAGGTAACTTGTATGAGCTTCTGAAATACACATATGTGCAATAAAATTAAGAAATCTGGTTTCAGTGACATGTACCTCCTTTATGGGGAACACTCGCAGTTTTGACTGAGGCAGTCAGTCAATAGATGTAAATTCAAGATTTAATGTACTGTTTGCAGAGAAATGCTGTAAACATTGTCTTGTGGAATGAGGTGAAATAAACTTCTGTGGGTTCCAATTCCTGAGAATAATTTCATATTTTCATGTATTTTAAAGAGTAAAATGTTATAGTTTGTTCATGATCTTTCAAATTCAATTTCAATTCATAACCCACAGCAAAATATATTTAAAATATTTACAAATTTATAAAAAATGTTTTTTAAAATATTGTTCTTGACCTACTTTATCCGAGCAGCAGATACACAAAAAGCTGGAGTAACAGCGGGACAGGCAACATCTCTGGAAAGAAGGAATGAGTGATGTTTCGGGTCGAGACCCTTCTTCAGACTCTAAATGGGGGACGTTTTTGGTCGAGACCCTTCTTCAGACCCTGAGCAGCAGATCAGATTAGTTTGATTTTAGTGACAGGTTTCCTACAGCAAATTATCTTGAATAAGAATATCTTGCTATGGGCAATTTCTAAAGGTGACCAATGGGCCCTTTGATAGTGAATGGAAAATCAAAGGCGGATTCCATAACATATATTTCCATAACATGCAGTTAAAACCAAGTGACAATGGAGTTGTTGCATTAACTTAATAATCTGCACAACGAATATCTTTATGAATTAGACCTGCAAGGGACACAAAAAAAAAAAAGATATGATCTGGAGAAATAATATCCTACATATGTCACTCTTATAAATATGAACTGAAATGTTGCAGGATGCCCAATGCATAATTATAATTCCACAGAAGGAAGCCATTCAACCTACCTGATTTTTGGACAAATTCAGATACTGAAATTGTCCAAAAATACATCTTTCAGTTCCCTGAAAGTGGTGACACACCTTTGCTGGACAGGGGGTGACGAAGACTTTAGACATGCTGGCCATCGCCTTAATGCCATTGAGAATAGAAATTGGAATGTGACAGAGGAAAGATTTAAAAGGGATCTGATGGGCAACTTTTTCGCATGGAGGTGGTAAATGTATGGAACGAGCTGCATAGCAACAGGTTGAAGCAGGTACTATAACAATATTCAAAATAGACAATAGAAATAGCCAATAGGTTAGCCAACAGGAGTAGGCCATTCAGCCTTCGAGCCAGCACCACCATTCACTGTGAACATGGCAAATCACATATTTCATTGTGCAGAGATAAGTAATGCTGACCTTGTTATTAATCTTGCTATTCCTCATCGTAAAAGATACACTTAGAAAGATGCATGGATAGGAAAGACTTAGAGAGACCTCAAAGAGGGTGTGAAGATGGCAAAGAGCAGGCAAAGAGCAGGCTCATACGGTTCAGGATGTACCAGCTGTGCCAACTGAGTCATCTCCATGTCCAGAGATTGCAGTAATGATTAAGAATCTGTAAGCCAGCAAACATTTTGATCATTGACCCTTCAGAGGTCATGTTGACACCATTGCCTTACACCTCTGAGGCAATATGCTCACCTCTACTCCAGAGTAAGCTATTCCAAACTTTTTTTCAACTGGCTTTAGATGCCTCATTGGGTTCCCTGTTGGGCATCAAATATACTATTGCAGACAGAGCAGCCAGATTGCGCCCACACATGGAATATAGTATCGGGACCTTGACCTTTAGTCAACATATAAGCAAACAAACATGTATGAAACAAGTCCACATATGAGACAAGCAAACACTAGGGTACAAAGACACAAAGTGCTGGAGAAACAGAGGGTCAGGCAGCATCTCTTGAGAACATGGATAGGCAATGGTTCCGGTCGGGCCCCTTCCTCAGACTGCTTGTAGTAGGGGAAAGAAAGTTAGAAGACAGGTCGGGGAAGGGCAAAGTCACTTGCCAGACTTTGTCCTGCCCCCACCTCTTTTCCAGCTTTCTCCCTCCCAATTACAATCAATCTGAAGAAGGGTCCTGACTGGAAAAATTGCTTATCCATATTCTCCAGACCCGCTGAGTTACTCCAGCACTTTGTGTGTTTGTTTGTAAACGAGAATCTACAGTTCCTTGTATCAACACACACTGGGGTGCAAGTTCAGACCTCAAAGTCATAATTTTTGTTTTAATTTTATTTTTTAGTATCAAAAATTATTCCAAATATATAGTAGAACTTTTCAAACACATCCTTGTATGGAGCAAATCACACCTTTCATTGTGCAGAGATAAGTGATGCTGGAGTGACAGCTGCTGACCTTGTTATAAATCTTGCTATTCTTCATCGTGAAAGATTGCCGATGGAATATTGCCTTTGCTGATGTCACTATCAGCAACAAAATGCTGGATAAATTACTGCTTGGTGGTTGTAGTAAATTCTGTGAATCTTAGAAATGTGAATACTCTGCAGTGAGTTCTGAAAATGCCCAGTCAGATCAGTTAATGTAATTAAAGGTAAAAGCAACTAAAAAGCAGAATTATTCCTGAGTGTATCAAGACTGTTCTATAATGGTTCTACACTGCACCTTTGAGCTCCAGTTTATGTAGTTAATGGCAGAACCTTGTTCTGTGTGAATAATGATTTCATTAAGTGCCTGTTTGACATCCAAAAGACATCAAGGGTGCAAAGGTGAACAGTTTTTGGAAATATCCAGACTACTTTCCCAATCACTTAAACCAGAAATGATCGTAAGCATGTCATTTTTTGTTCTATTTGTTTATAATAGAGGTGTTAACTGATTCGATCTTGAGAGAAAATGGGAGCGATTGTTAAGGGACAAAGCACTAGCTGCAGAAGTGAATAAACAATTTTATTGCCTATACAGTTGTGCACACTTACCCATTTATTCTGAATATTTTGGCCGCTTTTCCTGAGTTGGTATGTGTATTAGTGTAAGGAACCAAGTATAAAGGGGTTAAAATGGAAAGGAAGGAAAATTAAAATAACAAGTAATAACAATTACAGCACGGAAACAGGCCATCTCGACCCCTCTAGTCCGTGCCGAACACATAATCTCCCCTAGTCCCATATACCTGCGCTCAGACCATAACCCTCCATTCCTTTCCCATCCATATAACTATCCAATTTATTTTTAAATGATAAAAACGAACCTGCCTCCACCACCTTCACTGGAAGCTCATTCCACACAGCTACCACTCTCTGAGTAAAGAAGTTCCCCCTCATGTTACCCCTAAACTTCAGTCCCTTAATTCTCAAGTCATGTCCCCTTGTTTGAATCTTCCCTACTCTCAGTGGGAAAAGCTTTTCCACGTCAACTCTGTCTATCCCTCTCATCATTTTAAAAACCTCTATCAAGTCCCCCCTTAACCTTCTGCGCTCCAAAGAATAAAGCCCTAACTTGTTCAACCTTTCTCTGTAACTTAGTTGCTGAAACCCAGGCAACATTCTAGTAAATCTCCTCTGTACTCTCTCTATTTTGTTGACATCCTTCCTATAATTAGGCGACCAAAATTGTACACCATACTCCAGAATTGGCCTCACCAATGCCTTGTACAATTTTAACATTACATCCCAACTTCTATACTCAATGCTCTGATTTATAAAGGCCAGCACACCAAAAGCTTTCTTTACCACCCTATCTACATGAGATTCCACTTTCATGGAACTGTGCACAGTTATTCCCAGATCCCTCTGTTCACCTACATTCTTCAATTCCCTACCATTTACCATGTACGTCCTATTTTGATTTGTCCTGCCAAGATGTAGCACCTCACACTTATCAGCATTAAACTCCATCTGCCATCTTTCAGCCCACTCTTCCAACTGGCATAAATCTCTCTGTAGACTTTGAAACTCTTCTTCATTACCTGCAACCCCACCTATCTTAGTATCATCTGCATACTTACTAATCCAATTTACCACACCATCGTCCAGATCATTGATGTACATGACAAACAACAGTGGACCCAACACAGATCCCTGTGGCACCCCACTCGTCACTGGCCTCCAACCTGACAAACAACCATCCACCATTACTCTCTGGCATCTCCCATTCAGCCACTGTTGAATCCATCTTGCTACTCCACCATTAATACCCAACCATTGAACCTTCTTAACCAACCTTCCATGAGGAACCATGAGGAATTTGGAGCTCAGAGCTATGATCACATATTCACGTTATGTTTCCAGATTATTTGTATATTCTTTACATTATTAATGTTCTGAGATGTTCACAAATCTGTTTTTTTCACTTTCTTCAACTACTGATTCAAATTGTTTGTAAATTAAGTGCTGTACCTGATGAAATGTAGCAAAAGTATCTTCCATATTTTTTTATTTGGTCACCTTAATGTAAAGGAAACAACACTGTGGGCCTGGGTAGAGTGGATGTGGAGAGGATGTTTCCACTTGTGGGAGAGTCTCGGACCAGAGGTCATAGCCTCAGAATTAAAGGACGTTCTTTTAGGAAGGAGATGAGGAGGAATTTATTTCGTCAGAGAGTGGCAAATCTGTGGAATTCATTGCCACAGACAGCTGTGCAGGCCATCAATGGATATTTTTAAGGCAGAGATAGATTCTTGATTGGTACGGGTGAAGGCAGGAGAATGGGGTTAGGAGGGAGAGATTGATCACCCATGCTTGAATGGTAGAGTAGACTTGATGGGCCGAATGGCCTAATTCTTCTCCTATCACTTATGAACTGATATAAATCCAAGGTTAGAGCGCACATCTTTGAAGCACCGATACTTATCTTTTTTTTCCTGCCGAATTTAGGACTTGCTTCCCCTTCCAGTTCTTTGGTGGTTGGAGGCTGATGTAAGATCTGCAGATTCTGCTACAGGTGGCTACTAATGGGGCGTATCGGTGGGTGTATTGCAGTAGTATCACATTCTAATCACCTGAAAGCTCCCAACACGCTAAACCCTTTTTTGCAATTGGTGATACAAGAGATGGTGCACACCTGAATCTGAAGCAACAAGCAATCTGCTGGAGGAAATCAGTGGGTATTGCAGCATCTGTGGGCGGAAATGAATGGTCAACCATTCAGGTGGAAAGTCTACATAGGGGCTGAGCGTGGAGAAGGGGAATCGCTGGTTCAAAGAGCGGGATAGGGTGGGGATTGTAAGACAGAAGTGTAAGATAATAAGCGAGTTCGGTATTCCGAAAAGGTCATTCACAAGAAAGAAAAAGCGAACGAAGCGCTGACTGGATAAACTGTATAAATTCTTATCTTTAGTCATGATTTATGTGTAAAAATATATTTAATCTGAGGAACTGGGGTGCCAGGTACCGGGAGAGCGGGGTGTAACAGCGAGATAGTGGGGGCAGATGCGAGTGGGAGACAAGAGGAGAGACTGGACCGGCGGAGAGATATTCTCGGCATCTTCGCTGCTGCACGCACACAGATCCGCGCCTCATCCACAGCCAGGATCGAATCTGGGTCCCCAGCGCTTCAAGCGCTGCCAAACCGCCACTGGACCGTCCCCGTCCCCCCCGAGTGTCCCATCCCCGCCCAGGGGGCGGCCGGAGACATCCGGACTGACGGGACACCGGCCTGGAGCAGCAGCCCACAGTCAATGTGGAGAAAAAGCGCCAACTCCAGCCAATCTTGCTCCATCCCCTGAGGAACTCGATCCCCGACCGGCTGGCCACCAGCCGCACCCCCCCCCCCTCCCAGTGGCCGCCGGCCAACCCCCCCCCCCCCATCGCCGGCTGCAAGTCCAGGGCTGCCACCACTCAAGGCCTGCGCACCAGCTGCCGGTCAACGCGGCTGGACAGGCAGAGCCGAACTGGAGCCAGCGCTTCCCCCCCGCGCCGGCTGCAAGCCCAGGGTCACCTTGGACACCCCCGGACAGGTACGGGACACCTGGGAGGTGACGAGGACGGCCCAGCAGCAACTCAACAATGCCCGGTCATCCGGATCTGGGTCCGTGACCCCGACCCCAGACGAAACACAAGCCTACACACAACGCAGCACCACAGCTGCCGAGAATGACCTGGGCACGCACAGTCGGAATACCGAACTCGCTTATTGATGGGTCCGGATGGGGGTTAAAGGTAGACACAAAATGCTGGAGTAACTCAGCGGGATAGGCAGCATCTCTGGAGAGAAGGAATGGGTGCCGTTTCGGGTCAAGATCCTTCTTCAGACATGTCAGGGGAGTGGGCGGGACAGAGATGGGGGTTAAAGATGACGGGTTAACGAGAAGGGTGGGGAAAGGATGGAATTGGTCGGCAAAGACAGGTCAATGATGGATGAAGGCAGACAGGATGGAGAAAAAAGGGCAATTGAAGTCAGGAACTTGTATGGTGGCCTCAGGTCCCAGCGGATACTTTAAGATTATGCACTGAGATTGTCAGAGTTTGAAATCAAGGTGCTTTCGTTACTGTTAAATTAAACTGAAACATCTTTTGCTAGTTTCCAACAAATATCTTGGTTTCCAATGACTATAACCGCAGCACGCACACACAAAAAGATCAACAGTAGGGGGCGCCTCACATTGAAATGTATTATTTAACAGTTCTCTCCTTCGTTAGGTTGTGACATTTTAAGGCCATTTAGAATTTGAATGCAACTGGTTATCAAGAATACAGAAAATAAATTACTGTTAAATTACTAAATTGCGCCATCTAGCGCACCACGGAAATATTTTTTATGAAAACGAAATACTGTACTGGAAATAAAATGGAAAGATATTTAAAGAGTCTGTTTTGTCAACATTGCTGGTGTTGATAGCCTTTGAACAGCATGTGTCATTTTCTATGTGTCTATTCATCTTAAACGATATGCAGAGAAGTAATCTTCCATATGCAATTCAGCGCTCAATTCAGTGCTGGTATTCACTAATATATATTAATTCCACAAGTGTGATGGATTTTACGGTTTGACGTTCAGTAAACAAGCTGGTTCTTACTGTTGTCTGATTTAGAAATTGATTAAAGTAACAGGTTTGCGAGATCTGACATCACTAATGCCTTTAAAGCTTTGTGTTAGCTTGTTTCCATTTGCAGTATCCCAACTCAAGGGGCCGTATTTTGAAATGGAACAATTTTATTTGTTGCATTTTATCTCATGAATGTTTCTCAATTTTAGACATGCGTAAATGAAACACATTAGAATCGGAGGACTCCTATCCATCGTCCTCTCGCCAGTTCTTTGAAAGTGCTCTCACTCTCCACCTCGCGGTAATATTTCATCCTTCAGGCATAAACTCGCTGCAGAAATTATGTTTCCTCCTGCGCCCTTTAGAGCTTTTGCCAATTACGTTATTTTGTTTTGCAGCTGAACATAATTTGTTCTCATTTAAAACACGATTAAAACATGTTTGAAATGCAGTTTTGCAATTCAGCAAAAGTAGTTCATCTTAATCACATCGTGCGTTGTAAGCATATCCTCTCCTTCCACATTTCGGATTTTACTACCTATTAGTCCCTTCGGTAATATGAACCTCACTTAGGGAGAGGTGAAATGAAACCTCGAAGAGCCCTCTTTCCAAGTTAAGACATTTAAATATTCGCATAAAAATCCTGACAGCGTTTTCTAGTTAATGCGACTCGGGCCCTGAGCAGGTTTCATGGAAACACTCTGGATATCGTGTGTGATTGAGATGTCACGGTATTGTCAAAGTGATACTCGTGGGGCCGTGTCGCTCGCAACAGCGTCTAAGCCTGTTTAATGATGCTTTAAGATGCTTTCCACTTTCCTGATTCTATTTGGGGATGGAACCACTTGAATGGGCAAAGATAAGTCGTTCCCACAGTTTATCCCATTGGATTATAGCATTCAGTCAACACAGACCTCCTGCTCTCCTTGGCCTCTGCTGCCCTCCCTTCTCCACTGCCGCCTTGATTTATTAGAGTCGTCCAGCTGACGGGAAGCCAGCCCCCTCCCCCTCATTCAGCTGAAACTCGCCGAAATCCCAAGAAAACAATGCTCCCTTTCCCCTCGTGTTGACGGAATGATCCCTCTAACGTAAAGGAACAAGTGGCACATCCAGCACGTTAGATTAAATACAAACGCATCTCTGAAGTAAGATGACCGAGGAGGGAAAGTCGGAGAGCAAAGGAGAAATTAGCGGCAAAGATTTGGAAAAACAGCTTCGTCTTCGAGTCTGTGTCTTGACTGAAATCCTAAAGACTGAGAGAGATTACGTGGGGACTCTGGAGTTCCTCGTCTCCGTAAGTTTTTCTAACCTCTCTCCAACTGTTTCATTGTCCTATTTAAGTTACAGCTGCATTCGTGTAGGTTTTGTCAATTTAATCGGGAACCGAGAAAGCCCGGTGAACTTTCGCACTGAATGGCAGGATCTGAGAGAACACTGTTTGTTGAGGTGAAAGTATGACCGTTATAATCGCTTCTTTAATGGTTTAATATTTATTTGCTAAACATTTGATGATTAAATATTTTTCTCGTGCAGCATATAGGAGTAAAATGAAACTGAGCGAGAGCACCTTTTGATTATTGTTCATCCGCCCCCAACCCCATTAACTGTTTAGGTTATTGATTTAGGTTCAAGTTTCAGGAGGTTTCCCGAGTTTTAGTTATACCTGTAAACTTCACTCGCTGCTCAGTCAGACAATGGCTTGTATGTTTTGAGTGCCTATCGAATGGTCCGGGTACTTCTTGCTGCCATAGTTTACGCTCTCGAGGGATTCGACAATGTGCCGACATGATGCACAACTTTTCCCATGTGGCTAATTGTCCCTCCTGATCATCGTTTCAATTGAACGGAACAGTTCTACCAAAGATCGCTCCTCTATGATCTTTGGTTCTACTGTTCCACGTTATGGCGTGGACAACGCCGGCTCTAAAATAAACGCTCAGGTGGCTTCAGTGAAACAGCTACAGTCTCCACCACGATTTGTTTGTCGGGATTGTGCAGATGGTGGGAAACTTTGCAGAGAGGAACCCTGCGGGAAATGTTTGGAAAAGGCGATTTGGCTTTTCTGTGATTAGGGAGGAAATGACGCGAATCCCGGGTATTTGTAGTCTATTTATATACACTTTATTTCCTGATTTGCGAGCCCCCCCAAAGGACTCGGAGCGAGTCCAGACAATAGGCTGTAAACTGGTCGGTATCCTGACTGAAGGAAAAGCACAACATATAAACGATATTATGTTGGAAGCCTTTGTACGTTTCAGAGATACATTAAATTACTTCTTGTGACTGACAGTGCAGTGTAGAAAGACATATACTTTAGGAGTTTCAATAAGAACGTACAGCAACCGATTATCTGACCGTTCAGTAAATTGAAATATTAAACTTGACAATTCACAAATTTGTCATTCATACCTGCAAGTTGGTAGTGATTCTGCAAAGCGAGACTCTTCTAAGCCCGGCTGCAAATAAACCTAGCTGCAGATGAATTTTGATTCATTTCGAACCCAGGAATGGACTTGAATTAATGATGTTCCAAGCAGTTGATTTTGGTAAGCATAAGGTTTGGTTGATGGATGCCTCTAACAGTTTTATTCTTGTTTCTCAGTCTCATAATGGCTTCTTTGACTTTCATTGGCATAACTTTGGTCCTCATGTTGATAAACAGCAATAAACGTTTCCAAAGGTGATGGAAAGACTAGGTGCTGAGAGCTCCCTTGTGCTGCATTAAGGAGGCATTTAAACACACCTGAACAATTACTAACACCTGTGAAGCCATGTGTCCCAAACATTATGGTGCCCTGAAATGGGGGAAACTATGTGTAAACACTTCTGTAATTTCTACATGGTGAAACCAAAATGTATAAAAATACCCTTTAATAAAATCTGACAATGAGCACTTTAACCACATATATGTTTCTTTTCTATTAGAAATCTCAAATTGTGGAGTACAGAGGCAAATAAATAAATGATAAACATTATGGAGGGCACTATACATTCACTCACCAGAGGTGGCGATGAGGCGCATGGATTTGTGTCTCGCTTTCCGCAGAGCAGGGAGGAACCTATACAATCTCTGCTTCCCTACATTTGAGAACGTCTTTTTATTTGCCTATAATTAAAATCCAAATATGGTATGAAATAAAGGTTCCGTGGAATTTAAAGTAGACAATAAATTATGTGACAGAACTTGTTTTCACCCTAAACAATTTCTTCTTTGCCACTTCTCATTTCCTTCAAGTCACAGGTGTAACCAGGGTCACCTGCATGGGCTCCAATCATGTCTGTTTTTTTTGTGGAAGGAACTGCAGATGCTAGTTTACACCGAAGATAGACACAAAATGCTGGAGTAACTCGGCCGGACAGGCAGCATCTCTGGAGAGGAATGGGTGATGTTTCGGATTGAGGCCATTCTTCAGTGATATTCGGGGAGGAGAGAGAGAGATATATATGGAAGGGTAGGGTGCGAAAACTAGACTTCAAAGGGACAAAGTTCAAGGAAAATCAACAAAGTTCAAGAATAGATCATTGTCAGTCAGAAGAAAATGACAACAAAGCATACGAAGATAAAGTTTAATCAGGAGGACAGTCCAACTGGTCAGAAAATAAGGATGGGGGAGGGATGGTGAGAGAGGGAAACGCAAGTGTTACTTGAAGTTAGAGAAGTTAACATCTCATAATGCTGTGTTGAAAGCTGCCCAAGCGAAATTGGAGGTGGTGCTCCTCCAATCTGCGTTGGGCTTTCTGTCATGGGTCCCATACTGATCTTTCTGTCCTGGGCCTCCTCCACAGTTGGAGTACTCTGGCATCATTCCCCAACTATTTCTTCCTCGTGGACCATTGCATCAGGACTGCTCCCTGCACCCTGCAGAACTTGTTGACTGCATCAACTTTACTACAAATTCTACTCTGCCCTCAAATTCACTTGGACTATCTCTGGCACCTCTCTCCCCTTTCTTGACCTCTCTGTCTCCATCACAGGGAATGGACTATCTGCTAACATCTACTGCAAAACCCACTGACTCCCAGAATTCCATTGACTACATCTCTTCTCACCCTGCCTTTTTCAAGGACACTCAATTTTTCTGTATCCACCACAACTGCTCCCAAGATGAGGCTTTCTATTCTAGGACATCTGAGATATCCTCTTAACTTTCAATAAACATGGTCTCCCCCTGCTATTGTGGATGGAGCCCTCGCACATTTCTATTTTATGTGTCTCAAACCCGCAGGTAGAAAAATGGACAGCGTTCCTCTGGTCCTTACCTTTCATCCCACCAGCCTCTGCATTCAACACATTATTTTCGGACTTTTCCTCCATCTTCAATGTGAACCCACCACTAGTCAAATCTTCTGGTCCCCTCTGCTTTCTCTCTGCAATTCCATTTGTTTGCTCATCTATTTCCACCTGACCTGCCTCTCTCTAGGCACTGGCACTGGCACAGCAAGAGATGTAACATCTGTCCTTGCACTTCCTTTCTCGCTTCCATCAAGGGACTCAAGCAGCCCTTTGCATGCACCTCTTTCACCCTTGCCTGTTGCATTTGGCGCTCCCGACGTGGCTTCAATAAGACCAAGCAGACTATTTTGCTCTATCTGCCAAATCCTGCTGGTCCCGGTTGCTAACCATTTCAACTCTCCTTGCCATTCCCATACTAACCTTTCTGTCATTGGCCACCACCATTGCCAGAATGAGACCTTGCAAACTGGTGGAATTGCTTGGGTAGCCCACAAACCTATGGTGTAAACGTTGAATTCTCCAATTTTAAACAATAATCCCCCTCTCTTTTCCACCCTGGTTCTTCACTTGAACAAAGGCTACTGAAGAATGGTCCTGACCTGAAATGTCACCTGTTGATGTTCTCCAGAGATGCTGCCTGTCCCACTGAGTTACTCTAGCTTTTTGTGTCGAGCTTCGGTTTAAACCAGCATCTGTAGTTCGTTCCTATGCCACCATCTATAGTTCCTTGTGTCTACATTGGTCTTGACTGTTTGTGTGCAATGCCATCAAAGGGCATTGAGTGATACATTAAAAATGTTATGTCAGTGTTCACTTTCAGTTAAGCCTTACTATTGTTATATTTAGATTATACTATTGAGTCAGCACTTGATTGTGCATATAACCTTGTTTGCACGTAAACTTAGTACAGTATAAAGATGTGGCAACATGGGAAAGTAATGTCACATCAGTACAGGAGAGATTTTGTGAATGAAGGAAATAATTCCGAGGAACAAAGTCAGGTTACAGCAACCAGGTAGCTGCAGAACCAAGTTTAAATTTGGTTATGAGAAACGTATCTAAGATGTAATTGGTAATGGATTAGTTGAGCACTTGGACCAATGTGAATTGATCAGAGAGACAGCATGTACGTGACAAAAATAGACGATGCCTGGTTAATTGAGAGTTTAACTTTTGAGGAGGTCACTAACATAGTGGGTAGGAACATGATGGTTGGGAGACTCCAGAAGGCATTTGATAAGGCTTGATATAAACATTGGGCAAAAATGTTCACCTTGGTTCAACTTTCCTGCCAGTTTTTTCATAACTCCTGATTACCCTTTTGTCTAAAAGTATCCATCTCAGTCTTGAGTATATTCAATGAATTAGTTTCCACAGATCCCCTGTGTAGGAAATTTGAAGGATTTGTGACCCGATAAGAAAAATAAAATTCCTTTTGATTTCTTAAATAGCAAATCCTCTCCCCTACTCTATTCTGAAACTATGCCACAGAGTTGAACATCCTTTCAGTATTTATGCTTGCATCAATCTGTAGTGTGCATGGTTAAGCATATATGTTACCATGGCCCAGGATTTATTGACACGGGTTGATCATACGCTGAATAATCCAACCACATTTTTGTTTGGGAGTGGAAAGAACTAATAGAAATTGCATTAATTGCAATGTGTAAAAAGAGTTGAGATACTGTATTATAATTTTGTTGCATCTCATTGTGGTATATATCATGTCTTGATTGGTAAATATGTTTGTGACTTTATTTGAAGCAGAAATAATATGTGAATGCGTCATTGAGCATAATTCCGTCTGGTAACTACGCGCTTCATCCGAGCACATTATCGCATGCATCGTGCAAACCATCTTAAACTGTCATTTGGCAACCTGAATAGCTGCCTAGGTTGCCCGGCTGGCAACAGGGAAAAAAATTTAAGTGAGAGCCCTGCTATTATAGGGTCAGGTGCATCTCCTGCGGTTGCAGGGGAAAGTACCTGGGGAGGGGGCGGCTTCCAGCATACTTCTCTCCAGAGATGCTGCCTGTCCCGCTGAGTTAATCCAGCATTTTGTGTCCATCTTTGGTGTAACCCAACATCTGCAGTTCCTTCCTACACCTTAAACAAAGGTTCATCTGTTCTATCAGGTGGGCATAGAAGATTGCTTGGGATTATTATTGGGAAATAAATTGTGCCAGGTACATAGGTGAATATTACTTAAAGAGATTAGCTAATCATTATAATGTTACTAATGGTGGAATTTAGCAGCTGCATTTTCTACATTACATCAGTAACTCTATTTAAAAAAAAAAAAGAAAAGTGCATCAATGCCTGTGATGTACTTTGTGACTTCAGAAAAACAACTTAAATAAATGCAAATGTTTCACCAATATCTTGCCCTTTATAATTCTGATTTCCATGGTTTAATAAAACCACTGCCCTCTATTCCTACTTAACCTGAAGATCAGGCTTCATCCTGAATAGCTGTGCATTGCCAAGGGTAATCACATATTTATATGTTTTGAATAAACTGTTACAAGTAACTGTTTATAATGCACTAATAGTTGGAATTTAGATTCACATTCAGACTAATTTTTATCTATGTCTATGCAATATGTTTGGTATTTGCTCTATTGTTTATTTTCAGCTTAAATATTTAAAAATGAGATGTCTTTCCTAATGGTGTTTGCATATTTATGTAAACATCTGGCCACATCATGTTTCCTTTTTTCTGTTTTGGATGCACGACAAGCTTGTGAAACATCGTCTCTGTCCAGTTTACTCAAGTTTTCCATGACAAGTCAATTAATCTACAGGATTTTGAGCTCATTTATAGTTTTTTGTACCACAATCTGAACAAACAAATTGCATAACTTTATTACTTTAATTTTTTCAAAACTCTGTACTCCCTTTCTCATTTAAATTGCTTTTGAACATTTTATTTACACCGGTCTTCAAGAAGCAATTATCACCTATTGATAGCAGGGCTCGAAATTAACGGTTGCCCGGGTGCCATTGGCGACCTAAATTGCCGCCGGGCAACCTAAAAGCCCTGCCATTTTGCCTGGCTTGGCAAGCACCCGGGACACCTATCGTTTAATTCCGAGCGGGCCCCCTCTCTATCTTTCTCTCTCTCTGTAACTCTCCGTCTCTGCCCGCCATCCGTGTCCGGGCCGCTAGGTCTCTGCTCTCTGCTCTCCGCTCTCTGCTCTCCGCTCGCTCCTCATCCGCGGCACGGCCGGCTGCCTTACACTTTCGCACTGCGACGGCCTGCACATCCTCCCCCTGCACACAACCGTGGTCAGCACATCACCGGCCGTAGTTGTGCGGATGTGCAGCCCTGCACATGCGCACTGCCAAGGCAACTAGTCGGCATCGGGCACTTTCTCCCTATCTTTGCATTTTGGGAGATCTGGCCGCCATTGCTGTCCGGTCACCGCTGAAAACCAACGCAGAATCGCTCCCTGGAGCATGAGTAACTCCCTGGAGTAACTCTTGCTTCTTGGTTTCCTGGTCCTCCAAAAATATTCCAAATGGAATTTAAACTGTAATGGACCCATCACCACCAAACTCTGAAAAATAACAGCCTATTGCACTTTATCTGTTTATTTATTGGGTATATATATGGTATATAGACACACTGAACTTTTATCTCCTGTTCTGTATTATGTTTACATATTCTGTTGTGCTGCAGCAAGCAAGAATTTCATTGTCCTATCTGGGACACATAACAATAAAACTCTCTTGACTCTTGACTTGGACTTAAGCAAAAAAGGGTTCTTGGGGGTAAAAAGAGCTACCTTAAATTTGGTCTGGTTGGGTATCTATAGTAGGGTGAAGACTATTCCATGCTTTAATTGTGCGGGGGAACTCCATGGAACAGCCAGCATCTCTGGATAGAAGAAATTGGATGACGTTTCGGGTAGAGACCCTTCTTTAGATTTCCTCTGGTTTTAGTGTTTTTAGTTTAATTTAAAGATACAGCATGGATACAGGCCCTTCGGCCCACCGAGTCCACTCTGACCATTGATCACCCGCACAAACCTTCATCTGCTGTCACTCATGTCTACAATGCTTCATTTAAAGATCTTCTCATGGTAATGACAATGAAGAACTAACTGTTATTGGGGCAGATTGTACAGGTATTTCTGTGTAAGTACCAACAAGTATTAGATGTCCGAGTTTGTCGACATCAATATAGTCTTGGTGACAATTCCTCATCATTGACGCTGGAAATGTTCTAGAATCATATAATAGTGGCAACCCAGAAATATTCCATTTGGCCAATTATGTCTTTGCTTGCTTTCCACCAGAACAATTCTCAAATTCCATTCATCAACCTTTCCCCCCCCCCCCCCCCCCAAAATAGTTGCATACATTTCTCCAATGAACATTTATCTAATTTTCTCCTCAACGCCTCAATCGAACCTGCCCCCAGCACATTTGCAGGCTGTATGTTCCAAATTCTACACATATATAGGCAAGGCAAGGCAAGGCAAGGCAAGGCAAGGCAACTTTATTTACATAGCACATTTCATACACGATGCAGACTCAAAGTGTTTCACATAAAAACATGTCATACAATAAAATGAAATAATAAAATGAAATAAAATAGAACTAAAAGAAAAGAAAAGCAAAATTAAAAATGCATTATAAAATGTGCAAAAGTTAAAAGTGCAATGTAGTTAAGATTTAGCTGAATGCTAAAGTAAACATAAAAGTTTTCAGTCTTGTTTTAAAAGTGGTCAAAGTTGAGGCAAGTCTTAAATCTTCAGGAAGTTTATTCCAGCTATTTGTTGCATAATAACTAAATCCTGCTTTCCCATGTTTTGTATTTACTCTGGGAATCACTAGCAGATTGGTTTCAGAAGATCTTAGCGGTCTAGAAGGCTTATATAGTGGAAGCATGTCAGTGATATACTTTGGTCCTAAACCATGTAGTGATTTATAGGTGAGCAGCAGGATTTTAAAATCAATTCTCTGACATACAGGGAGCCAATGTAAGGATTTAAGAATTGGTGTAATGTGTTCAAATTTTTTGGTCTTTGTTAGAACTCTAGCAACAGCGTTCTGAACAAGCTGTAGCTGCCCGAGAGTTTTTTCCGGAAGACCTGCAAGGAGACCGTTACAATAATCTAGCCTGCTAGTAATAAAGGCATGTACAAGTTTTTCTAAGTCTTGAGCTGACATGAGTCCACTTAATCTTGCTACGTTTTTGAGGTGATAGTAGGCCGATTTTGTTACTGATTTGATGTGACTGTCGAAATTTAAATCTGAATCCATAATGACCCCAAGATTTCTGGCTTTGTTTGAAGTTTTCAGAGACAGAGAGTGTAGGTGTTGTGTTACTTTAAGCCTTTCTTTTTTAGCACCAAAAACAATTATCTCTGTTTTGTCCTTATTTAGTTGGAGAAAATTTTGGCACATCCAGTCTTTGTTAATGGAAGGACCGTTCAGAAATCTGATATTGGAGGGGAATAAACTGTTCCTGTGTTTGGTGATGCATGCTTTCAAGCTTCTGTACCTTCTGCCAGGCTGGAGCAGAGAGGAGGTGGAATGATCGGTGTATGACAAGTCTTTGATTATGTTGCCCACTTCTCCGAGGCACCGTGAAGAATAAAGGACTTTCTGCAATGCTACTATATCTTTTCTTGGGTGAGGAGCCGCAATCCTGTGCAGCCTCACCAACTTTGACAAACGTACCAATTTGTAACCTTTTTGCAATGTATACCATTTGTTCACCTATCTACTTGCAGCACCTGCCTACTGACATTTTGTGAGTTATCACAAGAACGCCAATTTTCAACCACTTTTTCCATTTAGATAATAACTTAATAACTTGCACTTTGAATCCTCTGACTCGTGTGCACAACCTCACACTTTTCCACATTAAACTCAACTTGAGCGTTTGTGTCCACTCACACAATCTACTTTTAACCCGTTGCAGAATGACAAAGTCCTCATCACAACTTGCTCTTCAAACAATTTTTGTGAGATTAACTAACTTGGATAGCTTGCATTCTGCTCTCATCTGAGGGTATTGATATAAATAGTTTCCTGGATACTCTACCGGTTATGTTCTTCCAAACTGCTGACATTCATTCCAACTCTCAGCATTCTCTAGGATAAACAATTTTCAATCCATGTTAACACACTTCCTCCAGTACACCAACCTTTTATGTGGCACCTTGGTGAATGCTTTTTGGAAATCCAAACACATCACCACTACATGTTCCCCTACATCTACTCGGCTTGTAACATTCTAAAAGAACTCAAGCAAGACATTGGTAGTGGCTGCACTTGGAGTATTGTTCAGTTTTGCTGCCAAAGGAAATAGGCTATTGAGCTTAAAGAGTGCAGAGACGATTGATGAAGATGTTATCAGGTCTTGAGGGCCTGAGGTTTTGAGGGAGATTGGGTAAGATAATACTTTATTCTTTGGAACTCCTTGGTACTTTACCAATTGGTACATGGTACCAATTCCCTGGTACTTTACTCTTGTGGAACTTGGAGTCAGTATTCTGCTCAGCAACTAGATTCTCGACTTCCGAACAAACAGACCACAATTGGTGAGGACAGTTGACAGATGATCCTCTACGATAATCCTCAACATTGGTGCTCCGCAGAGATGCATTCTCAACCCCCTTCTTTACTCTTTATACACTCATGATTGTGCAGTCAAATACCAATTCGACTGAATTTAAAAGTTTGCAGTCGATACCAGCATACTGGGCCAGATATTAAATAATGTGGAGGCGGAGTACAGGAAGGCGATTGAGAACCTCGTAACCTGGTGCCATGACAACAATCTCTCCCTCAATGTCAGCAGGACAAAGGCGATTATGATTGATTTGAGGAAGCAATACTGTGCACACTGCAAGGGCAGCATGGTGGAGCAGCTGTAGAGAATGCAGCACCGGAGACCCAGGTTCGATCCTGACTATGGGTGTTGTTTGTACATTCACCCTGCGTGGGTTTTCTCCAAGATCTTGTTTCCTCCCACACTCCAAAAACGTACAGGTATGTAGGTTAATTGGCTTGGTAAATGTAAAAAAATAATAGTTCCTAGTGGGTGTAGGATAGTGTTAATGTGCGAGGATCGCTGGTCAGAGCAGACCTGGTGGGCCGAAAGGGCCTGTTTCCGCGCTGTATCTCTAAACTAAATCTAAACTAAATACACATTCTGGTAACATTAATGGCGCCGTAGTTGAGGTAGTCAAAAATGTCAAAGTCTTGGGAATAAACATCACCAGCTGGACCCAGGGCCGGCCTTAGGGGGTGCGGAGCCCAATTGGGAACAATTTTGGTGAACTCCAGATTCCCAGCCAAGGTCTGTCAGCCCAGTTATTTAGTTTATATTATGAAATTGTACACTAGGTGCTATGGATTATACACTGTGTGAATATCTCCTGCTCCCTCCCGTTTGACTGACTGGCTTCCAACCTTTACCGTAGCAGCTAATTTCCATTAAACTGCAATTTGTGATTGAACCCAATGCCCTTGGAGACAGCGGCTGATTGGACGGGAGGAGACCTATTTGTTGAATGGACGGGAATTTTAAGGCAAGCTGGTTGGTGATTGGATGCAACCCCCATAGAGACATCGTTTGATTGGCCGCCAAATAAAATGATCAAATAGGAAAACAAAAATCGCTGGTCGGTGCGAACTCAGTGGACTATCTGGTTGTATCTCCGAACTAAACAGTATAACATGCAGGTACATTCATTTAAAATTAAATTCAGTGATAATTTCACATGATTTCTCACTGTGTAAAGCTCAATATCTGACCAATTTCTGTTTAACACGTTTGGTCTGCCGTGAGCATTTTTCTCTCCCAAAACAGTTCATATCTAGCAAACTATAAGATCCCCCCTCAATCTTCTAAATTCTAGCGAGTACAAGCCGAGTCTATCCAGGTTTTCTTCATATGAAAGTCCTGACATCCCAGAAATCAGTCTGGTGAACCTTCTCTGTATTCCCTCTATGGCAAGAATGTCCTTCCTCAGATTAAGAGCCTAAAACTGTACGCAATACTCCAGGTGTGGTCTCACCAAGACCCTGTACAACTGCAGTAGAACCATATAACCATATAACCATATAACAATTACAGCACGGAAACAGGCCATCTCGACCCTTCTAGTCCGTGCCGAACACGTATTCTCCCCTAGTCCCATATACCTGCGCTCAGACCATAACCCTCCATTCCTTTCCCGTCCATATAACTATCCAATTTATTTTTAAATGATAAAAACGAACCTGCCTCCACCACCTTCACTGGAAGCTCAGTGAAATCTAGAGCTAGAGTGAAATCCTGACCTCCCATCTACCTCATTGGAAACCTTTGAATTATCTTTAATCGGACTTTATCAGACTTTATCTTGCACAGAAGATTGTACCCTTTATCCTTGTTTACTGTGTGGATGGCTTGATTGTAATCATGGAGTCTTCTTTGACTGGATAGCACGCGATAAAAAGCTTTTTACCGTGACGATAGTAAACTAATAATAAATTAACCTAAACACTGCCATCAATTTTCACGTCATATGCATAAGTGTATTCTGCTCTAAGTACACGTTCCAAATTATAAGGGAACCAGAAATGATGTTAAATTACAACTCGAGTTAACACACACGAGCAGGAGTCTTTATCCCTAACTATTTCTTTAAGATATCTTATTGTTGATTGTTAATGACCTGTTTGTTGAAATGCTATTGCTGGAACTAATTAAAATTAGAAAACTCACTGCACCACCATAGTAGGGTAGACAAAAAATGCTGGAGAAACTCAGCGGGTGAGGCAGCATCCATGGAGAGAAGGAATAGGCGACGTTTCAGGTCGAGACCCTTCTTCAGACTGATGTCGGGGGGAGGGGCGGGAAAAAGAAGGCTTGTGGGAGAGCTGGGCTGGGGAAGGTGGGAGAAAGGAAGGACTATCTGAAATTAGAAAAGTTAACGTTCATACCTCTGGGGTGTAAACTACCTAAGCGAAATATGAGGTGCTGCTCCTCCAATTTGCGCTGGGCCTCACTCTAACAAAGGTCAGATTTGGAATGGGAGGGGGAGTAGAAGTGCTGAGCCACGGGGAGATCAGGTTGGTTAATGCAAACTGTGCGGAGATGTTGAGCGAAGTGATCGCCGAGCCTGCGCTTGGTCTTGCCGATGTAGAGAAGTTGGCACCTAGAACAGCAGTAGATGAGGTTGGAGGAGGTGCAGGTGAATAGTTGTTATTTTCCACCAACACTTCGAGGTCTCCTGTATTTCTGGTTTATCTTTCTTGTTAGAATTTGATATCAATAGACTGAAATAAAAATGGCAAAATATTTTCCCTCACATTAATCACACTCTCATGGTAATTATTCAATGTTATTATTTTGTCGAGGAACCTTTTTCATTTATTAAATTCAAACAAGAATAAAATGAAATCTGACATTTTTGAAATGTTATGAAGTCTGCTGGAGAATAGCGGGACTGCCATTTGTGGGCTGTTTTGCTTAATGTAGGATCATGGTACTCGTGAGAACAACCTTAAATTTTGAAGCAAAGAAGTGAAGAACTGGGAAATGTAGGTTGCACAACATGTGTATATTTAAGGTATCCAATGAAATTCTGCACACTGCAATGTACATCATGATGGTTCAGGGATTAAAGTGAGAACAAATGTTGAAACTGTGTATCAAGTCTGAATGTTATTATATGATAATATATGATAGGTCTGACAGCAAGTGCTTGATTTGTGCTACTACCAAGTATATTACTTCCTGCAAAAAGGATATAACATCATTACAGTTATGCAAAAGGCATGGTGATACAAAATCATTTTTTTCACCTTAATAGTTTCCCCGAGGAACTGGATGGAGTATGATTTGTTTGAGAGCAGTGGATCAGGGCAGAATAGATACTGAATTTGAGTTAAAATAATAGGTTCATAGATCGATTACGTCAATATTTAAAATATAAATGATCTTAGTCTTCACTACATTATTGTGCTTTATGATTCTTTGTTGGTGTCCAACTTCTGACTAGGTAATTGGTGTCTGAAAGTCAGACCGTTTAATATGACGGGGAACTAACCGGGTCTGGCTCAAATTGAACTTTAATAATGTGGACGGTGAGAGCTGCACTTGCATATAAATATTTAAGAATTTCCATGGCAATGAAAAGGATAAGCAGGCAGAGAAACCCAGACTTGTCTCATAAGCAATGCAAATTATTGGCATGTGATATAATGCTCAAGGTCATTTTTGTAACTTTCTTTTTCCAGACTTTTTTAATATGACGTATTGGGAATCTAGCTTCAAGGGTTGGTCACTGAACAGGGATGAATTGCGTTGCTGAGTATGATTTGAGCATTAGTGTTTGCAAGTTATTGGAGCTTAGAAGGTAGAATGCTTTGTGCTGCTCATGGTATTAGTTGGACAGGGACTGAGGCGTAGCCAGAGTCTAAAAATGAAACTAGTTCAGTTAATATTAAAATCCTGCTTTCAGAACTGGCGTAAAATTGCATTTCTGTCAGTGAATACTAAAATTACCAACAGGTATGTAATAAATTGAGTCTGAGTCTTTCCCCCAGAGTAAGGGAATCGATAACCAGATGACTTGGGTTTAAGGTGAGAGGAGAAAGATTTAATAGGAACCTGAGGGGAAACGTTTCATAAGGAGGGCACTGGGTATATGGAGCGAGCTACCAGAGGAGGTAGTTGCACACAGTACTCTGTAGGAGTTGAAATATTTTCATAACATAGACTTGGAAATGATATATGTGGTTAATAGAATAGCTCACCAATTGGCTCCACATTGACATGGAGCTTGTGGAGGTAAGGCCCCAGTTGATGGTACCAGTGATTGCACTGACGTTTTGCAGTACTGTTGCTGATTTTTCTCTCATGCCTCCTTTCATTTTGCTTGAGCTCAGCGGTTAAATACAGTAATTGAAGCAATTTACAAGCAAACTCCATCACTAATTTTAAATTGACTTGCCAGGAATGCTTCAGAGCCGCTTAAGAGTTCTCTTCTACATAAAGCTGAATGTGAATGGAATGAATTAACAATGGGCTAGAATTTCAGCTGAAGATTGAGAATCCTTACTATTATAAAAAGGGCCTTATTTGCATGCTGAGTACATCTTTTATGAAACCCCTGAGTATTCTGTGTGACAGCAGTGTGAAAGTTTAGCTGGAAATTTGTGTGGGAGAGAGTTTTAAGTGGAGACCGAGTGTGATTGTGGAATGTGACATTTCCTGGTCTCTGCACACCCGATTCTTGATCCATTTGGAAATTTTAACTCATTATGATAATATTTGCAGCAGACTTGATCTATTTCTCACTTTAATTACATTTTCTTAAAAGGTCTTGACTTTTATGTTGCACACTTTAATTACTTGCTAAGTTTCTTTTATGTTTCTTTAAATTGTGATTTATAAAATGGTTCCCACCAGGTACCACCTTGTCCCCTTCATTTGCCACTGAATCAAGCTAAACATGATAACCTGCAGTTCAACCTTGACCTGCGTTTTGATCTCCACATTCTAATCATTGACAAAGTCTGCATGTTCACCTACACAGCATTGTTTGCCTCCCCTTCTATCTCAGCCTTTCACCATTTAATCCACTTTGTCAACACAGTTGGGATTATACCCTTTGTTCCACCTTTGTAAACCCAAGTGTGTCCATGTATGTACTTACTTAATATATTCCATTGTTTCTCAAGGTTGCTGATCCACATGGGCTTGTTTTGCTCAATGCAAATTCAAAATCTTTGTCGTTATGTGGAGTGTCTTTTTTGGTTTTGCCACAAGAGATCCATATTTCCTTAATCTCTATATCCTCTTATAGCCACATAACATGGAAATAAACAGGCCCTTTGGGCCAATTTATCCATTACAACCAAGAAGGTCCATTTAAACCAATCCCCTTTACCTGCATTTGGCCTTTATTCCTCTAAACCTTGCCTATCTGTTTACCTGTCCAAGTGTCTTTTAGATGCTGCCTCACCTTCCCCCTCTGGAAGCTCATCCCATATACACAATATACTCCTGAATGATCAATTCTTAACCTCTGGCCTTTGATGTGATGTTCTTTCCTAACATATTCTAGTTTAGTTAAGTTTATTATTGTCACGTGTACTGTACTAATGAAAAGCTTTATATTGCTTGATATCCAAAGAAAAGACTATACATGATTATAATCAAGCCGTCTACATTGCATAGATAAAGTATAAAGTGTATCATTGATGGTCGAATTCTTATTCATCTTAATCCAATTCCATGGTGATGGTGCAGTGGTGAGGTTACCAAACTAATTATTCTGAAAGCTTGAGTGACAATTAAGACTCTCGTTCAAATCGCACTGCTGCAACTCTGGTGTTTATATTTAATTATCTGCAATTTCAGGTGAAAGAAATGCCAACTATTCTTGGTAATGAGAACTATTGATTGTCGTAAAAATTCTTTTGGTTTACCCTTGTCCTTCAGGGATGGGATTTTGCCATTCTTACCCAGTCTAGTGTACATGTGACTCCAGACCTTTTCCAAATGATTGACTCTAAAAAACCCTCTGCATGGCCCAGTAAGCCACTCAGTCATACCAATATTGATACTTTTAAGTAAAGAAGGGAATAAAACTGGGCGGACCATTCAACGTCAACCAAAGCACTGAATCTGGACCAGGCACTGCCATCAGGGTAGGCAAGGTAGGCACTGCCTACCCTGATTAAAATTATAAAATGGTAATTATTAAATATAAATAGTAAAGGCATGGGAGAATTATGCCTACCTAAGAGATTGATCTTGGCTAACAACCTATCCTTCGGCTTCCAAGATGCAGGTAAATTGTTTTACCTGCATCTTGGTATAGATCTCTTAGGTAGGCATAACTCTCCGTGCCTTTTATCCGCAGTAAATGTAATATGCGAAAGTATGTGCAGCCCACGTGCCGTCGACGCTGCTTCAAACCTTCAATGACAGGGGGAGCTGAAGGCAGCCGAAATTCTGCCTTTGCACCGTGGACTGCATACTGCGCATGCGCAGCAGCCTACTGCGCATGAGCAGCGCATGTTTCTTGGCGGGTTTTTCAAACATGGATTGCCATTATCTTAACAGTATCTTAAGAAACAAAGAGAGAAGAATGGAGTTTGTGTACAAATAATGTGGTAAGTAAATTTCTTTGAGCTATATGTTTTTAAATACCGTATTTCTCGGCAATGAAGACGCTATTTTTTACCTGAAAATAATGCGCAAAAATTTACCTGCATCTTGGAAGCCGAAGGATAGGTTGTTAGCCAAGAAAGATAGACTTAGCTATCCCCCAGTACAATAACATTAAGAATGATGTTGTTGTACTGAGGGATAGCCAAGGCTATCACTCATTGCTGGCAGCTGATGGGAAGCGGCTGTAAAAGGACAGCGCCGCTGGGGGGGGGGGGGGGGGGGGGGGGGGGGGGGGGGGGGGGGGGGGGGCGGCGGGGACAGTTCCTTTCACAGCGTGTAGGGAGTCTGGCCTGGGGTATAGTTCCGGGGAGGGCAGGAGTGTTGAGAAGGAGGGGTCAGGGATCATACCAGAAACTCACTCGCGCACCCGTGCCGCAACACTCCGGTCCCCAACATTGAAAGACACGGACCGGGCCGTGAACGCCATGCAGTGTCACCCAGCGCAGCAAGTGAGGCCATGTCCTGGTCCCGGCGGCAGTTGAAATTTAAGGATTTGTGGGAAGCGGCTGACATGAGCGAGGCCGGCCAGCGGCAGGTGAGAGATGTTCAGATGGAGAGCACTGCCAGAGGTGAGCGGGCCGGCAGAAGGCGCTGAGGTCCCGGTGGCTGCTCGGAGTCACCCGAGCTACTTCCCTCCCCAGCCATAATTCGGTTGCTCTGCGCCCGGAGTGCCTTGGCAGAGGTGAGTGGTGAACTACTGGATTGATCCCCGACCCCCTCCTTCTCGACGCTCCTGCCCTCCCCGCAACTTTACCCCAAGCCAGACTCCCCACGCGCTGTGAAAGGAACTCTCGCCCCAATTGGTCCCTTGAACTAGTATTGTCATTCAATAAGATCACAACTGATTCAACTTGTCCTGGTGTGCTCCCGTTTTTCCCACCATCTCTCCACCTGCCATCACCCTCCACCCCCAATCCATTCAGTAATTCAGAATGAAGGAGATTTGGAAATCTTGGGCAAATTGAATTTTCACTTTCTTTCTTTTTATTTTTTTGAGCGTGAGAAATTCTATGTCCCGCCAGCCTTCTTTCAAAATTTAGCAACTCAAGATGGGGGTGCATCTTTGACACAGGTGCGTCTTCATTGCCGGGAATACGGTACTTTTTTAAGAGATATGGCTTTTGAAGGCTTTATAAAAGTTGACTGACAGCTTACGGAGAACAATCTGCGCATGCGTGGTTTAAGATTTTTTAAAAGCCGACTGACTGCCTACCCTGAGTAATTACTCACAGCACATGCTTGATCTGGACAGGCTCGGCCAAGTCGACCTTGCAAAGTGTTTCTCACGGACGTCCGGGAACTGGTGTCTAAAAAGGTAGACCAGTATACAGACTAGTTCAAGCAGTACTCTGACATAGCTGTTCCCACAGAATCGAGCCTTACCTTTGTTTATTTAGTTCAGTAATAATCTAGTTTGCTTCCTCACTATTTCTTTGAAACAATAAATGGAATAAGCTGCTTCTTGGCATTATACCAAACTTGAAGATGTCACCGATTTTTTTTTAAAGCCATTTTTCACATTGTTCTCACTTACACATGGTTTATTTCTTCCTTCTTTTCCTCTTTTTGGATGTCTTCATCTCTGTATCAAGTGATGGGTTAGACAGAAACATTCATGCTTCCAGAGATACTCTGAAAACATTTCCTACCACACGACCTCCTGAAAGGTTTCAATTCTCCCAATTCTTCTATCTCCATTGCATTTACTCTGATGATAACATATTCCAGATAAATACCTTGATGTCTTCCTTCTTCCTCACCCGTGGCTTCTCTTCTAAAAGGATCAGTGTTAGTGTGCCTGTCAAACGTAATGTGAAAGAGACTGTATGGTTGTAACATTTTTACCATCAGAGTCTAAGCTCCATCCTAAGACTTCAGCACTTAATCTAAATTGACAGCTTGGTTGAGTTCTGATTAAAGATTGTATCGTCAAATGTGTTACTTTGTAAATTAGATTTTGATCGAAGATTCTATCTGCTTGTTCAGATGAACAACCCCACGGCACTTCTATAATATGGTGTTTATTAGATATTATTTTCCATGAGCTTGATTCTGATAATGCTATTATTTTACATGGAATAGAGTTGAGGTTAATAGGCCTTTTGTTGCCTTTGGCTGTATTATCCTCCTCTACGAATATCGTGCTTAATCTACTTGAATTTCCCCAAGGTCCATTCACCTCTAATAATGGTTGTCAACTGCAATGGATATCATCCAGCCATGGCGATATGTTTCCTATAAACCTTGTTAGTCTGTCTAGGATTTCCATTTCATTTATATTAAAAGCATTATTTTTATTTAGACAGCCTCTGTTTGGTTGTTTGGAGCCAACATGTTACCTGTGACTTTCTCGTGAAAACTGGATACTTCATTTCAAAATTGTGCTTGTGTTCATTTTGATCTAACAGTCCGACCTCGGTTTACAAAAGGTAAAAGGTTCCTGGCAAATGAGTAATTCCGTGAAGTTTTGTAATTTTAAAATGCAGAGTGAAATGCATTATAAGTATTTCATTAAAGTTCATACTAGTGGGTGGAGTCTTGCACACTATTTATTATAACTGAAATAGATTTGTAAATTCAAGATCCCCATCCCAAAAAATCAATAAACCGAATATGTGTAAAATGAGGTATGCATGTATTTAATTATTTATATAGTTTAGATCTCTATCTGTCCCCTAGCAGTGGTTCAAATGAATCATAGCTGGTGCCCAAAGAGGACATGGAGTGAATATTCCCCAAGAACCTCTAGTTGATATTACAAATTCACATGTGGAGTGATACGCTCGCACTAACTCATCATCTGTTTCTCTGTAGGGTTTGAATTAAAAGTGGTTGAACTAAGTGCTTGTTAAAAAACTGTTTCTGTTCGAGGGACAGATGTTGAGCTTGTTACACAAAGGTGCAAGTTGGAGGGCAATATTCTGAGACGTTGCAATTCACATGCTCACCAGAGGTCTGTGATCTAATTTCAGGTATGTGTAAATCATTCACAGGTTAAAAATGCACCAATATTATGTGGGTTTGTTGGCCATAACTCCTTTTCCCTAAGAAACCAATCTTACACACGTGTAAGTTCATTACCCTCTGAAAACCATTGAAACAATTATACACTTTTGAAAATTAATTTTCAAAAA
This sequence comes from Amblyraja radiata, assembly GCF_010909765.2. NCBI lineage: Eukaryota > Metazoa > Chordata > Chondrichthyes > Rajiformes > Rajidae > Amblyraja > Amblyraja radiata. Next base: position 49,001,717 of record NC_045959.1, on the reverse strand, counting down.
ATTGATAACATTTCACTGTAAAGTAGATGTGATCTATATGCTCGTCTTGGAGAGTATTTGCTCCATGTTGGGTCATTTCACTATTTACTGTTTAGGCCTACCATTTAAAATAAGGCTCAAAGTTTTGATTAGTTAAATCAATCCTTATTACACTAGTCTTGCTATTCATATTAAACCTGTTTTTTTTCCCCTTATAATTTAAACTTTTTATTTTTATTTTTTTTATTTTTTTTAACATATTTTGATTAGAAGTAGACATATTATAAAGTATAGTTACATATTATAGTAAAAAGACTTTTCATATACATCAGTCATACATTATTAAAATTTTCAATTATCAATTACTTCTGCTTCTAGTGTTTTTATGTTTATAGAAAGAGAGAGAAAGAGAGGGTAGAAAGTTACAAATTAAAAAAAACAGAAAAACAGAGGAGGTGGAATGGGTTACCTGTAACATCGAAGTCGAGTTTATTATCATATGCACAAGTATGATGAAATACGGGGAAAATGGAAATCTTGATTGAGCCAGCATTCCACATGTATTCTACAAGACAATGAGAACAAAAGACTATGCCAAAACAAATTGTGTAAAAATACATAATTGGTTAACAGGTCCATGTTATTCCTAGAGTTGGACCACAGTGTTCCATTGCAAAGGTTAGATAACTCTTGCAGATCGGTTCAAGAACTTGATTTTTGTAGGAAAGTAGTTTTCCTGAACCTGGTGCTGTGAGACTTCAGGTTTCTGTACCTTCTGCTTGATGGTAACAGCAAGGAGAGGGCATGACTAGGATGATGGGGAACTTTAATGATGAATGCCACCTTCTTGAGACAAAGCCTCATGTAGATGCTTTCGGTGATGGGATGGGCTATGCCCAGGTAAACTAAGGTTGAGTCCACCATTCTCTCCACCTTTGCATTCATGTTTGTTGAGCTTACCATAACTGGCCGTGATGCCACCAGGCAGCCTGCTTTCTACAGTGCTTCTGTAAACGTTTGTTTTTGTGTTCAGTGATATGGTGAATCACTTTAAACTTTGATGAATATAGACGCACCGGCAGACCTACTTTGTGATTATGCCTTTGTGCTGGGCTTGGGACATGCCATCTGACATGTTAACACCCAGAAATTTGAAACTGCGAACTCACTCCATCATCGAATCTCCATGAAAGCTGACACGTGGTCTCCTGGCTTCCCCTTTCTGAAGTCTCTATTTTTCATTCTGAAGTAATCTATTTTGTCCATCAAGGACAAAATAGATTACTTGATCAATATTTCTGTTACTGGATGACGTGTACCTTTTCTACTAATGTACTCTCCCTGAAAGATTCATGATGACAAACCTTGCATTGGCAGTACTTCCTAATCTTACCATTAACAAACAGAAGAGTGGGATGAAAACACTCATCTATAAATTTCTCACTTTACTTCCATCGTCATGTTTATTCCTGTTCCTCATCATCACCGACCCAAAATTCTACAATTCCCTATCTAATACCATTGCAGGAGAAACATAATTGGAAGGAATATAATGGTTCAGAATTAAGGTGCACCGGATATTTTTGGAGCAAAAGAAATAGGCAATAAATGGGGCTTGTCAGAGTCATCACATTGAGAAAATAAATAGACAAAAAAAAGCTACTGTCTGTTTTTGCCATGACTGGTTAAGTGTCTTTGTTCTCATCACAGCAGGCTGGGAATTAATCAGTGAAATATTGTGTAGGAAGGAACTGCAGATGCTGGTAATACACCGAAGATAGACACAAAATGCTGGAGTAATTCAGCAGGACAGGCATCTTCTCCGGAGAGAAGGAATGGGTGATGGTTCGGGTCGACACCCTTCATACTGATTCAGGGGAGAGGGAGACTAGAGATATGGAAGTCCAAGGTGTGAAAATGACAGATTAAAGCAGATGGTGTTCAAGTAAATGTAGAATGGTACATTGTTATCTGAGGGGAAGGTGATATGGAGGCACACAATCAGTAAAATTAATCAGGACAGTGAAACTAATCGGAGACCTAAGGAGGTGGATGGAGAGAGGGAGAAAGCAAGTGTTACTTCAAATTAGAGAAATCAATATTCATACTGCTGGGTTGTAAGCTGCCCAAGCAAAATATGAGGTGCTGTTCCTCCAATTTGCATTTGGCTTTACTCTCAGTGGAGGAGGCCCAGGTCCAGCCCTCTCCTCCCCCCTCCCCCTCTCCTCCCCCCTCCCCCTCTCCTCCCCCCTCCCCCTCTCCTCCCCCCTCCCCCTCTCCTCCCCCTCCCCCCCCCCTCTCCCCCCTCCCCCTCTCCTCCCCCCTCCCCCTCTCCTCCCCCCTCCCCCTCTCCTCCCCCTCCCCCTCTCCTCCCCCTCCCCCTCTCCTCCCCCTCTCCTCCCCTCTCCTCCCCCGCTCCTCCCCCTCTCCTCCCCCTCCCCCTCTCCCCCCCCCCTCCCCCCCCTCCCCCCCTCCTCCCCCTCCCCCCCCCCCCCCCCCCCCCCTCCCCCCCCCCCCCCCCTCCCCTCCCCCTCCCCCTCTCCTCCCCCTCTCCTCCCCCCTCCCCTCTCCTCCCCCTCTCCTCCCCCCTCCCCTCTCCTCCCCCTCCCCCTCTCCTCCCCCTCCCCCTCTCCTCCCCCCTCCCCCTCTCCCCCTCTCCCCCTCTCCCCCTCTCCCCCTCTCCCCCCTATCCCCCCCTCACTCTCCCCTCTCCCCCTCTCCTCCCCCTCTCCTCCCCCTCTCCCCTCCCCTCCTCCCCCCCCTCTCTCTTCCCCCCCTCTCCTCTTCCCCCCCCCTCTCTTCCTTCCCCCCCTCTCTTCCCCCCCCTCTCTTTCCCCCCCCTCTCTTCCCCCCCCCCTCTCTCCCCCCCTCTCTTCCCCCCCCTCTCTTCCCCCCCCCTCTCTTCCCCCCCTCTCTTTCCCCCCCTCCTCTTCCCCCCCTCTCTTCCCCCCCCTCTCTTCCCCCCCCGCTCTTCCCCCCCTCCTTCCCCCCCCTCTCCTCCCCCCCCCATCTACTACCACCCCCCCTCTATTCCCCCCCCCCTCTCCTATCCCCCTCCCCTCTCTTCCCCCTCCCCTCTCTTCCCCACCCTCTCCCCACCCGTCATGCCCCCCCCGCTCTTCCCCCCCCCCTCTCTTCCCCCCCCTCTCTTCCCACCCCCCCCTCTCTTCCCCCCCCCTCTTCCCCCCCTCCCTTTCCCCACCTCTCTTTCCCCCCCTCTCTTCCCCCCCTCTCTTCACCCCCCCTCCTCTTTCCCCCCCCCCCCCTCTTCCCCCCCCCTCTGCTTCCCCCCCCCTCTCTGCCCCCCCCTCTCTTCCCCCCCCCCCTCTCTTCCCCCCCCCCTCTCTTCCCCCCCCTATCTTCCTTCCCCCCTCGCTTCCCCCCCCCTCGCTTGGCCCCCCCCCTCTCTCCCCCCCCCCCCCTCTCTCCCCCCCCCTCTCTTCTCCCCCCCCTCTCTTCCCCCCTTTGGACTGAATGCGGTCGGACCTAAAAAAGCATTTATTCCTTCCAAACACAGTCAAACCTAATAAAGCATGTATTCCTTCCAAACACAGACGGTCCTAATAAAGCTTTGCAGTTTCAAGCACAGGCAGGGCAGCAGGCCAAACAACTCATAGCATTGTCATTTCATTTCATTTAATTTCCAATTAAGCATTGCACTTTCAAGCACAGGTAGGGCAGCTGACCAAACAACTCATGGCATTGTTATTAAGAACTAACAAATCATTTATTGCAAGTACATTGCAGACTCGCTGTTCAGTTGATTCACAGCTTAGAATGACAGTCGTGGCCTCTCCCTCGCGATCTTGCAGAATGATTGACTTGCTTCCAGGCATCCATGGTTTTATTGTCCTGCCCCCCCCCCCCCGGAAGGGGCGTTAACATCATAGCAGTGATTGACAGGCGAGAGGACCAATCAGCGAATCTCAAGGTTTTTTAAACACTCATAACTTTGTTATTTTTCATCGATGGGACAAATCCTCAGGGCTGGCTCAGCGGAGGAGAACTGTGAGTAAGATGGCCAAAAATCACAACGATACAGGGTAATGTTTTTTCTAAAATCAATATACAGCGCAGACAGGAACTGGTCAAGATGAGACTTAATTATATAGATGGTGTGCTAAGCAGATCTTGCACAAAGCCCCAATGCCCAACCCAAAGACACACAAAAGAAAATTGTGAAATCAGGATATCCTGGCTTTAAGAAATAATTAGTGATTTTCTTCCCTTTAAGGAGGTTAAATCATGTACTTTATCGTTTCACAGATGCCAGTTGCATCTCAAATGGCAGCTACAGCCTCATTGGCCTGATGATATTTGTGAAGTGGGTCACTGGTTTGAAGGACATTTCTCCAAGGCATTCCCAGGAGTGAGGGTTGTGGGTGTTCACAGCAAATGCTGGGAAGGGTGGAGGATAACAGTGTGTGGTCTCCATGACTGTAGCACTGATCACGCCCTGTTGCCATGCATGATCCTGGCACAGGGTTGACAAATCCATGGACCTGTGAGATGCAGTTAACAATTCATCAAATCCTTGATCTTCACATGCCTGCTGACACGTGTTTTAAAAATTATAAATTACAGGATTGCTTTTTAAAAAATCAATTGAAAATAATGACCAGGGGTTACTTTAACTTGCACATAGCTCTTTAGCTTCAATCTAACAAGCCTCTCATTTTATTGTGGGTTGTTTATTAAGGGCATAGCTTGAGGTTTTCACTCAATTTCAGCCAAGTTTTTAAAATGGGGCTCCCACATATACATACATTGTGTATGTGAAAACACCAGCGCCGATATGAAACCTATACAAGGGAAAATTTCAAAAGAATGTCTGAATTATACGAGCCCAGTGTCAATAGTGTGAGGAACACCACACCTTTGGGAACATTAGAAACAAGAGCACTGTGTGATTATCTTCATCAGAAGGACCTCCTCAAGAGAAATAAATGCTGGAGTTTCCAGTGATGCCCATATAATGGGAAATGAGTCTTGAGGAAAAAGTGACTCTTGTTCCACTTGTGGGAAAGTCTACTTGTCCTTCTTTGGCTTTGTCAATCACCTCAGAACTCTCAGAACTAGAGTGGAAGCATACCATCTTCAATCTCAAGAGTCCGCTTGAGAAAAATAAACCATCTCACCCTTATGACCTTTGCTAAAGCAGGATATTTCACCATGAGAAGCATCCAAGCAGAATCTGCTCATATTTGCAGCCAATATTAATTCCTACATTCCTTCTTTTGGAAAAAAAGGGTAACATTCTTTGATCTAGTTGACCGCAACATTAGGATGGAATTCATTTATATATCTGGCCTTTGCTACATTTGTTAAAATAAGTTCAAATTAAGTGTTGCAGATGTTTATTGTATTTTAAAATGTGGATCAGATGCTTTTCTGGTGAAAGAATTGAAAAGAGACACAACTGCAGTTAATGTTAAAAGAAAATGCTGTTAGTATGGCAACAAAATATTTTCAATAATGTGTAGTAATGGAAACGTTATGCTGGTAAGAGACCAAATGTATTCTCAGTGATCATCATGGATCTATTTGCAGATATTTGTAAGTCCATTTCTTAATGTGGAATATGTGCTTGAAGTAACTGGGTAAATAAGCAGTCCTATTACTTAGCGTCATTTTGCTAATGTATATAACATGAGCATTTGGCACATTTCCACTGACCCTAACCATAGTTATTTTGTGTTGCTATTTTGGGTGCGTAAACATGATGTGGTTTTATACTTGTGGCTGGTAAAGCTTCCAAAATATGTATGGATAATTGAACTCAGGGTATTTTAAAGCTTGTTTCAGTCCAAGTCCATTTCCTGGAATGTTAGTACATGTGGCTTGTTACAAGTTGGATGCATTTCTTTTCTTTTTTCTATTTGAACTTGGAGATGTTTGAAACATTTTGTTATAATGTAACCAGTGACACGAAACACATGGAAATTGCTTTTGGTAAATTTCTGAAGTGTGTTCTAGATAGATTTTCGCAACAAAATATTCTAAAACCATCCTGCTCTGGAAACAAAGATTAATTGATGTGGTTGGTGCAGTTGATGTAGTCACAGTCTTCAGTTTGGTCTTTGACAGGGTCTATGATAGACTTGTTCAAAGGTTTATAGCCCATGCAGTTCCAAGCAAGTTGGCAAATTGGATCCAAATTTGGCTTGATGATAGGAGGCAGAGGATGATGATGGATGGTTGCTTTGGTGAAAGGAGCTTGTGACACATGGTCTGCCACAGGGATTGGTGCTGAATGCTTACAGTTTGTTGTGCACATTAACAAATTTGATATGAATGTAGGAGATATGATTAGTAAGTTTGCAGATGAAACAAAACTAATGGTGGTGTGGATGAGGAAGAGTGAAGTCTTGGGTTATGGAATCATACAGGTTACCCATGCGCTACAAAGAAAACCATCTGTGTCACGAACCATCTGTGGCAAAAAAAACCAAGGCCCACACTTAACACAGTTTACATAAACATCCATCACAGCGAGTCTCCAACACCTCGTCACTGCGATGGAAGGCAAAAGTCTTATCTCTTCCCTTAGTTCTTCACCAGCGGTCCAGCGGTCCAGCAGTCCAACTGCAGCGTCTAGGTGACTGGGGCTCCGATGTTAAAGCCCCCGGCGGACGATGGTAAGTCCTGTGGCCATTAAGCCGCGCCGGGCGATGTTAGGCCCCGGATCCGTGTCCTTTAAACCCCGCGATTCCAACGGGAGAAGTTGCCGTTACGGGGGTTCCGAAAAGCGGTCTCCCACCAGGGACCTGGAGCTCCCGATGTTCCTGTCCACAGGGCCTGCGGCCGGAGCCTCCGAAGCTCCGAAGTCGGGTCGCAGCCGCACGCCACTACAGCTCTTCCCGCTCCTAAGACGGCCAGCTCTGCGATGGCAGGTCCGCGACTGGAGCCCTCAGTGTGGTCCCGGCCGGAGGCCGCCGCCGGCTCCATGATGTTAGGCCGAACGACACCGGAGACCTGACCGGGAAAAAGTCGGGTCCTCGTGCAGGGAAGAGATTAACAGTTTCTCCCACACCCCACCCTCCACCCCCCACATATACACAGCTAAAAAAATAATAAAAACTAGGCTCAAGACATACATTTAACAAGACAAAAATTAAAAAAAGACCCAGACGACTGTAGTCGAGCCGCTGCCGTTAGGCGCTGCCACACTCACCAAATTAGGCAATTTATCAGTCAATATAAGCAAGACGGCTCTTAGGGAGCGGCAGTGACGGCGCGGCCTTGTGAGTAAAGTGTGAGTCTTTGGCTCGAGAGTCTTTGGCTCGAGAGTCTTTGGCTCGAGAGTCTTCGGCGAGGAGGCTGAGGAGAGGAGGCTACACATAAAGTGCGAGAAGACGGAACACAGTGAACACATGTTGGGGCAGATGAGACAATGTGAGGCTTGCAGAATGTGGGAGCCCAGGGACACAGATGGAGCCTCTGGCTGCTACAACTGTGGCAAGTGCATCCAGCTTCAGCTCCTAAAGAACCGTGTTGGGGCACTGGAGAAGCAGCTGGATGATCTCAGGGCCATCCGGGAAAACGAGAGTTTCCTGGACAGGACCTACAGTGAGGTAGTCACGCCGAGGTTACTGGAAGAACCAAGGTGTGTGACGGAGAGAAATGGTGGAAATCTTGGCGTGCAGAAGACTCGGGTGGCTGTGCCTAATGAAAACAGGTATGCCCTCTTGGGAACTGTCCGGGGAGACAATGTTTCCAGTCCGAGCGGCGGACATTTCGGTGGCTCCAATCCTGGAGATGGGACTCGAGCGGCGAGACCGACGTCGGGCAGAGCCCTAGTGGTGGGTAACTCCATTGTCCGAGGAGCGGACAGGAGATTCTATGGCGGCAGACGAGATGCGAGGATGGTCTGTTACCTCCCTGGTGCCAGGGATCAGGATGTCACAAGCCGAATTCTGAACGTCCTCGAGAGAGAAGGTGAACATAGCAAAAGGATTTGAGTATAGGAGCAGGGAGGTTCTACTGCAGTTGGACAGGGTCTTGGTGAGACCACACCTGGAGTATTGCGTACAGTTTTGGTCTCCTAATCTGAGTAAAGACATTCTTGCCATAGAGGGAGTACAGAGAAGGTTCACCAGACTGATTCCTGGGATGTCAGGACTTTCATATGAAGAAAGACTGGATAGACTCGGCTTGTACTCGCTAGAATTTAGAAGATTGAAGGGGGATCTTATAGAAACTTACAAAATTCTTAAGGGGTTGGACAGGCTAGATGCAGGAAGATTGTTCCCGATGTTGGGGAAGTCCAGAACAAGGGGTCACAGTTTAAGGATAAGGGGGAAATCTTTTAGGACCGAGATGAGGAAAACATTTTTCACACAGAGAGTGGTGAATCTCTGGAATTCTCTGCCACAGAAGGTAGTTGAGGCTATATTTAAGAGGGAGTTAGATGTGGCCCTTGTGGCTAAAGGGATCAGGGGGTATGGAGAGAAGGCAGGTACAGGATACTGAGTTGGATGATCAGCCATGATCATATGCAGGCTTGAAGGGCCAAATGGCCTACTCCTGCGCCTATTTTCTATGTTTCTATGTTTCTAACAGCCGGCAGTAGTTGTGCACGAGGGCACAAACGACATTGTGAAAAAGAGGAAGGAGGTTCTCCAACATGAGTTCAGAGAGTAGGGAAGAAGACTAAAACTTCCAGGGTGGTTATCTCTGGATTGCTTCCAGTACCTCGTGCTAGTGAGGACAGGAACAGGGAGATAGGGGATCTGAATGTGTGGCTGAGGGGCTGGTTCAGGGAGCAAGGATTTAGATTCATAGACCACTGGGATCTCTTCTGGGGTAGGGATGACCTGTACAAAAGGGACGGGTTACACCTTAACTGGAGGGGGATTGACATTCTGGCAGGCAGGTTTGCTAGGGCTACACGTGTGGGTTTAAACTAAATAGTGGGGGGGGGGGGGCGGGATTGACAAATTGGGAGTATAAAGATGGAGTTAAAGGGGAAGTGGCTACAGCAAAAATTACAAAAGATTCTCAAATTAATGAGAAGGAAAGCTTGAGAATGGACAACAGTGTAAGGTCAGGGCCAATTGCAAGGGAGGAAGTGAATACGGAGGTCAAAGTACTGTATATGAATGCGCGAAGTATAAGGAATAAAGTGGACGCGCTTGAGGCTCAGTTAGAAACTGGCAAGTATGATGTTGTGGGAATTACTGAGATGGCTGCAAGAGGGCCAGGGCTGGGAACTGAATATTCAAGGGTATACCTCCTATCGTAAAGCCAGACAGGTGGGCAGAGGAGGTGGGGTTGCCCTGTTGGTGAGGAATGAAATTCAGTCCCTTGCAAGGGGTGACATTGAAACAGGAGATGTGGAGTCAGTATGGATAGAACTAAGGAATTGTAAGGGTAAAAAGACCCTAATGGGACTAATCTACAGGCCCCCAAACAGTAGCCTGGATATAGGGCGCAAGTTGAACCAGGAGTTAAAATTGGCATGTAGTAAAAGTAATGCTGTGGTTGTTATGGGAGATTTCAACCTACAGGTAGACTGGGAAAATCAGGTTGGTACTGGACCCCAAGAAAGGGACTTTGTAGAATGCCTTTGTGATGGATTCTTTGAACAGCTTGTATTGGAGCCTACCAGGGAGAAGGCTATTCTGGATTTAGTGTTATGTAATGAACCGGATTTGAGGTGAAAGCCTTCAACCCTAGGGGCATGGTTTCTGTAAGTGGTGGGATATTGGGGTAGACAGGATTATGATTGGAGATTGTCGAAGAGGAATAGAGGAGGCCATTGATCAGCAGAGACAAAGCTGTCCCTTACGTAATGAGGCAAACTCTCAAAAATGTCAAAATATCCAATGGTTCATAGATTGAATTCTATTTCTCTGCATGTTCAACCGATACACAGATTTGGAGTAACTCAGCGGGACAGGCAGCATCTCCGGAGAGAAAGAATGGCTGTCATTTTGGGTTGAGACCCTTGAGTCTGAAAAAGGTCACAATCCGAAATGTCACCCATTCCTTCGCTCCAGAGATGCTGCCTGTCATGCTAAGTTACTCCGGCATTTTTTGTCTATCTTGGGTGTAGACCAGCATCTGCAGTTCCATCCTACACAGACTTTGCCTGTTTGTCATGGATGTCAATTACAAGGCAGTCCTGACGGCAGCTTTTTCAGATAGAATGGAAGGGAATATTACTGATAAATCTTTGAAGTTATATGTATTAAAGATGGGGATGGTTCAGTAAAAATGCAGGTAGAAGAGTTTAGTTCAGAGAAAAACTGCAGTTAGATCAGAATGGAAGTAAACTTTTCATCTGAAAATGATGAATGGGTGAATTAACAGACCTTGTTTATTTCCATTGGGTGAATCAGTATTCAAAACTAATTAACTGAAATATTGTGTATTTCAAGTTGAAATTGTATGATAATTAACCACTCCTTATGATAGTAACCAAAGAAGAGAATTATTTGAGACCAAATATACCACATACAGAAAATTCCCAGTTAAAAGCCCTAAGTAAACGAAGAGGCTGCCTTCTTAGTTCATCCATTGCACAGACTCTTGAATATTTCAGTAAGAAGCTGTTCAAAGGATATGGGTTTATATAACTCTGGTCCAAAGGCATTGAGCCAAATGCAAAATCCTCCAAAATTAGCAGATCCAATGTTGACCACTGGGAAAAGAGGATTGATTAAGCAAAGCAGCTACTGAATATTTCATAAATAATTTAGAAACAGATTGTTGTGTGTTCATAATCTGATGAGTGAGCCAGAGTGGTTCAAAGTAAGTTGGGAAATACTGTCAAGGCCCCTTTCACAGGGTCTGATGAGGTCTAGCTGGTTGATCTGGGTCAGATTCATCTCGCAAACAAACATTCTGTTCTATGGCACTTGCAACAGGATGCTGCTGGATTCCCTGGCTGCATCAGTGTTAAGGGCAAAGGTTGAGCTGCAGTTTCATTCACAGACACTGGGATGGCATGGGGCCCAGTTTCTATCTGTGAGTGCTGTCACTGCTGCTTTTCATTTCAACTCATAGTGCAGATCAGATTTTAAGGCTTTTTCTTTCACTGGAGCCAGTTCCCTCTTGTGAGCCAAAAACATGCTTTGGGAAAACAACAAGAAAATCGGAGCTGGTTTCTCAGCTAATCAAGAACTTTTCTCAATTATAACATATATTTTTCTGTTCTATGTATGTGCATATATGTCTGTTTTATAAAGGTAAAGGTATTTTTATTATCCTGTGTATCTAGTGAAAACTGAATTTGGTGTTAATAAATTTAGAAACATGAAAATCACTGTTTAAGTGAAACTGATTGATCTTGCATTTTGCCAATATTGTGGTCCAGCTGTTTTGAACATTAGGGGGGGGGGGGAGATGTGGGGGGATGGGATGGGGGGAGATGTGTGGGGGGGGGGAGACGTGGGGGGTGGGGGGATGGATGAGGGGGATGTGGGGGGGGGGGGGGGGGGAATGTGGGGGGGGGGGACGATGTGAGGTGGGATGGTGCGTGCAACCTAATAGGACAATATAAAATAATGAGAGGCACTGATTAGGTTAAAATTGCCAGTTTAAAGGTCTGGTCAAACCTTGAAGCTGATTGATAAACAAAATTTAAATACAGCAGGGAGTCATTAAAGAGCCACTTTGTGATGCTAGGTAGTTTTCTTGGAGTTGTGTGTGCAAATTTCCTCCACCTAAAATGAGGATTGCATTGACCGCAAAAAACTCAAGATGCTACGGAGCAGACATCGCAACAGGCCCTGTGGGGTCCTGGTGGAAGAGTATTGTCCTGAATGTGAAGGAACTGGTGAAGCTTGGCTAGATGATAAGTGCAGAAATATGCCTGGAAAAGTCTTCTCCTGTGTGGCAAGACTGCAGAGAGTACATAAAGACACAATTTACTATGGTCAGAATACCAGACAATGCCACTCTGATTAGAAGATTTTGGTATTGTAAATATGTATCCCTATTGGGGGTTAATGGAAAAAATTGAGTGGTTGGAGATATCTAGGAATAGACAACAAGTGAGAGAAGAAAATGAGAGAACAAATTGCAAGACATAAGAGCTGGAGAAGACCAATCAGTCCTTTGAGCTGTTCCATTATTCAATGAAATGATGACTGGTACACTCCCACTCCCCAAACTCTTTGATTCCCTTATGAATTCAAACTATCTGCTAATCTCAAAACGCTCGGACTGACAATAATATTTGTCAATCATAGTTCTTATTGATAAGAAGGCAGAGATTTCTAAAATTGCAAAACCTTTGATTAAATAAGTTGTTCCTCATCTCAGCCCTAAAGACTGAAACGTTATTCTATGCCTGTGACCTAGTTTCTTCAGCCAGCAAAACATTAACCTACATGCACCATGTCAAGTCCATTGAGAATTTTATGTTTCGATGAGATAGCCTCTCATTTTTTTAACCTTTCGGGAATTTAGACTATTTCACTCAGATCTGCAAAATTAAAACCAGTTAACCTTTGCTATTTTCCCATTGGAATACACCCAAAGTACAGTACTTCCAGCAACACAGTGTACACAAAATTTACCACGGGTTGGAGGTTGAAACACATGTTTTATGAAGGGGTATTGATGGGAGGGGTGGGGTAATGAGGTGTAGAAAGAATATTGAAAGGGAGAAATTTAGGGCCACTAAGGTCAGTAGCATTGGAGCCAGACAAACAGATTCAAGGGGGATACAAAATGCTGGAGTAACTCAGAGGGACAGGCAGCATTTCTGGATGGACGGAATGGGTAATCTTTCAGGTTGAGACCCTTCTTCAGACATGCTGCCTCTCCCGCTGAATTACTCCAGCATTTTGCGTCTACCTTGAATCTGTTTTTCTGGCTCAGATTGGCCTGAAAGTGGCCCTAAATTTGTCCCTTTCAATATTCTTTCTATCCCTCAGCTATCACCGAGGGTAATATTTTGTTGGCGGTGGAGTGAGCACAAATATGCTTCCTATATCTTGTGCGTGCCAATCAAGAAAGAGTCTGTGCTGAACGATTAGTCATTCGTTCCTGTTGCAATTAATTATTAGCAGCCGGAAAGAACAGGAGTTGAATGCATATGCAACATTTCATGAGTTTAATTGATCCTGAAGTGAGCTATAGCCATGTAGTAGTTGTGCCGTAGAAAATGCAGCTACCAATTTGTGTGCTTCAAGCTTCTACAAATGTTAGTGTGATAATGTCCCATTATCCATTTTTAAATTGTTGATTGAAGGGTAATTATCAGCCTGGACCGTGGTCTTTGATTTATCTGAAAAAGTAAATAGTTTAATTTGTCTTCTGAAAATCTCTACCTAAGCTCTGTCAAGAGAGTCACGTGGCCGAGATAGAACAATGAAATTCTTACTTGGAGCAGCACAATAGAATATGTATAATATATATGTATAATGTATATGTACTGTATTGAAGTGTCAACATGTATATGTACTGTATTGAAGTGCTCGAACTCCTGGAATGGGATTCTAAGGTGCAACCTTCTGAATCTGATGCAATAGAGGGTTCATTAAATGTTACTTTTATGTTGTTGTCAGTAAACTTGAATTGGTCGGTTTATCAGGTGCTAAAATCGGCGCTTATTCATTTGACTATATTAACGAGTGCTTGAAAGCTGAATTGGATGGTACTAATCAAAGGATATAGCAGGCAGGTTTCACTCTCCTCTTCACTCAAAGCAGTTCCCACAATAATATGTTTAAATAATATTGATGTTGAGCTAAGGAAGCAACCGAACACCCGAGGGTCCTTTACATTCTCATTCTCCTTCCACTATCCTTTCAAAGCAACCTCAATGCGTGCATTTATTTCAAGAGGGCTTGTATACAAAAACAGGGATGTAATGTTGAGGCTCTATAAGGTGCTGGTCAGGCCGCATTTGGAATATTTTGAGCAATTATGGGCACCATATCTGAGAAAGAATGTGCTGGCTCTGGAGAGGATCCAGACGATGTTTACAAGAATGATCCCAGGAATGAATAGGTCAACATATGATGAGCATTTGACGACACTGGGCCTATATTCGCTGGAGTTTAGAAGAATGAGGGGAACCTCATTGAAGTGTACAGAATAGTGAAAGGCTTGAATAGAATGGATGTGGAGAGGATGTTTCCACTTGTGGGAGAGTCTAGGACTAGAGATCATAGCTTCAGAATTAAAAGACGTTATTTTAGGAAGGACATGGGGAGGAATTTCTTACGTCAAAGGGTGGTGAATCTGTGGAATTCTTTGCCACAGAAGGCTGTGGAAGCAAAGTCAGTGGATATATTTAAGGCAGAGATGGATAAATTCGTGATTAGTATGGGTGTCAGAGGTTATGGGGAGAAGGCAGGAGAATGGGGTAAGGAGGGAGAGATAGATCAGCCATGATTGAATGGAGGATTAGACTTGGTGGGCCAAATGGCCTAATTCTACTCCTATCACTTACAAAACCTACCCATGCCCCTGCCCTGCTCCTCTCTAGAGTCAGATATATATCCATGTTTCCTTTGCATTTGGTATCCACAAATTCAATTGATCTAATTTACTATTTTAAACATATGCTATCTTCTCCATTCGGAAGGAATTTTTTTAATTTGCTGGCCATTTTTCAAAAACTGGTTATTTATTGATCTGTTGTCTCAAATGTAACCACATCCTCCTTGAAGCAGATAAATCAATATGTGATGGGATTGCTACTTGTTTTTGTCTAAGTAAGCGTCCTGGTTCATTACATCAGCTCTGAAATTGCTGAACTACAAAATAAAATTAAACTGACTCTCTATTTCGGTTGAAATATTCAAAGCAATTTTCAGTATCTCACTGGAGAAATTATTCATTTAATAGAAAACAGGGTCAGGAGTAGACCATTCAGCCCTTCGTGTGACTATCTATATCAGAAAAATGTACTGCTTTAAAATGGACCAACTAAAATATGTGATTAGGAATTATTATTAAATGCACTATGATGCTTAAACAATGACATGAAATTTGAACACATCTATTGAAAGTTGTCTTGGAATATCAAACTGCTGGTGCGAGTTTTAAGGTTCTGGATAAAGCAATACTTTGCCATGCATCAAGGATATTTGGAGTATGAAACAAAACTTATTTTCTCTGAAATGTCTTCAAATATGCAAGTAAGTCTTTGCATATGATTAGAAAATTGCTAGGGAATATCGATATAGGAAAGAAAGCAACAAGTTTTTGCTGCACTCTCTCTTTGTTCTGTATCTTTCTCTTCTTCACAATTCCAATGTCAGTGAAATATAAACTTTGATGCATGTCACTGTCAGGATAAATATTATGTGTTTGCATTCTGCTGGTTAATCCTGCCAGCAGAGTGGGATGTTCTAATGAAATAAGCTAGGAGGTTTGCTCAGTTTTACTGTAGACTGCATCTTCTCAATAATATGGCTGTGTAGGATGTGAAAGACAGATTCATGTTCAAGATATTATTGCTTTATCGTGGATTCAACCTTGAGAACGATCATATTTCACCATTCCCTACCTTAAGAGAGAAAGTCAATAATCAGTGAAGGACAGCTGAGCTATAGGCATCAGTGGGACCTCGAACAGTGCCTTGATGTAGCTATGACTGCACTCTAATAATTGCAATTGTTTCCCATTGTGTTAAATATTACTCTACTCAAATAAATGGAAGGAATTCCCTTTTTATCAATTGACATATATTCTAAGGACAGCCTGGTGCAATGCTCAGTTAAATGGCGCTTTTCTGTTGAGTGCAGCTGCTTCTGACAACATTCTGAAGATTTGCACCTTGTTTAGTTTAAATCATGAAATTGATGGTTGCTAAGACCAAGAAGAAAAAAACATTCCTGATTGTAGATAAGTACAATAACTGTAAAGTAATGGTTAAATATGACTATTGCAGATGGTTAAGGGGAATATTCATAATGTTGGCCAACTGAAAAGTATTATTGATCACTGATCACTCAACAGTTTATCAATACACAGGACAGTGATTAACCCTTGAATGATAGTTAATCAGAACAAAAATTAACAATGTCTGGCTACGCTTTATAAGTTCCAACATGTATAAAGTGTTAGAGTAACTCAATGGATCTGGCAGCATCTCTGGAGAACATGGATAGGCATCATTTCGCACCAGGTCTGAAAAAGGGTCCCGACCCAAAGTGTAGCCAATCGATGTTCTCCAGAGTTCAAGATGGCGGCGCTGCCTTAGCAGCTGCGGCTCGCCTGCAGTCCGTCTGTTTTTTTTCTTTTTTATGTTGTTCTTTTGTCCTGTTTTAGTTCATTTTTGGTTTATTGTGTATGTGTGTGGGTGGGTGGGAGAAAACATGTTTTTGGTCTCTTATTTCGGGGGGGATGCGACTTCTCTTGTCGTATCCCCCGTCTCCGTCTCCGCCTGCGCCGAGGCCTAATAGCGGAGCTGGCAGCCTCGGAGCTGGGGCAGCGGCGACCCGACCTCGGAGCGGGCAGCGGCAGCAGCGACCAGACCGTGGAGCGGGCAGCGGCTGCAGCGACCCGAACTTGGAGCGGACAGCGGCTGCGGCAGCGGCGACCCGACCTCAGAGCGGGCAGAGGCAGTGGCAGCAGCGATCCGACCTCGGAGGATTGGCCGCGGGCCCGATGGACGACATCGTCGGGAGCTCGCAGGTCCCAGGTTGGTGACCTGTTCTCCGGAGCTCCCGCGACAACAGCTGCGTCCTCTGGACTGGAGGGCCGCAGCTTCGGCAGCTTTGACCATCCCGGGCCGCGGAGTTGAACCGGCCCGTTCGCGGAGCTTGGATTCAGCCGCGGGACTGACATTACTTACCATCACCCGGCGGGGTCACAACATCCGAAACCTGGATCACCTCGGCGCAGAGGGAGAATAAGAAGGGAAGAGACAAAGACTTAAGACTTTTGCCTTCCATCACAGTGAGGAGTATTCAACTCACTGTGGTGGATGTTAATTTGTGTTTTTTGTGTGTTTTTGCCATTTTTTACTATATGTAGGACTGCAAGGCAACGAAATTTTGTTCAGACCGCAAGGTCTGAATGACAATAAAGGCTACTTTGACTTTGACTTTGATATGTGATCTTCAACCACTCTCGCAAGCAGTACATCCTAAATACTTTGTCTGAAGAAAGGTCCCAACCTAAACCATCACCTTTCCATGTTCTCCTGTGAAGTTGCCTGATGTATTGTTATTCTAGCACTCTGTCTTCTATTCTAAATACTTATCCCATTGTACCATCTCAAGCGCTATTGCATCTTTCCTCGAGCAGGTGACCAGCAGTACTGAAGAAAAGGTCCAACCAATGTTTTCTAAAGTTGGTGCATAGTCACCCCACTTCCGTATTCAGTGCTATGACTAATGAAGGCCAGTATCATATATGCATTCCTAACCAAGTTATCCACTGTGTTGCCACGATCAAGTCTCTTTACTCCGTCCCTCTGTTCTTCAATATTCCCTGAGACTTCATGATTCATAGTGTGTACCCTAGCCTCATTAATATCCCAAAGTGCATCATCTCTGCACTAAACTCCATCTACCATTGTTCAGCCCATTTCACCAAAACATCAATATCTCTCTATGGCTTAAAACTACCTTCTGTATAATCAATTTCTCCATCAGTCTTCATATTATCCACAGACTTAGTGATCATTCCTCCCACATCCAAGTCATTCATATATGTTGCAAGCTGCAAGGCTCTCAATACCCATGTCTCCAATTACCTATTAAAAGTACAAAATGACATACTGCTGACAATATGTACAGTTTAAACATGAATACTCTATTTATGTGAGCTAAAATTGTACATTACTTAATGGAGAACACAAAGTAGTCCAAATATTGTCACCTCGAAGCACTCTCATAGGATGTGGATCTTGTCAAAATGAATATTTATTGCCCATCCCTAATTGGCTTAGAACTGAGTGGATTGATAGACCATTTCAGAATCAACCACGTTGGTCAGTTTGGAATTACTTATAGGCCAGTTCAGTAGGGACAGAAAATTCAATTACTTTCCCCCACCTCCCCTACAAAAAGGCTTTTGTGAATCTGAATGGCTTTACTACCATCTGGTGCTTTTCATTGCCACAACATGTAAAACTAACCAATCGACACTAATTTAATGAACTGCAGATGCTGGTTTACAAATCTATATTACTAAAAGTCTGATCTTGTCCACTTCCTGTTGTTCTGTATATTGATTTTAGAAAAAACGCTGCCACTTACGGCTGATTTTTGGCCATCTTACTCAGAGTCCCCCTCCGCTGTGCAGGACGAGGATTTTTCACAGATGAAAAATAAAAGAGTTATTAGTGTTTGAAAAATGTAGAGATTCTCTCTCCTGAAGGCCACGCCCCTTCCGGAGGGACTATAAAACCCGGAAATGTTGAGTGCCGCAGTCTGTCTCTGCAAGATGGGGGAGAGGGTCACGTCTCTCAGTCTGAGCTGTGAATAACACTGAACACATTTCTTCTAAACTGTGAGTGTGGTTTTACTGGCCTTGAGTGCCCTTAATGTGGTTTGAAAATGAAAATGTTGTTGGTTTGAAATAAAGCCCAGCAAATGGTTGTTGGTGGTGGCTGGTTTGAAATAAAAAATGATTAAAAGTCGAAACTTGACAACTTCCTGTTTGTTATTATTGATGCCTGCCTGTCTGATCATAGTGCTATTATATTTGATATATCTCTGCCTTTCTCTCCCTCAAAATCCCATCTCCCTGCTCGCTACTCCCGCTACGTTAACTCCACAGTGGCCTGTAAGTTCTCTGAGGCTCTCATAGCCGCCCCCGACATCTGCACTATTGAGGAGTCCACCCCTCATCTCAGTACCGAAGACCTAATTTCTTTATTCAATAATACCTGCTCTTCCGTCCTGGATTCTGTTGCTCCTCTTAAAATGAAAAAGCCTAAGCCTAAAGGCTAGCTGTGGCTTAATGATACCACCAGGGCCCTAAGAAGGGAATGCAGAAAATCAGAACGGAAGTACAAATCTGATAAGCTTCAAATTTCCTTTGAACCCCTGAAAAATAATCTTGACAAATACCAGGAAGCAGTAAAATCTGCAAGAACTAAACATTTTTCCACCCTTATCTCCAAAAATGCGCAAAACTCCAAGGTCCTTTTTAGCACCATCACCTCCATCATCTGTCCTGCCACCAGCACCAGCCTAACTGGGTCCCCTGCTAAGTGCGAGGAATTTACCACATTTTTCACCAGCAAGGTAAAGAATATAAGAACGAATATTTCCCCTCCCACCCGTGACCTGGCTGTCTCATTGGTCTGCTCTTCAAAATTAGACAGTTTCCAACCCGTTACTTTACCCTCCCTTGTAAAACTGATCACCACCTTGAAACCTACTACCTGCCCCCTCGACACTGTCCCCTCTGCCCTACTAAAGGACGTCATTACAACAGCTGGTCCCAGCATCCTCGCCATCTTCAACAGCTCTCTGGCCACTGGCTCTGTACCTACCTGCTTCAAGCATGCGGTGGCCCAACCACTCCTGAAAAAACCTAACCCCGATCCCACCTTGCCAAGCAACTACAGACCCATTTCTAAACTGCCTTTCCTCTCAAAAGCCCTTGAAAAGGTAATTTTAAGTCAACTTATACCTTACCTTCACCAAAACACTATCCTGGAAACTTTCCAATCAGGTTTCAGGGCTCACCACAGCACAGTCTGCCTTGTTGAAGGTACACAATGACCTACTGCTCACCGTTGATTCCGGCGACTGTGAAATTCTGCTCCTTCTTGACCTCAGCGCAGCATTTGATACTGTCGACCACACCATCCTAATTGACCATCTCCGGTATGGGGTTGGTATTGATGGCACTGCCCTGAGCTGGTTCATCTCCTACCTCAAAGGTAGGAGTTTCTCGACTAACATAGGAAACTCATTCTCCTCCCCAGCTAATCTCTGCTGTGGGGTTCCACAAGGTTCCATCCTTGGCCCCATTCTCTTCCCATGCTCCCCTTAGGCTGAGTCATTGAAAGGCACGGCATTTCCTTCCATTGCTACGCAGACGATCCCCAACTCTATCTCCCCTTGAAGCCCAAAAACCAATCAAATTTGTTTAACCTTACCCACTGCCTCGAGGATATAAAGTGTTGGATGGCCCAGAACTTCCTCCAATTAAACGAGAGTAAGTCTGAGGTCAACCTTCACGGCCCCTCGGACTTAATCAAAATTATAGCAGGCAGCCTTGGAAGCCTTACCCCACTTCTCTAACCTCATGTCAAAAACCTTGGCGTGATATTTGACTCAGCACTGAAATTTGACAAACAAGTCAATGCCGTGGTAAAAGCTAGCTTCTTTCAGCTTCGGACGATAGCTAAAATAAAAAAATTCCTCCAGTTTGATGACCTGGAAAAGATCATCCACACTTTCATCTCCTCCCGCCTAGATCCCTTTACACTGGTATCAGCCAATCTTCCCTGTCCCACCTGCAACTGGTCCAAAACGCCGCAGCGAGACTCCTGATGGGCACCCGAAAAAGGGACCACATCACCCCGATCCTGGCCTCTCTTCACTGGCTCCCTGTGCGGTTCCGTATAAACTACAAGATTCTCCTCCATGTCTACAAAGCCCTCAATGGGCTTGCCCCCACCTACATAAAAAGTCTTCTCACCCACCACTCCACCTCCAGGCCACTCAGATCGGCCGACTTGGGGCTGCTGAATATCCCACGGTCTAGGCATAATCTCAGGTGCGACCGCGCCTTTGCGGTTGCAGCCCCTAGACTGTGGAACAGCATCCCCTTTCCCATCAGAACTGCCCCCTCCATCGACTCTTTTAAGTCAAGACTAAAGACTTATCTATATTCCCAAGCCTTTCCTGATGTCCTCTGAGTGAGGGCTACATGTATATATGTATGTAGCTTGTTTTGTTGTGCTATTCTTATAACAAATGTAAAGCACTTTGGCCAACGAGAGTTGTTTTTTAAATGTGCTATATAAATAAATGTGACTTGACTTGACTTGTACTGTATATTGATTTTTGATAAAATGCTACCACTTACGGCTGTGATTTTTGGCCATCTTACTCAGTCCCCCTGCACTCATCAGGTGCAAAGGATTCTTCCCATCAATGAAAAATAAAAGTGTTATTAGTGTTTAAAAAATGTTGAGAATCTCTCTCCTGTCAAACACGCCATGAAGGCCACGCCCCTTCTGGTGGGAGGGGGAGGGGGAGGGATTATAAAACCCAGATGTGTGGGTGTGGCTCAGTCTCTGCAAGATTGGGGAAGGAGAGATCACGACTGTCTGAGCTGTGAATCAACTGAACACATTGAATTTCTATTGAACTGTGAGTGGTGTTTTATGGTGGTTTCACCCTGCTTGAAATGGTATGAAACTGCATTTGAATGTGGTCGCCTTGCACCCTGCTTGAAATGGTATGAAACTGCATTTGAATTTGGTGGCCTTGCATCCTGCTTGAAGTGGTATGAAACTGCACTTGAATTTGGTGCCCTTGCACCCTGCTTGAAGTGGTATTTAACTGCACTTGAATTTGGTGGCCTTGCACCCTGCTTGAAGTGGTATGAAACTGCACTTGAATTTGTTGGCCTTGCACCCTGCTTGAAATGGCATGAAACTGCATGGATGCGAGTCAGGATGGATTTACGAAGGGGAAATCATGCTTGACTAATCTTCTGGAATTTTTTGAAGATGTAACTAGGATAATTGACAAGGGAGAGCCAGTGGATGTAGTGTACCTGGACTTTCAGAAAGCATTTGATCAGGTCCCACATAGGAGATTAGTGGGCAAAATTAGGGCACATTGTATTGGGGGTGGAGCGCTGACATGAATAGAGATGTGGTTGGCAGCAGGAAACAAAGAGTAGGAATTAACGGGTCTCTTTCAGAATGGCAGGCAGTGACTAGTGGGGTACCGCAAGGCTTGGTGCTGGGTCCGCAACTATTTACAATATACATCAATGATTTTGATGAAGGGATTCAAAGTAACATTAGCAAATTTGCAAATGACACAAAGTTGGGTGGCAGTGTGAACTGTGCGGAGGATTCTATGAGAATGCAGGGTGACTTGGACAGGTTGGGCAGTGGTCAGATGCATGGCAGATGAAGTTTAATGCGGATAAATGTGAGGTTATCCACTTTGGTAGCAAAAACAGGAAAGCAGATTACTATCTAAATAGCATCGTTGGGAAAAGCGGAAGTACAACGTGATCTGGGGGTCCTTGTACATCAGTCTATAAATGTAAGCATGAATGTACAGCAGGCAGTGAAGAAAGCGAATGGCATGTTGCCATTTATAACAAGAGAAATCGAATATAGGAGCAAAGCGGTCCTTCTGCAGTTGTACAGAGCCTTAGTGAGACCCCACCTGGAGTATTGTGTGCAGTTTTGGTCCCCTAATTAGAGGAAGGACATTCTTGCTATTGGTTTGCAGCGTAGGTTTACAAGGTTAATTCCTGGGATGGCGGGACTGTCGTATGGTGAGAGAATAGAAACATAGAAAATAGGTGCAGGAGTAGGCCATTCGGCCCTTCGAGCCTGCATCGCCATTCAATATGATCATGGCTGATCATCCAACTCAGTAACCTGTACCTGCCTTCTCTCCATACCCCCTGATCCCTTTAGCCACAAGGGCCACCTCTAACTCCCTCTTAAATATAGCCAATGAACTGGCCTCAACTATCTTCTGTGGCAGAGAATTCCAGAGATTCACTACTCTCTCGGTGTGAATTTTTTTTTTCTCATCTCGGTCCTAAAAGATTTCTCCCTTATCCTTAATCTGTGACCCCTTGTTCTGGACTTCCCCAACGTCGGGACCAATCTTCCTGCATCTAGCCTGTCCAACCCCTTAAGAATTTTGTGTTTCTATAAGATCTAAATTCTAGCGTGTACATGCCGAGTCCATAACCATATAACCATATAACAATTACAGCACGGAAACAGGCCATCTCGGCACTTCTAGTCTGTGCCGAACACGTATTTTCCCCTAGTCCCATCTACCTGCACTCAGTCCATAACCCTCCATTCCTTTCCCGTCCATATAACTATCCAATTTATTTTTAAATGATAAAATCGAACCTGCCTCCACCACCTTCACTGGAAGCTCATTCCACACAGCTACCACTCTCTGAGTAAAGAAGTTCCCCCTCATGTTGCCCCTAAACTTCTGTCCCTTAATTCTCAAGTCATGTCCTCTTGTTTGAATCTTCCCTACTCTCAGTGGGAAAAGCTTATCCAAGTCAACTCTGTCTATCCCTCTCATCATTTTAAAGACCTCTATTAAGTCCCCCTTTAACCTTCTGCGCTCCAAAGAATAAAGACCTAACTTGTTCAACCTTTCTTTGTAACTTAGTTGCTGAAACCCAGGCAACATTCTAGTAAATCTCCTCTGTACTCTCTCTATTTTATTGACATCCTTCCTATATTTAAGCGACCAAAATTGTACACCATACTCCAGAATTGGCCTCACCAATGCCTTGTACAATTTTAACATTACATCCCAACTTCTATACTCAATGCTCTGATTTATAAAGGCCAGCACACTAAAAGCTTTCTTTACCACCCTATCTACATGAGATTCCACCTTCAGGGAACTGTGCACAGTTATTCCTAGATCCCTCTGATCAACTGCATTCCTCAATTCCCTACCATTTACCATGTATGTCCTATTTTGATTTGTCCTGCCAAGATGTAGCACCTCACACTTATCAGCATTAAACTCCATCTGCCATCTTTCAGCCCACTCTTCCAACTGGCATAAATCTCTCTGTAGACTTTGAAATTCTACTTCATTATCCACAACACCACCTATCTTAGTATCATCTGCATACTTACTAATCCAATTTACCACACCATCATTCAGATCATTGATGTACATGACACACAACAGTGGACCCAACACAGATCCCTGTGGCACCTCACTAGTCACTGGCCTCCAACCTGACAAACAGCCATCCACCATTACTCTCTGGCATCTCCCATTCAGCCACTGTTGAATCCATCTTGCTACTCCACCATTAATACACGACAATTGAACCTTCTTAACCAACCTTCCATGAGGAACCTTGTCAAAGGCCTTGCTGAAGTCCATATATACAACATCCACTGCTTTATTCTCATCAATTTCCCGAGTAACCTCTTCAAAAAATTAAAGAAGATTAGTCAAACATGACCTTCCAGGCACAAATCCATGTTGATTGTTCCTAATCAGACGCTGTTTATCCAGATGCTTATGTATATTATCTCTAAGTATCTTTTCCATTAATTTGCCCACCACTGACGTCAAACTAACAGGTCTATAATTGCTAGGTTTACTCTTAGAACCCTTTTTAAACAATGGAACAACATGCGCAGTACGCCAATCCTCCGGCACTATTCCCGTTTCTAATGAGATTTGAAATATTTCTCATAGCCCCTGCTATTTCTACACTAACTTCCCTCAATGTCCTAGGGAATATCCTGTCCGGACCTGGAGACTTGTACACTTTTATATTTTTCAAAAGTGTCAGTACTTCCTCTTCTTTGAATCTCATAATTTCCATAGCTACTCTACTTGTTTCCCTTGCCTCACATAATTCAATATCCTTCTCCTTGGTGAATACCGAAGAAAATAAATTGTTCAATATCTCCCCCATCTCTTTTGGCTCTGCAGATTGCTGTCCACTCTCTCTAATGGACCAATTTTATCCCTCGTTATCCTTTTGCTATTAATATAGCTGTAGAAACCCTTTGGATTTACTTTCACCTTAAGCAACCTCATATCTTCTTTTAGCTTTTCTAATTTCTTTCTTAAGATTCTTTTTACATTCTTTATACTCCTCAAGCACCTCATTTACTCCATGCTGCCTATAATTATTGTAGATCTCTCTCTTTTTCCGAACCGTGTCAAATTTCCCTAGAAAACCATGGCTCTTTTACTATTTCCTTTCAACCGAACAGGGACATAAAGATTCTGTACTATTAAAATTTCACCTTTAAATGTCCTCCATTACTCTTCCACATCTTTCCCATAAAACAAAATGTCCCAATTCACTCCTTTTAAATCCTTTCGCATCTCCTCAAAGTTAGCCTTTCTCCAATCAAAAATCTCAACCCTAGGTCCAGTTCAGACCCTCTCCAAAATTATATTGAAACTAATGGTATTGTGATCACTGGACCCGAACTGTTCCCCAACGCATACCTCTGCCACCTGACCTGTCTCATTTCCTAACAGGAGGTCCAGCACCGCCCCTTCTCTAGTAGGTACCTCTATGTATTGCTGCAAAATACTATCCTGCACACATTTTACAAACTCCAAACCATCCAGCCCATTTACAGAATGTGTTTCCCAGTCTATGTGTGGAAAATTGAGATCTTCCACAATCACTACCTTGTGCTTACTACTAATATCTGCGATCTCCTTACATATTTGCTCTTCCAATTCTCGCTCCCCATTTGGCGGTCTATAATACACCCCTATAAGTGTTGCTACCCCTTTCCCATTTCTCAGTTCCACCCAAATAGCCTCCCTAGACGAGCCCTCTAATCTATCCTGCCAAAGCACTGCTGTAATATCTTCCCTGACAAGCAATGCAACACCTCCACCTCTTGCCCCTCCAATTCTATCACACCTGAAGCAACGAAATCCTGGAATATTTAGTTTCCAATCACAGCCCTCCTGCAACCATGTTTCACTGATCGCCACAACATCATACTTCCAGGTGTCAATCCAGGCTCTAAGTTCATCCACCTTTCTTACAATGCTCCTAGCATTAAAATAT
This sequence comes from Amblyraja radiata, assembly GCF_010909765.2. Taxonomy (NCBI): domain Eukaryota; kingdom Metazoa; phylum Chordata; class Chondrichthyes; order Rajiformes; family Rajidae; genus Amblyraja; species Amblyraja radiata. The sequence continues at coordinate 48,976,058 of NC_045959.1, read as the reverse complement.
ACACATTTAAGAAACCCACCCCCTCTTATTCTCTGTTTATTGTCTTTTTCTTCTTTCTCCCCTACATTTTGGGTCAGAGTGCTACCCTTCTCTGCCTCCTGCCTCACACACTGACTGCTAGCTTTCCCTATTTGAGTCCCTCCCCCCAACCATTCTAGTTTAAAGTCTCCCCAGTAGCCTTTGCAAATCTCCCCGCCAGGATATTGGTCCCCCTCGAGTACAAGTGCAACCCGTCCTTTCTGTACAGGTCGCACCTTCCCCAAAAGAGGTCCCAATGATCCAGAAGCTTGAATCCATACCCACTGCACCAGTCCCTCATCCACGCATTTATCCTCCACCTCGCTCCATTCCTACTCTCACTGTCGCGTGGCACAGGCAGTAATCCTGAGATTGTTACCTATGCGGTCCTTCTCCTTAACTCTTGTCCTAACTCCCTAAATTCTCCTTTCAGGACCTCTTCTCTTTTTCTACCTATGTCGTTGGTACCTATATGTACCACGACCTCAGGCTCCTCTCCCTCCCATTTCAGGATATCTTGGACACGTTCAGACACATCCCTGACCCTGGCACCAGGGAGGCAAACTACCGTCCGGGTCTCCTGTCTGCGTCCACAGAATCACCTATCCGACCCCCTGACTATAGAGCCCCCTATTACTATTGTCCTCCTCTTCTTTTCCTTACCCTTCTGAGCAACAGGACTGGTCTTTGTGCCGGAGGCCCGGCCGCTGTCGCTACCCCCAGGTAGGCTGTCTCCCCCAACCGTACTCAAACATGAGTACTTATTTTCAAGGTGTACAGCCACCGGGGTACTCACAAGTCCCTGCCACTGCCCATTGCCCTTCCTAACTGTGACCCAGTTGTCTGCCTCCCGTGGTCTTGGAGTGACCACCTCCCTGTTACTCCTTTCTATGACCTCCTCGCTCTCCCTGACCAGACAGAGGTCATCGAGCTGCTGCTCCAGGTTCCTAACACGGTCCCTTAGGAGCCCCATCTCGATGCACCTGGCGCAGATGTGGACGTCTGGAGGGCACTCAGACTCCATGACCTCCCACATCTGACATCCAGAACAGTAAACTGCCCTGGCCCTCATTCTCCCCCCCTTATCCTGGATACAATACAAAGCCTTACCCGGGATACAAGCCAATCAGCTGCTTCCTCTAGTCCGTTCGACCAATCAGCGGCTTCCTCAAGCCCACTTAATTTGAAGTGTGATCTGCGAATGGAACGTTGCAGATTTTGGTTACTCCTCCCTCACCAACGGCTCTCTGGACCTCTGTTGAAACAAGCCCCGCGCTGGGTTTTTACACTCACCGCTCGGACGTCGCTCCTCCCTCACCAACGGCTCCTGGGCCTCTGTTGAAACAAACCCAGCGCTGGGTTTTTACACTCACCGCTCAGGCGTCGCTCCTCCCTCACCAACGGCTCTTGGGCCGTCTGGGAGTCTATCCAGTCTTTCTTCATATGAAAGTCCTGACATCCCAGGAATCAGTCTGGTAGAATGGAGCAGCTGGGCTTGTACACTCTGGAATTTAGAAGGATGGGAGGCAATCTCATTTAAACATATAAGATTGTTAAGGGCTTGGTCACGCTAGAGGCAGGAAACATGTTCCCGATGTTGGGGGAGTCCAGAACCAGGGGCCACAGTTTAAGAATAAGGAGACGGCCATCTAGAATAGAGACGAGGAAACACTTTTTCTCACAGAGAATGGCGAGTCAGTGGAATTCTCTGCCTCAGAGGGCGGTGGAGGCGGGTTCTCTGGATGCTTTCAAGAGAGAGCTAGATAGGGCTGAAAAATAGCAGAGTCAGGGGATATGGGGAGAAGGCAGGAACGGGGTACTGATTGGGGATGATCAGCCATGATCACATTGAAAGGCGGTGCTGGCTCGAAGGGCCGAATGGCCTACTCCTGCATCTATTGTCTATTGTCCACGCCGACAGCACCCAAGGACAGGATCGAACCCAGGTCTCCAGCTGCTGTGAGGCAGCAGCACTACCAGCTGCACCACTGTGTCGCTCCAATGGATGTTTGTGTCTCCATTTAGCTTCTCTATAGCCGTTAACCTAGATGACCATTATTTAAAAAATATTTGTAAAAGAAAAACACATTTTGTGCTTGTGCAACCATTTAATTTGTGTCTAGGTTCTCTGTGGTGAATTATTATTGTATTGTCCTAAAATACACAATGTACAATAAGGGTTCAGGAACAGTTTCCTGCGTTGCTAAGGAATGTTGTCAAAAGGTATCCGGTAATTATAGCCGCTCTTGTATCATTATCGTTCCCAAGACAAAGCCTTGCCTCTCATGACCTCGGCTTGAACCAATGCACATTGCAACCAATGGCAGGCATTTAAAACGTAGTTACTGTTGTAATGTAGGAAGGTGACTGTAATTAGGAACATCCTTCCTGCATCTAATCTCACAGGCTTGTTGTAATTTCACAGATTTCAATGAAACCTGTCCTTCTAATTTCTGGCGAATGTAGGTATAATTGATCCAATCATGCATCTATCCAAGAAACCGATTATCAGTTTGATGAATGAGTAGGACTGAGATGAAAAGAAACTGCACTCGAGGGTTGTAAATGTTTGGAATTCTCTACATTGGACTGTTGTGGAAGCTCAATCATTACACATACTCAAAATGCTTTCTAGGCATTACGGAATTGAAGTGAGACAGGGATAGTGCCGGTAAATGGCACCGAGGTTGAAGGTCAGCCATGGTTTTGATGAATGGTGGAGCAGGCTTCAAGTTTACTTCTCCATTTCCTGATCATAATGAATTCCTTATTTGTGTCAGGAAAATTTGATATGATTGGTCCCTTACATAACAGACTTCAGTTTGGGTGCATTTGCAGCAGAATTACAAACCATGTTAAGAAGGGTATACGCAAATGTAAAATGTGTAGCTTAACTCTCCTTTATTCAAAGTTTCTATTTATTTTGCCATTGAAGATACAAAAGCAAAAAGCTAGACAGACCTTGCACTGGAAAAAAACAATGAGAAAAAGCCTGAGATAGATGAAAGCCAACTGTTGAGAGAGAGAGTGAAGGTAATTTGCACCAGTTGCATCAAATGTATTGGCTCATGATAGACGCTGAAGGAAAAGAACACACGACTATTTGTACTTTTCAATGGCTTTTGCATAAATGTTAAGGAGGTGTAGTATCTTCTTTGGGGATGATTTTGCAGAATAATATTTAGCTTTTGCATTTAGTCTTGTCAAGAGATTTGTTTCATGTTTAATTCTATTATATATGTTATATTACCCTGATTCCGAATCATGTAAAGAATCTGAGAAACTGAAGAGAAAGCCTGTTGTATCCTGTATTTTAAACACGTTACGTGTGTGATGCAGGGTGAAACTATTGTTTCAAAAGTCTTTGGTTTTATCATTATATCATATATTAAATAGCAAAATTGCATTTTGCCAATGTGGCATATCCACATTGTCAAAATTGGCATATCCACTTTAAACACATTGTCTGGCAAGTGGGATCTCATATCCATGATGAGAAAAAAATTTAAAGACATTAAACTATATATTTATTCTTTATCATCTAAGAATCATCTAATGGAAGTATTTAATATAAGTAGTTGACAGAATAAATGAAATTACCTGAGAACTAATAGGTTCAACGTGAGACTGAGCCGTACAAGAAAATGTTGGGGTAACATTGTCAATGATGAGAGAGACCTGAGGAAATGGCAGGGAATTCTAGACTTGGGGTCTGGAGAGCAAAAGTTACAGCTGCTACTAGTGGAGTGATTACACCGAGGATGCTCAAATCATTAGATATTGGAGGAACATATAGACTTTTTCAAGACTGGGGAATTTTAAACTATGTTTGAATTTGAGGTGTTACTACTATAAGCCAGCATGTGGAGAGAAGATGGGTGAATAGGATGATGGAAATTAGGATAGAGCGAGCAGAAGTTTGAATGAGGTCCATTTCATGGAAGATGAAGCTTTGAAATTTAATTAGGACAGTTTTTGAATACTCTAGTCCAGAGGTGGTAACAGCCTGTTGGGTTGGTTGAGTGGATGTGCTATGTTATGAAGTAGGAAATAAGTGGTGGAGAGCTATCATGTCAGAATCTTTGGGTCACATTGGATGCTGAGGTTGCAGAATGTTTCCAAGAGGAGGGATGTATTGATGGCTGTGGAATAGAGGTCAGTGTTGGCACCAAAGGCAGTCGTTTGGATTACCCAGTACCAGTGACAATCTCCAGGAAATGGCATTTGGGTAAAGTTTGGTGACATCTGTATATGCAGTAAAAGTCCATAAATTTGGCACCGTGGGTCTTTGGAGTGCTGGACTAACCGATTCTCTGGACTATTGTATGTCTGTTAATACCAGGATATACTCTTCATGACTTTTAATAGATTATAGACCAAGTGGGTCCTGTCCCCTCAACGCCCGGTGGCCTGCAGTCACGCACACGCACTAACCCCCCCCCCCCCCACACACACACACACACACACACACACACACACACACGCGCGCGCACACACACACACACACACACACACACACACACACACACACACTAAACCCCCCCCCCCGCACACACACACACACACTAACCACCCCCCCCCCACACTCACTAACCCCACCCTTGATATTATATTAATATTATTAATTTGCTCCTTTTCCTCCATCCTCGCCCTACCCACTCACACATAGCCCCCAACTGTGCAGGCATGGTGGGAGAGGGAGGGAGAGGGTGAGGGGGGTAGAGGGAGGGCGAGGGGGAGGGGATAGAGATTGAGAGGTAGGGGGAGCGCGCGGCATCACGGGAGGGCTGGTCCCCGAACGCAATACTCCACCACTCACCCATAGGTTCTAATACTCACCACTCCCTAGAGAGGGAGGGGGCAGCAGAGCAGAGGGGAAGGGGGAGCGGAGGGGGAGCAGAGGGGAAGGGGGAGCGGAGGGGGAGCAGAGGGGGAGGGGGGAGCAGAGGGGGACGGGGGGGGGGAAACTTGTTATATTTGATCTTACGCCAGGTTGATCGCACGCCAGGTTGATTACATTCGTGAAAACACGTGAAGGTTGCAATCTCCCACCCCTGTCCCATTGTGATGTCATATGTGTAGATTAACCCTTATTAACCTTTATTAATCCATGCCATTTATAACCTTCACTACACAAATGTGCATGCCACCCTTTTCGATGTTAAAAAAAACCTAAAATAAATCCAGACAAAATAGTTGGAGGCGTGGGTTCGTTTCCCACTTCTGACACCATGTTTATTAGTGGCTCAATGAATAGAACACGATCATGATAGAGTCCAACTTTATTACATCCAGTATACTTGAGCGTTATCAACAGTCAGTGTTGCATGCGTCTCGCTTACCAACTGGTCCAGAGAAAGAGAGAGAGAGAGAGTGTGTGATTACCGTAGTGCTCTTAAAAGGATGGCATGCACCTTTGTGTAGTGATGGTTATAAATGGCATGGTAAATAAGGGTTAATCTACAATATGTAAATGAGATCCATTGTGATTGGACGTCTGTGAGATGGCACTGTGACATCATCAATGGAAAGTGCTGCAAGGGTCTCCCGCTGAAAAGCAGTTAATTTTTTGAAATAAGCGATTAAAACTTTTTAAACTTTGGAAATATAGGTTGGAATGCGACGGGAAGATGTTTATCCCGTCGAGGGAAAAAATATGATTAGCATGTGTGAAAATGGGAAGGCTGTGGCCAAGCGTTTTGAAAGAAGATACAAATTAAGGGAATTAAAAGAAAGCCGACACAACCCTGCATACACATGGAAATTTGGAATGTTGAGAACGTAAAGGGAACAGTTTTAGTATACTATAGATGGATTGGTTTTCCAGTGAACCGGGTAAGTTACGAGTGTGAGAAGGGGCAGCAGGAACCAGCGCTCTTAAGAGTGGGAAGGGGGAGCGGAACCTGTGGAACCTGTGTTTGAGAAGGGAGCGTGGGAATCGGGACCTCAGTGAGTGCAAAGGAAGCACGGGAACCGGGGCCCAGGTGAGCGGGAAGAGAGTGCGGCAAACATTACCTCGTGTCATAGATGTTGGACTGCTAGAATCTCTGAATTATCAAATAGTGGATTATCGGCATTTTACTGGAGTGTGGAGCTTGGCAGTGTAATTTCAGATGTTGTTGTTCATGACAACTTGTAGAAAGGAAACAAGAGACGATGAAAGATAAAGTTGTGGAGGTTTCCAGAGATAACAGCACACGATTAAGCAGGGTATCTATCACAAGCAATTCTGTTTTTTAATGCATAGACAAGAATGAAACCTGCCATTGTTGTCCGATTCGGTTGGACCATGGACATGAGCAAGGGAGGGCTGCTGGGACACAAGCCCATCTCTAATCATCTTTAAGGGCAGTAGGAAGAACATGAGTATACTTGTGTGCAAAATATGTTTAACATGCTCCACCGTAGACAGATTTCTATTTCTGTGCCAATCTTCAGGCTGAATGATGGTGGAGAGGCATTGGAGGAAGTAAGTGTGATCCAAACCAGAGCGAGGGCCGCAGATGGGTGGAGAAAGATGATTTGTATGTCATTTGCAACCTTGATTACAAACCCATTTCTGTGCCATGGCTGAATGGAAAGATTCAAACATTATTACCTTTTCATGAAATGTCTATATGCAATAGGGAACATTGGCAAAAACAAAGACATCCAAATGCATCATAGTAGTTAATGTCTAGAATAGGCATTGAGTTATTAATGTACAACTGTCATTGATTTAAAAAAATACATAAAGCCATAAGTTTCCATTAATTGAATCCATACAATTGAAACCTGGAGTAAGCAACTCCAGCATACTTTATTAACAAACACAAATGACAAGCAACGCAGATAAAATATGACTCCAAATGCTCACTCAGCAAAAAAAAATAATGAAAAAATAAAATTTAGTGCTGTCCTTTTCTGTAATTGTTCATATATAATAAATAATCTGAAACTCATTAGATAATGCTGACTGTTTTTACTGAATTAATAAATAATGAATAATCTATCTAATTACATGGTCTATACATTTCCCTTCTTTGCTATTACTCAACACCAATTAGGATTGTCTGATAGAACATGAAGCATTTCAATGCCGGTAAAGTATTTTTAATGTTTACTTTCTCAAGATAAATTAATGTAATTATCTTTCTTTATATCAGGCCTTTCTTCAGCGAATGATCCAGCATGCAGCTTCAAGAGTTGACAAAAATGTAACTGAAGAAACTGTTAAGGTAAGAATCATATAAATAAGAACAAATTTGTTCCATTTAGCCTATTTCATGATAAATATGTAATTTGAGCAGCATATATTTAGAAACCACTGCTGGTTTCCCAGTCCATGTGCAATCAGTGAGACTACAGTATAAATGGTGTCAGCTTAGGCAAAAGGAAAAATGTCCTTAATATTGTAGCTGAAAAAAATTATTATCCATTGTCTTGTTTTCTTTATTTATCATTCCTAGATTTTGCATTGATGTGATGTTGGCATGAACAGGATTAGATCTACTGTGATGGTATTTGTGTCAAGAAGTTGGCCTGACATTTGCATAAGAATGATATGGGTGATCAATGGGAAAGTTAACTGGGCATATGGAGGCATATCTCAGCATCAATCATGGGTTTTGGTGAAGTAGGGAGAAAATATACTTCGGGTATGGAAGTGGCAAAGGGAGAAAGAAGACTGTTGAAAATAACTCTTAAGTGACATTTGACAATACAATTTGACAATTGTTACCAACTCTGATTTTGTGATTTTTGATATTTACTTTCAGACATTGTTTTCTAATATTGAGGACATTCTTGGAGTCCACAAAGAATTCCTGAGTATGATAGAGCAGTGTCTGCAGCCTGAACCCAGTGCCCAACATGAATTGGGAAGCTGCTTTCTCCAATTTGTAAGTGTTACTGTCTCTGCCCAGACTGTGATTAAAATACTTCCACATGTCCTGCAAACTGATTTCATGTCCAATATTCGAACAAAAGAAAATATGTTTTTATTTATCAAAATCACTTGTTTTCAATATAATCTTTTCCATAACTTTGCAATCACTGTTTTCAGCCTGTAGTTGTGTTTCTATGTAAAACTGTTTGTGTAACAAAATAATATCATAACTCCAGAATTTGTTTGAATCTTGGGGTGATGACATTTTAACAGATCTGGAAGAAGTTGTGGATAAACAAATTTTAGTAAGTGGAGAAGGAAAGAAAGAACAAAAGGGGAAACATAGAAACATAGAAAATAGGTGTAGGAGTATGCCATTTGGCCCTTCGAGCCAGCACCGCCATTCAATATGATCATGGCTGATCATCCAAAATCAGTACCCCGCTCTGGCTTTTTCCACATATCCCTTGATTCCCTAAGAGCTAAATATAACAGGATTAGATCTACTGTGTCTCTTGTGAAACATCCAGTGAACTGGCCTCCACTGTCTTCTGTAGCAGAGAATTCTACAGATTTACAACTCTCTGGGTGAAAACGTTTTTCCTCATCTCAGTCCTAAATGGCCTATCCCTTATTCTTAAACTGTAACCCCTGGTTATGGACTACTCCAACATCGGGAACATTTTATATGTTTCTATAAGATCCCCTCTCATTTAATTCCCTCGTCTAAATCTTTAATATATATTGTAAGCAACTGGGGTCCCAACACGGAGCCTTGCGGCACCCCACTAGTCACTGCCTGCCATTTTGAAAAGGACTTGTTAATTCCTACTCTTTGCTTCCTGTCTGCCAACGAGTTCTCTACCATGTCAATACCCTTTGCCCAATTCCATGTGCTCTAATTTTGCACACTAGTCTCTTGTGTGGGACCTTGTCAAAGGCTTTGTGAAATTCCAGATACACCACATCCAGTGGCTCTCCCTTATCCATTCTACTTGTTACACCCTCAAAAAATTCCAAAAGATTAATCAAGCATGATTTCCTTTTCATAAATCCATGCTGACTTTGACCGATCCCGTCACTGCTTCCCAAATGCGCTGCTATAACATCTTTAATAATCGACTCCAGCATCTTCCCCACTACCGATGCAAGGCTAACTGGTCTATAATTCCCCATTTTCTCTCTCCCTCCTTTCTTAAAAAGTAGAATTACATTGGCCACCCTCCAGTCCACAGGAACTGGTCCAAGGTTGAGAGACCATTGGAAAATGATCACCCAATGATTTCTAGGGCCGCCACCTTGAGTACTCTGGGATGCAGACCATCGGGCCCTGGGGATTTATCTGCTTTCAGTCCCAACAGTTTACCTAACACCATTTTCTGACTAATGTGGATTCCCTTCAGTTCCTCCCTCCCACTAGATCCTCGGTCCCCTAGTATTTCTGGGAGATTGTTTGCATCTTCCTAAGTGAAGACAGACCCATCGTACTTGTTTAACTGTTCTGCCATTTCCTTGTTTCCCATTATGAATTCACCTGACTGAAAGGGACCTACATTTGTCTTCACTAAACTTTTCCTTTTTACATACCTATAGAAACTTTTACAGTCAGTTTTTAGATTCCCTGCAAGTTTTCTTTCCCCCTCTTAATTAACCCCATTGTCCTCGTCTGTTGAGTTCGCCTCCCACGTTCCAAGGGATCAAGTCCTATTTTGCCCAATCTCTCCCTGTGGAATAGCTCAGGCCCTTGAATCCTTGCAACATCCTCGTAAATCTTCTCTGCACCCTTTCCAGCTTAATTACATTTTTCCTGGAGCAAGGTGCCCACAACTGACCACAATACTCCAAGTGCAGCCCCACCAACATCTTGTACACCTGTAACACAATGCCCCATCTTTAATACTGAATTCCCTGATGAAGGTCAGTATGCCAAATGTCTTCTTCACCATGCTATTGACCTGCATTGCTACTTTCGGGGAACTATGTATGTACTCCAACATCCCTCTCCTCTATGGCACTCCCCAGGACCCTGCCATTCTCTGTGAAGTTCCTGACCTGGTTCGACTTTGCAAAATGCAACATCTCACACTTGTCTGAATTAAACTCCATTAGCCATTTATTAGCCCACATACCCACTTGTCAAGATTCTAAGGTAATTCTTGATAACAATCTTCATTGTCTACACTATACCACCTATTTCTGTGTCATTTGCAAACTTACTAATCATGCCTCGGACATGCTCATCCAAATTGTCGATATGAAAGACAAATAACAATCGGTGAAGTACCGATCCTTGAGGCACACCACTAGTTACAGGCCTCCAGTCTGAAAAACAACGTTCCTCCACCACCCTCTGCTTCCTACCAAGTAGCCAATTTTGTACCCTGTCAGCTAGCCCCCCCTGGTTCCCATGTCATCTAATCTTTCTCTGGTGGTTCTGATAAAGATTCATGACTCGAAGTAATATATATTTGCAATATATGCACTAATTATTTCCAGCATCTGGTTTTCCTTCTGTTATTCAGCCCCATAGCAGCTTAGGCATTGCTATGGATGACCCGTATTTTGAGGATCAGTGATGATCGATAAATGTTTGAACTGTCCACTTACTGGCTTCTTAGTTTCTGCTCTCCCCATCCACTACGCTGGTTCCTGTGTTCTCTTCAAACCTACCGTCTTCTATTGGTCTCAGCTCTTGAAATGTACCTGGTCCTGTTACACATGCTCTCTTTAAACTTACTGGGTTTTGATAAGCAGAGTCTCTTTTCCAGGTTGGAATGTCAAATACAATGTTTCTTAAAGCTCATAAGCAGTCACTCATTGCTCCAATTACCAGCATCATCAACAAGTCCATAAACGAATGTGTATTCCTAAATTCTTGGAAATCTGCAGTAATAACTCCAATTTTAAAATCAGGAGACCCCACTATAATTAGTAATTATAGACCAATAAGCATTCTTCCGGCAATTTCCAAGATAGCTGAAAAATAGGTTGCATGACAGATAATTAAACATTTAAACAATAGTCCATATACCCTAAACCCAATGCAGTTTGGCTTCAGAAAATATCACTCCACCGAGACGGCACTTTGCTTCCTTTTGGAAAATATGAAGTCCAAAATTGATGCAGGTGGTGTTATAGGAGCTGTTTTTCTTGATTTACGAAAAGCCTTTGATACTGTGAACCACCAGATCTTGATGACCAAATTGTCCTATTTTAACCTCTCTTTGAGCACGATGAAATGGATTGAGTCATATATGGTACAGAGAAAACAACGTGTTAGAGTGCACAACAGTAAATCTGCAACTTCTAAAAACCCTCTTGGTGTACCTCAAATGTAACTTGCCAGATGTATGCTGATGATGCAGTTGTGTATGTACATGCCAAAAACAAACATCAAGCTGCACAAGACCTATCAGCTGCTATGATTAATGTGTCAAACTGGTTGCAGTTTTCTGATCTACATCTTAATGTGTCAAAGACTGTCTGTATGTTTTTCTCCAAAAAGGCAAGCACTGATGGAGAACCTGATGTGTTTGTACATGGAACAAAACTTAAAATTGTACATGAGTTTAAATATTTAGGAATCGTGATCGATTCACAGCTCTGCTTCAAACAACAGGTGAAAAGAACAGTAAATTTAATAAAATTTAATTTGTCCAACTTTAGATATATTATAAATAATTTAACTATTGATTCAGCCAAACTATACTTTAATGCAATGATTGTGCCATACATGACCTACTGTATAACAACTTGGTCACGGGCATGTAAGTCCACACTAAAGCCTGTTGAAATTGCTTATAAACAAGCCCTAAAAACTCTTGACAAAAAGCCCAGAATGTACCATCACTGTAACATCCTGAAGAAATTTGATCTGCTGAGCTGGGAAAACGTAATAAAATATTCGGACTCGATTTTGGTTTACAAAATCTTCCGTGGACTAGCCCCACCTCCGTTAAAGGACTTCATAAAGAAAAACACAAATAGGTCGACAAGAGCAGCCTCCAGGGGTGATTGTATAGTCCCGTTTAGGAAAAGTGTCTTTGGGCAGTCAGTATTTTCATATCGAGCGTCGCAGACCTGGAACACGATACCAAGCGTCATACGGGATCTGCCAACCCTTACCTCATTTACCAAACATCTAAAAATATGGTTACTGCAATATCAAAATTGCAATCATAATCTACATTAAAAATAACTTATGGTACTCTTTAATTGCTATTTTTTTACTTTATTGTTTGTTTTGTTTTTGTTTTTACCTTGTTTGGAATGTGTTTACCTTGTGTTGGGACAAAAGATGGAAATTAGCTACTGCCTACAATCTTGCATATTACATGCAAATGTTTATTAATATGCAGTCCCTAATAAAATAAATTAAAAAAAAAAAAAAAAAAAAAAAATACTGGATTACCAGTTGCTTAATGCCAATAATAAATGGATTGGTTGATGAATTGTCGTAAAAAAGAAGCATTGAGCAACATATTGCTCTGTGTCCTGAGAATGGAAAGTTGAAGGGAGGTATGTGAGGCAATGTTTTCACACAGAGAGGAATGGATGCATGGAAGGTGGGAGAAGCATATTGTGACAAGGGAACAGGTTCAAGGACTAGCAGAACAGAAAAAGGCTCACTCATCTGTTTAGTTACAAATCAGGGTAATAGCAAGAGAGAGAACAAAAACAAAACAAGAGAGAGAACAAAAACTTGCGCGGGGTCCGTTTTACAACAGCACACCTCCCTCTCTCTTTGCCTCCATCCGCGGCGCTGATCTACCTTATACCGGCAGAAATCAGCCATTAAAATAACCACCGGTAAGTCCTGGCCAATAACGCTGCTCCTAAAATCAAAACTGCAGCCAATGGCAGAAGCATGGATCCGAGCGAGGCCCCCCCCCCTCCCTCCTTGGAAACACAGCGCTATCAGCCACATACTTGGTGCGTAAAGCAATACACACAGCACTACCGGTCGCAGACTTAGTGCGCAAAGGTAATACATGTGGAGCTTTAAACAAAGCGCTGTTGGCTACAGTGCTATGGGCTTTAAATATAGCGCAACCGGCCACAGAGCTATGGGTTACAGTCTGTTCGGGCAAAATTCATATTATATTCCACCCCTCAAAACAGTCTGGTTACCGTCACATCCGGCCCACAGGCGTTACCACATCACATCCGGTCCACCGGCTTTAGTAAAATCAAGTCAAGTTTATTCGCCACAGACACATATACGAGATGTGCAGTGAAATGAAAAGTGACAATGCTCGCGGACTTTGTGCAAAAAGACAAACAACCAAACAAACTACAAACGGAATGGAACAGAATCACATATTATTTTACATATTAAATATTGTGGGCGGAAGGAAAAAGGGAAAAAAACAGCACTTTTAAAAAAAAGCAGTAGAGTGGTACAGTAAAAGTTAGTCCCTGGTGAGATAGGAGTTTACAGTCCTAATGGCCTCTGGGAAGAAACTCCTTCTCAACCTCTCCGTTCTCACAGCATGGCAAATGAGGCGTTTGCCTGACCGTAGCAGCTGGAACAGTCCGTTGCAGGGGTGGAAGGGGTCTCCCATGATTTTACTATCGGGTCTCCGTTGTCGTTGGGGCCTAGCACCGTGGAGCGGCCTCCAACCTGAACGACCCGGGGGCTCAGGATACTGCGGAGTTGCGGAGCTGCGGACTACTTACATCGTGGGGCTGGCCGGCATCGGAGCGTGGGGAGCGGTGGTGACTCGCTGCTGCGACTCGACTCCTGGGGTTCGGAGGCTCCAGCAACGCAGCCACAGGTCCGGTGGACTGGGACATCGGGAGCTCGCGGGTCCGGGGGGAGAGAGAGACCGCTTCCCGGAGCTCCCGCAACGCGACTTCTCCAGCCCGTGTCGCGGGGTTGGAGTGACCGTGACCGTGGGACATTCCGTGGGACCGTGACCGTGGGACATTCCAGCGCCCTCCGGGGGCTCCAACTCTGTGACTTTTGGACCGGGAGCGGGGTCGTAAATCGCCCGGCATGGCCTAAAATGGCCGTGGGACTTATCATCGCCCGCCTGTGGCTTGGACATCGGGAGAGAAGTGGCGAACAGGGGAGAGAAAAGACTTTGCCTTCCATCACAGTGGGTCCACTGTGATGGATGTTTGTGTGAATTAAATTGTGTGTATGTCTAGGAAATTGTCTTTGTTTGTATGGCTGTGGAAACAGAATTTCGTTTGAGCCTCACTGAGGCTCAAATGACAATAAATTGTATTGTATTGTATTGTATGATTTTATTGGCTCTGGAGTTGCACTTCCTGATGTATAGTTCCTGCAGGGGGGCGAGTGAAGTTCCCATAGTGCGTTCGGCCGAACGCACTACTCTCTGCAGAGCCTTCTTGTCCTGGGCAGAGCAATTCCCAAACCAGATGGTAATATTTCCGGACAAGATGCTTTCCACAGCCGCTAAGTAGAAGCACTGGAGGATCCTCGGAGACACTCTGAATTTCCACAATTGCCTGAGGTTGTAAAGGCGCTGCCTTGCCTTGCTCTCGAGTGCTGCGGCGTGTGATGTCCATGTCATATCCTCAGAGATGTGGACTCCCAGATATTTAAAACAGCTCACCCTATCCACAGTATCCCCATTTATCCTCAATGATGTGTGCGTCCTCGGATGATGTGCCCTCCTAAAGTCCACGATCAGCTCCTTCGTTTTTTTGATGTTCAAGAGGAGGCTGTTGGCCTGACACCAGAGTGCCAGATCAGCCACCTCCTCCTGGTAGGCCTTCTCATTGTTATCTGAGATCAGGCCCACCACCACAGTGTCATCAGCAAACTTGATTATTGAGTTGGAGCTGAACCTAGCCACACAGTCATGTGTGTACAGGGAGTACAATAGGGGGCTGAGGACGTAACCCTGGGGCGATCCTGTGCTCAGGGTGAGGGACTTCGATGTATTCCCTCCCATCTTGACTACCTGGGGCCTAGCGGTGAGAAAGTCCAGGACCAGGCACACAGGGGGGGGGTGTTGAGCCCTAATTCCAGTAGCTTCTCGGCCAGTCTGGTGGGAACTATCGTGTTGAAGGCTGAACTGAAGTCTATGAACAGCATCCTCACGTAGCCCCCCTTCTGGCTGTCAAGATGAGAGAGAGCAGTATGCAAAACCTGGGAGACCGCATCTTCCGTGGATCTGTTCGGACGCTATGTGAACTGTAACGGGTCCATGTTGCGAGGGAGGAAGGCGCAGATGTGTTTCTTCACCAGCCTCTCAAAGCATTTCATGACTACCGAGGTAAGGGCCACCGGACGGTAGTCATTCAGACAGGCTGGGGAGGCATTTTTTGGTACCGGTACAATTATGGATTTTTTGAAGCAGGCAGGGACCACGGACTTGTCCATGGAGAGGTTGAATATTGTAGTGAGCACCGGAGCTAGCTGCGTAGCACAGGACTTGAGTACTCGCCCCGAGATGCCATCGGGGCCTGCAGCTTTCCTCGTGTTCACCCGTGTCAGAGCCCTCCTCACAACGTGCTCGGACAGCGAGAATGTGTGCACATTCCTCCCTTCAGCTTCGTTAGCCAGCCCGCTGGTGGTATTGTCGATAGTCGGCAGACCTGGGGTGGTGTTGCCCAACTCGAAACGAGCGTAAAAGGAGTTCAGGTCATCAGCTAGGGAGGTGCCATGTTTGTGATGCCAATCCGCACAATCAGTAATATTATTGCCAACAAGATTGTCCCAATGTGACCATTGTTGTCCACAAGCCTCCAAACATCCTGAAAGGCCACCATCCTTCCGGGGGGTTGTAGTTGTGATACTGTTCTCCGACGCTTCTCATCTTCTCCATGGCTTCCTGGATTTGGTCAGCGAGGTTGGTGATGTTCTCTGAATCATCTGTAATATAAGTGCAGCGCACCCGCCCGATCAAAGCACAAGTGCCCCTTTCTCAGCCAGGATGATATCCAGGGCCATGTGGTTCTGTAGGGCTACGGTACAAATGGACACAATTTCCGCTGATAGTTCTGTGATGGCCTCTTTTACCCCACTAGGAGCCAAACTGGCCATCAAGTCTGTATGACCACACATGGTGTAAATTAACTTGTTTTGTCGGAGTTCCCAAACCTTAATGTTATTATATGCACCACCAGAGATAATCTAATCGCTTCTGTCATTAAACGTTGCTGCCAGTACTTGGTACGTGTGTTTGGAAATGTATGGATTGCAGCCTTCTCCGAATGTCCCATAGCTTCACTATTTCATCGTCCTTCCTGAACAGACCAACTGTGGTCCCCCTCGGGCTGGATAACATGAATTCACAAAGGATGTGTTACCTTCTAAGTCTCTTGATTCTTTCACTTGTTTCACTGTCCCACACTACTACAGTTTTGTCTGTGTTATAATGAAATTCCATCACTGCTCCATTGTGACTTTTCAATGTAGCATAATTATCGCCATATACATTTCAAAACAATACGAATCGATCAAATCCTGCAGATGCCAGTTTTGAACCATTCGGGTGAGATTTACAGCAATAAACCTCTCCCTCATGACCCATTTACAAGCATTAGAGGAGCTTGAAGACTCGAGGTTCTTGATCCCACCTGCAGCACGGTCTGGTGTGGGCTCCCCTGCACCGAGGGCAGCAGCTCATAGCGGCGGCGCTTGGCCTGCACCAGCACCATCTTGTTTGCTATTTCTTTTTACCGAACATTTTCTATTCTATTCATCAGATCCTGCCGACTATGCCAATTGTTACAAGGGAACAGGTTCAATGAACTGACTAGTAAAACAGAAAAAGGCTCACTCATCTGTTTAGTTACAAATCAGATGTATTGGTAAGAGAGAGAACAAAAGCAATATTTGTCTCTATGCGCGGAGTCCGTTTTACAGCAGCACACCTTCCTCTCTCTCTGCCTCCGTCTGCATTTCTGATATGCCTCAGCCCATCGGTGAATCCCTCTTGTACATGAACTACCTTATGGCTTACCGGCGCCTGCCTTTATTCTGGCGGAAATCAGCTATCGAAATAATCGTCGGTCAGTCCTGGACAATAGCATTGCTCCCAAATTCAAATGGCTACAACCAATGGCAGGGGCCTGCATCCGAGCGAGGCCCCACCCTTTTGAAACAAAGTGCTATCAGCCGCAGACTTGGTGCCTAAAGCAATACACACAGCACTGCCGACTTAGCGTGTGGAGCTTTAATCAAAGCACTGTCGGCTACAGCTCTATGGGCTTTAAATATAGCACTACCGGCCACAGCGCTATGGGTCACAGACTGTTCGGGCAAAATTCTTATTACACATATATGATAATATTTAAGATGCATTTAGACAGACACATGAACAGGAGGGATATGGAGGAAAATGACCACGTGCAGGCAGGTGGGATTAGTTTAGATTGGTACCATGGTTGGCACCGACTAAGTGGTCCAAATCGTCTGTTTCAGTTCTATGTTCTATATTTCATTGATAAATTACTGTGTAACATCTTCTTAAAACTGAATTCTAAGCACAGAGCATTAATAAAATAACATCTGGAATTCTGGAAAATTTGCTAATCCACCAGCACCAAATTTGTGAGCGTGCCAGATTAACACAGTTTGACCATAATTATGTTTGGAGGATTTAAAGGGGCAGGCCTCTAGCGCACAACCCTCCACAATGCAACACTCCCGAGCACTGCGTTGCACAATAGTTCTCTGTTTTACTGCAACTCATCAACCAACCTATTTGTCCTTGGCAGTACGCAAATGGTAATCCATTATTGTTGGGGTAAGACATTGATAAATCTCACGGGTAGCTGTGGAGGAGTTATCTGCTACAGAAAAGGGAACTGACTATCTCAAAAATCAAGAAGGATGCATTTAGTAGAGAAAGAAAGAAGCAAATGGACATACTGACTGGATGAGGTCAACAGAAGTGGAGTGTTCATTGGAACAGGTCATGCCATTACATCACTGGATGGAAATGATTGCACCACAATGTGTCTGTTCCTACAGACGCATCGTAGAAAGCATCCAATCGGGGTACATACAACTTAGTTTGCCAACAACTCTGCCCAAATCCGCAAGAAATCAGAGAGTTGTGGGCACTGCACAGTCTATGACACATCTGCCTAGCCCGCATTGATTCCGTCTACTCTTCATACTGCCTCATCAAAGCATTTAACAAATTCAAAGACCATTTACCCCCCCCCCCCCCACCCCATCTGGCAGAAGATGCAGAAGCCAGAAATCACGCACCACCAGATTCAAGGACAGATTCTTCCCCACTTTTATCAGAGTAGCGAACGGTAACTACCCCCCCCCCCACCCCCCACCGAGACATGTAGTTTGGAGATGTGACCCTTTGTGTAGCCTTCTGCTAGGAACCCTTCTCCATAATTTCTGTGTTTTTCCTTGTGTTTCTTTTTTGTTTGAAAATGCAGAAACACCGATTTTCCATCTATGATGAGTTCTGCAGTAATCACGAAAAAGCACAAAGGCTGCTATTGGAACTGAATAAAATGCGGACTGTGAGGACGTTTTTGCTGGTAAGGACACCATTTTATACCATTGTAAAATGTGTTTAGTTGAATTGCATTGAAGGCAAAGTGATGCACAAAGTGATATTGTGCACCAGAAATAATATTTTAATGAGAAATAAGATTTTCAGGAAACCTCTGTTGATGAATGGTTATTGGTAGAATGGATCTAGGGGAAATCTCTTGGTTGATTAACTGTCTTCGGAGGCAGCGTTAAAATGTTTTTTTTTTGTAAGTTAATATTTGCATGATAACTTGCACCTGTACATTTTCAATCTGTCACTGGCCCAGGGTGTCATCCCTACTTGCCTCAAGACCTCAACCATTGTGCCAGTGCCCAAACAGTCAGCTTCAGGGAGTCTCAATGACTTTCGCCCAGTGGCACTCACCCCCGTCATCGCGAAGTTCTTTGAGCGACTGATCTTGGCTCACCTCAATGCCAGCTCCCTCCCACACTGGACCCCCATCAGTTTGCCTACCGGCCCAACAGCTCTACAGAGGACGCCATATCTGCGGCCCTACACTCTGCCCTGACCCACCTGGACAACAACAACTCCTACATCAGGTTGTAGTTCATCGACTTCAGCTCCGCGTTTAATACCGTCATCCCCGCCAGCTTGATCACCAAACTCAGCGGGCTTGGCATCACCACCTCCCTCTGCAATTGGACACTGGATTTCCTCACCAACAGACCCCAGTCTGTTAGGGTCAACAACCTCACCTCCTCCACTCTGACACTGAACACCGGCGTGCCACAGGGCTGTGTGCTCAGCCCTCTCCTCTACTCCCTCTTCACCCATGACTGCGTCCCTATGTATGGCTCCAACGCCATCATAAAATTTGCCGATGACACCACGGTGGTAGGACTGATCAGGGACAATAACGAATCAGCCTATAGGGAGGAGGTCCAGCACCTGGCAGCCTGGTGTGCCAATAATAACCTCGTCCTCAACTCAAAGAAGACGAAGGAAATCATCGTTGACTTCAGGAAGACCAGAGGTGGCAGACATACTCCCATCCACATAAACGGGACTGAGGTGGAGCGCGTCTCCAACTACAAATTCCTCGGGGTACATATCTCAGAGGATCTGTCCTGGTCCCTCAATACCACCAAACTGATCAAAAAGACGCAGCAGCGCCTCTACTTTCTGAGGAGGCTTAAGAAAGTTCACCTGTCCCCCCAGATCCTGTCCAACTTCTACCGCTGTACCATCGAAAGCATCCTGACCACCTGCTTCACGGTATGGCACAGCAGCTGCACAACAGCTGACAGGAAGGCACTGCAACGGGTGGTGAAAACCGCTCAGCACATCATCGGTGCCCCGCACCCTGCCATGGATGCCCTCCACCACAAACGGTGTCTGAGACGGGCCGGGAAAATCATCAAGGACCCTAACCATGGACTATTTTCCCTCCTCCCATCAGGGAGGCGGTACAGGAGCCTCAGGTCTCGCACAAGCAGGCTGAGGAACAGCTTTTTCCAAAACACCATTACCCTGCTGAACTCAGTCCCGACGCTAGCTATCTTTTATACTCTCCTATCTGTATATATTTATTTGCCTATGTACCAGTTTAATTCATCCACATTGCACATATTGTTTAACCAGCATTTTTATTTTTACTATCTTGTACTCTGACCAGATGCTAAACTGCATTTCGTTGTATCTGTACTCATATTTGTGCAATGACAATAAAGTTGAATCAAATCAAAATGAAGAATGCACTTACACTTTTGGGAATGCAAAATCATCCACATTTAATCACTTTTATATCTCTGATCATTTAATTTTGAAACTGCAAAAACTGTGTGTATGACATTCAGTGCTTCACCTGCGCTTCAGTTGATTGGGAAGAACAAGTAAGGATTTCTATTTTATTTCAGGTCCAATATTCAACATTATATTTCAAGAAGAGGTTATTTTTGCTTTGCAAATATCAAACAAAAGAACACATAAATTGATGGTTTAAGTAGTAATTGATAACATTAGGCCAGTGAAATGCAGGTGCAGGGATTTTTTTCACACACAGCCCAAAAAGATTTGGAATTTAACTCTGTAGGATGCATAGCCTTGCATGTTAATGCAAGTAGGTGGATAATATATAGAAACTTATTTCTCCATGTTTAATTTGAGGATGCAACTTATGACCCAAAGGATCCAAATCAGCAACATGTTATGCTGGAGCACTGTGGAAAAACCTCATCCAAACAAAGCCAAGTAGAATTCCCTAAAAGTCAATACATGAGGCTTCCACATCTTGAACTAATTTCCAACTCATTATTGCACTCCTGCCCGAACAATCCCAGGTGTATCATAGTCCCCATCTGGAACTATCATAGTTTTTCAGTGCCTTTTAATAGAAAGATGTAAGTAAACACCAAAGGTTGTTTTTCATGATTCCATGAGCGACAGAAACATTTGAACTTTCGCTTCAAGTCTTGTGATGGAGCTGCGATCTAAATCGCTGCAAGTTAGTAATTTAATAATTATCTTTGGGTTTGGCACTTTCTCCTTCTTGTAATTCCTATTCTTTGATTCTTCGTGTTGAAAATCAGCACAGGATTAATTCTTGTAATTCTCTCTTTCATTCATCACTGCACCATGATTTTAGGTACTAATAGACCATCTTACCATCCGAGATTTTTAAGTCGTCCACCAATAATCCATCGACTATTGGTGGATTAAACTATTTGAGTTAATAATATTGCTTTTCATGAACCATGATCGGTATCTTAATGCAGATATAGATACTTTCTCATGGAATTATTTATAAGATTAGATTCCTGCTTTGACATTTGAATGTAGTCTTGCAACATATGAAAGCAAGCTTAGTGTCATCTAATCAGTACTTTGTGGTTTGCTTCAACATTCTTTCATGCTTGGAGATGACTTGCAATTTAGTCCTTGCCCATTTTAAAGAAAATCAGTTCTGGGAGTGCAATTTAAAATTCTTAGTTGTTGGACTATGAATTATCAATACATGTGAAAAAGGAATATTAGGAATCAGTTGCATCATTAGAAATATGGCTTTACAAATGGATGTCTAGAGAGCAAGGATCTTTTTTTGTGTAACTTGTATCACCCTTGACAATACCTCTGCTGGATTACATTTCTTGTGATTTATGGCTACAGGAATTGTTTTTTAACTATAATAAGTTATATTAATATCAATGCATATACAATCTAATTCACGTTTTCATTTGGCTATACGAGGGTTGTATGCTGCTGGCAGGGCGGAAGAACCCTGATGTTCCACTTGAAGGCTATCTCGTGGCTCCAATACAAAGGATTTGCAAGTATCCACTTCTGCTAAAGGTACTCAATGTTGATAAAGTGGTACCATGATAGATATGGATTTTCTTGTGACCAGAACCATAGATTGCTTCCTCTGTGACATTTAAATATTGAAGTAATATTAAGACCAAAATTGGTACTGAGATTTAAAAAAATCAGTCATTTTCTTTCACTTTGAGCCATTGTCATTAAATAATTTCACTTTTAATGGGCAGCAGTGTTTGTGTAGAATTTTTGGTGCTTGGGTTGATATTCAGTACGTGCGCAACTCAACCCAAACAGTGGATGGTAGGAAAGAAATATGGATGCGTCAGTTGAAACTGTGATTTAGCTAAGTAAGACTAACTAAGTTAAGTTTTCACAAATACGGAAAAACTTGTGTCTTTCTTAAAAAAGAACAAATTTATGAATACTTTGGAATCGCTTGAAACTTTAATTGTTTAGGCAAGTGTATGTTTTTGTATCTTTATCTTAGTTATTTGTGTTTATATTGAGAGATTTGAGAAGTTTGTTACTGTATTAAGTTGTTTTTTTTATCTTGTAAGATGAGAACAACAGTTAATGGTAGACTGTCTTTTATTTTTCTAAATTGTAATGTTCATAGTAACGAATTAACATTTTTTGAGAACTAATATGAATCAGTTGTTAGATTTATTCCCAGTTCATGAAACTTCCGTTGACAAATCTTTGTCATTTGTTTTATAACACAAGCAATTCCAAAGTATTCATAAATGTTATAACATAAAACAAATAAGATTATTTCTAAACACACGTTTTATTATTATTAATATAACTGATTTTCCATTCTCAGACTCACTAATAAAAGAGTCTTATTGAATACTTTGAAGAGAATAATTACCAAGAGGTGAAGCATAATTTTCTTTTGCTAATGGAAATAAACAGAAGTTAACATTTTTAGGAATTATTTTCGTGAGGAAATGTGCACTTGCATTTATTCAGGAATTGATGAAGAGGACACCAAAGAGGCACAATGACTATTCAGCAGTACTCGAAGCTCTTCAGGCCATGAAAACGGTTTGCTCCACCATTAATGAAGCCAAGCGACAAATGGAAAAGCTGGAAATTCTCGAAGAATGGCAGTCACACATTGAAGGATGGGAGGTATTTCTGCTCTTTCTATTTTAAACTTTTGTAACCGTGAAGTTAAAGTTCAGCATGTTCCCAAACATGATGTTCTGTTTAATGCTAGCCCTGAGCAATTGCTGCATGGTGTATGAAAAAGTATGAAATTCTTTCTTGTCATAGTATTGCTTCACATAATAGAAATATATAGCACATTGATTGTGTATTTGGCCTGTTACATTTGCGCTGGGTCTTTGTAAGAACTTTTCATTTCATCCTTCCCTACTTCTCTCCCCCTTGTTACAGAACATGTTTTGGAATTTTAACCCAATGACATTAAAACATTGCAAAATATTTTAAGTCTGCATGGTGTATGAATGAATGAATGAATACTTTATTGTCACATGAGACAAGTCACTGTGAAATGCTTTGCTTGTCGCCATATAGGTATACACAGTATCTGCTCCAGACCCCCTTTGTTTTCCCCCTCATGGCTACCCGCCCACACTCTATTGTCCATTGTCTATTGAGGTGGTGGAACACTTGGAAGTATTGATGTTCCAAAATTTCAGAGTTTTGGGTGATGGTATTTGCCGATTTAAGTGTAATAATATAAACTTTAGTGGATTGTAGCATGTGTATTTTGTGTATTTTTTAAAATTGATATACAATGTAGCTACTGCTATGATAAGGAACCATTCATTTTTCATCTTTAATTTCAAATATCATCTTGAACCCATGAAGACCCTTGGGGTAAATGTTGAGGTAAAGTTGTTGCTACAGTTTTGTTGCACAGGGAGCTTCAATAAATATACTCAGCCATGGTAAAGGAAAGTTTTGAGTAATTGGGTCATACTTAATCGAAAGTTGTCTGAAGGTCAAGGTTGGTAGCAATGTGCTGATGAATGGAAGAAACATGGTAATTGGTCCCATTCCGAAACTTCACCTATCCTTTTTTTCTCCAGACATGCTGCCTGACCCGCTGACTTACTCCAGCACTTTGTGTCTATGGTAATTGGAAGTTTAACTACCATGTATTTGAATGCCTGGGTCCACAGCATTGTGAGGTAGAGAATTCCAAAAACTCATGACATGTCTCATTCTTAAAAGACCGCTTCTTCATCTCAAATGGCCAACTTATTATTCTGAAAGTATGCTCTTTGTTTTAGATTTCCCCGGGGGAAAAAAAAGTCCTGATACCATCTACTATATATGTATTACAGTACAGGAGGAAGCCATTTTGCACATGTGATCCATGTCAATCACCAGCAGAACAATCCCATTAGTCCTGTCCCTTCTCTCACATGCCCATCAACTCCTGACCTTCCAACTTTTACCTTGTCCAGCCATCCTTCTTAGAATCTGATGTCTCTTTTATATAATCACTTCTCAGCTTTTTCTAAATGCCAATGAGACTCAAAATGAACACAGCGTTCAAATGGGGCTCAGTGATGTGCAGAAGTAACGTGACTTCTCAATTTTTGTGCTCTACTCTTTGCCATAAAGGGCAACATTTCAGTTGCCTTACAAATGTCTTGCTGTATCTGAATGCTGGCATTATTGATGCGGCATTGGAACTGATTGGCAGAGTTGTACTCGTTCTTGAACAAATTCATTCAACCGTACTTTATCCACTTTGGTGGCAAAAACAGGAAAGCTGACTATTATCTAAATGGTGGCCGATTAGGAAAAGGGGAGATGCAACGAGACCTGGGTGCATTGGTACACCAGTCATTGAAAGTAGGCATGCAGGTGCAGCAGGCAGTAAAGAAAGCGAATGGTATGTTGGCATTCATAGCAAAAGGATTTGAGTATAGAAGCAGGGAAGTTCTGCTGCAGTTGTACAGGGTCTTGGGGAGACCACACCTGGAGTATTGCGTACCGTTTTGGTCTCCAAATCTGAGGAATGACATTATTGCCATAGAGGGAGTGCAGAGAAGGTTCACCAGACGGATTCCTGGGATGTCAAGACTTTCTTATGAATAAAGACTGGATAGACTCGGATTGTACTCGCTAGAATTTAGGAGATTGAGGGGGGATCTTATAGAAACGTACAAAATTCTTAAAGGATTGGACAGGCTAGATGCAGGAAGATTGTTCCCGATGTTGGGGAAGTCCAGGCCAAGGGGTCACAGCTTAAGGGGTCAGAGGGGAAATCCTTTAGAACCGAGATGAGAAAAACATTTTTCACGCAGAGAGTGGTGAATCTCTGCAACTCTTTGCCACAGAAGGTAGTTGAGGCCAGTTCATTGGCTATATTTAAGAGGGAGTTAGATGTGGCCCTTGTGGCTAGAGGGATCAGGGGGTAAGGAGAAAAGGCAGGTACGATGATCAGCCATGATCATATTGAATGGCGGAGCAGGCTCGTAGGGCTGAATAGCCTACTCCTGCACCTATTTTCTATGTTTTCTATGTTTCTAACCGTACGCTGGGATAGTTGTTTTGTTTGCTTTCTGGCTTTGGAAAAGGATTAAACAATTAATATCCAATTTGGCACCCATAACCTATTTTACTACAGAATGGCAAAAAAACTGGAGATGTTCATTCTAGACATGGAACAGGAAATATAGTATCAAACTTTTCAGTATTCTGTTAGGCACAAGGAAATAAAACTTTGATAATTGTGTTATTAAGTATTTCTCTTACTATGTGTTAACTGGTCTTTCGGGGAGATTATGAAAGCACACAGTGCCAGATAATATAGTGTAGAGATTAATAGTATTTTTTCAAGTGGGTTAAGATTTATGGAATATGCATGGCATTTCAATGGTAGGTTGGACAGATGATTTACAGTTATTCTTTCTTTGCTGTTGATTCCTATGAACAAATGTTACTACAGACAAACTGAGATAACAAGTGATGTATATCTGCACCACCTATGTTAAAGTTATAGTTTAGAAGGTAATTATTTAGTTAAGGGGGAAACAAAACACAGTGAATATCTTTGTGCCTTGCATCTGCATGGTCAAAAACAATCTCTCACTTTTCAGCCAAGATCTTTATTTCATTCATGTTGCAGTGAAATAAACTGGGGAAGCTGCAAATAAGAAAACTTGTGATAATGTAGCTGCACAATATGTTGGTGATGTGATGCTGCACATGCGTATAGTGTTCGGTTTTGGTCGCCCTGCTATAGGAAAGATGGCATAAAGCTGGAAAAAATGCGGAGAAGATATAGAAGGATGAAGAAAGGAGGAGGAGGAGGAGCCCGAAGGCTGAGGAAGGGGAGGAGACAGCAAGGGCTAACAAAATTGGGAGAATTCAATGTTCATGCCCCCAGGATGCTGATTCCCCAATATAATGAGAGGTTGGGTAGGCTTGGACTTTAATCCTTGAAGGGCAGGAGGCTGAGGCGGCGATCTTCTCGATGTGGTTAAAATCATAAGGGAAATAACGCATAACCAAAACTAGTAATTTGTGAAAGGTGTCTTCACAACTTACAATTGTATTGAATTTTCAATCCAAGGTTGTGCAAATGTCACAATCAGAAGTGGAAAAATTATTTGTGACAATCCAAATAACATCTTGCTTATATTTAATTTGCATTGTCACAAAAATCAACTCGCAAGAAAAATATCAATGGATATTGAAATGGAACACAAAGCAACTTAATGTGATCAATGGTACACAAAAATGCTGGAGAAACTCAGCGGGTGCAGAAGCATCTTTGGAGCGAAAGAAATAGGCAATGTTTCGGGCCGAAACCCTTCTTCAGATAACATTAAACAATTAATGTTATCAACAATGACTATGAATGGCAGGTAAATGTTCAGATAAAACCAGCACTATGATGAATTAAGTGACTTTATAGCCAGCATTGTTTGAAGGTCAGTTGTGGATGAAAATAACGTCTAGCATAAGAAGTACACTTATCAAAACATCAGACCTGCTAAGAAAATAACACTTGTGGTTTACTTTATCGTATAATTTCAAATTAGACCCAGAGCTTGGTCTGGAGCCAAAGTAGGAAAGGAATAGAATCAAGAAACACTTTTGTGTGGCAAAGTTGATGTCAAATGAAATCATTTTCCACAACCCTTCCTATAAATGATTATTAAAAGCAGCTATAATTTACAGTTTATGAAAGGATATAAAGGTGATTGTGAAAAGACAATAAATAATTATATCAGGGAGCAAAATGTCCATGAAATTCAAGTTCAAGTTCACGTTTGTTGTCACATGCACCAATTGGTACAGTGAAATTTGAGTTACCATACAGACGTACGAATAAAAAGAACATAATAAACAATAGCATTTAACGTGAACATCTACCACAGTGGAATCAACATTTCTCACTGTGATGGAAGGCAATAAAGTTGTCATCTTCCTCTTTGTTCACACGTGGTCGGGACCTTTGAACCCTCCGCCGTCGCCGCTACGGACCGCCCAATGCACAGGAATGATCGAAACCCTGCCGTTGGAACGGATCGGAACATACTCTGCGGCTTGGAGTTTCCAATTCGGCCACTTCTTATCGGACACCGCGGCTGCCGAGACTACTGGCCTTGCTGGACGGAGCTCCAACACTGCCGATCCTCGGCACGGGATCGCCCCGCTTCGCGATTTTAAAGTCAGCGCCGCACCTGCGGCTAGAGGCTCCACAGACCACAGCTCCACGGTGTTAAAGTCAGCAGGCCCAACACTCTGGAGCTCCAACACTGGCTCCGCGATGGTAATTCTGCACTGCATCTGCTGCTGAACCTCTGGGCCGATCTCTTGTAGGAAAGGCCGCGCCAATCCAGTTGGTAGGCCATGGGGGGGGGGGGGGGGGGGGGGAAAGAAGATGCAACACAGAAAAAAGACGCATTTCTGTCCAGGTAAGTGACTGAAAAAAACAGTTTCCCCTTATTCCCCCCCCCCCCAACCATCCCCCACATAAGACATACATTAAAACATACATTTAGACACACTAAAAATAACAAAAAGTGTGAAAGGACTAACGAGCTGCTGGCGAGGCAGCCACTAGCTGTGTAAAATGTGCAAGGTGTATATATACATATACATTCCTTCATTATCTCATTGATAAGCTGCTAGCTAAATTGTAGTATTGCACAAATCACTGTTCATATTGGGTATCCACTGCATTAGGCTGGAATGTATGACCTGCTTCTGCATCTGAAATCTCTGGCCTCTGTTTCAGCCACTCTCGGGATTTCTGGCCTCGATCTTGATAGCTCTCCATGTTGTTGGCCTTCAGCTTGGCTTGCAGCCATTTCCAGAGTTTCCCATTTGCCAACCAAATCCCAAACTTGCCCGAGTCTGCAGCAGATCCCATGACCCAGATCAAATTTGTCCCCTGATCAGAGCAATTGACTAAAGTGCATCAAGGGATGTGTATTTAAAACCCAGGTGACTAATGAAGGTAAACTGCTTATGGACATGATTTAAATATTTAGAAAGAAGTATAATTGTTTGTTTAGTTTAAGTTATTTCTCAACAGAACCAAATATTTGGCCTTTTAACCAATGTCAGCATTTGGATGGAACTAAAGTAATTACACTGCAAAAATATCTTCACATGTCCTTGTTTGACAAAATAATTCAATACTTTAATGGTGGTTTCAGAGAATATTTTTGGTTTTATTCACTAAGAGGTATGTACTGAAAATGGGGCAGTTGTAAAGTATGTATTTTTAAAAGTGTGTGTTTCATTCTAATCCAATTTATGAATCTACCTTAAACCTGTATTCCCTGTCATAAAAAGCAATTTCCTTCATTAAATGAACCCATTTTAAGTCCTAATCAAGATTTTTGAGCAGAACTGAGAAACGTGTTCATTGGACACTTTTCTTGGAAGGGGGTGATGATTTTGCATTGACACCAATTGGTGAATGGTAATAGCTTCAGAAATCATGTTAGAAGACCCACACTATATTGAAGGTCGAGAAATTTAACTTGCTGGTGTTGCAGAGGAGCAAGGGTAGAGAGTTAGTGTTAAATTGAGTTATTTTGTCAATCTAAACTTGACTCAAACGCTTGTAGCTGTTGAAATCGATTCTTTATTCAGCTGAGACTAGTCTCTGAACCTTCCAACACAGAGTGATGCTCTGGGGCGGGTCCAGAAAAGAGTAACTTTGATAGAACTCATGGCATTTATATAGGTATTAGACATTTCAGATTCAGAGGGTATGACAAGCTAGTAACCAATCATTTGAGTCCTTCTGGTGATTTACAACATCAGTCACATGATCCCCCCTTCCCTGGCCTCATTTTACAACCTTTGTTTGCCTGTGGTATAACTTTGTTTAGAATTCTTTTATTTCAACACAGTAAAACCCCAGTAGGCTCAATTATAAAAGACCACCCCTAAAAATATACGATACATGTGTAATACAATGATCACACAAGTCATACATACTTTCCATACCAAGAAGAAAGATATTTCTATAAATCTAAACAAAGTCTAATGTTTACAGTCCTACTAAGACACAATACATTTCATAAATTGTTTCACTACAGTTGTACACAGCTTAAAATACTATTACCTATGTATTAAAACATTAATTATATGAGTTCGCCGAATTACGGTTTCTAAGTTCAAAACCCACACACATCTCCCAACCAAGCATACATGGGTTGTAAATCTGTTAACTTAATTAATAAATGTTTTGTGTCAGGATACAGCTTCATTCTAATTTGCAGCCCCTTTCCTGCTATCTGGAAGCTGGATTTCCAATCTCTTTGCAAGGCCTTTTACAAATATTACAGAACAAAGCGTAATTTCACAACTCAGACCATTATATCAGAATTACATCTGCTTCTTCGACTTTCTATAAACATAGGAAGGTCACATATCCTTCAATCTGATTCTCTTCCTCTCCAAGCAACTGTTCTACATCCGATCCTAATTACATCTCAACCTAATTATAATTTAACTTAGCCAAAGCTAAATTACAGAGTCTATTACATCTCAGCCTTGAATTCTGTCAAACTCAGCATTAACTTCACAGCTCAAGAATGTGCCATAGAGAAAGAGCAGATGACCTCTGGCCTAAGAAGAGGCTCTATTCAGTAATCCATTCTTCAACACAAAATCATATCAAATACAATTTCCTCCAACGTATAATTGCCTCAAAGCAATAAGCTGAGCTATGCAGGTTCAGATTAGCGTTTCTATGTTTTGATTCATCCGTTCCCTGTGTGTGTGTTTCCTTGTACTTTATTTCTTTAGGATACACGTGTTTCTGAAAACCTTAAGGTTTTCTTTTGCAAATTACCTAGCTTATATAAAAGGCTTACACTCTGCTCACCCCGCAGATCCCAGTCCCACTCCGACTTCACTCAGAGGCCTCCGGTTCAACTCAGCAACTCCCAGCTGGTCGTGCTGGTTGCTGCAGAAGCAGCCCGCAAGCCGCTGCTGTCTGTAGAATGCAAGGTTGTGGAGCATTTTGATAAAGTCTTCACATCTGGTTGAGATTTATTGCTCGATGTCCCCAGAGTGATGTATGTAACAAACCATCATCTGAGAGAAAAATAAATTACCAGAATCTTGTTCTCCTCAAATGACTCTAATTCAGTTGGATTGATGCTCAGCTGTTGTGGTCAGAGCCTAAATAGATGTGAAGAGCAATAGAAATGGAGATTTCAAATTATATTTTTAGACCCTTTAGAAGAAGCAATGAATATTAAGGCTGATTCACAAAAACTAATATCATACTTTTATAATAATATATTAAATAGAGAATTACACTCAACAGAGGCACTAAGAGAAGATTGGGAACATGAACTAATGAGAAAGATCCCGAAGGATAGATGGGAAAAGTATCTGATGAACACACATAATTGTTCCATTAATGAAAGACATAATTTAATTCAATTTAAATGATTACAGACTATATTATTCAAAAACGAGGATGAATAAATTTTACCCAAACGTCTCTCCCAGATGCGATAAATGTTTGTTTCAAAATGCTAATATAGCACATTCATTTGTAGGATGTATAAAGTTGAATAAATTTGGAGCGATATATTTAATAATAATAATAATAATAATAATAATAATAATAATAATAATAATAATAATAATAATAATAATAATAATAATAATAATAATAATAATAATAATAATAATAATAATAATAATAATAATAAATACTTTATTCATCCCCTCAGGGAAATTCAGATGTCCAGAAGCCCCCAACCAACAAACCCACAGATTCAAAACTAACGCAGACAGAAAATACATAGAATACAATGTGGACACTACCTGAGAGCAATAAATACTTAAAAAGACCAATAATTAACAGTTAAAAATTAAAAAATTGCAAAAATGCATCCCCGTACAGCCTAGCGGTCCGAATTATAAAATCTAATGGCTGCAGGGGTGAAGGATCTCCTGACTTTTCAAGTCAAGAATAGAACCTAATACAGAATGGATTATATTTGGAATAATAGTAAAAGATATCAATTTAAATAAGGACCAACATTTTTTTTTAAATTATGGGTTAATAATTAGAAAGAAATTGATACTTAAATTTTGGAAAAATACAGCTATTCCAACTGTTAAAATGTGGATTAGGAATATGACGGACATAGCACGCCTTGAAGAAATGAGACTCCGACATAGATAAATATGACCAATTCTTAAGGAGTTGGTCCCCCTTTATCGACTTTTTGGAATCATGTGATGCAGCGGTACCGTAAAGATTGCTGATTTCAGGTCAGGTCGCGGATAGATCTACATCTCCGAATAAAGATTTGAAAATTTATCTTTTAAGGGTCTTTTGCTCCTATTTCTACTTTTAAGAAGCAGAAAGAAGCGCCAAGCATTGGGATCCAGACATCAAGGACAACTGGCCTCAGTTCCCCGCTCACATTTGGCAGTGTTCTACATCTGAACCAGGGGCTGCTGAGCATTTTTGAAAGTGGGGGGGGGGGGGTGCGCGCGATCATGGGCCTTTGGGGTACCCGGTGAGGGAGTGGAGCAACCGAGTGGGGAGAGGGTGTGGAAGTGGGGTGTCCCCCCTCCCAGGGTAGGAACTTTTTGAAATTTGATGTATTAAAATCATGTTTTAGTGCATTGTAGAAGTATAATTTCAATGTTTTTTGTATTAAGTATTTTTAAGAGGTAACTTTTTAAGGGGTATTTTTTTCCACAAAAAAGGGGGTGGGTGTATGGAACAAGCTGCCAAAGGAGATAGTTGAGGCAGGGACCATCCCAACATTTAAGAAACAGTTAGACTTTTGGAGGTATGGACCAAAAGCAGATAGTGTAGCTGGGACATGTTGGCGGGTGTGGGCAAGTAACGCCGTGGGGCCTGTTTTCACTCTGTATCACTCTATGACTACATTATACCTCCATGCATGAATGCTTCAAAATCAAGTGATCGAGTTTTATTGCCATATACTCAAGCATAGAAACATAAAATATAGGTGCAGGAATAGGCCATTCGGCCCCTGTAACCAGCACTGCCTTCAATATGATCATGGCTGTTCATCTAAAACCAGTACTTCTTTCCTATTTTTTCCCCCCATATCCCTTGATTTAATTAGCCCCAAGAACTAAATGTAACTCTCTCTTGAAAACATCCAGTGAATTGGCCTGCACTGCCTTCTGTGGAAGAGAATTCCACAGATTCACAACTCTCTGCGTGAAGAAAGTTTGTCCTCATCTCAGTCCTAACTGGCCCCCCCTTTATTCTTAAACTGTGACCCCTGGTTCTGAACTCCCCCAACATCGGGAACATTTTTCCTGCAGTTACAGTAAGTGAAAATCTAGCAGGCAAGCAGGATGTTTTATCCTTTTTATGAATCACCAGCCCTGCAAACAGTCGCCAGCCCCGGCTCCCCGGCTCCCCGCCGCTGCTTCAGCCCCGGCTCTCCAACACCCGCGGCCCATGCAGTTTATATGAGTTTTGACATTTTTGTTGATCACAGAATTTCTCACGACAGAGCGTGAGAAATTTGTGATCAGCGTGAGAGCGTGTGAATTTGTCCAAATGCGTGATTCGCACGCTCAAAGCGTGAGAGTTGGCAGCCCTGTAACTCGGCACCTTCTGTGGAACTTGGTAAACGATTCAGCAGTCTGCAGTCACCTCTGTAACTGCCCAGTCACACCACTCAATGTCAACAGAGTGTCCTTATAAATAGCAAGGAGAGCAGGATTTTTGTGCGATCTGCTCTTATTTCTACCAAGACTGAGATTTGATCCATCGCAGTACAAGTGTTAACGTGTGGTACTGCAAGCAGCAACACCATTAGGCGCATGCTTGATGGGGGTGTGGTCGGGGGTGAGATAGGGGGAGGGAGGGGGGGGTGGGAAGTAAGGAATGCTAATGGAACTAGCAAACTTGAAGTGGCTGCTATAAATTTGCCAAAGTGATCTATTCCAAAGTGTTGTTATGACTGCATTTAAATTTCAGAAAATCAATATTTGACTGAAGATCTTTAAACAGGAAGTAGACCGCATTTTTGAATTGTGAATAAACAGTTTTGATTATTCAGAGTGGGTGCCAAAGTCTCAGATCAAGTCCCAAGCTTTTTGTCATGGAATGGATAATATTTGTTTTAAAACATCGACATCTGGTTCTGGGTGAATAAGCTGAAATACAAAAGGGAAAAGCTTGAGAATTTTCTTCCAGAAGGAAATGCTTAGCTTGCTGCTTGGCTTTGAGGAAATGGAGGGCTATTTTTGGATTTTAACAAGATCAAAGCTTAGTTGTAGTTTCTGTGTGAGGTAAAATAAAAGGGTAAGTTAGTTACTAAGATCAGCATCATCAAAAGTCAGATGTTGGAAACCTGAAAATAAAACATAATGCTGGAAATGCTCATCAGGTCAGGCAGTATATGTAGCTAGAGAAACAGAATTAATTATTCAGTTCACTGACGTTTCATCTGAACTAACCAATTATTATCTGAAATTATTCAATTCATTGTTTTGCTCCATGAATTGAAAGTCCGAAGCAGTGATCTGCTTCTGACAAGAATGCTTCTCAATGACAGGAACAGGCATTCAATGTCATCAGAAGCCAATATGTATAGATAATAGGTGTTGGCCTTGCTGATGACATGTACTCGGGTTGTAATTTAGAAGTTAGCTTGGGGACAAGAGTGCTTTAGAAGCTTGCTTTTTCCCAGTACTCAATTTTATTTTAATATTTGCTGCATGGATTCTTTTTAAATCTAGCCAGTAAAACTGGTATGTTAAAAATGAATTATCTCAGTTTGTCAGACCTTTTCTCAGATGCTCCATTGCATGCCAATTTAGAGCAGGTGACTGGATGAGCTTATGCCATTTAAAGACACCACAAGACATTAACATTTAGTAAAAGAGACACCTAGAATGTAATGTTTAAGAAGGAACTGCAGATGCTGGAAAAATCAAAAGAAGACAAAAAATGCTGGAGAAACTCAGCGGGTGAGGCAGCATCTATGGAGAAACAAGTATTTTTTGTCTACTTTCGTTTCCTTTTCTCCATAGATGCTGGCTCACCCGCTGAGTTCCTCCAGCAATTTTTGGTCTACTTTCGCTTCCCTTTTCTCCATAGATGCTGCCTCACCTGCTGAGTTTCTCCAGCATTTTTTGTTTTGCTCCAGGGTTGAAAGTCTGAAGCAGTGATCTGCTTTCTCATGCTTACACAGGGTTTCATTGGAGCTACATAAGAGGCCAAAGATGGAAGGTTAATGTGGGAGGTGCACAGAGAATTCAAGTGATGGGCAATTGTAAGCTCAGGAGTCATTGGATAGGAATAAATTGAGCTGTTTATTTGAATATAGAGTTTTAGGACATCAAATCAAAATAGGCCGTATGACCCACTGTGTCTATGCCTTTTATTGTATCTATCTATATAATCCCATTTACCTACATTATGTTGCAGAATGATTCCCAGTTTATGTTTGACTTTCCCAATATAGAGGACGCCACTTCACTCTCCCACCATAAATGGCAATCCGTCTGGTTTCGTATGTTCAACCAATCTTACATTTAACCCATTTGGAAGCTTCACACCCACTTCTCACAGCTTCCACATACTGCCAGCTATTCAACAACACCACAAGACATTAACATTTAGTCATGAAGACGCCTAGAATGTAATGTAGTCTATTATGTTCTAACAACGATAAATTAAATAATTATAATTCAGTATTCATAATATTTGGAAGAAACTGGATGAGGGGAAGGAAAATATTTTATTTTCAATCTCTCTAACATTTGTCAATTAAAGGATATGAGTTTTGAGAGTTAAAATAGATCAAAAGGTCTGAGTTGGTTTCAGACTGAGATAAAGAAAAATGGAATTATGAATAAACTGCATGCACATTAAATTTAATTTTATGCGTTTTAAATATGACTTAACTGGCACTTAGTTTTCAATTGGAGATTTTGGAAGTGAGAGTTCTCTGATTGTTCATTGGCTACTTTAGCGAAATAATACAAAAATTGTCCTCGGATTACCGTGGCCATCATGGCAGAGAGACAAGTGAAGTTCTGTACAAATAATTTGCTAATCGAATTTTAAAAGAAAAGAAGTACATTGATTATTTCTTGCTTTGAGCTGTCAATAATTAATTTTATTTTGCTTTATATTTTTTTCAGGGATCCAACATAACAGATGCATGCACTGAAATACTGATGCAAGGCACTCTACTGAAAATTTCAGCTGGGAATATTCAGGAACGAATTTTCTTCCTCTTTGATAACTTGCTGGTATATTGTAAAAAGAAGCATAGGTGAGTGTTTTCATTTTCACTGTTTATGATATGGAAATGCTTTAAAGTATATCATGCTCCATTTGCAGTACATAATTTACGCGTGGCTGTCCTTCACAAGATTTGCGAATCCTAATATGAATTACCAGAGGAACCAATAATAGACAATAGGTGTAGGCCATTCGGCCCTTCAAGCCAGCACCGTCATTCAATGTGATCATGGCTGATCATCCCCAATCAATATCCCGTTCCTGCCTTCTACCCATATCCCCTGACCCCGCTATCTTTAAGAGCCCTATCTAGCTCTCTCTTGAAAGTATCCTGAGAACCGGCCTCCACCGCCCTCTGAGGCAGAGAATTCCACAGACTCACAACATTCTGTGAGAAAAAGTGTTTCCTCGTCTTCGTTCTAAATGGCTTACCCCTTATTCTAAAGCTGTGTCTGGACTTCCAGCAACATCGGGAACATGTTTCCTGCCTCTAGCGTGTCCAAACCCTTAATAATCTTATGCGTTTCAATAAGATCCTCTCTCATTCTTCTAAATTCCAGCGAATACAAGCCCAGCCGCCCCATTCTCTCAGCGTATGATAGTCCAGACATCCTGGGAATTAACCTTGTAAACCTATGCTGCACTCCCTCAATAGCAAGAATGTCCTTCCTCAAATTAGGGGAACAAAACTGCTCACAATACTCCAGGTGTGGTCTCACTAGGGCCATGTACAACTGTACCTTTGCTCCTTGCTCCAATACTCGACTCCTCTTGTTATAAAGGCCAACATGCCATTCGCTTTCTTCATTGCCTGCTGTACCTGCATGCTTACTTTCATTGACTGATGAATAAGCTCCCAGATCCCATTGTACTTCCCCTTTCCCCAATTTAACATAATTTAGATAATAATCTGCCTTCATGTTTTTGCTACCAAAGTGGATAACCTCACATTTATCCACATTAAACTGCATCTGCCATGCATCTGCCCACTCACCCAACCTGTCCAAGTCACCCTGCATTCTCATAGCATCCTCCTCACAGTTCACACTGCCACCCAGCTTTGTGTCATCTGCAAATTTGCTAATGTTATTTTGAATCCCTTCATCTAAATCATTGATCTATATTGTAAATAGCTGTGGTCCCAGCACCAAGCCTTGCGGTACCCCACATTTCTAAATTGCCGAGCACCTCGTCAAAAGTTGTCTGAAGTTAAGTTTGAAGAGAAAGAAATATGTGAAGGTGATGGTGGGAAGGGTTGGAGCAGTGTATTTGCTGAATATGTACAGATGTGTCGAGTATATATTTGGTGTACCACATTATTCATCTTTAACAAGTTGAAACTATATAGTATCACATCTAATGAAATAGGATAATAATATCCTGTTCTCATAGTCTAACATAAGAACTTAACTATACCAACCTGCGGAAATATGGGCTACCAATGAAAATTAACTTTATAGGCTTTATAGCCAGGCAATTAGATTTGTGAATTTATTCTTGTAAAGTGGCTCCACTCATTTTAATTTTGATTTCAAATAATATAACTCAAACTGTAAATCCACTCTTCTCACTCTTACCCCCAAGTCTAGTTCATTCAAAAACCACTGAGTCAAGCACTGGAACAACTAATCTTTATTTTTGGATTGCACTCCAATTTCCCCAATACCAGTGGTTCTTAACCTGGGGATCATGACCCCCTATGGGGGTTGTTTGGGGCTTTCCCGGGGATCATGAAGGGGACACAAATAACATATCAATTTGTTGAGCCCATGTTTAGGAACCCAACAAAGGTACATACCACATACAGTATTTTGTTCGCTTATGCACGTACTGGTGCCAAAAAGGTTAAGAACCACTGCCCTATACGATACCTAAACCTCCGCGGGTTCGATCCTTGTATCTGCCTGGCCAAGCCCTTCAGCCTCGTACCAGCCGAAACACTCCAAATGGCAGGGCTGCCAACATTGGGTGAGAGTTGGGAGTGAGAAATTGCGAGAGACCAAGCCTGAGGGAGCATAGGGGGGGGGGGGCGTGAGAATTTGCTTGAGGGCGTGATTCTCATGCTCAAAGCCTGAGAGTTGGCAGCCCTGCAAAAGGTCACGCAGTCCCAAGCGCTCTTCCAGAAGATCGACAAAGGACCTCGCGGGGGCTGCCTTTTATAGGTCCCCAAACCTTGAGGGGCTGAACTACATAAGGGTGGTATCTTTACAATCCAATCAATCATATTAATTACAACAGTACATTATAGACAGTTCCCCAAACCAATAACAGGGTCTCTCATACATTGTTTCATGAGAAGCTTCTGGAAGAAGCTAATTTAACTTGAATAATGCAACATTTACCCTGAAATCCAAACAAACCTGCCAGGGCTTAACACTTTAGCCAATCAACAAACACCAGGGTAACTGTCTCGCAACATTATTTACAATATCTACAATTAGTTTGCAGTAATCCAATCACATCAATGCATTAAAATTTGTTTGCAGAGTTTTTATACATTTTATCAATTAAGGGGAAATGAGGATCAACACCTGGATCTTTCATCCTTACATATCAATCTGATGCCCAGACTGGTCGGCGCCAACCACAGCCTGTAAATTTCCACTGACAAAGGTTAAGCAATTCTGACAAATGCAGGGATCCTCCATTTTATGGTGTCTTTAATTTGGCCAATATTAACAAAACTAGTAAATAAATTTCATTCTAAGGAAATTACTTGTCTATTTCCCATTTTGTGTTTTAAAAAACCCCAACTTTTCTTAGTATTTGTTCTTTTTCATCATTCATGGTGGGCAGGTTGCCTCCGTTATAAAGTTGTGACTTATGTCCTGTTTCTAACACCAGACCACAGAATGTTGCACTATTGACAGAGAACAATGCAGCCAGAATAACCAACAATTGCATAAGATTTTAAATCAACGGTTTGTCTCTCCTCTCGGGTGGTTTCCTCTCATGATTGAAGAACCGTGAGGAATTTTCCCTTGAGTCTTGGCAAATATTTATTCCTTAACAATAGCTTAAAAACACATTATCCAGATATTGGATTTATGGGGTGGGACCGAGCTGGCATAAGTTGGTTATTAAATTGTTTATTGAATTTAAAAGAATATATTATCTGGGTGTATTGCATTTAGGGAACTGATAAGTTGCTAAAGAAAGAATTTCATTATTCTGTTGTCGGTACATATGACAACTAATCTCACTTCATTCTTGACTGTCATGCAGCTTTATGAAGGAGTAAATTCAAACATTTTTTAATTCAATGTGAGGCGTTTCTAATGTTTCGAGGTCATGAAAGGTGCTTCATAAATATAGTTTTTTTTTTTTTTTTTTTTAAATATTTTATTTTATTAGAAGTAAGTACAGTCATATGGCACCAAAGTGCCTAATATATATTTTCATAATACATTTTATGTACAACTTCTTTTTTTTTTTTTTGTTACACTGAAAAAAAGATTAGAATAAGAAAAAGAAGTTAGATAGTAAAGGATAGAAAGATGTGAAATATATAGTGTGTGAAAAAAGAAAACGAGTAAATGAAGAAAGTTGAGAGAGAGAATAGAGAGAAGAAAAGAAAAAAAGAGGAGATCATTATTTATAGTCTTGACCAACCCTCGTCCAGTCCTGAAACAGTTATTTTTTACAATTGTGTTGCACCATATGATTCCAAAAAAACGACGAATGGAGACCAACTCGTTATGAATTGGTCTGATTTATCCATTAGGAGGAATCGCATTTCCTCAAGATGAGCGGTGTCCAACATACTTGTAATCCACATTTTAAGCGTTGGTATTGATGTACCCTTCCAAAATTTAAGAATTAATTTTTTTGCTATTATTAAACCATAGTTAAGGAATAGATTTTGAGATGTGTTCAATTTATTCCCATGTTCCATTACGCCAAATATAATCATTTCAGTATTAGGTTCCATTCTTGTCTTGAATAATTTTGTAAATATTTCAAAAATATCATTCCAAAATCTATAAAGTTTTATGCAGGAGACTAAGGAGTGTGTTATAGTTGCCTTTTGGGCTAGACATTTATCACAAGTGGCGGATATATTTGGATAAAATTTGTTCAATCTTGTTTTTGAGTAATATAATCTATGTACAATTTTAAATTGAATTAAATTATGTCCTACATTAATTGAACATTTGTGAATATATATCAGGTATTTTTCCCATTTAACCTTCGTAATTTTTATCATTAGTTCCCGTTCCCACTCTTCTCTAAGTACCTCTGTCGATGGTAGGTCTATATTTAGAATACTATTATATAAATATGATATTAATTTTTGTGAGTCAGCTTCAATATTCATTGCCTCTTCCAATAAGTCAGGAGTTACTTTTTGATATCCTTGTATATATTTTTTCACGAAATCGCAAATCTGAAGATATTTAAAATATTGGTTGTTTTTCAATTTAAATTTTAATTGTAATTGTTGGAATGATAGTAAGTTTCCCATTTCATACATATCCCCGATCCTTCTAATTCCGAGACTTTCCCATTGGTTATATGTCTTATCAATAAGAGATGGTTTAAATAAAGGGTTATTCGCTATTGGCATTAACAGTGATAGATTTCTTAATTTTAAAGATAATTTTATTTGTTTCCAAATTCTTATTGTACCATATATAATTGGGTTTTTCTTATATATTGTGTTATTCAGTTTTTTTGGGGAGAAGAGGATCGTTCCTATATTACTAGGATGGCAATCCTCCTTCTCCATTTTTATCCATTCTGTCTGTTGGGTAGAACTATCCAACCAATAAATCATATTCTTAATATGCACTGCCCAGTAATAATACATAAAATTCGGAAGTGAAAGTCCCCCGACCTCTTTTGGTTTACATAAGTGTTTTTTTGTGATTCTATGTGATCTATAGTCCCAAATATAATTAGTAATATTAGAGTCTAATTTAAAAAAAAAGTATTTTGGTATATATACCGGTATAGATTGAAATAGGTATAGTAATTGTGGTAGGAAGATCATTTTTATTGCATTTATTCTACCTAATAATGATAAGGGAAGTGTTTTCCAAAATTTAATCAACGTATTAAGTTTATTTAATAAAGGCATGAAATTAGCATTGAATAATGCTTTATATTTTCTAGTAATCTGAATACCCAAATATTTAAATTTTTCTGTTGCGATTTTAAAGGGGAACTTCAGTAAGTGTGTAGGTTCTTGAGGTTTTAATGTCATGATTTCACTTTTATTCCAGTTTATTCTATATCCAGAAAAAGACCCAAATTCCTCTATTAAGTTTAATAAATTTGGTATGCTCGTTTGTGACTTTGTAATATATAAAAGTATATCGTCTGCATATAATGAGATTTTATTCTTTGAGTCTCTGGTATTATAGCCCTGAATATTCGGATGAATTCTTATACTTTCAGCCAGGGGTTCTATCATAAGGGCAAATAGCAGGGGTGATAGTGCACATCCCTGCCTATTACCCCTTGATAGTTGAAATTTTTGAGATAACATGTTATTAGTTAAAATTCTTGCCATCGGTTTATCATATAATAATTTTACCCATCTTATAAAATTCTCTCCCATATTAAATTTTTGTAGTACTTTATATAAGTATTGCCACTCTACCTGATCAAATGCTTTCTCTGCATCCAAAGAAATAATTGATATATCTTCTTCCTCTACTTTATGCGAGTACATTATATTAAACAGACGTCTCAGATTATTAAATGAGTATCTTTTAGGTATAAACCCCGTTTATAAATATAGTTTTTAAAGTGTTTATTAGATATGGCAGTTTAGCCATAATTACCAGCTGTCACATACAATATTCAACAGAAAAAAAGCATAATATCATAATAGTATGTCACAGTGTATGTTACAGAATAATAAAAGGCTTAGAGTGGATGTGGAAAGGATATTTCCACTGGTGGGAGAGTCCAACACCAGAGGTCATAGCCTCAGAATTAATCTGTGGAACTCATTGCCACAGAGGGTTCTGGAGGCCAAATCAGTGGATATATTTAAGGCAGAGATAGACAATTTCTTGATCAGAATGGTGTCAAGGGTTATGGGGTGAAGACGGGAAAATGGGATTAAGAGGCAAAGATCTACCACGATGGGCCGAATGGCATAATTCAACTCCTATAACTTGTGAACAATAGAATGGACTTTTTTAAACAATGACATTGAAATTGACTTATGTATGCGTGGGATGGGAACCTATTGCTCAAAACCAAAATATAATATTTTAATGAAGTGGCTGGTTTAAAAAATACTGACAGATGCTTTGCATTAATTTCCATGCTTGCCTCGTGCTACTTGCCCCTGGTGTCCAGTCTGCAGTTAAGTTAAATATTAGCCCAACATTTCCATTCATGTACAAACTTGTACGTTTGAGGACAGAAAAATGAAGCCTTTTTAATTTTATTACTTTTTCATTATTTCTTCCACCTGCTCCTTGCAGCAACTTTAAATTGCATCAAGTATATAAACCTGGGCTGGTAATTTCAGAAGAACAGCTGGTAATTTCATAAGAGCAGCTGGTAATGCATTGCATATGCTATGCATTTGTTTGAAGTTCAAAGTTTATACTTCCTGTTCTCTGATCACTTTCATTTAAAAAACCAACTCATTAGTATTAAAATAGTAGGAGTCTTAGTGAAAAGGGTATTTTTTTTAGCATTTGTTCGTGGAGTGTGGACATCATTGGCAATGCTGACAGATATTGATCATTCCTAATTGTTCTGAACTGAGCAGGTACCGAGTTGAGTTCACGATGATAATATTGGTCTGTTATGCATTCAGATCATGTCCAGATCCTATTTGCCTGCATGTCTTCTCCCTTCTCTGCAAAGATGCGAGTGGCAAAATGCTCCACGTGATTCATGAGACTCCTGAAACATTGACATGCTTCGAAGTTTCACATGGGGAGGCGCATTATTGATCACCTGACACTGATGTTTAGATTTTAATTTGTCCTGCTTGCAGGATGTTTAACGGTTGATCACATCACATATTTTTGTGATGTAAATGTAATATTTTTTTGGGGTCTTGACTGCATTTGTGTGCAAGACGCTGTTTTGTTTACACATTTTTAATTTTTGTGAAGCAGGTACAAGTATGATTTATTTTAAACTTAAAAAACAGAATGCCGGGTGAATTCAGTGGGCCAAGCATCAGTGTATAAGTTAACCCGGATATAAGAACTTTTTGGAGCCAGACCTTGCATCGGTACTGAGAGGGAAGAGGAAAGATTGTCAGCATATTGCAGTGCAAGGGCGGATGGGACAGAGGCAGGTAGGTGATAGTTGGAACCAGATGAGTAGATGCAACCAGGATGAGGGAGAAGCATGTGGGGAGGATTGGAGGGGAAAGCAACGGGAACAAAGGGAGAAGAAAACTAGGTATACAGGTGCGTATGTATGAGAGAAAAATACTCAGGGTGAGGTTACCTGAAACATTCTCTGTGAGTTACTCCAGCTTTTTGTGTCTATCTTCGGTTTAAACCAGTGTCTGCAGTTCCTTCCTACACATTCTGCTTTTTACGCCAGATTTTAATATCTGCAGCCTCTTGTTTTCTTAGATACATTTTTGGCTATCTTTATTTAGAATTTTTTTTTCATTGTTCATAAGTTAATGGCTTGCGAACTGAAATGTATAGTTTTATTTAGTGAGCGCGCATTGTACTCCACTTTGTACCCATTTTATCACATTGAAGAAGAAGAAACGTGTGTCAAATCAGGTTTTTAAAACTCAAATTTATTTAAAGATGACCAATGTGAGTGACGTCTCCATTCTCCCTTCACTTCCTTCCCTATTTCTTTAACATGTTGTTCACTTACTTTCCTCCAATAGTCAAATCTGGAGAAGAGGTTCTGTACTTCATTATTACTGCAGCAAGACATCAGTTACATTGCAAGCATGAAAAGTAATTTTGTAAAAATTCTATTAAACTGTTGATCCTCCTCTGAAGTTGCATAGGAATCTACCATTGTTTAATTGCATAGGAAAATTCTAGAATAAATAATTTACTGCTTTCCTACATATTGTGTCAAACGCATGCAGGAAAGCATCAGGTGGTGGGTATAAAGTGCTATTCCAAATCCTGTCTTAATTTAAATGGGAGGTGCAGTGTCACAGCAATAGAGTTGTTGCCTTACAGCGGCAGAGACCTGGGTTCAATCCAGACTGTGGGTGCTGTCTCCATGGCGTTTATACCTTCTCCCTGTGATTGCATCAAGCAGCATATGTGGATGGAGAAACGAGGAACAAGGCGTCATTGAAAGTTTGCAACCTAAACCATTAGCTTTGTTTCTCTGCCACATCTGATGAATATTCTGGCTTTTTCTATTTTTTAAATCAGATTTCTAACATTTGCATGTGTTTGGTTTTGTGAAAATTGTGGCTTTACAGGTAATATTAATTTTACATTTACAACTTCATAATCTAAAATCATCAGTTCATTTAAATACTATTCTTGTGCTCAATGAATTCTTATATTGAATACATAATGTGATTATGCCCTTGATAATACAGGAATACATTAACACTCCATAAAACTAAACATAAACACAATTAGAATTTACTCTAGAAAGGAGGTAAAATGTTGGTTTGTGACCTGTTAAATAAAGGATGCAATACTTAAACTTGCAGGCGTTTAAAGAATACCACACACACAAAGAAAGTAGCTGATGGACATCGGTATCTTTTTCGTGGCAGAATAAATACAGAGATCATGGAAGTGGAAAATGTTGATGATGGAACAGGTAATTATTTTTTACTTTGCTTAAACTATGTTTAAGGATTTTATTTATTTCTGTAATGGATTCAAAATGTCGCCAACTACAAATATTACCTTGGAGGGAACATCAATGCAAATAAATAACATTTATTTTTGCAGAAAATGAAATATTAATTTCAAATATTCATAAATTGTTTTTTTGGCTCAAAATTCCAGCATCTGTAATTTCTACATCTCTAGCCTTAAACATTAACTTTGTTTCTCTCTCAGTAAATGCTGCTTGTCCTTCCGCGTATTTGCAGTTATTCCTGTTTTTATTCTAAACTGGCCGACAGTTCCCCGAGTTCTCTCTCTTTCTTTATTAATGGAAGAACTAATGTAAGTTTACAATCACTGTTCAAGCACTAGCATAATACAATTGTTTAGAAATATTTTGGTTGGGATAAAAAAATACTTTATCATGGGAATAAATAGTGTTCATGCACATTCATTTACATATTATTATGTATTTCAATTAATCTACATCAATTAACCACTGAACTCACTTATTTTCATTCAGAACTTTCATTTTTTCAGAGATATAACTGACTAGAATCATGACCTTCACCAATTTGGTGGTTGGAACATTATGACGAATGCAATGTCAACATTGAAACATGGAAAATATCCGTAATTGGGTGGGATTTAGAAAACAGCGTTGTTATTTTCAGGGAAATTCTGAGCTTTTACCCACAGGACGTTTTTTCTTTGATTTGCATTCTCCTCAAG
The DNA here is from genome assembly GCF_010909765.2 of Amblyraja radiata. Lineage (NCBI taxonomy): Eukaryota > Metazoa > Chordata > Chondrichthyes > Rajiformes > Rajidae > Amblyraja > Amblyraja radiata. Next base: position 48,931,193 of record NC_045959.1, on the reverse strand, counting down.
GATGTGGGGGAGGGAGAGGGAAACCCAAAAATGTTTGGCTGGTTTGGCAGATTTTAGAATTAACCTGTAAACATAGCTAGGCAGGAAAACTCTGGTCATTTTAGAGATTATAGTTACAATCTGATAAATTCTGCATTGACGATAAAGCATCCTAGAAAACTTTTTAAACACAATATGTGCATTAATTCCTTCTAAGTGCAGAAAACAGAATTGTCATAAAAATATAGAGAGAATTGGGCATAAGTTAAAGAAAAACAGTTTATCATTGAGGTATTTTTACATAGCATTTGAGCACCTGATATTGTGATAATCTAAATCATTTTGTGCATTATGAAAGTAATGGTGTTGTGATTATAAATGTTTTTTACAAATGTTTCATCCACGGATTAATACTGGGAAACGTTTGGCCTCTGATACCATTTTAATAAGATTTGCCTAACACTTTATGTGCAAGACAAAATTTGCAGCTGTTCAGACATTTAGAAGGAAAATATTTCTAAGAGAATTGTTCACCTTGATATTTTCCACTTTGTTCTTGAGGATTCTTGATTAGTCATTTAGATTAGTTTAGTTTGTAGATACAGCGCAGAAAACAGGTCCTTGGCCCACCGGGTCCGTGCCGACCAGCGATCCCTGCATATTAACACTATCCTACAGCCACTGGGGACAATTTTTACATATACCAAGTCAATTAACCTACAAACCTGTACGTCTTTGGGGTGTAGGAGGAAACCGAAGATCTCAGAGAAAACCCACGCAGGTCACAGGGAGAACGTGCAAACTTCGTACAGACAAAATGCTATGAATAAAAGTCACAATTTGTAGATGTTAGGGAAATGGTGGAAAGAATTGCTCTGTGTACATGAATTGTTTTGTTCACTATAATATTCAGCACAATTTAAAAATGTTACAACCTTATTACACAGAATAACCAAGGCAACAATTCTCTAACAGCTGAGGCTGTTCAGGTAAATAAATTAAAAAACAAAGAAAACACATAGAAACATAGAAAATAGGTGCAGGAGTAGGCCATTCGGCCCTTCGAGCCTGCACCGCCGTTCAATATGATCATGGCTGATCATCCAACTCGGTATCCTGCACCTGCCTTCTCTCCATACCCCCTGATCCCTTTAGCCACAAGGGCCACATCTAACTCCCTCTTAAATATAGCCAATGAACTGGCCTCAACTACCTTCTGTGGCAGAGAATTCCAGAGATTCACCACTCTCTGTGTGAAAAACGTTTTTCTCATCTCGGTCCTAAAAGATTTCCCCCTTATCCTTAAACTGTGACCCCCTTGTTCTGGACTTCCCCAACATCGGGAACAATCTTCCTGCATCTAGTCTGTCCAACCCCTTAAGAATTTTGTACGTTTCTATAAGATCCCCCCTCAATCTTCTAAATTCTAGTGAGCACAAGCCGAGTCTATCCAGTCTTTCTTCATATGAAAGTCCTGACATCCCTGGAATCAGTCTGGTGAACCTTCTCTGTACTCCTTCTATGGCAAGAATGTCTTTCCTCAGATTAGGAGACCAAAACTGTACGCAATACTCCAGGTGTGGTCTCACCAAGACCCTGTGCAACTGCAGTAGAACCTCCCTGCCCCTATACTCAAATCCTTTTGCTATGAATGCTAACATACCATTCGCTTTCTTCACTGCCTGCTGCACCTGCATGCCTACTTTCAATGACTGGTGTACCATGACACCCAGGTCTCGTTGCATCTCCCCTTTTCCTAGTCGGCCACCATTCAGATAGTCTACGTTCCTGTTTTTGCCACCAAAGTGGATAACCTCACATTTATCCACATTATACTGCATCTGCCATGCATTTGCCCACTCACCCAGCCTATCCAAGTCACCTTGCAGCCTCCTAGCATCCTCCTCACAGCTAACACTGCCCCCCAGCTTTGTGTCATCCGCAAACTTGGAGATGTTGCATTCAATTCCCTCGTCCAAATCATTAATATATATTGTAAATAGCTGGGGTCCCAGCACTGAGCCTTGCGGTACCCCACGTCACTGCCTGCCATTGTGAAAAGGACCCGTTTACTCCTACTCTTTGCTTCCTGTCTGCCAACCAGTTCTCCATCCACATCAATACTGAACCCCCAATACCGTGCACTTTAGGTTTGTATACTAATCTCTTATGTGGGACAGATAAATAGAGAGAGAGAGAGAGTCATTGTTCATTGTAATATTATGGTTTTGTGTGCCGATTGCGATCGAATCCTTCACCATTTACACAAAGGGTAGTGGGTGTATGGAACATAGAAACATAGAAAATAGGTGCAGGAGTAGGCCATTCGGCCCTTCGAGCCTGCACCGGCATTCAATATGATCATGGCTGATCATCCAACTCAGTATCCTGTACCTGCCTTCTCTCCATACCCCCTGATCCCTTTAGCCACAAGGGCCACATCTAACTCCCTCTTAAATATAGCCAATGAACTGGCCTCAACTACCTTCTGCGGGAGAGAATTCCAGAGATTCACCACTCTCTGTGTGAAAAAAGTTTTCCTCATCTCGGTCCTAAAAGATTTCCCCCTTATCCTTAAACTGTGACCCCTTGTTCTGGAACAAGCTGCCTGAGGAGGTAGTTGAGGCAGGGACTATCCCAACATTTGAGAAATAGTTAGACAAGGTACATAGGACAGGTTTGGAGGTATATGGACCAAATGCATGAAGATGGGACTAGTGTAGCTAGGACATGTTGGCCGGTGTGGGCAAGTTGGGCCGAAGGGCCTGTTTCGACACTGTATCACTCTGACTCAATGAATCAAAAACATTTCTTCTTAGTTCTTCATGTGTTACTTGCCGTCACATTGAGGCAGTTGGACACGTGCAGTGACATCAACACATGCCTTGACTTTAATTACACAAAATTCATTTGTATACTTATGGGCAGTGAATGGCACTGAATACAAACATCAAAGCTAAGATTAACCTGATAATCTAAGATAATCTAAGATTAACCTGATAACCTAAAATAAGACCGATTTCAGCAATAGTTAAATGGGACCTCGCTTTCTGGTTTGCTTTACAGAATCAGGGGTATTGATTTTTGGAATCCTCTGACTCTTTCTACCATTTAAATAACACAATTGGTATGCAGTGGAATACATTCTTCTGGTTTGGGACAATTCCACGTTTAACACCACATGAGACAACGCATGATATTTTGATAATATTCAATTTACCACCTTGAACATTCATTCCTACCATCTCGGGTGCATTGTGGCTGGAATGTATGATTTTTTTAAATCATGTACAGAGTAGAATAGATTGCTAACACCAATAAAATACAGATGGTTGGTCTATTGAAAATGTTTATTTTCAGGAAAGTATACAGTCTTGGGTAAAGTCAGAGATCTGAATATGCACAAACTTGCTGATTGTGGTAAATTTCCTGTTGTGAAATACGTTTGAGAGTTTTAATTAAATGGAGACCTGGTTGGAATTCAACCTATGACTGCCTTCCAACGAAGCCTTCTATCCAACTAGAATGGCTTGTGGTCTGATAGAAGGCTTTCTGAAATTGTTTATAGCCTTGCATAAAGTCTGACCAACATCTGGTGGCAAGCAAGGAAAGGAAGGGATCCAATCCCTAGCTCTATTGGGTGGTGTGTGATTTGATCCTTGATTCTCAGTTTGATTCTGAGGGAGTTGATCCTATTGCAAGGTAGACCCTGATCCTGGGGTGAGTGATCAATCCACAGCTACTCTGATTCCCTATTTGTGGGTGGTTAGTTCCAGGGGATGATGGGTGTATTCCCAACCTGATGGCAGCAAAGCAGGCCAACCTGGAAGAATGGAATGGATAACTTATTTGTGGGCCAAAGGCAGAACTGAAAGGCTTCTCAACATTTCCTTGAAGCTATCCTCGATGTCCTCCTTGGGAACCAAACAAATTGCAAGGGAAGTCATCTGTGATTCTTCCAGCTTTAATGTAATATTTGAACAGCCCAAACCATTCCGTGGGAGTAGGTTTGTCGCCTGTACATTGCCCTGCTTTTCTCTGAAGTGGGATATTTGGAAATGGATTTGAGGTTTAGTATTTTTTTACTTTTCTGCCAAGTCAAAGCCACCAGTTTTCCCTGAATAAAGCATCCCTCGTGCATCCCAGAAAATATTATCTTGTAATTTATCACTGTTTGAAATTAAGTGGTTGGGATTTTTCAGTTATGTCTGCAAAGTCATGCCCTAGACCAAGGGTTCCCAACCTGAGGTAAATTTACCCGCCAGGGGGTAAATTTGTTGATTCTGGATTTGTCCATATTTTTTCTCATTGACTGACTGTGTTTGGTTCTGGTATATCGGTATCTATTCATCATTAGTTGTTCTTAAATAAGTGAAGTAACATTGTTACGTGCTATTAAAGTTGCCAGGGGGTAAAGGGGACGAAAAGGTTGAGAAACCTGCCCTAGACTGAAATAAGAACAATATTGCATTGTGTTATTTAAGAAATATTATGTTGTGCCATATCATTTGATCTGATCCTTGAGTCAGATTTCCTGGAATATGAAAAAGTGAAACTTGACTGATGAGAAAATGGTGACATTACTGATGTAATTTGTCTATTTTCCATATTAATGTTGAACAGTGTAATGTTCTTGAATTTATGATGGACAATAAGTGGATGATACGGAGTAATTCAACATCTCTTGTTACTTTACACCATGGCCCTATATTGTGGATAATCAAAGAAGTAGAAATGGCTTTCCAGAACGTGTGATATTTAAAAATGTTTTCTTTTGAGATTTGGAATATAAAACAATGTTGTGTATAATTAGTTGTTGTTTTCTCCAGCGGATTATCATAGCAGTGGCCACACTGTGATCAATGGTTGGAAAATACATAACACTGCCAAAAATAAATGGTTTGTCTGCATGGCCAAGTCATCAGAAGACAAGCAGAAATGGCTGGAGGCCTTTCTAAAGGAGCGAGAAAGAAGAAAGAGTAAGCTGTATAATTTTACACTTCCTTAAGCATTAATGAATCTCTTTGAGTTTCTTGGTACTGCTGCCCTCTGACCTCCTATCCTCTTTCAACCCACGACACTTCAATCCTCACACCTGCTTCTCTCTGGATACACTCCTAGCTGTGTTCTGGCCTGAGGCTTTCAAGTGCAGTCATGAACTTGACTATGCACCTGGCCATATTCTGGCATCTTTTGCTACCGACCACACAACCTGCCCTTGCTTTTGCCCATTTTCCCTCTGCCAGTGATTTCAGGGTGTTCTGCCCAGCCATTGTTGAGACAGAAGCAGGTGAGTGTCGCTGCAAACGACAGTCATCCCTTAGTCAGTAAACTCATGGTCTGCTGGAAATGTAATGATATATGTTGTCCCGTATGCTTCTGGGACTACTTGTATAGAGCAATTGTTTTTTATTTAGGATCTGGTTGTTGCATGCAAGACCAACTTTTATTGCCCATCCTTGATTGTCTTGGAGAAGGTGGCAATGATCTGCCTTTTTGAACTGATGCAGTCATTAAAATAAAGGAATCCCCACAGTCCTGTTGAGAGGCAAATTCTCGGATTTAGATCCAACGACAAAGAACCAGTGATATATTTCCAAGTCAAGATGGTGTACAACTTGAGAGGGATCCAGCAGGTCTTGATCCTCTTTGGTTATGGTTTGGTGATTGCTGTCTGACTAGCCTGGGTGATTGACTGCCATGCATTTTATATATGGTACATACCGCAGTCATTGTGTGCAGCAGTGAATGTTTAGGATGGTTAACGCAAGGCCAAGCAATTAGCTACATTGTGCTGGATTTTATTGAGCTTCCCTGAAAGCTGGTGCTGCTCTTATCTAAATAAGTGCATGGCATTCCTTCAGTCTCCTGACTTGTGCTCTGTAAATGATCTAAAAGACTGTGGCGTCAACTGTGTAGGAAGGAACTGCAGATGCTGGTTTACACCGAAGATAGACACAAAATGCTAGAGTAACTCAGCGGGACAGGCAACATCTATGGAGAGAAGAAATCGGTGATGTTTCGGGTCGAGACCCTTGTTCAGACTGGGCAGGTTACCTAGCCTCTGCTCTGCTTCTGTAGCCATAGTATATATGTGGCCTGTGTAGTTGAGTTTCTGGTCAATAGTGAGCCCCGGGATATTCATTGCTAGTAATACCATTGAATGTTGAGGGTAGGTGATTGTGCTCTCTCTTATGGAGTATGGTCATTGTTGATAACTTATGTGGTGCAAACATATCTTGCCAGTTATCAGCCCATGGCTGAATGTTGTCTAGATTTTACTGCCTCTTGTCATGGGCTGCTTCATTTACTAAGGCACTACAAATGTAATTTAACATGATGCAAACATCAACTAACATCCCAATTGTGAAATTTATGATCAAAAGAAGATAGATGGGGCGAGATCACTGTCCTAAATAAGTCATGTAGTGATGTCTTGAAAGTGTGATGATTGAACAGCAATAACACTCCCATCCATTGGCGGATAACTGAACCCTAATCAATGCCTTTGCTCAGGCTGACATTCCCAATACCGAGCTTCTAATTTCACGCACGTGTACGATGAAAAGGCCGTGCCATTCACATGCCCAACACGAGTCCCGAAACAGACATTGCCAGAGGAAAGGTTGTAATATACTCACTGACTCTGGGGAATCCCATGATGACTCAAAGTGGAGAAACACCATTCAGGATTCAAACACCATTCAACACTGATGACCTTGAGCACATGTGCCGGAAGCCCGACTTAAATGGTGAAAGAAACACACAACTTACAAACTGCTCATCCATTTATTTAAAAAAAACCTTTGTGCAGAAGATGTGTGTCCCACACTGGCCTCATCTGTCACAGGTCCCGGAGTGGAAGCAAGTTTTCAGGGCTGCCTAAGAAGGGAAATTAATTTATAGTGAATTCATTGTTGTTTGTATCTCAGCCTTTTTGTATTTTTTCCTCTGATTTGAACTCAGTACATTTTTGTGTGTTAAGATTTAGGCCATGAGGTATTTAGATTTAGATTTTTAGAAAAGCTCATGGTTTTTTCTGTGGAAGATGTCACAAAATGCTGGAATAACTCAGCGGGACAGGTAGCATCTCTGGATAGAAGGAATGGGTTACCTTTCGGGTCAAGACCCTTCTTCAGAAGAAGGGCCTTGACCCGAAACGTCTGAAGAAGAGTCTCTACCCGAGACATAACCCATTCCTTCTATCCAGAGATGCTGCCTGTCTCACTGAGATACTCCAGCATTTTATGTCTATCTTTGGTGTAAACCAGCATCTGCAGTTCCTTTCTGCACATCCTGTTTTTTTCTATAATTGGTTTAAAATGAAATGAGGTACTGAAATAAAGAAAATATATTTCTGCTTTTACTATGGATCTGATATTCTGGCCTTTAACATTTTATGCTGTTAGTGGTATTTGGCTATTAATTGTGGCCCAAATAACAAACTTATACCCTCTGTTTTCATTGGGGTCAGTCAGATAGAAAGAAACAAATAATCTAAGGAAATATCCCTAACACATTATTCCAGCTGCAAAATAAACATTTATTTTGTTTTTATCCCTTCCACATAAAATGTTGCCTCTTTCTCCAATTTTGCTTAATTTTCTGATCCTGCTCTATTATGTTCAGCCAAATCAAACAATTTTATGAGAATACCACATTTTTGCTAATGGTGTATTTCCTGAATGTTAGTCATTGAGTTAAGGACCTGTCCCACTTACGCGACCTTGGCTCGCAAATTACACGACCTCGTGGTCGCTTGAGGCTTATGGGAACCTTATGGCCTGGCGGGGCCGGTCCCACTTCGAAGCGCGGAGTTGTGCAGAGCTGGTCCTGACATCGGGCTCCGAAATTCTTGCAGTGGCCGAAATCTTTGCGCGCCAACGTCCTGTCGGCACACAGGCGCATTGCGGTCATACGCAGCGTCTTGATGTCGTACACACCTCACCGCCCGGCATGGCATTGTGTGATGACGTCACCGCCCGACGCCGTGCGACGCCCAAATTCAGTCGGCACGTCTCCTGCCCAGCTGATTGGTGAGCATGACGCAAATGACGTCACGCGCCAACTTAGCGCATACTTATCGCGTACTTAGCGCGAACTTCGCTGACCTCCGCTTCCGTTTGGTCGCGCCAAATGCACGCAATCGCATGCAAGTGGGACAGGCCCTTAAGAGAGCAAATGGATTAAAATAAAGTGCAAGGGAACACATTCATATCCTGAAACTCTGGAATTCCATTTTGTAGTTCAACTCTGTCCATGCATGATTAAATAATTCAATAGTGGAATTTGTAGTGTGGTCAGCTATTATGGTGCACACCAGAGAGGGATATGTAAGGATTTTTTAACACTGATATCATGTAAGGCATTTTGATGCCTTAACCTTTGGGCAATTGAAAATGTAGCTTTTTCAAAATTGACTCTTCCAATCTAAAATTGGACAGTTCCGAGTGGACTGCAATAGATTGTTTTCATCATTCAAAGGAGAAGTTGTTTTGTTTAACTATCCTGGTTTGCAAATGTCACTTTTCTGGCATGGCTGACAATTTAAAAAACATTTTGTATCATTAAATTACAAAGGGAAAATGTTCTCATAGCATTCACAGTTTGCCAGAAGAATATATTCAGATTTCTAACATTGCTCCATTGGTACAACTATTCTGACTGAGTCAGAGTCAGTGTGGAAACAGGCCCTTCGGCCCAACTTGCCCACGCTGACCAACATATCCCATTTATCTTCCTGCGTTTTGCCCATATTCCTCTAAACCTGTCCTATCCATGTACCTACCTAATTGTTTCTTAAACATTGCGATAGTCCCTGCCTCAACTACCTCCTCCAGCAGCTCGTTCCTTACACCCACCATTCTTTCAATGAAAAAGTTACCCTTCAGATTACTATTGAATCCTTTCCCCTTCACCTTAAACTTATGTCCTTTGTTCTCGATTCCCCTACTCTGGGCAAGAGACTCTGTGCATCTACCAGATTTATTCCTCTCGTGATTTTATACACCTCTATAAAATCAGCCCTCATTATCCTGCGCTACATGGAATAGAGTCCCTGCCTGTTCAACCTCTCCCTATAGCTCAGACCCTCGAGTCCTGGCAACATCCTCGTAATTTTTCTGTGTATCCTTTCCAGCTTGATAACATCGTTCCTATAACATGGTGCCCAGAACTGAACACAAAACTCTAAATGAGGCTTCACCAACGTCTAATATAACTGCAACATGACCTCCCAACTATACTGAATACTCTGACAGACGAAGGCCAATGTGCCAAAAGTCTTTTTGACCTATCTATCTATTTGTAATGCTACATTCATGGAACTCCTAGATCCCTCCGCTCTGCAACACTCCCCAGAGCCCTATCATTCACTGCGTATGTCCTGCCCATGTTACGCAAGGACATGCATGTCCTGAGTTCTTGTCAGCCCAATTTTAAAAACATCCTACTTTCCCGATGTTCATTTTCCTTCAATCAACCTACTCCAACTAAAGTTAGTCTTGATTTCATACCCTCAAAGTTGGCCAATTTAGCATTTAAGCTCGTGGGCCCTCTCTGCCCCTATCCATAACTATCTTGAACCTAATCGAACATTGGTCCCAAAAGGATAATCTACGAACACATCATTGAGATTTATCAATAGATTGAGAGTGTTTATTTATTATATGCACCAGATAGATATATAAACCGAATCAATGACATTCTTTACATGCACATTCGGCACAAGGTGATTGATACAGGTGTCAGAGGTTATGGGGAGAAGGCAGGAGAATGGTGTTAGGAGGGAGAGATAGATCTGCAATGATTTAATGGCATATTAGACTTGATAGGCCGAAAGCCTAATTCTACTTCTATTCCTTATGACTGTATGACAAAAATAAATATACAACAAATTATCAGTTATTTTAAGTAAAGTAGACCATGAAAGTACTGGCAGTAGTAAAAACAAATGTACATAGAACACCCATAATAGTTTCTGACTAGTATAGTTTAAACTCATGCTGGAGCTGAACAATGGGCATTGAAATTATTTTTGAAGTTACATGCCGGAACCATGTTTTTCCATGCACGGTAGCCGAGAAATGATTGCCATACTGCTCTCCTCCACTCTACAAGTTTAACGTGTTTATAAAGGCGAAGCATCCATTTTAATCTCTGATGTAACAACCCATTATTTTTTTCTAGGAACGTGAAATAATGAAACGTTTTGAAAAGTAAAGTATGTTGGATTGTTCTTCCTAGGTCTGAAACTTGGCGTGGAACAAGATACCTGGATGATGATCTCTGAAAAAGGGGAAAAGCTTTACCATATGCTGTGTAAACAGGAAAATTTGATCAAAGACCGAAAAAGGAAACTCAGTACATTTCCAAAATGCTTCTTGGGCAGGTAGGATATGGAATTTTATTGTCATCTATTGGGGCAATATCATAAATCACTTTTTTTTCCATTCTGGCAGTTTTCTCTCCTTTGCTTCTCTTTTGAAAATGTTTGGACAGGCATATGATAAATTCAGCATGGCATTCACTGTGATTGAAAACTCTGATTGTTATGCGACTGTTGGGTGCTTAAAGGCTACTTCAGAGAAGGTGCCATGGTAATTGAACTTCTCTCATCCAATTCTCTTGCACATCCATAATGTCTGACACCAGTGATACGGAAAAGGAAAACAATCAATATGTTTTGGTAACTGATGGCACCGACACTTACATAGAAACATAGAAAATAGGTGCAGTAGTAGGCCATTCGGCCCTTCGAGCCTGCACCGCCATTCAATATGATCATGGCTGATCATCCAACTCAGTATCCTGTACCTGCCTTCTCTCTATACCCCCTGATCCCTTTTGCCACAAGGGCCACATTTAACACCCTCTTAAATTATAGCCAATGAACTGGCCTCAACTACCTTCTGTGGCAGAGAATTCCAGAGATTCACCACTCTCTGTGTGAAAAATGTTTTTCTCATCTCGGTCCTAAAAGATTTCCCCCTTATCCTTAAACTGTGACCCCTTGTTCTGGACTTCCCCAACATCGGGAAAAATCTTCCTGCATCTAGCCTGTCCAACCCCTTAAGAATTTTGTAAGTTTCTATAAGATCCCCCCTCAATCTCCTAAATTCTAGTGAGTACAAGCCGAGTCTATCCAGTCTTTCTTCATATGAAAGTCCTGACACCCCAGGAATCAGTCTGGTGAACCTTCTCTGTACTCCCTCAATGGAAAGAATGTCTTTACTCAGATTAGGAGACCAAAACTGTACGCAATACTCCAGGTGTGGTCTCACCAAGACCCTGTCCAACTGCAGTGGAACCTCCCTGCTCCTATACTCAAATCCTTTTGCTATGAATGCTAACATACCATTCACTTTCTTCACTGCCTGCTGCACCTGCATGCTTACTTTCAATGACTGGTGTACCATGACACCCAGGTCTCGTTGCATCTCCCCTTTTCCTAATCGGCCACCATTCAGATAATAATCTACTTTCCTGTTTTTGCCACCAAAGTGGATAACCTCACATTTATGCACATTATACTGCATCGGCCATGCATTTGCCCACTCACCCAGCCTATCCAAGTCACCTTGCAGCCTCCTAGCATCCTCCTCACAGCTAACACTGCCCCCCAGCTTCGTGTCATCAGCAAACTTGGAGATGTTGCATTCAATTCCCTCGTCCAAATCATTAATATATATATTGTAAATAGCTGGGGTCCCAGCACTGAGCCTTGCGGTACCCCACTAGTCACTGCCTGCCATTGTGAAAAGGACCCGTTTACTCCTACTCTTTGCTTCCTGTCTGCCAGCTAGTTCTCTATCCACATCAATACTGAATCCCCAATACCGTGTGCTTTAAGTTTGTATACTAATCTCTTATGTGGGACCTTGTCGAAAGCCTTCTGAAAGTCCAGATATAACACATCCACTGGTTCTCCCATATCCACTCTACTAGTTACATCCTCGAAAAATTCTATAAGATTTGTCAGACATGATTTACCTTTCATAAATCCATGCTGAATTTGTCCAATGATTTCACCACTTTCCAAATGTGCTGCTATCCCATCTTTAATAACTGACTCAAGCAGTTTCCTCACTACCGATGTTAGACTAACTGGTCTGTAATTCCCCGTTTTCTCTCTCCCTCCCTTTTTAAAAAGTGGGGTTACATTAGCTACCCTCCAATCCTCAGGAACTACTCCAGAATCTAATTTGTACCAGAGCTGAGATCAGTTTAAAAAGTAGAGGGAAGATTAATGTTGAAAGATTATTGGCTGTACTTCTATACTCGATAAAATGCTATTTACCCCGAGTGTTTCTGGCACTCCTGCTCCTGCCCTTATTGAATCTGCACCCATATGAGCTGATTATACAAATATTATGTAAGCAACATTTTGTCATTATTTATTCAATTTGTTGAAATCATATATCATTGGCAAGACCAGCATCTATAATTCATTCCTCATTGTTCCTGGTGGTGTGGTGCCATCTTAGACTGCTGAAGATGTGCCTACAGTGCCTTTTTGACGGGATTTCCAAGATTTAGATCCAACAATGAAGAATGGCGGGCAATTTATTTTCAAATCAGTGGAATGTATGTTCTGGAGTGGGTTCTGCAGGTGGTGCTCTTCACTTTAGGTGAGAGAAGTGGCACGTATGGGAGGTGTAACATGGTCAATAAATACACTGCTTTGTAAATGGTACACACGACAGACACTGTGCTCCAGGGAAGGAAGGAGGGAAGAAATGTTTTGGGCTGTTTATGGTATACCAGTCACGACTGTTGGTTTATCCAGAATGGGTCACAAAAAATACTTGCCTTTGATTTCATTTTGTTAAAGAGAATGTTTCAGTTTCTCAAAGCGACTTTTAAAATCATCTGTAACACTTTCTCTTTTTCCTTTCTGGTGATGAAGTGATGCTTGTTTCAATGTCTAAGGTCAGTGTAAAAAAAATTGTGTGGGCAGCCTACTGTGTTGGGATGACCTGAGTTCTGCAGGGGAAGCTTGATGTTGGGGATGATGATCTGGAAAGGAACATTTGTCTATCCTATGAGTGCATTTTGCAGAGGTAGCATTGTTGGGTCAGAGCTTTCAGATGCCTAATGCAGCTTATCTCAGGCACATAAGAGGCCAGGCATGACTGTTGCCTGTCGGATTATGAACATGCCGAGCATGAAAAGCACTTACTCTCAATAATGGGAAGTTAGTTGGCACAGTGGATTTTGTTACTGATGTCCACCTTTATTGAGAAATAGTTCTTGAAGTATGGAAGTGATCCACGTTTTCTGGGGTCTTGGTATGGATCTTGATTTTGGAGGATGGTGTGTGGCAGTGCCAGTTTTGACATAACATCTTTGTCTTCTGGATGTTTAGTGTTAATGTGTGGGGGCTATTCTATTGAACATAAGAAGCTTGTACTTCTAGAATTTACACATGGATGAGCTGTCTGAAAAGTGTAAATTGCTGACTATGATTGGGATGACCTGAGTTCTGCAGGGGAAGTGAGAAAGGATTCCTATTTGTTCTGTAGTGTAATTTTACTCCAGCAGGGAGCTTTATAGAAGTGAAGTCCATGCCTATTGCACTAAGGAAGATTGAGAAGAGGAGTAGGGCTTGTAATAGTGACCTTTTCCAAGAAAGGATATGGTCTAGTAGGAGAAATGACAGACACAATAAGATGGAGTAACACAGCGGGCCAGACAGCATCTCTGGAGAAAAGGAATAGGTGATGTTTCTGGTACAGACCCTTCTTCAGACTGAGTTGGGATAAAGGGAAACAAGAGACGGTGAAGCAGAGAGATATATTACAAGTGAATGTAAGATACGACTCAGTCTGAAGAAGGGTCTTGAAAAGTCACCTATTCTTTTTCTCTAGAGATGCTGTCTGACCTGCTGAGTTACTCCAGGTTTTTGTGTCTATCTTCAGTTTAAACCAGCATCTGCAGTCCCTTCTTACACATCAAGAATCCATGTAAGTGGTGGAAATTGGCCAGCTCCTTGGATATCCAACACTTTTTGTACCAGAGTTTGAGGGAATCTAGAGGCATGAGGCTTAATGATGTCACAGCAGTGTGTTGTAATCTGAGAAACCATTACATTTGTCCCAACTCTCTTGGAGCTGGAAAAATCAGTAATGAGAAACAGGCTTCTTCCTCCACAGAAACATCCATGCAGGATCAATGAATGGAGGCCGGAGCTGGGTAGATCAGAGTGCTTTAGGGCAGAACAGAAGAGAAACATTTGGACATTTATTAAACCAACCATAACAATGTTTTACTGTCCTGAACTACCTGAATATACATGATGTTGTCAATGATGTTTAAAGTTTGCAGTGGAACCGGCCAATCAAGCCCTATTATAGTGATTTGAATTCTATGAAATCTTGACAAAATGAACTGCAGAATTATGAAGGGTGGGTGAATGACTTTTTGAGATCAATAATATTTTAATAGGGACAAAATATTTAAGACCTGCTTTATATTTCTTGTTGCTTTGACACTTTAGTGAGTTTGTTGCATGGCTGATGGAAATTAAAGAGATCAGTAAACCCGAAGAAGGAGTTCATCTGGGTCAAGCACTGTTGGAGAATGGAATCATCCATCATGGTGAGTGACTATGCAGTTAACACTTGGATGATTGAACATTTGATGGGTGTAGCAATAACCCATCATTATTTTTATTTATTTATTTAAATACTTTATTGATCCCCTCAGGGAAATTCAGATGTTTGACATCAGATTAGTTTGACCTTATCCTGGCTGAATGGGGTAAAAAGTAGTCAAAACGCACAAGCCAATGAAAAATTATTTTTTGTAAGAAGCCTGAGCAAATGCCACACCACAAGTAAACAGAAAGGAGTGCTATGGAACAGAAAGACCTAAGAATGTAGGTACATAGTTCCATGAAGTTTGCATCACTGGTAGACAGGGTAATGAAAAAGGCATTTGGCTCTCTTGTTTCCAGTGGTCAGGGTGTTGCGTACAGGAGTTAGGACGTTATGTTACTGCTGCACAAGATGTTGGTGGGGCCATATTTGGACTTCTGTTTACAATTCCAGATGCCCCACTGAAGAAAGTATGCAATTACATTAAATTTATAAGGATGTCACCAAGTCTGGTGTGTTTGAGTTGTAAGGAGTGGCTGGATAGGCTGGGTATTTTTCTCTGTAGCATAGAAGGCTGAGGGGTGACATTGTGGAGGTTTGAGGGGGACTGATGAGGGACACAGATAAGGTGAATAGCAAGTTTTATTTCCCCCCATGGTTAAAAAAAAGGGCATGAAGAGTAGCGACCCCTGTGGAACACTGCTAGTCACTGGCAGGCAACCAGAATAAGTTCCCTTTATTGCCACTCTTTGCCTTCTGCCATCCAGCCAACCTGCTATCCATGCTATTTTCTTCCCTCTGATACCATGGGCTCTCATTTTCTTTAGCAGCCTCACAAGCAACATTTTATCAAAGGCTTTCTGAAAATCCAGGTAAACTGCAACCATTGACTCTTCTTTGTCTATCTTGCTATTTACTCCCTCGAAGAATTCCAACAGGTTCGTCAGGCAAAATCTCCCATTCACAGAACCATGTTGACTTTCGTCTATTTTAGCATGTGCTTCTAAGTACTCAGAAATCTCAACTTTTATAATGGACTCCAAATTCTTACCAACCACTGAAGTCAGGTTAACCAGCCCAGTTTTCATTCTTCTGCCTCACTTCCTTCTTGAACAGCAGGGTAATATTTGCAATTTTCCAATCATCTGGAACCATCCCTGATTCCAATAATTCTTGAAAGATCATAACTAATGCCTCCACAATCTCTAAAGTCGCTTCTTTTCGAACCCTGGGGTGTAGTCCATCCGGTCCAGGTGACTTATCCACATTCAGATCTTTCAACTTCGCAAGCACCTTCTCTTTAGTGATGGTCACTCCACTAACTTCCACCCTTGACCATCTTGAATTCCCGGGACATTGCTGGTGTCTTCCACTGTGAAGACGAATGCAAAAAACGTATTCAATTCCTCTGACATTTCTTTATTCTCCATTATCACTTCTCTCCAGCATAATTTTCCAGCAGTTCACTCTTGCCTCTTTCTAACTCTTATATGCCTGAAGACATTTTTGTTATCCTCTTCTATATAATTGGCTAACTTCTTTCTCCTCATTTTGCCTTTTTAGTTACCTTCTGTTTTTTTTCTTAAATGCTTACTAATCCTCTAGCTTCCCACTAATCTTTGCAATGTTATAGCCTTCGCTTTTTGTTTTGTTGTCTTTGACTTCCCTTGTCAGCCACAGTCACCTCTTTCTCCCATTAGAATCTTTGGAATGAAAACATCCTGCATCTTCCAAAGTGATGCCCGAAATTCCTGCCATTGCTGGTCCACTGTCATTCCTGCTTGGGTCCCTTTCCAATCAACTTTAGCCAGCTCCTCCCTCATGCCTTTGTAGTTGCCTTTGCTCAACAGATATACGGGCATATCCAATTTAATCTTCTTCCACTCAAATTGAAGGTTGAATTTTAGCATGTTATGGTCACTGCTGCCTAGTGGTTCCTTTACCTGAAGCTCCCTAAACAAATCCAGTTCATTAAACAATACCAAATCCAGAATTATCTTTTCCCGGTAGGCTCAACTGTTCTAAGAAACCATCTCTGAGGCACTCCACAAATTCCCTCACCTGGAACCCAATACCAATCTGATTTCCCCAGTCTACCTGCATATTGAATTCCCCCTTGACCATCGTAACATTGCCTTTCTTACATGTCAATTCTATCTCCTGACATAACTTGCACCCTACGTCCTGGCTATTGTTTGAAGGCCTGTAAATGGCTCCCATCAAGGTTGTTTTACCCTCGGTGTTTCTCAGCTCTGCCCACAAGGATTCTACATCTTCTGATCATATGTCACCCCTTGCTAAGGACTGAATTTCATTCCTTATCAGAAGAGCTATCCCACCCCCACTGCTCACCAATGTCTGTCTTATCGACAGGACGTGTAACCTTGGATATTCAGCTGCCAGCTCTGATCCTCTCACAGCCATGCCTCCGTAATGCCTACAACGTCGTACCTGCCAATTTCTAACTGCGCTATAAGCACATCCACTTTGTTCCATATAAAAGAATTTAAGGAGCAGTGCTTTCATACAGAGTGTACATGGAACACGTTCCAGAGGAAGTGATAGAGGAGTGCACTATTATACTTAAAAGGTACTCGTACAGGTACATGAATAGGACAGGTTTGGAGAGATATGAGCCAAATGCAGGCAATGTTAGACTAATTGGGCATCTTGTTGGCATGGGTGAGTTGGGCCTGTTTCTGTGCTGTAGAGCTGTTTGACTTCATGACTCTATGTAATGGCTGAAGATTATTTTATGCAAATTACATGCCATTGTGCACTAAACAATATCTGTCTTCCGTACCATACACAGCTTTTACCTTTAAAGTATCTGGAACATCCATCCATTCATATACAGCTCCCTCTGATTAAAACACAACCCACTCCAAAAGTTATTTGAAAGAATCATTTCCAATCTTGTACAAAGAATGAACTGTCTGCAATCCCTTGCAAGCTGTTCTTTAACTTAAAAAATGTATCACTTTTGCACTTGACTGTGGGTGTAATATAAGGTATAAAGGCTGCTTTGCTTCAAGATATTTAGGATATGCAAGTACTCCCTTGGTAGGTTGAAAATCACCATTTGGTTGCAGGTGTATTTGTAAATACATTTTCTATTAACTTTGGTTTTCTGAATTTTGTGCAAATAAATCAATTCTATGCACGGCAATTGAAAGTTTTACACATATACATAAATGGCACAGCAGGCAACTTTCAAGTTATTAATTATCGGAGCTTTTTGAACACTTAATGGGTTCATTTTAATACAAGAAATTACTACAGAATTCAAATATGATCACTGTCTAAATGTGCTTTGTATTTACAAGTTATAAACATAGAATTAATTGGTAGGTCATGTTTATTGCCATGTGCACAAGTACAGGCAGAAGTAGAGAGGCACAATAAATATCTTGCTAGATGCATCACAGGCAGATAGACATAAACGCAAAAACAAATAATGCATATATGACACATAAATCAGACATTAAGTTTCTCAAAGAAAGAAGATTGGGAAAAAGGGAAGTGCAACGAGACCTGGGTGTCCTTGTACACCAGTCACTGAAAGTAAACATGCAGGTGCAGCAGGCAGTGAAGAAAGCTAATGGCATTTTGGCCTTCTTAACGAGAGGATTTGATTATAGGAGTAAAGAGATCCTTCTTGTACAGGGCCCTGGTGAGACCACATCTGGAGTATTGTGTGCAGTTTTGGTCTAATTTGAGGAAAGACATCCTTGCTGTTGAGGCAGTGCAGCGTAGGTTCACGAGGTTAATCCCTGGGATGGCGGGACTGTCGTATGTGGAAAGATGGGAAAGACTGGGTTTGTATTCACTGGAATTTAGAAGGATGAGAGGGTATCCTATAGTAACTTATAAAAGGACTGGATAAGCTAGATGCAGGAAAAATGTTCCCAATGTTGGGGGAGTCCAGAACCAGGAGCCACAGTCTAAGAAAAAAGGGGAGGCCATTTAAAACTGAGATGAGAAAAACTTTTTCACCCAGAGAGTTGTGAATTTGTGGAATTCTCTGCCACAGAAGGCAGTAGTGGCCAATTCACTGGATGAATTTAAAAGAGAGTTAGAGAGAGCTCTAGGGGCTAGCGGAATGAAGGGATATGGGGAGAACGCAGGCACAGGTTACTGATTGTGGATGATCAGCCATGATCACAATGAATGGCGGTGCTGGCTGGAAGGGCCAAATGGCCTCCTCCTGCACCTGTTTTTTAATGTTTCTAAAGCCCCTGTCCCGCTTACGAGTCCTTGGCACGCTAATTACGCGACCTCGTCGTCACATGGAGACGTGACGGTCCCGCGAAGGTCACGCGTGCCTTCATGCGCCCGCACAGCCGGCTGGAGCGCGTGACATCATTTGAAGATGGACACAAAATGCAGGAGTAACTCAGCAGGACCGGCAACATCTCTGCAGGGAAGGAATGGATGACGTTTTGGGTCGAGACTCTTCTTCAGTCTGAAAGAAAGGTCTTGACCTGAAACATCATCCATTCCGTCTCTCCAGAGATGCTGCCGGTCCCGCTGAGTTACTCCTGCATTTTGTGTCTATCTTCAATTATCTTGGCCCATCTCTGGGAGTAGAAGTGGGGGCGGACCGGATCCTCAACGGCCGTAAGCCCCAGGCCGAGTTCGACGATCGTTTGCCTGCTTCTGCTGCTGTTGGAGGTGACGTTGCATCGCGCCAGGGTCTTGGGCCTGTCCTACTATGGCTGTCAGTTACGCGACAGGCCGGTGGCACGTAACTGACAGCGATACCGCACACAACTGCATACCCCTCCTCGCTTCTCAGTGGGACCGGTCACACGATGCCTGTGTGCCTCAACGCGACGACGAGGTTGTGTAATTTGCGTGCCAAGGACATGTACGTGGGACAGGGCTTTAATACTGTAAAAATAGGCAATAATGAAAGACGCAATTAGAAATTAAAACAAGTCCATGATAGTGCAAAAGTTGGACTGTAATAGGTTTGTATTAGAAATAATTGTGAAAAAATCTTAGCAGCTTGTGCACTTTTAATTGTTATTAAATTACATTTATGTTAAATTAATATCAAATTAATTCATATTGAATTAATTATTATTGCTTTGAAACGTTATTCTTGTTAAAATTGTGGATGCTTGTTTTTGACTAATACACTTTAATATTCAGTAACAGATAAGCACCAGTTTAAACCTGATCATATGCTGTACAGATTTCGATATGATGATGGAACATATCATCCAAGATGTGAAATTCAGGATGTTGTTTCTAAGGTACAGATTTCATAAAAGGATCTGCTGATGCTGCTAAAAATGTTAAAAAGGAATGAAAAACTGTATAGAATTGACCCATGCACCGAATGAAAAACTGTATAGAATCACGCACATTTTTTTATTGATTTTTTTAAAAGTGGTGTTTTCAATATAGGCACTGCATCCTTACTGCATAATCTTTCATAGAATTAGAAGATATAAGGGAATAAGGTTTAGAAGCAGGAGAAGGCCATTTAGGCCAAGTGTCCACATATTTTCAAAAATAAAATGGTTGATATTGCACCTCAGCTTGACCTAATTCCATTAGGCCCATAACTCTTCATTCTATTAAGATGTATAAACAAAAACTCTATTGATCTCTAATAAGGCAGAAAATGCTTTTACTAAATGCTTTAAATGCGTTACTTAGTGGGTCAGAGAGCAGCAATATAGTGAGAGAGAGAAACAGTCAACATATGAGGTCAATGTCATGGAGTCTCTGAATTAGGAATGTGAGAAAACATGTGTGTTTTACGTGTCAGAAAGGGGGGGGGGGGGTGGGGGGGAAAGGTTAGTGAAGAGAAGAAAGGGAATCTCTGTGATAGGTTGAAGGACAAGGTTGGCCAGGTGAATACTGGCCTTCAATACCCCCTAAGACTCAACCATTCATTGTGTAAGATCTGGCCTCATGAGTGCTCCCAAAATGCATCAGTTAATATTCAGAATTCCAAGTATCAGGTCAGAAAGGCACATTACACAGCATCTGAAATCAAATCTAACGAAAGGTGAAGGAGTAATTGTCATCCTGCTAATATGTTTCTATGTTGTGGGAAGGAACTGCAGATGCTGGTTTAAACCGAAACGTCACCCATTCCTTCTCTCCAGAGATGCTGTCGGTCCCGCTGAGTTACTCTGGAATTTTGTGTCTAATATATTTCTATATTATGTTATTTTATTGGATGGAAAGATTCATGTTATTTTTTGTTGACAGGGTGTGAGACTTTACTACCGACTTCATAGTCTCTTCACTCCTGTGATCAAGTAAGTAAATAAATGTATTGCACTATGTAGACCTCTGTAGAATTATGTAGAATTTGAGTAGACTTCTGAGCACACCTGTTGTATGCAGATAACTAGATTTTAGCAGACATTGCGCTGGTTTACATTCATCTTTAGAGTGGGTCTTTTGAATATTTGCATTAAAAAAAAATCATTTTAATCTAATGAGTAGCATGAAAAAGAAATTCCGGGTTAGTTATTTAATCCAAGATAGTAAACATTTGTACAAGCACATCACTGTGTCCATATGTCCCATGAACCTTGTGGCTACTTTCTGCAGTAAATCAATATGGGTATAGAATTTGGCTCACATGCCCATTATATCCCTGGTTTCAGGTCGAGCCCCTTCTTCAGACCCGATCCGAAACGTCACCCATTCCTTCTCTCCAGAAATGCTGCCTGTCCCGCTGAGCTACTCCAGCATTTTGTGTCTATCTTCGATGTAAACCAGCATCTGCAGTTCCCTCCTACACATATCCCTGGTTCTCTTAGCTTGGCCAAAATCCTGCAAAATGTTAATATTTGATCTGATGCTTGTGACGGTGAAACAGGGCAACTTTGCACCTTCAAACAATCCACACTAGGTGGAATTTCTTGGCTGATTGAAAGAAGAAAGAAAGATTTGTGGTTAAGTTGGGAGAAGGGTGGCTTGGTGGAGAGGCGTGTGCATCCATGCAATTGTAAATAGGTTCAGGACTCCTTTGCAATGAATGCGAACGTTCGGAACATCAATGTAGCTGAAGACCAGTAATGTGAACACTGCACTCTGCTGTATCCGTTCATGTGGTGAACACAACTAACAACATAGTTTTCCAGTGCTTATGTTGGAAAATCTGTTCACTGAATCTGGTTTTATTGGCAAAGGTACAACATACCCTTCCGTCTTATGGGAGAAGAATTTTTAGAAAGTAGAATGATTCACAAATATACTTAAATATTTCTGAATTTAACAGAGGTAATTTAAATATTTACTTTTTAAATGTATTTTTGGAAGATTTTGTTGTAATGTTTAAAACATTTCAAACTGATTGCAAGTTTATCTTTCAATAGCTTTTTAATGATCTCTGAGAAATTTGACAGCTGCAAACTCCTGTGGCTGGGCATATTATTTTGGATTTATGATCAGGTAGAACCTGTTGCAGGTCAGACCAGAGTTACTGGGCAAGTAGCCAGCAAGCATAGACCATGACTCAGCTGTACAAAGTTTACACCAGTGAATATGTTAGTGCCACATTCTCTTTTTATCCTGTATTTTCTACTCTTTGTGGACAAATTGTATGGAATGGTTTTGTGCATCATTTTTTATTAGTAGACCATGTCCACTTTAAAGCTTGGCTCACTGAACTGGTTCAGTTGCATGGGCATTGTGCAACAGAAGAATTCAGAGCAGAAGGTTCTGACTTTATTTCTTGAGATATCTGAGGTAATTGTCAATAGTTGGGTGAAGTTTTCAAAGTGAGAAATGGCAACACTGCGAAGTTTGGTACCTGGTGAGGTGGCTAGGAATGGAAGTTACTAAGTATGAAGCTAATATGTCAAGAGGAGAGTAAAGGACAAGATTAACAGTAGGTGATGAGAAATTCAAGGAAAAACTTGGTAAAGAGATGGTTTAAGAGCAAAGGCAGGGGAGAAACTGAGAGCAGAGTTGACTTGGTGCGTAAAGGGAAGGGAGGAAGTAGTAGAGGTGGTTTAATTAATTTCTCATTTGTAGCTGCAGTGAGGCACATCTGAAGTTATTTAATGGACATATTTGTGTACTGAAAAATGTTCACCAATTCTGTGTCCTTGTTTGGATTTGAAACATTTAGGAAATTTATATTTCCTCCGAGAGGATATCACAATGTGAAATTGCAACTATAGAATCGAAGACTCTTTGAATAAATCCAAGATCCCCAACGTATTTAAACAGTGAAATTCTCACTGAAATCCTGAAACGTTTTATAAACTCAAATTACTCGTAATTAAACTCAAATTACTCGTATATCAATCAATAAATAAATAAAATAATCATCACATTAAAATATTTGCTTAAACTGGGAAACAGTCTTCAGAACATATTTTGACATGAATTTATTAAAAAAATCAGCTAATGAGGAATCTGGGTCAACCTCTAATTTCGTTCTGGATGAGAAGATTTACTCAGCTGCAGTTTCAGCTGAAATGACACCAGGACATGCCATGCAGATTCAAGTCATCCAAGAACAGCGTTTAATAAGCCAACAAACATTTGCCAGGTTGAAGCATAACATGTGTAACAATAGCAATGTTGAATTATTTGCACAGCATACTGTTAACTTGTGTTTTTATATAGGGATAAAGACTACCATCTCAGAACTTACAAGTCAGTGGTAATGGCAAACAAGCTTACAGACTGGTTAATTGCACAGGTAAAGAAAATATTTCAAATGCCACTGTTATAAAGTCCAAAATCTGAATGACTGGTTTGAAGCATCATGATAAAGAAGTCAGTCACTGAAGTCATTCACTACTTGGCAATATCTTGGTTGTATGGCAGGTTCCATGAGGTGATGCTGAAATATCAGGCAGTATGTTTTGTAACACAAATCAAAATTTTATGAATGGCGTGGTATCATTCCGAAAGATGCAATCACATATCTCGTTTCTGCAATTCATCCTTGATTAAGTGATTTAATTTATAAATCAGTATTTAGAGCGGATATAGATAGTAATTGACTTGAATGCTTGGGTGTCAAACATCACAAATTAGAGTCAGTAGAATAAGGATTAACAATGATGCATTGGTGAAATAAAGAATGTTTGTATGCCTGGAGTATGAGTGTGGAGGTTTAGGAAAATGAAGCTGTAGTCAAGTGGGTTGTGTCCAGAATAAGACATGTTGCTGAGGAATGCACAATAACAATGAATTTGGAAGAATGAATTAATGTGTTTGGGAAATGAAATGTCTCCACATTAAAGCCATCACCTACCATAATTCTCACTGCTTCTTCACAAAGTGTTGCACAAGCAGCAACGGGCTGGTAGATGGCAGACATAAGGTCTTATCTATGGGCCACCCTTATGGCTTTCCCTTTGGACAACAATTTAATTCTGCTTTAAATAATGTTGCACCATAGTTGGGTTATTGAGCTAATCACACTGATAGAGAACCATTGGTTAATTCCAATACTTCTTGACTGCATGCACACAGCAGCAGAGCAGCTGGAAGATGCTGCAATTCAAATGGGAATTCATCCTCTGCCTCAGAACTGATCTTGGATTCCAGGGCATTTGCATTATTTTAATATTTTAATTATTATTAGTAATTATCATTAATTCACACTATCAAGCTAGTTTTAAATTATACAATACAATACAATACAATACCGTTTATTTGTCATTTGAACCTCACATGAAGTTCAAACGAAATTTGGTTTCTGCAGTCATACAAGAAAAGAACCAAGACACACACCAACACAATTTACACAAACATCCATCACAGTGAATCTCCTCCTCACTGTGATGGAAGGCAAAGTCTTGTCTCTCCCCTGCTCTCCATTCCTCTCCCGAAGTCAAAGTCAAAGCCTCCGGTGGGCGCTAGCAAGTCCCACGGCCACTTAAAGCTGCGCCGGGCGATGTAAGGCCCTGCTCCGGGTCCCGATGTCGGAGCCCCCGGCGGGCGCTATCAAGTCCGCGGCCATTTAAAGCCACGCCGGGAGATTTAAGGCCCGCTCCAGGTCACTCTCAACCCCGCAATTCGAGCGGGAGAAGTCGCCATTGCTGGTGCCCCGCAAAGCAGTCTCCCACCGGGGACCCGCGAGCTCCTGGTGTCACCATCCACCGGAGTCGGGTCGCAGCAGCGCGCCACCGCAGCTCTCCACGCTCCGAACTCTCCACGCTCCGAAGCCGGCCAGCTCTACGATGGTAGGTCCGCAGCTCCACAGCTCCGCAGGCTCCGTGACTTGAGCTGTCGTTCCGGTTGGAGGCCGCCCCACGGTGCCAGGCCCCAACGGCAACGGAGACCCGACAGGGAAAAGGTCGGGTCCCCGTACAGGGAAGAGATCCAAAAGTTTCCCCCACCCACCACCCCGCCCCACACACATACACAGTCAAAAACCCACCACAAACTATACACTCAACAGGACTCAACAACAAATATAAATTAATTTATATTTTAATGATTTGTTATGATTTTTTTAATTTTAAATTATTGATATTCTACTAATTCTCAATGCCCCTTATGGGAAACGTTTGGAAAAAGTAGTGAAAGCTGATGACAGCGTGAGATGTTAGACAGCCATCTGGAAGGTCCATGGGTTAGGACCTTATGCCTGACTCCTACAGGCCTTTGCTGCTTGTGCACTAGTTATCTATTTGTTTAGCTTTTATTAACTCGAAACAGATTAACTTTAATCTTGATGATCTGTTGGCTGAATATTGCATCAGATGTACCATTTCCCCTTGAAACATTACAAAAGTAATGGAATAGGGAAAGTTGCAGCTGCATGCTACATTCTGAGCAATTTTGTGCTATGCCCACCTAGAGACTGAATAAAAGATCACCAAAATAGAGTCAAACAGCATGGACGCAGGCCCTTTGGCCCAATTTTCCATCACTGACCAACATGTCCCATCTACACTAGTCCTACCTGCCTGCGTTTGGCCCATATCCCTCTAAACCCATCCTTTTACTTGTCTAAATGTTTCTTAAACGTTGTGATTGTACCTGCCTTAACTACCTCCTCCGGCAGCTCATTCCATACATCTACTGCTATTTGTGTAAAAAAAAGTTACCCCTCAAGTTCCTATTAAATCTTCCCCTCTCACGTTAAACCTATGTCCTTTGGTTCTCTATTTCCTTACTCTGGGCAAAAGACTTTGTGTGTTTACCCAATCTATTCCTCTCATGATTTTGTACACCTCAGAAAGATCACCCCTCAACCTGCACTCCAAAGAATACAGTCCTTGCCTGCTCAACCTTGCTCTGTAGGTTAGGCCCTCGAGTCCTGGCAACATCCTCCTGAATCTTCTGTGCACTCCTTCCAGCTTGATAACAACTTTCCTATTACATGGTGCCCAAAATTCAAATTCATCTGGGATGTCGAAACTGACAGTGAGAAACGACTTACATTTTTTTTCTATCTGATCTTAATTCAGACAAGCATGGAAAAGGATAATAAAAATAAACCTCCTTACCAACTAATCACAGTAGTGCAGCTAGAACCCACAGCTCCAATGATCCAGGTTCAATCCTGATCTCTTGCCCTGTCTGTGTGGAGCTTGCATGTACTTCCTGTGGCTGTGAGAGTTTCCATTGGGTGCTCCGGTTTCTTCCCACATTCCAAAGATGTGCAGAGTGATTGACTGGCTACTATCAAATTGTTGCTGGAGATAAAAGTGCCTAGGTAAGTAGTGCAATCTGGAGTAGATGGGAATCTGAAGATAATAAAATAGGATTCATGTACTAATAGTGTTTGAGGGATTTATGTGCTTGAGCTGGGGATCTTATTGAAACATATAAGATTATTAAGGGTTTGGACACGCTAGAGACCAGAAACATGTTCCCGGTGTTGGGGGAGTTCAGAACCAGGTCCACAGTTTAAGAATCAGGGGTAAGCCATTTAGAACGGGGATGAGAAAACACTTTTTCACACAGAAAGGTGTGAGTTTGTGGAATTCTCTGCCTCAGAGGGCGGTGGAGGCGGTTCTCTGGATAATTTCAAGAGAGAGCTAGATAGGGCTCTTAAAGATAGCGGAGTCAGGGGATATGGGGAGAAGGCAGGAACGGGGTACTGATTGGGGATGATCAGCTATGATCACATTGAATGTCGGTGCTGGCTTGAAGGGCCAAATGGCCTGCTCCTGCACCTATTGTCTATTGAGCTGCTCCTTGAATTTGCCTTTCACCTGGAGCCTAGTCACCCACTTGGTTACAGCTCAGAGTGGGACTGCACACCAAGAAAATCTCATACAGCTGTGGTGAGTTTCTCAAACAAGTGAGTTTATTCAGGCCTTATTACAATACATGCTGGAGAGCATTCCGGTGAGTAAATGATCTGCTGCCCTAAAAATCTTAAATAACTTTACACTATTCAATGTTACAATATTCCCAAATAGATTCTGCAGTTAAACCATCGAGATCCCGTTCTTCTCAATTGGGGTTTATGATGATTACTTAATTGATTTAAAATGGACTTGCCTGTCAGCGCGTCCTGCATTACTTGTAAAGATGAACCTTTGTGAGCCTGCTTCCCTGCCCTTATCATACCTTATCATGTGAATAGCCCTACATTCTAACTCCCTTCCATAGCTATCTTTGTTGTAATTAACTCTGCTCTGCTGTCAAAGCACTTTCCACTCTAAATATTGCATTGGTCTTTTCCAATGTGGTTCCATAAGTCACCTTTACTAAGTTAGCCTAATTTTCCATTGTCCTATTGCAGTAAGGTTGACTATATTACATAGTTTCCCCCATTTTCTTATGACTACTGGAGATGCCATCTTTAGATGGTTTATGGTTGATGCCAATCTGAAAGGTCAGATGGTTTGTTTCTGAATATCCCTCTATGACTTTATGAAATTATTATCAATCTTTAAGAAATTAGGTTAATCAAAATCTTCAACAAAAATGCTTTATTTTGTTGGTGACTAAATGCTTTACAATTTATGCCAAAATTATTATTTTTAAAGGATAAAAAAATAAATATGTTGAATCTGATGAGGGTAATTTCTTGGCACTGCACATCAAGCAATCAGCTGCAATTCCAGGAACAACTGTTGTAAAGTATCTCTTCTTGACTTGATCTGAAACTCAGAAATGGTTGACCACAATATCAATGGCTCTTCGTGTTTAAGAAGGAACTGCAGATGCTGGAAAATCGAAGGTACACAAAAATGCTGGAGAAACTCAGCGGGTGCAGCAGCATCTATGGAGCGAAGGAAATAGGCAACGTTTCGGCCTGAAACGTTGCCTATTTCCTTCGCTCCATAGATGCTGCTGCACTCGCTGAGTTTCTCCAGCATTTTTGTGTACCATCAATTGCTCTTCTCTGTTATCCAGCTGGTTAGATTGAACTTGCTGTTCCTTCTTATCTATCCAGTTATAGTTATAAAATAACATTTTCAACGATCCATCATTGCCTCCTATAATTCATATACATGCTGGCCTTGTTGACATTGCTCATAAGCACTTCACGTCCCACATCCGCACAAGTGCTGGAGTAAGCTGCAAAGTGCTGCACAAAGTGTCAGGGAGCAAGTTGAGTTACTCCAGCACTTCGGCTTTAAAAAAAAAATCTGCATTTGTTTCCCCACATCTATACTGTGGACACCAGCATTAGCTCCCTTGGTCTTGAACTTGTCCAACTACTTCATAATTAGCAAGAATTTCCTGCAAACAAATATTAAAAAGACTAAAGCCATCGGCTTTGTTCTAGACCACAAAATGTATTTGCTGGTTACCAGTTCCTTTGACATTGTGAAGAGCTTCAGATGATGTATCTACTGTATGTTAGTACTCGAACAGTCCACTCCCACATCTGTAATATTGCCTGACTTGTTCATCTCATCTGCTGTAAGATCCTTATATTTTCCTTTATTGCCACATAACTGTACTATTTCAACACAGTCCTGACCAGACTTCTATCTTTCAACATCCTTTAACTTATGATAATTGAAAACTACTGCCTTTTTCATTATTCTCAGCAAATCCTGTTCATCCATCATTCAAGTAATCTTGTAGTTGAGCAATGCATTAATTTAAAAAATATTTATTTTAAAATCTCTCTGTGATCTTCCCACCTCATTAAGGAACTGAATAGAACATACTTTTTTTGATCAAACCTTTTAATCTCTGTGTCTCGGCGTCAAACTTTGTTTGAATAAATGCTGGAAAATGCTTATTGGATATTTTACCAGGTTAACGGCACTGTAAAAATGCGAAGTGATATTGGTGATACTTATTGAATATGGCCATATCCATTGGCAATCAAGATTATGAAATTAGTTCTTGGATTATGCTGAAAATGCTTTTAAATATATTTTTCTCCGTGAACAAGGTACTTAAGAAAATGTAACAGTATTTGATGGCTATTACTTTATATTTGCATTATCCATGGAGAATGTCTATTACTTCATCAGGGAGACTGTAGGACCAGAGAGGAAGCAATAATCCTGGGAGTAGAGCTGTGTGACAATGGTTTTATGCACCATGGTAAGGTTACATTCAATGCATCATTTAAACATCAGCTCTTTTAGAATAGCGTAATGGCACATTTATGCTGAATTTCAACTGCCATAGAAACAAAAAAAACATTTCAAGTTTACCTTTTCTGACCTTTGTTAACTGCAATTTTACATGCATAGCTTTCCCCATGCCAATATTAAAACATCTGTCCTCATCTTTAATTTAGTAAATAAATTCAAATGTTTCCAGAATGAGTATATACTATCTGATTTCAGGTACTAAAGTAAATGACAAGTACTGTGTGATCTCAGAACATCTCTGAGGTTTAACATTTATTTATTTACCATAAATAACAATAATTACATTGTAGAGCCTATTGAGTCTCTCGATGAACTCTCCAGTTCACAAGTTATAGGCCATTCGGCCCATCGAATCCACTCTGCCATTCAATCATGGTTGATCTTTGCCTCCTCATCCCATTTTCCTGCCTTCTCCCCATAACCCTTCTAATCAAGAATTTGTCTATCCTGGCTAAAAAATATCCACTGACTTGACTTCCGCAGCCCACTGTGTCAATGAGTTCCACAGATTAACTACCCTCTGACCAAAGAAGTTCCTCCTCACCACCTTTCTAAAAGAGCGCCCTGTGGCGGCTCCCAAGGGTCGTGCCATCATAGCTGTCGAACCCCTCGGCACGGGAGTGGTTCAGTCCGGAGGTGGCCCTTAGCCAGAGGGTTTAAAGGCAGGGGTTTGGGTGCCATCATTCTCTCATTTGGTCTTCCCTACAACCGGGAGGAACATAATTAAAGGTGCCTCTCAAAACACTGGACTTTGTGCTTCCTTTTGAGACCCACGCCCTACAGCCCTTTAATTCTGAGTCTATGGCCTCTGGTCCTAGAGGTCCTCTCCAGTTAGTCTAAATTCGTGACTTCCTTAACCTGACATATCCTTGCTGTTAGACGTTAAATTGAAATTATGTATTTGTTTATATTTTGTTTCTTTTTTGTTGCAGTACTGGAAAAGAGTGAATTTAAAGATGAACCCCTCTTATTCCGCTTTTTTGCTGATGAGGAAATAGAAGGCTCAAACTTAAGGCAGAAGCACATGCGTCATGACTTGAAAATAGTTGAAAATGTCATCGCCAAGACACTGTTGGTAGGTAGCTCTGACTCATGCAGTAAGAAACTGTATGAAACGGGAGTGCTTGGATGACAAATGCATTCAAAGCAGAAACAATAATTAATTTGACAATGTTAACAATAGGAATTATGTTTCATCCCTTAAGTACAGTTTACAATTATATGTAAAATTCTTGCTTCCGTAACTCGATCTTTGTAAATTAATTGTATGTAAATTTCTGCAAGTATTTTTTAATTTAAAACTAACAGATGATCATAATGGAAATTAGTATTAGTCTAATATCTGTTCTCTTATTTACTGTTCTTAGTAAATTAACATGGATATTTCATTCACATAAGTTGACATGGATGAGTAGATTTCAATAAAATAAATAATTTTAAGAAAGTGCACTTAAATATGTTGAATTCTGTGTATTAATTCCAGGCTGCTTTGTTCAAGGTATTGCTTCATTCCTCTCATTCAGTATGTTGTAAGTTCAAATATTGCTCTAACATTTCAATTCAGATTCAGTTTAATACATTGCCATACACTCGGGTGCAGTGAAATTTCTTGTTCACATAAAGCTCAGAGTAAAGAGTATAAATAGAGAAATGATAAATACAACATTAAATAGGGTAATAACTGAAAAATATCAGAATGGTGCAAGTCATAGAGTGATACAGCATGGAAACAGGCCCTTTGGCCCAACTTGCCCACACCGACCAACATCTCCCAGCTACACAAGTCCCACCTACCTGCATTTGGTCCATATCCCTCCTGTCCTATCCATGTAGCTATCTAACTGTTTCTTAAATGTTGGGATAGTCCCTGCCTCAACTACCTCTTCTGGCAGCTTGTTCCATACATCCACCACCCTTTGTATGAAAAAGTTACCCCTCAGGTTTAAGGTGAAGGGGAAAAGATTTAATAGGAGTCTTTGTCCTCTGTTCCTTGATTCACCTACTCTGGGCAAGGGACTCTGTTGCTATAGATTCCAGCATCTGCAGTCATAATGTCATAAGTGATAGGAGCAGAATTATTCCATTTGGCCCATCAAGTCGACTGCGTCATTCAATCATGGCTGATCTATCTCTTCCTCCTAAAGGGTCTGTTCCCGAGTTATTCACAAATTCTCCTGAGTTATTCACGAATTCTGCCGAGTTTTCAAACTTGCCGAATGTTCGAAACGAGTCTGTGGATATATCGTAGCGGCTCGTTATGCCAGGCGTAGGTACTCAGGGCATCAGGTAAGTCGGGACGTTTGATGAAAAATCTTCAAGAGTTAAAAAAAAAAGCCCCGAGTACCTACGGCGGGCATAACGAGCTGCTACGATATATCCACGGACTCCTACGGCCTCCTACGGACTTGTTACAAACATTCTGCGAATTTGGGAGAATTCGTGAATAACTCGGGAAAGTGGGACAGGCCCTTTACCGCATTCTCCTGCCTCCCCATAACCCCTGACAACCTTATCTCCTTGTTTTCTCTAGTCACTTGTATCTCCTTGTTTTCTCTTTTTCTCAGTTCTTCCAGAGGTTCTTCAACCAGGAATGTTAACTTGTTTTGTTTTTCCACAGATGTTCCCGACCTGCTGGATGTTTTCAGTGTTATTTATTTTTGCAACTAATGTTAATCAAATTCTGCAGTTAGAATTGTATTGGTGAAACTAAGTTCCCGTGCAATCCACTGCAGAGAAAATTATACTGGAGAAGCATTTGAACTGAAGGAAAAAAATTGTAAACTCTTGTTTGCTTTGGTGATTTGCAGAGGTGGATTTGCAGCTGTTAATCTAAAAGTCTCAGACCTGCAATAATTTTTTGTAGAATGATCATTTCTTACATATGAGCAGAAATGACTCTATGGGGGTTCTTTTCTTGCCAAAATTAGCAGAGTAAACAGAAAGAAGGGAAACAGATGAAATGGGATCTGAGGCAGATGCAGCCCACTGGATATTAAACCCACTCAAGATCTTAGTAAGAAGTATTGTTTGACAATATTGAGGATTGCAAAATAAACTGTAGTTAAGTTCTACCTGATAACACAAGAATACCTGCTTAGTATTATTTCCTGTGGCTGTTAAAAGGCACATCTTGATGGTTGATTTAAGTCACTGGTATGTTTCAGACAGCAATATTATCCAAGCATGTTTCTGATGGATTAGGCACACAATCCTTTCAACATTTGGTGAATATGTACAGTTTGGATACTACAAGGCAAAATCATAAATCATTTTTTCTCTTCATTATTATATTGCAAGTTGTTTCCGTAATCCCCATAGAGAAATAATAGACAATGTTCACTGAACTGTTGTTATCAGGCAACTGAATCATCCTACCACCACTAGAGAGCAGTCCTGAACTTCTAACTACCTCATTGGTGACCCTCGGACCATATTTGATTGGACTTTGTGTTCAAAAGGGAACTGCAGATGCTGGAATATCGAAGGTACACAAAATTGCTGGAGGAACTCAGCGGGTGCAGCAGCATCTATGGAGCGAAGGAAATAGGCGACGTTTCGGGCCGAAACCCTTCTTCAGACTGATGGGGGGTGGGGAAAGAAAGAAGGAAAAAGGGGAAGAGGAGGAGCCCGAGGGCGGGCGGATGGGAGGGTGGGAGGAGACAGCTAGAGGGTGAAGGAAGGGGAGGGGACAGCACAGGCTAGCCAAATTGGGGGAATTCAATGTTGATGCCATAGGGGCGCAAGGACCCCAGACGGAATATGAGGTGCTGTTCCTCCAATTTCCGCTGTTGCTCACTCTGGCAATGGAGGAGACCCAGGACAGAGAGGTCGGATTGGGAATGGGAGGGGGAGTTGAAGTGCTGAGCCACCGGGAGGTCATGTAGGTTAAGGCGGACCGAGCGGAGGTGTTCGGCGAAACGGTCGCCCAACCTACGCTTGGTCTCACCGATGTAAATTAGCTGACATCTAGAGCAGCGGATGCAGTAGATGAGGTTGGAGGAGATACAGGTGAACCTTTGTCGCACCTGGAACGACTGCTTGGGACCTTGAATGGAGTCAGTCCCTCTGGTCCTCACCTTTCACCCCACCAGCCAGCAAATACAACACATAATCCTCCGCCATTTCCGCCACCTCCAACGTGACCCCACCACTCGCCACATCTTCCCATCTCCCCCCATGTCTGCCTTCCGCAAAGACCGCTCCCTCCGCAACTCCCTCGTCAATTCTTCCCTTCCCTCCCGCACCACCCCCTCCCCGGGCACTTTCCGTTGCAACCGCAAGAAATGCAACACCTGTCCCTTCACCTCCCCCCTCGACTCCATTCAAGGTCCCAAGCAGTCGTTCCAGGTGCGACAAAGGTTCACCTGTATCTCCTCCAACCTCATCTACTGCATCCGCTGCTCTAGATGTCAGCTAATTTACATCGGTGAGACCAAGCGTAGGTTGGGCGACCGTTTCGCCGAACACCTCCGCTCGGTCCGCCTTAACCTACATGACCTCCCGGTGGCTCAGCACTTCAACTCCCCCTCCCATTCCCAATCCGACCTCTCTGTCCTGGGTCTCCTCCATTGCCAGAGTGAGCAACAGCGGAAATTGGAGGAACAGCACCTCATATTCCGTCTGGGGTCCTTGCGCCCCTATGGCATCAACATTGAATTCCCCCAATTTGGCTAGCCTGTGCTGTCCCCTCCCCTTCCTTCACCCTCTAGCTGTCTCCTCCCACCCTCCCATCCGCCCGCCCTCGGGCTCCTCCTCTTCCCCTTTTTCCTTCTTTCTTTCCCCACCCCCCATCAGTCTGAAGAAGGGTTTCGGCCCGAAACGTCGCCTATTTCCTTCGCTCCATAGATGCTGCTGCACCCGCTGAGTTCCTCCAGCAATTTTGTGTACCTTTGATTGGACTTTACTGGCTTTACCTTGCACTAAACTTTATTCCCTCATGATATCTTTGTACACTGTGAATGGGTCGATTGTAATTGGGCATTGTCTTTCCGCTGACTCAGCTTTTCACTGTATCTCGGTACACGGGGCAATAAATTGAACTGAACAGTACATTGTGATTACACAAACCACCACTTTTGACTCTCCAAGCCAATAAAAACAATTGCGCTTAAATGTGAACTAGGCACACAACTTTGACTGTATATTTACTGAGGAATTCCTGCCTTCCTGAAAAGTAGTGTAGCCTGGACGATATTTTGACAATAGAACTTTCTCTTAGAATCGTGCGTGGGCGTTAGCTTTATCCAAAACAATAAGAGCTGAAACTGAGGTATCATCCATCATTGAAAATCAGGAAAAAATGCAGTTGTTGGAAATTGGAAACAAAAGGAAAAAAATATTACAGCTTGTCAGGCTAAGGTCAAACACATTTCTGTTCACATCACAAGAGTGTAGGAAGGAACTGCCGATGCTGGTTTACACCGAAGATAGACAGAAAATGCTGGAGTAACTCAGCGGGACAGGCAGCATTTCTGGAGAGAAGGAATGGGTGACTTAAGAAGGGTCATGACCTGAAATGTCACCCCATAGATGCTGCCCGTCCCGCTGAGTTACTCCAGCATTTTGTCATGCCCCAAGAGTGTCAGTGAGCGTCCAGTTATCTGTAACTGTTATTCTGTATTCCATCCCCACTCTGACCACTATGCCAAGAAACAGGATCTAGGCCTTTGAACTCTGTAAAAGGGAACAATCTGGAGCAAGTTACTTACTTTATGGATTGTGCTTTCTCATGTTTTCCTGGATATTTTTGTGCAGCTCTTTCATTGTCTTCACGGTTAAATATTGTTGTCATCACTTGACAAAAGTAAGTGTTGCTGTGGGGAAAAGCTATTGATTAAGTCATCTTGCTGATGAGGGCTACGAGAGAGGTAAAGAGAGAGAGAGAGAGATGAATCCATTGATCCGTTGAATGTGGAGACTGTGTAGGAAGGAACTGCAGATGCTGGTTTAAACCGAAGATAGACACAAAATGCTGGAGTAACTCAGCGGGACAGGCAGCATCTCTGGAGAGAAGGAATGGGTGATGTTTCGGGTCGAGACTCTTCTTCAGACTGGTTGGATGGAAATTAAGGTGGAAGGGAACACTATTCTTGCTCACTCTGGTGGATGAGCAAGTGGATGAGCAGAGGTGTGTGAATTTGATGGCAGGATGGAATGGAGTCCATGGAGGAAGAAGGATGAGAGGAAGTATACTTCAGATAGTTGTGGGATTCTGTAGGCTTGTAATTGATGTTTGTGCAAATATCTCCCTCAAGATGGTGACAGAGAAATCCAGAAAGGGAAGAGAAGAGACAGACTTGGACCATGTGAAAGTAAGAACAGGATGAATATTGGCAGAGAAACTAATTCCATTTTTGAGTTCCGTATAGGTCACAGGAAGCAGTGCCAATATAGTTGTCAATGTACTGGAAAAAGTTGATGAAGGAACCCAGATGGTAGTGAATTACAGATTATTGAATGAGCACGAGCACATGTAGTTCCCAGATCTAAATCTTTGAGCCTTTCTTGTATTCTCTCGCTTGAACCACTCTTATTAGCCTATCTCCCAGATGACCTTATCACAGTGCATCTGAACATCACCTTCTTCAGAGATATTCCGTGTGTCGATCTAATCCACCCCCTCTCGTTGCAACTTACAACTGACTAGTTTCTTTCTTTCCAGGTTTTACTGAATGGTCTTCAACCTGAAATATTAACTCTATTTCTCTTTCCACAATGACCAACAGACCTCCCAAAGATGCAAGCTTTCAAAATATTTTTTTCATACTTTGATGATAATATTTTAGTTGCTTTAAATCACAATGCGATCGAGCAGTTTTAACTCGATAATTTGTTCATTTATTTCATGTATTGACTTAACCATGGATAAAGTACATCTAAGCAAGATATCACCGTTTAGTGCAATTCTTAATTGCAAATCGAAGGTTATTTATTTCATTCACTTCAGTGAACAGGTGACACCAAATGGCCACGATGTTATCACTGCTGACGATGTCCTACGTTACTGTTCTGCTTTCAATGGCTTTGAAAAGTAACAAAACATGGGCAGATTAGCAATGCTGAGATTGCTGCAATAGATGCCAAGAAATATAATGTGTCGTTTATTGTACATTTTTGCTCGGGTGAAAATGTCAAAGACTAGATGGCATGGCTTTAAGGTGAGAGGAGCAAAGTTGAAAGGAGATGAATGGGGCAAATGTTTTACGCCAGAGAGGGGTGGGCACCTCAAACGCACTGCCCGGGTTGGTGGTGGAAGCAGATACAATAGTGGTGTTTAAGAGGCTTTTAGATAGGTGCATGCATATGCAGGGAATGGAGGGATATGTGCCATATGTACGCAGAGGAAATTAATTTAACAGCGTCATGTTTGGCACAGACATAGTGGGGTGAAGAGCCCATTCCTGTGCTGTATGTTTCTAAGTTCTATCTTCTCCATTAATCTAAAGTCTAGACCATTGCGTCAGAATGCTTTGAAACTGTTTCATGTGGTAGGAAATCCAAGTACCACATGGCATGTTTCTCTAAACAGAAAGGTTTTTCTCATTTACAAGATCTTAAAGTAGATCTAAATAACAGTAATATCATGGACATGCTGTGCACATGCAATTAATAATAAAATAATTGGTGCAATGCAGCATTTTAAAGAAAACAGCATATGTGACCAATTGATGTTGGGCCATGCAGACGTTTAAGTTTCTGTTATAAATTACTCAAACTATAGTCTAACTCTTTTGTATATTCTTTCACTGTCCTTAGATTAAAGCTCAGGATGAAAGTTATGGTTTCACTCTGGAGGAGAGAAACAAGGTTCCTATTGTGAAATCTGTGGAAAAAGGATCTTATGCTGAGGTGAAGTTCAGCAGATTTAAAAGTAAATCTTTTGGGGAATGATTGTTGCATTTTGAATTATCATAAATTTTTAAAATTATTGCACAACATTTAATGTTTGTGTAGTACATTTGTACCACTAAGTCTTAAAATCCTCAGATGTATGATGACTGATCTGGAAATGTTCAGTTGCTGTTGCATATTGGACTTTAATGCTGTTTACTGCATTGGACTCAGTTACGGTTTTCTTCTGCCATTTACCAAATGGTAAGTTGAGGGTTGATGTGTTTGAGAGGATGCCATGCACAAAGTTCAGGAAATTTGGAACAGAATCATGATGATCACCAACTTTTCCTGGGCAAAACCTGGCGATAGATTACAAAGCTCACCAAGGCTAACCATGGAATTTGAAGCAAAGGCAAAAAATAATAAATGTCTTGTTGAATTTTTAATTAAATATCAATATTTACAGTGTGAAAGTCTAAAGAAAATTACGTGTTTAATGAGAAATAAGTAATGCAGCTATGGTGACAATCTTTAAAAAAACCCAAACTTATTGGGCACAGTAAACATTATTACAGCTGCACAGTTAATTATTTGATTATAATATTTGACTAAACTATGTCTACACCATTGGAACTATCTGTAAATACAGGCTTTAAATGATTCACAATAATCTTCCATGACTCAACTTTTCTGCTGTTTCTGTAACTTATGTTGTGTGCAGAACTTATGTGCATTCCATTTTTATGTGATTCCACCCAGATGGCAGGCCTGGAGGTTGGGAAAAAGTTTTTTGCTATCAATGGAGATGTGGTTATCCAAAGACCCTTTCAGGAAGTTGAATGCTTCCTGCAGCAATGCATCAATAGCAAGAGGCCTCTCAGGGTACTTCTGAGCACAAAGCCACGAGAGTAAGTGCTTTTAATTTAGCTCATGCATTCAATAATGGAACACATACCTCAAAAATAACCTTCTTGTTTTCATTCACCAACAAACAATTCTAGATTTCACCCAACAACCTTCAGTCTTCAAGGACACAATAGAAAAATAATTCAACTGATGTAAATGATTTGGTTTACCTGAGGTTTACGATTACCTGATCTGTGCTGCTCATAGAATTATTTTTCAAAATTCAGTACCTCCTCACACCTCCGTTCCAGATGTTTAAATTGCAAAAATGTTTGAAGAGACACTGACATTTGATCCACTACTTCCTAACTCGACAGTACTGGAGACAACTTAGCTGTGGTGATTAAAGCTTGCTTTCTTTAGAGCATAATGATCTCTTCCCGGTAAATTTTCTTCTGAAACTTAAAGAATCATTTAATTTCATGTAAAAATGCAGAGTGAAGGTAAGATTCCTTCTGTATTATTCTGTGAGAATTTTCCCTGGAGGATGTTTTAATCAAGTTTGCACATGGAAGTCAGGTATTGGAGGATGGAGGCACAAGAAACAGCATATGCTGGAATCTTCAGCAAAACACAAACTCCTGGAGGAACCCAGCATGGCAGGCAGTATCTGGGGAGCAAATAGACAGACAACCCCTCAGGTTGGGACCCTCATTCTGTCTGAAGAAGGGACACAGCCGTAAGAGTTGTCTGTTCATTCCCTCCCCACATGCTGCCTGACCAACTGAGTTCCTGCAGCACTTTGTGTTTTACTCGGGCCTGATCAGCTTGGAGGACAATCCTGTGGTTGTTCAGAATCATGGGAATTTCTTATTTTCCTTCGAGTGTGCAGCATTTATGAAAGCCAATGCCTAGCAAGCAAATTCTGGAAATCTGAAATGAACACAAAGTGCTGGAAAGTCACTGAAAGTCAGCATGCAGGTACAGCAGGCAGTGAAGAAACGTAATGGCATCATGGCCTTCATTGCGAGAGGATTCGAGTTTAGGAGCAAGGAGGTCCTACTGCAGTTGCACAGAGTCCTGGTGAGATCACACTTGGAGTATTGTGTGTAGTTTTGGTCTCCTAATTTGAGGAAGGACAGTCTTGCTATTGAGGGAGTGCAGCGTAGGTTCACTGGGTTAATTACCGGGATGGCGGGACTGACATAATATGAAAGAATGGGTCGACTGGGCTTGTATTGACTGGAATTTAGAAGGATGAGAGTGGATCTTATAGAAACATATAAAATTCTTAAAGGATTGGACAGGCTAGATGCAAGAACAATGTTCGGATGTTGGGCGAGTCAAGGACCAGGGAACACAGTTTAAGAATAAGGGGTAGGTCATTGAGGATTGAGATGTGGAAAAACCTTTTTACCCAGAGAGTTGTGAATCTGTGAAAATCTCTGCCACAGTAGGCAATGGAGGCCAATTCTTCGGATGTTTTCAAGAGAGAGTTGGAATTAGTTCTTGGCGCTAACGGAATCAAGGGATATGGGGAAAAGCAGGAACTGGGTACTGATTTTGGATGATTAGCCATGATCATATTAAATGGCGGTGCTGGTTCGAATGGCCAAATGGCCTACTCCTGCACCTATTTTCTATGTTTCTATGAAATGGTCAGGCAACATCTTTGGAGGGAGCAAAACCGAGAATGTTCCAGGTTGCTGACCTACCAAACAGGGAGCAGGCCAATAGATCACCAAGCTTTTATTGCTGAGGATCTTTAAAACTTCCTGCAGCAACATTTCCCAAATAACAGTAAATACTAGTGAAACAATTCATGTGGTGATAGTAGGAAAGATCATCAAGTTGCCAAGCACAGTCATTGGACAAAGAAAGTTCTGACTCTGATTAGGCAACCACTTTTGATGTGATGATTTTCAGTTTATATGCATTTTGGCTTGCACTCACAATGTTCATGACCTCAACCGTGTTGTCAGGAGAGGAGACTGAGCAACTGAAAAAGAAGAGATTGATCCCTTGATGGATCTCAATATCCAATTTACAATGGGTTCGGACTGACCTTCATTAGTGCTTGGGATACAACTAGATGGCCATTATACATGCAATAGAAAGCCAAATTATTTATCATTTTACCACTGATGAAAACAAATAATCTTACCCTGGGGTATGAATTTGTTTGAAATTGAATGTGAGAAAATGTGAGTTTTAATGATCACTTGTGCAATATACCATTGCGAGTCTGGACTGTGATCTCCAGTTACATGATGTTTTCAGTTAAGGGCCTGTCCCACTGTACGAGGTAATTCAAGAGCTCTCCCTAGTTAAAAAAAAAA
Source organism: Amblyraja radiata (assembly GCF_010909765.2). Lineage (NCBI taxonomy): Eukaryota > Metazoa > Chordata > Chondrichthyes > Rajiformes > Rajidae > Amblyraja > Amblyraja radiata. The sequence goes on along the minus strand of NC_045959.1, from coordinate 48,891,077 downwards.
TCAAACTCGTGGTTAGTACATAGAATGTACGTCGCGGGTACGTCGGAGCTCGGGACGTCTCTTAACGGCTTGTAACGCTAACGGCAGGTACTCGGGAAACGTGGTAAGCTCGTGAAGAGTCGTGAAGATTTTTCAACATGTTGAAAAAGGTCCACTGGAGCGGCTATTACCGTAATTCTCCAAGTTCGAATCAGGGGAAACTCGGGAGAACTAGCTCGTACAGTGGGACAGCCCCTTAAATGTCTATGCAAAAAAAAACAAGTGGTACATTACAATACATTTCCTATCAATACATACCAACCCCTTTTTTGCTGTTATCCTATCATTAAACATCATAAAGTGTTAGGATACCCAAGGAAACATAACAGCTATTATATTAGCAGTTATATTACATTGAGTAATGTATATTTTCCCCAATAATCACAATTTGTTATTTCATTATTTTTGGCATATTCCTTCTCTAAAATATTTTAATCAAACTAAATGCTGAATGATAAAATAAAATAATTTTACCAAGGTTTTCTAGTTTTGAATAATTATAACAATCAACTGAAACATACTTAATTATTTTCATAGAATCAAATTATAATTGATATATTAAGTTATTCTTTAAAACTTCAATATCAGGAGGTGAATCAAATAAAATAATAGAAAAATAAATATTTCAGACCAAGTAGTGAGGCAGCCGCTGCTCCAATTGAAACATATGTATGCCTCCTTTCATTCTTTGGCTTTTCAATATGCATCAATTGGTGCAGGGATCCTGAAGTGCTCAGGTATTGTGAATGAGACATTGTCTACTTCGACCATTCCTATTACTTCCCTTCGATTGAGTTGGTGAGGAAAATTGGAATCTGGAGAAACTTGTATCAGGAGTTCTGACCATAAAACTCCCAGTGGAATGATAGATATTTAGCATGCATTCTGCAACGTGACTACGGGTGCTGTCTGTACGAAGTTTGTACGTTCTCCCCATAACCTGCGTGGGTTTTCCCCGGGAGCTCCGGTTTCCTCCCACACTCCAAAAGACATCCAGGTTTGTAGGTTAATTGGCTTGGTAAAATTGTAAATTGTCCCTTGTGTGTGCAAGATGGTGTTAGTTTGCGGGAATTGCTGGTTGCTGCGGAATCGGTGGACCAAAGGGCTTTCCGCGCTGTACCTCTAAACTAAACGAAAAAATTAAATAAAAAGTGCAGTAAGATAGTTGTGATCAATCCTTTCTAATTTATATAGTTGTACTTCCGGTGGCGCTGGTGCCAGCAGCCTCCACCTACAGCCCGGTATCTTTTTGTTTTTTTGTTTATTTAGTTATGTAAAAGTGTGTTTTTTTGTGTTTTTTTTGTGTTTTGATGTGGGGGAAGAGGGTACGGTGCGGGGGATACCGTCCTTCAGCCGCTTCCTGGTGAAGACGCGACTATTATTCGAGTCGCGTCCTCGCCCCCCCCCCCCCAGCGGCCTACCTACTGGATTGGCGTGGCCTTTCCTGCTGGGATCGACCAGAGCTCCAGCAGCGGCGGGACAGCGCTGTAACATCGCGGGGCTGGCGATGCCTTACCGGGGATCGCCGTCTGGAGCCCGGAATGCTGGACCTGCGGCACCGACATCATGGAGCTGCGGTTTGCGGGTTTGCGGGCTCCCAACGCGGGCGGCGCTGATGGACAGCGCGGGGTCCTGTGACTCTGCCCGGCTCGGCCGCTGCGGACTCGGGAGCTGCGGACTCGGGAGCTGCGGACTCGGGAGCTGTGGGAGGCGGCTGATCTGGAGGTCCAGGCCGCTGAGGAGGAGGATTTTCACCGTCGGGGTTCGGCGTCGGCGTTCCACCGGCCCGGCGTGAGGGCCTGGGCATCGGGCCGCCCGGGGCGGCGACTGCGGGTGCTAGGAAGGCCTCGACCACAAGTGAACATCTGGGAAGAACGGAGGGGAGGCTGGCTGGACTATGGTGCCTTCCTCACCTTGGTGCCACTGTGTTATGTTGTGTCGTGGACTTTCAGTGTTTGTGCTTTTTTTTAATTTCTATTTTATTTTTAATATGTTTTATTATTTATTATTATTTATTTATTTTTATTTTTATGATACTGCCTGTAAGGGAAATTCATTTTGTTGTCTCTAACTGAGACAATGACAATAAATTTGAATACAATACAATACAATACAATTATTCAAATGCATGCAATGTGTCATATAACTGTTGTTCTGCCTATTTTGGGAATGACCAGAATTCAAAAAGAAAATGTTGAAGTTGCACAGTGATCATGATGCTTTGGTGCCTATATTTACTCTTTGTTGTATTTTGAGACAAAACATGCTGTGGATGCCTTCTGGAGAAAATGATCTGCCTCAAGCATTAGATAATAATAAGAACCAAGGCACAATTAGGGCTACTTGGCCAAAGCGGTGCAAAGGTATGAAAAAAGGTTATTCTGGAGTTGTGAAGGAAAACAAAACAAAAATGTTCAGTTTTAGAATGTATGATTTTGAAGAGTGAGAAGCTGGACGAGAAAATATTGTTTGAAAATAAATGCATCCAAACTGGTGATTTTATGGTATTCTTGCTGCTGTTAAGAACATTCTTGATTTCTTACATTGGCTTCTCCATTCATATTTAAAACAAATCCACAGACTTGTTTTGGGTTGGAATTTAATCCAACACCAATCTCATTTTAACTCCCCTCTCATTCTGAGCAACTGTACAATGTTGTACACTGACACATTCTGGACCACACCAACATGCTGGGGGCAATTCATTATAATTACTTAACTGATGAATCCTCACATCTTCAAGATGCGGGATGCGGGATGCAACCAGAGCCAGAAATTTAATTTGTTAAAATTAAAATTAAAATTGTTAGAAGTTTCCTCACTCATCTCTTGGTTATTCACGGAGTCTTTCAATGAAGTTCATCACAAACTGCAGAGGTTTTTTTTTCTCCATAGTACTGAATAATCCTTCGATTTGAATTCACTTTAGTAGCTTATAGTTGTGTTATATTTTTATATTTTAGCATGTTTTATTTCAACTTCCATTTTTTTAATAATATATTGCAGTTGTTAATTACTTGACATAGGTTACTTGCAATACTTTTCTACCAAAGCTTCCTCTCAATCTTTCTTTATCAAGTTCAAGTTCAAGTGAGTTTATTATCATGTGTCCCTGTATAGGACAATGAAATTCTTGCTTTGGTTCAGCACACAGAACATAGTAGGCATTTACTACAAAACAGATAAGTGTGACCATATACCATAATATAAATATATACACACATGAATAAATAAACTGATAAAGTGCAAATAACAGAAAATGGGTTATTAATAATCAGAGTTTTGTCCGGGCCAGGTTTGCTGTGGGGAAGTAGCTATTCCTGAACCTGGTTGTTGCAGTCTTCAGGCTCCTGTACCTTCTACCTGAGGTAGCAGGGAGATGAGTGTGTGGCCAGGATGGTGTGGGTCTTTGATGATACTGCCAGCCTTTTTGAGGCAGCGACTGCGATAAATCCCCTCAATGGAAGGAAGGTCAGAGCCGATGATGGACTGGGCAGTGTTTACTACTTTTTGTAGTCTTTTCCTCTCCAGGGCGCTCAAATTGCCGAACCAAGCCACGATGCAACCGGTCAGCATGCTCTCTACTCCTACTCCTTCCAAAGTCCACAATCAGTTCCTTGGTTTTGCTGGTGTTGAGGGCCAGGTTATTGCGCTGGCACCATATGGACAGTTGCTCGATTTCTCTTCTATACTCTGACTCATCCCCATCAGTGATACGCCCCACAACAGTGGTGTCGTCAGCGAACTTGATGATGGAGTTCGCACTGCGACTGGCTACGCAGTCATGAGTATAGAGTGAGTACAGCAGGGGGCTGAGCACGCAGCCTTGAGGTGCTCCCGTGCTGATTGTTATCGAGGCTGACACATTTCCACCAATACGAACAGACTGTGGTCTGTGAATGCCGAAGTCGAGGATCCAATTGCAGAGGGATGCGCAGAGACCCAGTTCTGCGAGTTTGGTAACCAGCTTGGAGGGGATGATTGTGTTAAATGCCGAGCTGTAATCGATGAATAACAGCCTGACATATGAGTTTTTGTTGTCCAAGTGGTCCAGAGCGGAGTGGAGGGCCAGGAAGATCGCATCCACCATTGATCTGTTGTGGCGGTAAGCGAACTGCAGTGGGTCCAGGTTTTTGTCGAGGTAGGAGTTGATTTGCTCCATGATCAACCTCTCAAAGCACTTCATCACCACCGGCGTTAGTGCCACTGGTCGATAGTCATTGAGGCACGTCACCTTACTCTTCTTGGGCACTGGTATAATTGATGCCCTTTTAAAGCAGGTGGGGACCTCAGACCTCAGAAGTGAGAGGTTGAAAATGTCCGTAAAAACTCCAGCCAGTTGGTCCGCACAGGTTTTTAGAACACGACCGGGTATACTATCAGGTCCAGGTGCTTTTCGGGGGATCACCCCTCTGAAGGATTTCCTGACGTCGGCCTCTGTGACTGAGACTGAAATGCCATCACAGCGAATGGGGGATCGGGAAGGCACATCAGTATTCTCCCTATCAAAGCGTGCGTAAAACGCATTGAGCTCGTCAGGGAGTGATGTTTCGCCGACATTCGAGCTGCCTCCTGGTTTCGCCTTGTAGGAGGTGATTGCATTCAGGCCCCGCCACAGCTGCTGAACATCTGTCTCATCCTCCAGTTTGGAGCAGAAGTCCCTTTTGGCCTTTTTGATGGCCTTACCAAGGTCGTATCTGGACTTCATGTAGGCCACTGTATCATTGGAAGTGAATGCCCTGTGTCTGGACTTCAGAAGAGTGCGGATCTCAAAGTTCATTAAAGGTTTCTGATTGGGAAACACTCGGAAGGTTTTTGTAGGGATGCAGTCCTCCACACATTTCTTTACGAAGTCCGTAACGACTGTGGCGTATTCGTTCAAGTCCGTTGCCGAGTCCTTGAACATTGCCCAGTCTACAGACTCCAAACAGTACTGGAGTTGTTCCTCTGCCCCCCCCCCCCCCGACCAGCTCAGTACTGTCCTCACTTCTGGGGGTGCGCTCTTCAACTGCTGCCTGTAGGCAGGAAGAAGCAACACCGCAGTATGGTCGGATTTACCGAAGTGAGGGCGAGGGATAGAACGATAGGCATTCTTAATGGTGGTGTAGCAGTGGTCGAGGGTGTTAGGTCCTCTGGTGCAGCAGGAGACATGTTGGTGGAAGTTAGGGAGTGATTTCTTTAGGTTTGCCTAATTGAAGTCCCCAGCAATGGTGGTAAATGCCTCGGGGTAAGACTTCTGGTGTTTGTTGACCATGGCGTGCAGCTCCTCCAGCGCCAGACGGACGTCTGCCTGGGTGGGATGTAGACCGCGGTCAGGATAATGGAGGTGAATTCCCTTGGGAGGTACAAGGGACGGCACTTCACCACCAGATGTTCGAGGTGTGGCGAGCAGGAGTTGGACAGGACTGCCACATCTGAGCACCACGCAGAGTTGACCATGAGGCAGACGCCCCCTCCTCTCCCTTTCCCAGATGCCAGGGTACGGTCCATACGGTGGATGGAGAAACCTTCAGGCTGGACCGCTGAGTCTGAGGAGCTGGGGGTGAGCCATGTCTCTGTGAAACAGAACACAGAGCATTCCCTCAGCCTTTGATAAAGCAGCCTTGCCCTTAAGTCCTCCACTTTGTTTTCAAGGGACTGTACGTTGGCCAGTAGGATAGTAGGGAGAGGGGGCCGAAGTCCCCTGCGCTTCATTCTGACCTGAAGTCCTGCCCGTCGGCCACGTTTCCGGACACAATGGAGGCCTCCCCTTTGTTTCCAGGTACTGTGCTTGCTGTACCTGCTGTTTCTGCGGACCTGCGCTGGAACGGGGATTCCCTCACAGACGGCAACTCCAGCTCCGTAACGAACGGGGGTTCCCTCAAAGTCGGCAGCTGCAGCTCCGTTGTTCCTGGAAGATCCAGCCCGTTGGCTCTGGGGATCATCCCGGGGTCTCCAGGTACCGTACCTGGGTTCCTCAGTCGGGTCGGGTGATTTCCAGCCAGCGTGGGAAAATTTAAAGTCCGGTCCAATATCATTGGATATACATCAAAATATAATAAAACTGATAATCTTACACCCTAAGAACCAATGGTGCCAAATTTACAGATATTTTATGTTAATACCTTGACTCAATTTAATTCAATTTTAATTAATTACATGGTAGTATTACATTGTTTTCGTTAACTCAATAAGTAATAAAAGACTGCGGGAACTGGAGGCTCTGGAGAGTTTCAAAGGAGTGTGGGAAACAGTGTTCCACATAGTTTAAATGGAACTGGGGAAATAGGTACTAACTACTTTTGGAGGGAATGAATGAGATGCTGCCAGAGTGAATTTTAAGGAAGTGCAGAAAACAGGGCTCCAGTGAGTTTACAGAGAACAGAAGAAACAGATTTCTGGTGATTTTGTAGGGAATGTAGGAAGTGAGGCTCCAGTAAATTTGGTAGGACTGTGGAAAATGAGGTTCGGGTGAATTTGGGTGAGTGTGGGAAACAGCATTGTGAGCCAAATGCTGAACTGTTGGGATTTCTGAACAAACAATTTTATGCTACTTGTACTGCTGGGACCAATGTGTCCTTCCCCCATGAGCTCAATGTATTTTGTGCATTGTCAAAGGATCTGGTGCACTCATGCCTATGGTCACTGGAGCAGATGTGAGATCGGCCTTCCTAAAGTAAAGTAAAGTATCCTTTATTGTCATTCAGACATTTCAGTCTGAATGAAATTATATACCTTGCAGTCATAACATAGAATAAAATAACAAAACACACAGTTAACACAGTTTAACATCCACAACAGTGAGTCTACCAGGCATCTCCTTGGAATGCAAAAGTCTTAAAGTCCTTGTCTCCTCCCTCCTCGTTCTCCCTCTGCGTTGAGGCGATCCAGGATTCCGATGTTGGGACCCTGCTGGGTGATGGTAAGTCCAACGGCCGCATCCGAGCTCCGCGAACGGGCTGGTTCGACCTCCGCGGCTTGGGGCGGTCGAAGCTGCCGCCCTCCAGTCCAGCGGGAGCTCCGAAGAACCGATCACCAACCTGGGACCTGCAAGCTCCCGACGTTGTCATCCACTGGGCCCGCAGCCGAGTCCACTGAGCCTGCGGCCGAGCCTCCGAAGTCGGGTCACAGCGCCACCACAGCCCCGAAGTTGGCCAGCCTCGCGTTGTAAAGTCCTGGCTCTGCTTCCGGAGCCTCGAGGTCGGTCCCAGTTGGAGGCCACCAGCTCCACGATTAGGCCTCAGCGCAGACCCAGACGGGGGATACGACAAAAAAAGAAAAGACAGACGGACTGCAGGTGAGCCGCAGCTGCTTGCGCTGCACCGCTACTTCCGGAATGTGAGTGAACCTGCAGAAAGGAATAGGCCTGGACAGCCTCGTAATTTAGATCTGTGTGGACTAGCTGGCAGGATTAACGGACATTTAAATCTCTCCCTACTCCATTCGTCTTTCTCACCTGCCTTACGAAGATCACTATCTTAATGAATACAATGCAGTGTAATGTCCACCATCAGAAAGTGCTGTAAAAAGCTAGTCAAGATCCACATTAACTCCAGCCTCCCAAACAGTTTTGATCCACAACTGTTCGGCAATCGTTGCAACAGGTACATGGCAGATGCCATCAACCTGGTCTTACATTCATCATTGGAACACTTGATAACAAGGACACCCACTTAATAACATCCTATTTATTGACTATGGCTCCACCTTCAGCACTATAATCCTAACCAAATTCATGTCTGCACTCCTGGACCTAGGTGTAAGCACCCCCCTCTGCAATTGGATCCTTGTCTTCCTGACTCATAGACCACAGTCAGAGACTTGCTAGAATGTGTTCTTGGCATCTTTGTATGATTCCTACACTCCCGGCTGTGTGGCCAAATTTACTCTTTAACTCCATTTACAAGTTTTCAGGACAGACTGTTGTAGAGGGACGGACCTTGACAATGACTACTGGAGAGAGTTAGGGAGCATTGTATCAATAGTAATCTCTCTCTCCGTGTCCCAGGCAGCATCAATATTGACAAGTCGAGATGGTCAAAAGCTACAAGTTCCTTGGTGTAAATATCATCAACAATTTGTCCAAACCAACTACTATGGCCCAAAAAGTACATTTATACCTCTTCTTCCTCAGAAGACTAAAGAAGTTTGGCGTGTCTCCAACGACTTACCAACATCTTGTGCACAGTAGAAAGAATCCTATCAGGATGCATAGCAACTCCCCTGGATGGCCTTTAGACCTTTAAACCTTCTTTAGACCTTTTCATTTCCAACTGCTGGCGGGACATCAAACGCCTCAACTTTTCCACTACTCCTTGCTTACTCTAACCTCTCCCCCCCTCCTGAATGTACAGCCCTCTGCAGATAATCAAACCCACTGACAAGGGAGGTGCTGTGGTAGTCTGGCATGCTGACCCCTACTGGACTGAGGTAATGCGACAACTCTCAGACACATCCTCCTACTTATCCTTGGACCATGACCCCCGCAGATGAGCACCAGACCTTAATCTCAAACACGATTACTGATTTCATTACTTCCGGCTCTCTACCCTCTAAAGCCTCCAACCTTTTCGTTCCCCAGCCCTGCAAGGCCCGATTTTATCTTCTCCCCAAAATCCACAAACAATGTCAGACCCATTGTTTCTGCTTGTTCATGTCCCACCGTATTAATTTCCACATACCTCACTCCATTCTATCCCCCTTGGTCCAATCCCTCCCTACCTATGTCCAAGACACCTCACACGCTCTTCGTCTCCTCAATGACTTCCGTTTCCCAGGCCCCCACTCCCTCATCTTTACTATGGATGTCCAGTCACTCTGCACCTCCATCCCCCAGTAGGATGGTCTTAAAGCCCTCCGTTTCTTCCTTGACCGAAGAACCAACCAAATTCTGTCTACCAATACTCTCCTTTGTCTCCTCCCACTTCCTCCAAATCTAAGGCGCAGCTATGGGCACACGCATGGGCCCCAGCTATGCCTGCCTCTTAGTTGGGTACGTCGAACAATCACTGTTCCAGGGATACACTGGCCCAATCCCCGAACTTTACCTCTGCTACATTGACGACTGCATTGGTGCTACCTCCTGCACCTATGCAGAATTCACTGACTTCATCAACTTCACCACCAATTTCCATCCGGCACTCAAATTCACTTGAACAATCTCTGACATCTCCCTACCGTTTCTAAATCTCACCGTCTCCATCACAGGAAACAGACTATTGACCGACACCTACTACAAACCATCTGACCCATATCTATCTGGGCTACACTTCATCCCACCCTCACCGTCTCCATCACAGGAAACAGATTATTGACCGACACCTACTACAAACCATCTGACCCATATCTATCTGGGCTACACTTCATCCCACCCTGCTTCCTGTAAAGACTCTATCCCCTACTCCCAATTCCTCCGTCTACGCTGCATCTGTGCCCAGGATTAAGTTTTCCATATCAGGGCGTCGGAGATGTCCTCATTCTTTAGGTAACGGGGGTTCCCGTCTTCCATTACAGATGAGGCTCTCACTAGGGTCTCCTCAATATCCCGCAGCTCTGCTCTTGCTCCCCCTCCCCCCCATTTGTAACAAGGACAGAGCCCCTTGTCCTCACCTTCCACCCCATGAGCCGTCACATCTATATATTACTAAAAGTCTGTTCTTGACTGGTTTTGGCCATCTGTGCTGCGATTTCCGAGAGAACGCCGCCACCTACGGCCGTCATTTTTGGCCACCTTGCTCAGAGCCCCCCTCCGCCACATGTGTGCTGAGGATTTTTCCCGTCGACTAAAAATTAGAGATATTAATGTTTTTACGAAATTCACCATTCTCTCTGCTGCCCCCGCTGGCGGCAGAGGGGAGGGACTATAAAACCAGGAAGTGGTGTGCCACACAGTCTCTTCAAGATGGAGGAAGGCAGAGGGTCACGTTTCTCTGAGCTGTGAATAACACTGAACACATGTCTACTCAAATGTAAGTGCCCTTAGTGGTTCTAAAATGCTTGCAGAATGTGTCTATTGGTTCTAAAGCTTGCAAAAAAGTGTCTATTGGTTCTAAAACTTGCAAAAAAAAAGTCTATTGGTTCTAAAGCTTGCAAAAAAAGTTATTGATTCTAAAGCTTGCAAAACAATTGTGTATTGGTTCTAAAACTTGCAAAAGAAATGTCTATTGGTTCTAAAGCTTGCAAAAAGTGCCTGTATTGGTTCTAAAGCTTGTAAAAAAATGTCTATTGGTTCTAAAGCTTGCAAAAAAATGTCTATTGGTTCTAAAGCTTGCAAAAAAATGCCTATTGGTTCTAAAGCTTGCAAAAAATGTCTCTATTGGTTCTAAAGCTTGCAAAAAAAATGTCTATTGTTTCTACAGCTTGCAAAAAAAATGTCTATTGGTTCTAAAATGCTTGGCTTGGCTTGGCTTGGCTTGGGTGTGTCTTGAAATTGAAAGGCACTACTTACTGCAAATGGCGGCATGAGTTGAAAGGCACTACTTACTGCAAATGGTGGCTTGGGAGCTTTGGCTTGAAGTTGAAAGGCACTACTTACTGCAAATGGTGGCTTGGGTGTGGCTTGGGTGTGGCTTGAAGTTGAAAGACACCACTTACTGCAAATGGTGGCATGAAGTTGAAAGGCACAACTTACTGCAAATGGTGGATTGGTTGCTTTGGCTTGAAGTTGAAAGGCACTACTTACTGCAAATGGTGGCTTGGGAGCTTTGACTTGAAGTTAAAAGGCACTACTTACTGCAAATGGGGGGGCATCGGTGCATTGGCTTGAAGTTGAAAGGCACTACTTACTGCAAATTGTGGCTTGAAGTTGAAAGACACTACTTACTGCAAATGGTGGCATGAAGTTGAAAGGCACTACTTACTGCAAATGGTGGCTTGGGAGCTTTGACTTGAAGTTGAAAGGCACTACTTACTGCAAATGATGGCTTGGGTGTGGCTTGAAGTTGAAAGGCACTACTTACTGCAGATGGTGGCTTGGGTGCAATGGCTTGAAGTTAAAATGCATTACTTACTGCAAATGGGGGCGTGGGTGCATTGGCTTGAAGTTGAAAAGCACTAGTTACTGCAAATGGAGGCTTGGGAGCTTTGGCTTGAAGTTGAAAGGCACTATTACAGCAAATGGTGGCTTGGTTGCTTTGGCTTGAAGTTGAAAGGCACTACTTACTGCAAATGGTAGCTTGCGTGTGGATTGAAGTTGAAAGACACCACTTACTGCAAATGGTGGCATGAAGTTGAAAGGCACTAACTGCAAATTGTGGCTTGGTTGCTTTGGCTTGAAGTTGAAAGGCACTACTTACTGCAAATGGTGGCTTGGGAGCTTTGACGAAGTTGAAAGGCACTACTTACTGCAAATGATGGCTTGGATGTGGCTTGAAGTCGAAAGGCACTACTTACTGCAGATGGTGGCTTGGGTGCAATGGCGAAGTTAAAAGGCACTACTTACTACAAATTGTGGCTTGAAGTTGAAAGGCACTACTTACTGCAAATGGTGGCTTGGGAGCATTGGCTTGAAGTTGAAAGCATCTGGATAAACAGGGTCTGGTTAGGAACAGTCAACATGGATTTGTGCCTGGAAGGTCATGTTTGGCTAATCTTCTTGAATTTTTTGAAGAGGTTACTAGGGAAATTGATGAGGGTAAAGCAGTGGATGTTGTCTATATGGACTTTAGTAAGGCCTTTGACAAGGTTCCTCATGGAAGGTTGGTTAAGAAGGTTCAACTGTTGGGTATATATGCAGGAGTAGCAAGATGGATTCAACAGTGGTTGAATGGGAGAAGCCAGAGGGTAATGGTGGATGGCTGTTTGTCGGGTTGGAGGCAGGTGACTAGTGGGGTGCCTCAGGGATCTGTGTTGGGTCCTTTGTTGTTTGTCATGTACATCAATGATCTGGATGAAGGTGTGGTAAATTGGATTAGTAAGTATGCAGATGATACCAAGATAGGGGGTGTTGTGGATAATGAAGAGGATTTCCAAAGTCTACAGAGTGATTTAGGCCATTTGGAAAAATGGGCTGAAAGATGGCAGATGGAGTTTAATGCTGATAAATGTGAGGTGCTACATCTTGGCAGGACAAATCAAAATAGGACGTACATGATAAATGGTAGGGACTTGAAGAATACAGTTGAACAGAGGGATCTGGGAATAACCGTGCATAGTTCCTTGAAGGTGGAATCTCATATAAATAGGGTGGTAAAGAAAGCTTTTGGTATGCTAGCCTTTATAAATCAGAGCATTGAGTATAGAAGCTGGGATGTAATGTTAAAATTGTACAAGGCATTGGTGAGACCAAATCTGGAGTATGGTGTACAATTTTGGTCGCCCAATTATAGGAAGGATGTCAACAAAAAAGAGAGAGTACAGAGGAGATTTACTAGAATGTTCCCTGGGTTTCAACAACTAAGTTACAGAGATAGGTTGAATAAGTTAGGTCTTTATTCTCTGGAGCGCAGAAGGTTAAGGGGGGAATTGATAGAGGTCTTTAAAATGATGAGAGAGATAGACAGAGTTGATGTGGACAAGCTTTTCCCTTTGAGAATAGGGAAGATTCAAACGAGAGGACATGACTTCAGAATTAAGGGACAGAAGTTTAGGAGTAACATGAGGGGGAACTTCTTTACTCAGAGAGTGGTAGCAGTGTGGAATGAGCTTCCAGTGGAAGTGGAGGAGTTCAGTTGGTATCATTTAAAAATAAATTGGATAGGCATATGGATGAGAAGGGAATGGAGTGTTATGGTATGAGTGCAGGCAGGTGGGACTAAGGGAAAAAAGTTGTTCGGCACGGACTTGTAGGGCCGAGATGGCCTGTTTCCGTGCTGTAATTGTTATATGGTTATATGGTTGTATGGAAAGGCACTACTTACTGCAAATGGTGGCTTGGTTGCTTTGGCTTGAAGTTGAAAGGCACTACTTCACACTGTGTTTTTGATTTTCTGTTTTTGGATTGAATTCTGTTTTTAATTTGTGTCATTGTGATGTCTTTAATTACTTGTTTTACTCCGATTATATGTTTTTATTCCGATTACTATGTAAGGTGTCCTTGAGATTTTGTATGAAAGGCGCCCATTAAATATAAAATTTATTATTATTATTTACTTACTGCAAATGGTGGCTTGGGAGCTTTGGCTTGAAGTAGAAAAGGCACTACTTACTGCAAATTGTGGCTTGGGTGCTTTGGCTTGAAGTTGAAAGGCACTACTTACTGCAAATGGTGGCATGAGGTTGACAGGCACTACTTACTGCAAATGGTGGCTTGGGTGCATTGGCTTGAAGTTGAAAGGCACTATTTACTGCTAATGGTAGCATGAAGTTGAAAGGCACTATTACTGCAAATTGTGGCTTGGATGCAATGGCTTGAAGTTAAAAGGCATTACTTACTGCAAATGGTGGCTTGGGTGCTTTGGCTTGAAGTTAAAAGGCACTACTGTAAATGCACTTACTTCCTGTTTGTACTGTATATTGATTTTAGATAAAACGCTACCACTTACGGCTGTGATTTTTGGCCATCTTAGTCCCCCTCCGCTGAGCAGGTGCAGAGAATTCTTCCCATCAATGAAAAATAAAAGTGTTATTAGTTTTTTTTTAAATGTTGAGAATCTCTCTCCTGTCAATCACTCCATGAAAGCTACCCCTTTTCCGGTGGGGGGGGGGAGGGGTTATAAAACCCAGAAATGTGGGTATGGCTCAGTCTCTGCAAGATGGAGGAGGGAGAGGTCACGACTCGCTGTCTTTAGTGGCTTTGTACCCTACTTCAAATGGTATGAAACTGCACTTGAATTTGGTGGCCTTGCACCCTGCTATAAGTGGTAAGAAACTGCACTTGAATTTGGTGGCCTTATACCCTGCTTGAAATAGAATTTCAAGGATTAGCCGTGAGTCAACTTCCAGCCCACCAGCCGTGAGTGAGTGAGTTGCCAGCACAACAGGCTTGATTGACTGAGACGCCAGCCCAAGAATCCATTTGGCGCACAATTTACATACTAGCCCTCTGGAAACCAGTCACTTCAGCCCACAACACCCATACTAGCGCTCCAGAAAGCACCCCCCCCCCCCCCAACTGGCCACCAATATTAGAATTGGTGGAGAGGTGGAATATTGCGTTGGATGACCAGCCATCCTGTGTGATGCTGGGACCCAACGGGTCCCACTTAGTCTAGTACAGAATATAATCACTACTGGCCACTTCTTCCCATCTCTACCCCTTTCTGCTTTCTGCAGAGACCGTTCCTTCCGAAACTCTGGTCAACTAGTCCAAACCAAACCACCCCCTCCCCAGGTACTTTCCCCTGCAACCGCAGGAGATGCAAAACCTGTCCCTTTACCTCCCCCCTCGACTACATCCGAAGACAAACAGTCTTACCAGGTGAGGCAGAGGTTCACTTGCACCTTCTCCAACCTCATCTACTATATCCGCTGTTCCAGGTGTCAACCTCTCTACATCGGCAAGACCATGCACAGGCTCGGCGATCGTTTCGCTGAACACCTCCGCTCAGTCCGTCTTAACTTTCCCAGTTGCTCAGCACTTCAACTCCTCCTCCCATTCCCGATCTGACCTTTCTGTCCTGGGCCTCCTCCTTTGTCAGAGTGAGGCCCAGTGCAAATTGGAGGAACAGCACCTGATATTTCGCTTCGAAAGTTTGCACCCCAGCGGTATGAACATTGACTTCTCTAACTTCAAATAGACCTTGCTTTCCCTCTATTTCCCCCCCTTCCCAGTTCTCCCACCAGTCTTACTGTCTCCGACTACATTCTATCTTTAACCCGCCCACTCTCCTGACATCAATCTGAAGAAGGGTCTCGACCTGAAATGGCGTCAAGTTGGGAAAAGGGGAAGTACAACGGGATCTGGGGGTCCTTGTTCATCAGTCTATGAAAGTAAGCAGGTACACAAAAAAATGCTGGAGAAAATCAGCGGGTGCAGCAGCATCTATGGAGCGAAAGAAATAGGCAACGTTTTGGGCTGAAACCCTTCTGAAGAAGACTGATGGGGGGTGGTGGGGAGAAGAAAGGAAAAAGGAGGAGGAGGATCCCGAGGGCTGAGGGATGGGAGGAGACAGCCCAAGGGCTGGGGCAGGGGAGGAGACAGCAAGGGCTAACAAAATTGGGAGAATTCAATGTTCATGCCCGCAGGATGGAGACTCCCCAAGCGGAATATGAGGTACTGTTCCTCCAATTTCCGGTGTTGCTCGCTCTGGCCATGGAGGAGACCCAGGACAGAGAGGTCGGATGAGGAATGGGAGGGGGAGTTGAAGTGCTGAGCCACCGGGTGGTCAGCTTGGTTATTGTGGACCGAGTGGAGGTGTTCGGCGAAGCGATCGCCCAGCCTCCGCTTGGTCTCACTGATGTAGATCAGCTGACATCTAGAGCAGCGGATGCAATAGATGAGGTTGGAGGAGATGCAGGTGAATCTCTGTCGCACTTGGAACGACTGCTTGGGTCCTTGAATGGAGTCGAGGGGGGAGGTAAAGGGACAAGTGTTGCATCTCTTGCAACATCTCTTGCAAAGTAAGCATGCAGGTACAGCAGGCAGTGAAGAAAGCGAATGGCAGGTTGGCCTTTATAACAAGCGGAATTGAATTTAGGCTTAAAGAGGTCCTTCTGCAGTTGTACAGAGCCCTAGTGAGACCACACCTGGAGTATTGTGTGCAGTTTTGGTCCCCTAATTTGAGGAAGGACATTCTTGCTATTGAGGCAGTGCAGCATAGGTTTACAAGGTTAATTCCGAGATGGCTGGTCTGTCATATGCTGAGAGAATGGAGCAGCTGGGCTTGTACACTCTGGAGTTTAGAAGGATGAGAGGGTATCTCATTGAAACGTATAAGATTGTTAAGGGTTTGGACACGCTAGAGGCCGGAAACATGTTCCCGATGTTGGGGGAGACCAGAACCAGGGGCCACAGTTTAAGAATAAGGAGTAAGCCATTTAGAACGGAGACGAGGAAACACTTTTTCTCACAGAAAGTGGTGAGTGTGGAATTCTCTGCCTCAGAGGGTGGTGGAGGCCGGTTCTCTGGATGTTTTCAAGAGAGAGCTAGATAGGGCTCTTAAAAATAGCGGCTTCAGGGGATATGGGGAGAAGGCAGGAATGGGGTACTGATTGGGGATGATCAGCCATGATCATATTGAATGGCGATGCTGGCTCGAAGGGCTGAAGGGCTGACTCCACCTAGAACTCGCGCTGCCTCAGGAAAGTAAGTATCAGAATCAAGGACCATTTTCACCTCAAACATTCTCTCTTCTCTCCTCTTCTGTTGGACAGAAAATGCTAAAACTTGAAAGCATGCACGACCAAATTCAGGAATATTTTTTCCTCACTGCTATTATACCATCGAACAGTCCTCTCATAAGCTGGGAGGGGTGGGAGATTGCAACCTTCAAGTGGTCCACCCTGTTTCGACGTATGCAATCAATCTGGCGTGCACAAACAGAAGATCAAACAGAACAAGTTGTCTTACAACTTTAGGCTGTGCACACCATACGCAAGAAGAAGATAAGCTGGGATGTAGTTCTGATCTCCCAACCTACACTTTTAAAAATCTGCATTTCCTCTAGCTGTAATGTTATAACCCTGTAACATTGTATCCTGCACTGGTATTTTTCTCTTTGCACTACCTGTTGCACTTGTGAATTGCTTAATTATACTTGTATATATTGTGATTTGACTGGATAGCATGCAAAGTTTTGACTAAATCTCAGTCTCTGTGACAATAATAAACCAACGAATATCAACATTTTTCAGGCCTGTAAAATGGTCTCTATAAAAGTAAAAAATCGTCCTTCAACCCAGAAATGCTCTGAACTCTCACCATTTTCTTTTCTCTGGATTACCTATGTATGTTCTGCCTTGAGACACAAGAAATCTTATAATATACAGGAAAATAAATTTGAATCTCATTGTACAATGACCCGATTTATTGAAAATTGGCAATTGCTATTCAGATAATTGTCCTCAATAGCTTTTTCATGATTAAGTATCTGGATTTTCTATTTAAATAATTTTTTTCTAATTATAAATACCTGTGTCATTTAGTATGTCACAAAATAGCATTAATCACCGAGTGGATTTTCTTTGGACAGGACAATCAAGATCCCTGACTCCGTGGACGGTCTTGGATTTCAGATTCGAGGATTTGGTCCATCAGTTGTCCATGCTATTGGCAGAGGTAACAAGATTTTTTGCCAGACATGTTTAACACCAGCTACTTACATGCACCTGGCTGACAGCTGGATCCTGGGGTGGATTATCTCAGTTACTGTTTTAAACCGGCCTCATTGTGCACTGGTGTGTACTTTTTGCAATGGATCGCACTGAATGTTTCACTTCAAATGTTGTACTAATGTAACTTGTAATTTATGTTCCTTGGATGTACTGTCTCAACCCACATATTTATTGGTCATTAAATTTTCAATGGTGAATAGTGAACATCATGAATAGTGAAAGGCTTGGATAGAATTGATGTGGAGAGGATGTTTCCACTAGTGGGATAGTCTCGGACTAGAGGTCAGAGCCTCAGAATTAAAGGACGTTCTTTTAGGAACGAGATGAGGAGCAATTTATTTTCTCAGAATGTGGTGAAACTGTGGAATTCTTTGCAACAGAAGGCTGTGGAGGCAAAGTCAGTGGATATATTTAAGGCAGAGATAGATAGATTCTTGATTAGTACGGGTGTCAGAGATTATGGGGAGAAGGCAGGAGAATGGGGTTAGGAGGGAGAGATAGATCAGCCATGACTGAATGGCAGAGCCGACTTGATGGGTCGAATGGCCTAATTCTATACCTATCACATGATCTTCAAAGACAAATTATAATTTCAAAAACACTGAACACTCCACATATGTAAGCTTATTTCTTTCAAAAGATGTGTCACTTTTACCATGTTACATATTTTCACATAATTAATGTTTCTTAACAAGAAAAACAGAAGTTGCTTTTAGGAAGCTCCTGGTAGCATATGGCCATTGCTGGTAAGTCCGATTTAAGCATTATTTGGCTGATGTTAGTTGTGCAGGAGACAATTTGGTCGACTGGACAGGTACTGGGTGGGCTTTGCAAGCAGAGTACCTCATGACCATTTTTCTGCAAATTTCAATTGTCTCAGGGTTCACTGAAGACACGCCTCCCAGCAATCTGTTCCAAGGCTGGGTTTGAGGGCAAGATATCCATTGGCCATGGCACATTTGTGCTAGAATTATAGTTGGGGGTTGGGTGAAAGTAAAGCATTTAATGCTAATTGCATTCGGGGGGGGCGGGGTGGTGTGGAGTAACATAGGAATATTGAGAGACATCTTGGATCTTTGTTGTGGTGGTCAGTGGTGGGTGTGGGTGTCGAGAGCTGGCGTTGAGGATTGGGACCAAATGGCATACATGAGGAATGTAGGTTGTTGTTCAAATTCATAATTGAAAATCATACTGGATTGTTGAGGCAGTTGGCAGGATTTGGGAAGAGTGGAAGATCGTGGTCTGGGTCTGCTGGCAAGATTGTGGTATTGGCAGATGAAATGTTATGACATGATTCTTGAATGATTGTGACATTATGTGGAGGGGATATTTGGATATTGGGATTAGGTGAATAAAGGTCTTAACTGACTGGGTTGTGGGTCCAACCCAGTGTTAGGAAGATCAGTTTTCCGGCATAGGAATGGACCCAAACTCCAGTATGGTGGGAATTCCCCACAATGATTACTTCAAACACAATCTGGTCCGAGTTCCTTTGCCATGGTCCAAACAGATATTGAATACAAATTAATGTTATTGTGTAAGCTACTGATGTGGAAATTGTGTTCAAAAGGGAACTGCAGATGCTGGAATATCGAAGGTACACAAAATTGCTGGGGAAACTCAGCGGGTGCAGCAGCATCTATGGAGCGAAGGAAATAAGCGACGTTTCGGGCCGAAACCCTTCTTCAGACTGATGGGGGGTGGGGAAAGAAAGAAGGAAAAGGGGAGGAGGAGGAGGAGCCCGAGGGCGGATGGATGGGAGGGTGGGAGGAGACAGCTAGAGGGTTAAGGAAGGGGAGGAGACAGCACGGGCTAGCCAAATTGGGAGAATTCAATGTTAATGCCATAAGGACGCAAGGTCC
This sequence comes from Amblyraja radiata, assembly GCF_010909765.2. Taxonomy (NCBI): domain Eukaryota; kingdom Metazoa; phylum Chordata; class Chondrichthyes; order Rajiformes; family Rajidae; genus Amblyraja; species Amblyraja radiata. The sequence goes on along the minus strand of NC_045959.1, from coordinate 48,871,986 downwards.
CCAGACGGAATATGAGGTGCTGTTCCTCCAATTTCCGCTGTTGCTCACTCTGGCAATGGAGGAGACCCAGGACAGAGAGGTCGGATTGGGAATGGGAGGGGGAGTTGAAGTGCTGAGCCACCGGGAGGTCAGGTAGGTTATTGCGGACTGAGCGGAGGTGTTCGGCGAAACGATCGCCCAACCTGCGCTTGGTCTCACCGATGTAAATCAGCTGACATCTAGAGCAGCGGATGCAGTAAATGAGGTTGGAGGAGATACAGGTGAACCTTTGTCGCACCTGTAACGACTGCTTGGGACCTTGAATGGAGTCGAGGGGGGAGGTGAAGGGACAGGTGTTGCATTTCTTGCGGTTGCAACGGAAAGTGCCCGGGGAGGGGGTGGTGCGGGAGGGAAGGGAAGAATTGACGAGGGAGTTGCGGAGGGAGCGGTCTTTGCGGAAGGCAGACATGGGGGGAGATGGGAAGGTGTGGCGAGTGGTGGGGTCACGTTGGAGGTGGCGGAAATGGCGGAGGATTATGTGTTGTATTTGCCGGCTGGTGGGGTGAAAGGTGAGGACCAGAGGGACTCTGCCCTTGTTGCGTGTGCGGGGATGGGGAGAGAGAGCACTGTTACGGGGTATGGATGAGACCCTGGTTATGAGCCTCATAAATTTATGACTTGAAGCTAAATGAACTGGAAGTAGGAGTATTTTCAATTCACTCTCATTAAAGAAACAATTTTTAATTACAGAATGCAGAAAGAAAACTAACAGTGTTAGGCAATTGCATTTCGAGGCATTTATGTGTTATTCTTTATGAGAAACTGAAAAAAAAACTTTGTGGAGGAGAGATAAAAAATTTAGGTTGAATTCAAATTTCTCATCCTGGAATATTTTGACTTGAGGGAAGATTGTTCCCAACTAAGTCATGACTGAGATGATTAAGGAAGAGGATGTTCTCTCCCCAAAGTTTCTTGACAGACTATTTGAAACCTGTCCTTTTGAAATCTCCAGTATTATTCTGGCCTATATTATTTTCTCTAACAGTTTGAATGAATACCTGATAACCCTGGAAGAATACTGGTCAATCTTCTTTGCACCCTCTCAAAAGCCTCCACATCCTTCCTGCAATGGCTGATCAGATCTGTACACAAAACTCCAAAAGTTCTATTTGGCCGGAACATAACTGGGAGCACCAGTGAAGAGAACTATGAAATGCTGCTGGAGGGACAGGAGTTGCTGAAGAGCATTAATGGGACTGCTTCCATTTGGTGGACTGGGCCACATTCAAGAATTTTGTTAGTGGACCCGATGAGTATGTTACAGCCATTACCAAACTCATGCAGAAATGTGTGGATGAGTTGATATGTGCGAATCAATTCCTGCGTCAGAAATGACTTGGATCCACTTCAATTTGCTTTTCTTCAAAAACAGATTCACATCAGATTCTATCTCACGTTTCCCTTTCCCCCCTGACTCTCAGTCTGAAGAAGGGTCTCAACCCGAAACGTCACCTATTCTTTTTCTCCATCGATGCTGCCTGACCCGCTGAGTTATTCCAGCTTTTTGTGTATATCATTGGCTCTCCACTCAGCCCTGGGCCATCTGGATAATCAAAATACATACTGCTGTTGGATCGACTATTTTTCAGTATTCAACACAAATATCTCTTCCAACCACATTACCAAGCTCCAAGTCCTGGACCTCTGTATCTCCCTTTGCAACTGGTGCTTTACTTCCTCAACAGCAGACCTCAATCAGTGCAGATCAGTCACAACATCTCCTCACTGATTATGAATACAGTGTGTACTTAGCCCCCTGGTCTACTCTCTTTATGCCTAATAATAACCAATGGCTAAGCAGAGCTCCAGTGCCGCCTACAGATTTGTGGGCAACATCATTCTTGTTGGCCTGATCATGGGTAGTGGTGAGTCGGCATGCAGGAGAGCGATTGAACAGCTGGTTGAGTGGTGCCACAACGAGAACAACAACAACAACAACCCTACTCTTACAATGCCAACAAAATCAAATAAACTAATCGTTGACTTCAGAAAGGGGAAGTCAGAAGACAAGTCAGTCTGAAGAAGGGTTTCGGCCCGAAGCATTACCTATTTCCTTCGCTCCATAGATGCTGCTGCACCCGCTGAGTTTCTCCAGCATTTTTGTGTACCTGTCAGAAGACAATTTCAGCTTTTACCAAATGCAGACTGGACGATCGTTTCGCTGAATACCTTCACTCAGTCCACCTTGGCCGGAACGATCTCCAGGTTACCAAACACTTTAAGTCGGCTTCCCATTCCCATACTGACTTTTCTGTCCTGAGCCGCCTCCATTGTGAGGGTGAGGCTGCACACAAATTGGAGGAATAGCACCTTATATTACAGTGGCTTGCAAAAGTATTCATACCCCGTGAACTTTTCCACATTTTGTCACGTTACAACCACAAACATAAATGTATTTTATTGGGATTTTATGTGATAGACCAACACAAAGTGGCGCATAATTGTGAAGTGGAAGGAAAATTACACATGGTTTTCAAATTTTTTTACAAATAAAAAACTGAAAAGTGTGGCGTGCAAAAGTATTCAGCCCCCTTTACTCTGATACCCCTAAATAAAATCCAGTGCAACCAATTGCCTTCAGAAGTCACCTAATTAGTAAATAGAGCACTTGTGTATAATCTAATCTCAGTATAAATACAGCTGTTCTGTGAAGGCCTCAGAGGTTTGTTAGAGAACATTAGTGAACAAACAGCATCATGAAGCCCAAGGAACACACCAGACAGGTCAGGGATAAAGTTGTGGAGAAGTTTAAAGCAGGGTTAGGTTATAAAAAATATCCCAAGCTTTGAACATCTCACGGAGCACTGTTCAATCCATCATCCGAAAATGGAAAGAGTATGGCACAACTGCAAACCTACCAAGACATGGCCGTCCACCTAAACTGACAGGCCGGGCAAGGAGAGCATTGATCAGAGAAGCAGCCAAGAGGGCCATGGTAACTCTGGAGGAGCTGCAGAGATCCACAGCTCAGGTGGGAGAATCTGTCCACAGGACAACTATTAGTCGTGCACTCCACAAATCAGGCCTTTATGGAAGAGTGGCAAGAAGAAAGCCATTGTTGAAAAAAAGCCATAAGAAGTCCCGTTTGCAGTTTTCCACAAGCCATGTGGGGGACACAGCAAACATGTGGAGGAAGGTGCTCTGGTCAGATGAGACCAAAATTGAAGTTTTTGGCCTAAATGCAAAATGCTATGTGTGGCGGAAAACTAACACTGCACATCACCCTGAACATACCATCCCCACTGTGAAACATGGTGGTGGCAGCATCATGCTGTGGGGATGCTTTTCTTCAGCAGGGACAGGGAAGCTGGTAAGAGTTGATGGGAAGATGGATGGAGCCAAATACAGGGCAATCTTGGAAGAAAACCTGTTAGAGTCTGCAAAAGACTTGAGACTGGGGCGGAGGTTCACCTTCCAGCAGGACAACGACCCTAAACATACAGCCAGAGCTACAATGGAATGGTTTAGATCAAAGCATATTCATGTGTTAGAATGGCCCAGTCAAAGTCCAGACCTAAATCCAATTGAGAATCTCTGGCAAGACTTGAAAATTGCTGTTCACAGACGCTCTCCATCCAATCTGACTGAGCTTGAGCTATTTTGCAAAGAAGAATGGGCAAAGATTTCAGTCTCTAGATGTGCAAAGCTGGTAGAGACATACCCCAAAAGACTTGCAGCTGTAATTACAGCGAAAGGTGGTTCTACAAAGTATTGACTCAGGGGGGCTGAATACTTTTGCACGCCACACTTTTCAGTTTTTTATTTGTAAAAAAATTTGAAAACCATGTATCATTTTCCTTCCACTTCACAATATGCACCACTTTGTGTTGGTCTATCACATAAAATCCCAATAAAATACATTTACGTTTGTGGTTGTAACGTGACAAAATGTGGAAAAGTTCAAGGGGTATGAAAACTTTTGCAAGCCACTGTATGTTTGGGCAGCTTACAACCCAGCGTTATGAATATTGATTTCTCTAACTTAAAGTAACCCTTGAATCTCCTCTATCTCCGACCCTCCCGTTACGCTCGTCATCTTACTAGTTTCACAGTTGTCCTGTTAAATATCACTGTATAACTTGTTGACACCTACTCCACAGCCAACCACGGACCATTGTGGGCTCCACCGCTCCTCGATCATTGGTGCTTTTTGCAAAACTTTCATTGTTTTTTTTCTATAGCTCTCTATATTACCATCTATATGTCTGATTTCCATTTCTCCTGACGACTCTCTTTCTGAAGAAGGGTTTCAATCTGAAACATCACCTATTCCTTTTCTCTGGAGATGCTGCCTGACCCGCTGAGTTGCTCCAGCTTTTTGTGTCTATTGTCAGATTTCATTGGTGGGTTGGCGATGGAAAGAGTTAGCAGCTTCAAATTCCTGGACATAAAGATATTGGATGACCTTTCCTGAGCCTAGTACATAGATAGAATCATAAAGAAGGTTTGCCAGCATGTCTACTTTCTCAGAAGTTTAAACAGATTTGTCAAGTCACCAACCTTCCTCGGAAACACAAACTTTCTCAGCAGCACAGTAAAAAGTACTGGCATTTTAAACACACAGGTATGCAAGAGTCTTCAGGGAGTAGTGACTGCTCAATCCATCTCAAGCACAGCCCATTCCACCATTGAATAATCTACATGAGGAGCTGCCTCAAGAAGGCGGCATCTATTATCAAGGATCCCTACCACCTGAGCTGGCTTCGAGCGGGAGGTACAGATGCCTGGGAAAGCTGCCTACCTACAACCATCGAGTTCTTGCCACCTGCTCAACCCCTAATCCTACCTTTATCACCTCTTGCACTATCATGTTTCCTAATTGAATTTTGCATGTATTGTCTTGTTTTTGCAGTATTTTTCTTTTCACTGTCATGTAGAATATATGTGTAACTTATATGTAATTTGTATATCTTTTATGTTTTTGTGTATTGGCTCAGTCAATATGCCTGTGATGCTGCTGTAAGTAGATTTTTATTGTACCTGTACATACGTACGTGCATATGACCATAAATTTAAATAGACTTGACAAAGTCATGTTGGCCATCCCTGATTATCCCTGCCTTTCCAAATGGACATGTATCATATTCTATGGGATTTTTTCCTGACATTTCCTACCACTCATTGGCCTGTAGTTACCCAACTCATCATTACTGCCGGTCTTAAATATAAAACCAACATTAGTTATCCACCGGTAGACACAAAATGCTGGAGTAACTCAGCGGGACAGGCATCCAGCATTCTTCTCGTACCTCAACTGTGCTCTGTGTTAACAAAGATGCAAAGATCTCCGGGGCCCCAACAATCTACTTCCTTGCTTCCCATAGCAACCCGTGTTCGATATAATCAGGTTATAAACCTGATTATCAGATTAACCTGGGGATTTGCTGATCATTATGTCTTGCATGAAAAATAACATCATCAACTTCTTAATAAATCTCGACCATCATTGCGATCATTATTAATGTTCCTTTCTATTATCTCAATCTACGTAGGATTTTTGTAATCTTGTGTATATTTCTCCAGAATTTCTACTTTATCCGTTTAATGCAACCTGGTGTTTCAGTGCTTCCTTGTGAATTCGATGCCAGTAGCCTTATTGCTTACACTTGCTAATGAAAATGCTAGAGTGGAATATGGTAATATATCCAAGATGTAATAAGCTATTTGTTCTACCATTGATATAAATGGTGCATACATTTTTAATTAACCAGTCCATTGTATTGGACTGTATTTAACTTGGGCATTATTGCCATTTTATTATTGATGAAATAATGAGGCTTAAACTTGCATAATATTGCATTATCCACCACTAATGCACAAAATAACAAAATTGATATTGTACTTTAAGTTTTCTGATGGTCTTTTTATGTGACGTAGGAACTGTGGCAGCGGGAGCTGGTCTGCACCCTGGCCAATGTATCATCAAAGTAAATGGGATCAACGTAAACAAAGAAAGTCATGCAAGTGTGATAGCACATGTCACAGCATGTCGGAAATACAAGCGCCCTTCACAGGTAAACACGTGACTTTTTGGACAGTTAGGTTTGAAGTTACTGAAAATTAAGGTTTTGTGCATTTAACATAGGATTTCTTTATCAAGAAAAAGGAGGGTTCACAAAGTGGCAAGGGCTGGTGGTTGGCCAGAGGACTCTGAGGTTTTAGAGTCTAACACAAAAAAAAGACTAAAGTTCACAAGAAGTGAGAAAATTGAATTTGAGAAAAAACATTTTGTTTCTGTGGTTACCTAAATAGGAAGAAGGTGGGTAGGTAGTTGCGGGACCGCTAGAGACCAAGACTGGTGAATTAAAAAGAGGAGACAAAAAACAGCAGATATAATAAATCAATTTAATTGCATCAGTTTTCACCATGGATGATGCTGCAAATATCCCTGAGATAACAGCTGGGCTAATTTCAAATAAATTCCGGGAAGGCACTAGCAAATTGAAAACACCTTACCAGATTCACTTGTACAAAAAGGGAAGAATGCAGATGATTGGGTAACTAAATGCCATTTGTATAAATGCTAGTTAATTTAATGTCTACAACTGGCAAGATGTTAGAGACCATAATCATTCTTGATTTGTACAGGTGTCAGAGGTTATGGGGAGAAGGCAGGAGAATGGGGTTAGGAGGGAGGGATAAATCAGCCATGATTGAATGGCGGAGTAGACGTAATGGGCCAAATGGCCTAATTCCACTCCTATTCCTTATGACTTTATCACCATAAAGAAAGAGGAAATAACTAATTGTTTAGAAACATGGACATAATCAAACCCAGTCAACATGATTTTATGGGAGGTACAATTTGAATTCTGAAGAAGGGACCTGACACGAAACGTCACCTGTCCATGTTCTCCAGAGAAGCTGCCTAACCTGATAAGTTATCTCAACACTTTCGTCCTTTTGACAATGTGACAGGCAGTTGATTGAGTGTAAAACTATGAATGTAGCGTATTTAGATTTCCAAAATGTATTAGTGAAGGTCTTGCATGAATCCATTATTTATGCTTGGGCGTAAATTAAGAATCTAGGTTAATGGAGGAAGTGTATTTGCATAGATTGAAAACTCGTTGTTGCATGGAAATCTCAGAGCTGGACTAATGGGTTATTTTCAGACTGGAAGGATATAACTGATGGAGTAACCCAGGGATCAGTTCTTGGCCCTCATCTGTTCATGATTTATATTAATACCTGGAGGAGAGAATAAAACTTGGTTTGCATGTTTGTTGATGATGCAAGAATAGGTGAAAGGACATTCTGTGATTTGCAAATTATGGTTCTGCAATGAGTGAATGGAAGATTGTGTGACTATGCAAAAACTTGGCAAATGGAGTCTAATGTGGGTAAATTGTGAGGCCATGCAACAGGGTGAAATGATTAAAAGGCTGATTATTATTTAAACAAAGAGAAATTACAATTGAATGAAGTTCAGAGGGATTTGGGTGCTCATGTGCAGGCATGTCTAACAAGAGATTAAGAAGTCATACAGCATGTTGGCTACTATTGGTGTTAAATAATGGGGACGTTTTATTGCATTTATGGAAGGTAAAGCATATTTGACAAACTTGGTTGAAGTCTGAAGAAAGGTCCCCACCTGATACAGAAGACTGTGGAGGCAAAATCAGTGGATATATTTAAGGCATAGATAGATAGATAGATTCTTGAAAGTACGGGTGCCAGAGGTTATGGGGAGAAGGCAGAAGAATGGGGCTCGGAGGGAGAGATAGATCATTAATGGTTACTATCTAATGGATGCATTGCATCTAACAAGCCTGTCACCACAATCACATCAAAGGTCAATGCAACAAGCACTCAGAACAGCATCAACTGCAAGTTTCCATCAATTATCATAAGATCATTAGAGATTGGAGCAGAATTAGGCCATTTGGCCCATCAAGTCTACTCTGCCATTCAATCATTCAATCTGTTCTGACTTTGTTGTCTGTATGCAGTTTGCACAACTCTGAATCTGTGTTAGATTGTCTTTGACCTGCATGACATTGAGCTTTTGTTAGAGCATAGCAACATAAGATACGTCAATCTAACGTGGCAATCTAGCACAGATTCAGAGTTGTGCAAACTGCACACAGACAACAAATTCAGAACAGATTGAATGATTGAATGGCAGAGTAGACTTAGAAACATAGAAAATAGGTGCAGGAGTAGGCCATTCGGCCCTTCGAGCCTGCACCGCCATTCAATATGATCATGGCTGATCATCCAACTCAGTATCCTGTACCTGCCTTCTCTCCATACCCCCTGATCCCATAAGGGCCACATCTAACCCTCTTAAATATAGCCAATGAACTGGCCTCAACTATCTTCTGTGGCAGAGAATTCCAGAGATTCACCACTCTCTGTGTGAAAAATGTTTTTCGCATCTCGGTCCTAAAAGATTTCCCCCTTATCCTTATCCTTAACTTGATGGGCCAAATGGCCTAATTCTGCTCCAATCTCTAATGATCTTATGATAATTGATGGAAACTTGCAGTTGATGCTGTTCTGAGTGCTTGAGGCATTGACCTTTGATGTGATTGTGGTGACAGACTTGTTAGATGTGATGCATCCATTAGATAGTAACCATTAAGACAAGAAATTCTAATTTGGTTGAGGAGCTAATGGAACAAATGTCTTTGACTTGCATGACATTGAGCTTTTGTTAGAGCATAGCAACATAAAATACGTCAATCTAACGTGGCAATCTAGCACAGATTCAGAGTTGTGCAAACTGCACACAGACAACAAAGTCAGAACAGAATTTGGTTTACTGTGCTGCCAGTGTACCATGATGGTGTAGAAAGCACTCCACTTATCACTCGCCTTCCATACACTTCCATACCATTCATTTAAAAACTGTGGTTAAAATTTCTCCACTTTCCTCCCTTTTCAAAAAAATGCAACAGCTTTTATGAATGACACATTACCATCGTAATATGTTTAGGGATTAAGATGTACTAAGAGATCCATCTTGAAATTATTCAGCGCCTATTATTCAGTGGTGAAATTAATTTTACCCATATAATATCTTTTGTTTTGGTCATGCAGCAAGACTCTATTCAATGGGTATACAATAATGCTGAGAGTGGTCAGGAGGATCTTCAGAAATTCTGTTCAAAGGGGCCAGCTTCAGGAGGAAGTGATGCTGATGTGCAAGATGGTTTTAATGAAGGTAAGCTGCAGTTACATGTTAATGAAAATGAAACAGAGAATACCAGAGATGCACAGCAGGTTAGGCAGTATTTATGAAGTCAGAGTTTCAGAAAATTGACTTTTCATTAGAATGTTAATACTCTTACTATCTCAGAAGCTGCATGACATGCTGAATATTTCCAGCATTCTGTTCTTGTATCAGATTTCAAACACCTGTAACTTTGTAGATGAGACGTTATCAAAGGTTAACACTGTATTCACACACACATGATTTTAGAGTACTGCCTTTTATCGTCCTTTCAAATTATTTCATCGCAACCTTGCAACTTGATTACTTTTTTCCACATTGCTACCCCCACCCTTATTACTCTGCTCCTCCTCCATTTAAAGTTTCTATTGCATCAATCTAATGACATTCTTTCCCAATGTATTGATTTTGTAATTAAATGATTGCAAAATAATTGAGTAATGCAAGAATGTCTTGCCTGAAGACTGCAGGATTTGAGGATTTTCACTTGTTCAAATGGGTTTAAATCTACATCAGGATGCATGTCAACAATATAGGATATTTTGAGCCAGTGGTCTAGATCAGTCTTTTAGTCCATGGGGCAATAACTGCAGCAAATGTATTGGAATACCTTCAAGGTTTCAAGGTCAGTTTATTGTCACATGTACCAATTAAGGTACAGTGAAATTTGAATTACCATACAGCCATACTAAGTGAAAAGCAACAAGACACACAGCCACACTAAATAAAATTTAACATAAACATCCACACTAGCAGCTCCCCACATTCCTCGCTGTGATGGAAGGTAATAATGTCCATTCTTCTCCCACTTTATTCTTCTGCGGTCGGGGCTGTGGAACCATCCACAGTCGGGGCCATCAAAGCTCTCGCAGGCGGCGATCTGAAGCCCACGTGTCAGGGTGATCGGAACTCCCTCGTCGGGATGGTTGAAACTCTCCACGGCTTGGAGCGCCCGAATCGGTCCTCCCCAAACTTTATCTCCGGAAATAAAACCTACATTCTCTCCACCTCCTTTGCAAATCTCCAGACATCGCACATTTGACTTGTCCCATTTATAATTCCTAGCCACTCCCAAAATATCTAGAAGCCATCTCATAATCTTTTCATTTACTTTTTCTCTCCCTGGAAACATTTACCGCCTACTTTTCCCATGATATCTTCTCCGAAAATCCGGACTACAATTTTCAAACGCCTCCGTGTTTTCTCCACTGCATTCTCCATCTCTTCCTGTTACCTCTCCTCTACTTCAATTTCAACTGGAATGAAATCTCTCTACTCATGTGGAATCGTTCTCCATCAACATTCTCAATACATTCCCTTGTTCCTGATTTTGATTAATTCTCTGTAGCACAGGGTTCTCCGTAGCAAAGTATCATTGCCAGGCAAGAGACAGAGTTAAACAATTCAAACAAGTTCCTGTTGTAAAGTTCTGCAAATATATTGCAATCTTGCCTTTCTCGAGCTGCTAGGCTGTTTGCCCATTTCATCCCACAATTAATGTTAAGGCCATTGTATTTGCAACAGAAACTACATTGGCATAACCATTACGTAACTAAAATATATGAAGTGCCTTTTGGTTGTAAATTGAAGGGTTGAAACTGGTTAGTGCCCGTATGTAGCTTACCTGTAACCTATCTTAAGATCCACATTTAATGCGGAAATAATACAATCTAGATTTCCATATAATATAAATGGATGTGAAACATTGTTTGAATGCTTCCAATGCTGTCATACGTATGATATTGGGATTACACCTAAATTATACATCTGATTTAATTGTTTTCATTTTCCATTTTCTAATAACTATTTTCAGTTGTATTTAATGAAGAGATCAGAGAATTACTTAGGAGTTTGCTTTTGGCCTTTCTTGTTAGTTTTAGAAACATAGAAACATAGAAAATAGGTGCCGGAGGAGGCCATTCGGCCCTTCGAGCCAGCACCGCCATTCATTGTGATCATGGCTAATCGTCCCCTATCAATAACCCGTGCCTGCCTTTTCCCCATATCCCTTGACACCACTAGACCCTAGAGCTCTATCTTACTCTCTCTTAAATCCACCCAGTGACTTGGCCTCCACTGCCCTCTGTGGCAGGGAATTCCATACATTCACAACTCTCTGGGTGAAAACGTTTTTCTCAACTCAGTCTTAAATGTCCACCCATTTTTTTTCTAAGACTGTGGCCCCTGGTTCTGGACTCGCCCCACATTGGGAATATTTTTCCTGCATCTAGCTTGTCCAGTCCTTTTATAATTTTATATGTTTCTATAAGATCCCCCTCATCCTTCTAAACTCCAGTGAATACAAGCCTAGTCTTTTCAATCTTTCCTCGTATGACTGTCCCGCCATCCCAGGGATCAATATCGTGAACCTACGCTGCACTGCCTCAATCACAAGGATGTCTTTCCTCACATTAGGAGACCAAAACTGTACACAATACTCCGGATGTGGTCTTACCAGAGCCCTATACAACTGCAGAAGAACCTCTTTACTCCTATACTGAAATCCTCTTATTATGAAGGCCAACATTCCATTAGCTTTCTTCACTGCCTGCTGTACCTGTAAGCCAATTTTCAGTGACAAGGATGCCCAGATCACGCTGCGCCTCCCCCTTACCTAACCTAACCCCATTAAGATAATAATCTTCCCCCCTTGTTTTTGCCGTCAAAGTGGATAGCCTCACATTTATCTATATTATACTGCATCTGCCATGCAACTGCCCACTCACTCAACCTGTCCAGGTCACCCTGCAACCTCCTAACATCCTCTTCACAGTTCACACTGCCACCCAACTTTGTGTCATCCGCAAACTTGCTAGTGTTGCTCCTAATTCCCTCTTCCAAATCATTAATATATATGGTAAACAGTTGCGGCCCCAACACCGAGCCTTGCGGCACTCCACTCGCCACTGCCTGCCATTCTGAAAAGGACCCATTCACTCCTACTCTTTGCTTCCAGTCTGCCAACCAATTTTCTATCCATCTCAACACCCTACCCCCAATACCATGTGCTCTAATTTTAGTCACCAGTCTCCCGTGTGGGACCTTATCAAAGGCTTTCTGAAAGTCTAGATACACTACATCCACTGGCACCCCTTCGTCCATTTTACTTGTCACACCCTCAAAAAATTCCAGAAGATTAGTCAAGCATGATTTCCCTTTCATAAATCCATGTTGACTTGCACTAAGCCTTTTACTGCTATCCAAATGCCCCATTATTACCTCTTTTATTTTATGCCAGTGTTACTAACATGCCTGACTCTTGAAACTAATAATCGATCTGTCTGCTGTTCTTACTGACAGAAACACATTTCTATGTGATGTTCACCATATTAATTACTTTCATACTGTAGATTATATGTTTATAATGGTTGTATCTTGAAGTAAATGGATGTCAGGATAACACTATTTCCTTCTCCCCAGATGTCTTTGATAAATTTAATACAATGGCTTTAATTGATGGGAAGAAGGATCATGTGAGCCTGACAGTAGATAATGTTCACTTGGACTATGGTGTGGTGTATGAATATGATAGCACTGCTGGTACAAAGTGCCATGTTTTGGAGAAAATGAGTGAACCCAAGGGATTTTTCAATTTGACTGCAAAGGTATGATTCAAAAACAAATGAAGAATCAGTGTATAAACTTCTGTTTTTTAAGTTTAACATTTTCTTTCCTCATCAAATAACTTGAAGGCCTCATTAAAAGAGGCCAGCCTGGCAATGTAGCTCTCTCTAACTTCTACAGGTGCACAGTAGAGAGTATGCTGTCCGGTTGCATCTTGGCTTGGTTCGGCAACTTGAGCGCCCTGGAGAGGAAAAGACTACAAAAAATAGTAAACACTGCCCAGTCCATCATCGGCTCCCTCGCTGAGGCAGTCGTTGCCTCAAAAAGGCTAACAGTATCATCAAGGACCCACACCATCCTTGCCACACACTCATCGCCCTGCTACCTTCAGGTAGAAGGTACAGGAGCCTGAAGACTGCAACGACCAGGTTCAGGAATAGCTACTTCCCCACAGCCATCAGGCTATTAAACTTGGCTCAGACAAAACTCTGAACATTAATAGCCCATTATCTGTTATTTGCACTTTATCAGTTTATTTATTCATGTGTGTATATATTTATATAATGGTATATGGACACACTGATCTGTTTTGTAGTCAATGCCTACTATGTTCTGTTGTGCTGAAGCAAAGCAAGAATTTAATTGTCCTATCAGGGACACATGACAATAAACTCTCTTGAATCTTATGGCTTCAAATCACCTCACCTCTTCTTCCTCACCCACTGGACATTCCAACTTGGCCGAATCACATGCAGTTATGCGATTCAGTCCAACATTGCTGACTCAAGGAAGTCCTATTAATCAGTAATTGTTAAGGTAATGGTTTGGGGGCAATATATTTAACAGTACGTTTTTAAAATTAATTAACAGACCTCAAGTGATGTTACTTCCTGCTCACGCAATCTATGACATTGTGATGAAAATGACAGAAATGTTAAATCATTGGGAAAAACTGACAGAAATCAAACATTTTTGGGAGAAGAGTAGCAATGCTATGGAAATGTTAAGCAAGAGAAAAACATGGGAGAATAATTTTCTGGAACTTTCAAACATAATTCTCACAAAATACCTCAGGAAGTAATTAACATGAATGGTTTTGTAAGAATGCAGAACTCAAAATAATAGAATATGTAAGCATTGGTTTATATTATCACATAACAAATATTTGGCAACTCCCTTCCTGAGAATCTTTCGAATATGTACATTAGACGTATTTTTATCTTGCATGGTAACATCATGTTGGATTAGGTTATGAATTACAAAAAATTAAATGGTATTTCTTTAACAGATCCTTGAATGCATGGCTAAGAATGATGAACTGTTTGTAGAGAGCTGTGTCAGGCTAAACTGCTTAAGTGAAGCCATGCCTCGTGAACTCCATTCGAAATTCAGCATTATGCGTGGTGAAAAGCTTGAACATATTAACCGAAGAATCATGATCTACAAAAAGGTAGGATGCCTTTGAGGTGCGGAGATTTAAGGAGGCCAATGTTTCATCCACTTAATCACAGCCTTCATTCACGGGAGAAGTGAATTAAAACATGGTTAAATGATAACGATGCCACTGTTTAAATCTGCTAATCTTGTATTATTCCATTACCTCCCGTGTATTTCTGTTGGAGTGAATAAGATAAATATGGAGGAATTTCTATAATGCATGGATTAAAGGAGTCAAAAAGGTGTGGGTGTGAGCTACGAGTAGGATGCTATGAGGCTTCAGAATGACTTGGATAGGTTAGGTGAGTGGGCAGAAGCATGGCAGATGCTGGCACTCTGGTGTCAGGACAACAGCCTCCTCTTGAGCATTAAAAAAACTAAGGAGCTGATCGTGGACTTTAGGAGGGCACATCATCCGAGGATGTACACACCATTGAGGATAAATGGGGATACTGTGGATAGGGTGAGCTGTTTTAAATGCCTGGGAGTCCACATCTCTGAGGATATGACATGGACATCACACGCTGCAGCACTCGTGAGTAAGGCAAGGCAGCGCCTTTACCACCTCAGGCAATTGAGGAAATTCAGAGTGTCTCTGAGGATCCTCCAGTGCTTCTACTCAGCGGCTGTGGAAAGCATCTTGTCCGGAAATATCACGATTTGGTTTGGGAACTGCTCTGCCCAGGACAAGAAGGCTCTGCAGAGAGTAGTGCGTTCGACCGAACGCACTATGGGAACTTCACTCGCCCCTCTGCAGGAACTATACATCAGAAGGTGTAACTCCAGAGCCAATAAGATCATGGGAGACCCCTTCCACCCCCGCAATGGACTATTCCAGCTGCTACGGTCAGACAAACGCCTCCGTTGCCATGCTGTGAGAACGGAGAGGTTGAGAAGGAGTTTCCTCCCTGAGGCCATTAGGACTGTAACTCCTTCCTCACCAGGGACTAACTTTACTGTACCATTCTACTGTTTTTTTTAAATTGCTGTTTTTTGGTGGTGTTTATTTTTCCTTTTTCCTTCCTCCCACAATAGGTAATATGTAAAAGAATATGTGATTCTGTTCCATTCTGTTTGTAGTTTGTTGTTTGTTTGTTTGTTTGTTTTTTGCACAAAGTCCGCGAGCATTGCCACTTTTCATTTCACTGCACATCTCGTATGTGTATGTGACGAATAAACCTTGACTTGACTGGCAGTAAAATGTGGATAAATGTGAGGTTATCCATTTTGGTGGCAAGAACATGAAAGCAGATTATTATCTGAATGGTATCAGATTAGGAGAAGGGGAGGTGCAACGAGACCTGGGTGTGCTTGTACATCAGTCACTGAATGTAAGCATGCAGGTACAGCAGAGCAGTGATGAAAGCCAATGGCATGTTGGCCTTCATTGCGAGAGGATATGAGTTTAGGTGCAAAGAGGTCCTAATGTCGTTGTATATGGGCCTGGTGAGACCGCATCTGGAGTATTATGTGCAATTTTGGTCTCCTAATTTGAGGAAGGACATTATTGCTATTGAGGGAGTGCAGCTTAGGTTCACCAGGTTAATTTCCAGGATGGCAGGACTGACGTATGACATGAAAGAATGGGTTGACTGGGATTGTATTTGCTGGAATTTAGAAAGGTTAAGAGGGGATCTTATCGAAACATATAAAATTCTTAGAGGATTGGACAGGGTAGATGCAGGAAAAACGATCCTGATGTTGGGGGGAGTCCAGAACCAGGGGTCACAGTTTAAGAATAAGGGGTAGGCTATTTAGGACTGAGATGCGGTAAAACTTTTTCACCCAGAGAGTTTGTGAATCTGTAGAATTCTCTGCCGCAGAAGGCAGTGGAGGCTAATTCACTGGATGTTTTCAAGAGAGAGTTAGATTTAGCTCTTGGGGCTAAGGGAATCAAGGGATATGGGAAAAAAAGCAGGAACGGGGTACTGATTTTGGAGGATCAGCCATAATCACATTGAATGGCGTTGCCGACTCGAAGGGCCGAATGGCCTACTCCTGCACCTACCTTCTATGTTTCTTTTTTTTAATAAATTTATTTATTAGAAGTACAATACAGTGGTACAAAAATTATGTTAACATATTACAGTCTCTGTACAACTTCCTTTTTTTTTTTTTTTAAAGAGAAAAGTAAGAAGAGAAAAAGGAAAAAGAGGTTGTAGAAAGTGAAGGATAGACTAGTGAGCGTGAGTGAAAGACACATAAAGAAAATAGTGAAGAAAATAAATAAGTGAAGAGGGAGAGCAGGAGGGAGTTTATTCAATCGCCACAAGGAGATGAATTTTTTATATTCTAGATCGTCTTTCACCCATACCTGAAACTTGTAATTTTCACGATACTATGGCACCACATGAATCCAAGAGATCAATAAATGGGGACCAACTCATTAAGAATTGGTCTTGTTTGTCTATTGGGAGGAGTCTCATTTCTTCCAAATGTGCTGTGTCCAACATATTACTGATCCACATTTTAAATGTTGATATATTAGCATTTTTCCAAAATTTAAGTACGAGTTTTTTTGCTATTATCAACCCATAATTGAAAAATGAGTTATGGTGTGTATTTAATTTGTTCCCATCTCCACTTACTCCAAATATAATCATTTCTGTATTAGGTTCCATTTTTTATCTTAAATAGCTTTGAGAATATATCTAATATGTCACACCAAAAGTAATATTGGCATTTTGAGAAAGACATTTATCACAGATGGGAGAAATATTTGGATAACATTTATTCAACCTAGTTTTGGAATAATATAATCTATGTAATATTTTAAATTGAATTAAATTATGTCTAGCGTTGATCGTACATTTATGTATATATATCAAATACTTTTCCCATGTTTCTTTTGAGATTTTTGTCATTAATTCTTTTTCCCAGTCTTCTCTAGTTGCCTCTGTTGATGGTAATTCTATGTTTAAAATACTGTTATATAAGTATGATATTATTTTTTTTGACTCCGCCTTGATATTCATTACTTCTTCCAGTGGATCTAAAATTATACTTTGAAATCTTGGTATATATTTCTTCATAAAATCACATACCTGTAGATATTTAAAATATTGGTTGTTATTCAATTTAAATTTTGATTTTAGTTGTTGGAATGATAATAAATTTCCCAATTCATACGTCACCTACCTTTTTAATTCCCACTCTTTCCCATTGTCTATATGTTTTATCCATACCAGATGGTTTAAATACTGGGTTATTCACTATTGGTGTTAGCACTGATAAGTTTCTTAATTTTAAAGTTAATTTTATTTGTTTCCAGATTCGTATTGTATTATGTATAATTGGATTATTTTATATAACATATTATTCAGTTTTATTGGGGAGAAGATGATCGCTCCTAAATCGTAAGGGGAGCAATCCTCTTTCTCCATTCTTATCCATTCCAACTGTTGAGCAGAACTATCCAACCAATAAATTATATTCTTAATATGCACTACCCAATAATAATATAAAAAATTAGGTAGTGCAAATCCCCCCACCTCTTTGGGTTCGCACAAGTGATTTCTTTTAATTCTATGTGCTTTATAATCCCAAATAAAATTAGAAATATTCAAGTCTAATTTAAAAAAAAAGTGTTTTGGTATATATATATTGGTATAGATTGGAATAAATATACTATTTGTGGTAGAGCTATCATTTTTATAGACCTTCTATGTTTCTAACTGTTAAATTAAAACCATGAGAGAGATTGTAGGAAAGGTGTACATAATAGCTTTTTAGAATTTACGCTACTACCTGGAACTAAAGATTAGAGTTTTCAGTTTAGTCACGTGTTCAATAGGTGCCATGTGCCCAATAAGCTGATCAACAAAAAAAAAACTTAACATTTGGGGAAAATCTGATGAAAATATCACCTGGGAGGTTTCCCCCCTGAATCAAGCACAAAAACGATGCCTGTGCACTTTACTGACCATTGCGAAGTGAGTTAGCTCTTCAAGTACACTCTATGTGACGGCAGCATTAAAGGCTGAATGGACATGAGGGAACTTGGACCAAGGGGGCCAGGCAGTGAGGAGATGGAGGGGTACTTTATGGTCTCTTGCGTGACTTAGCAGCCTTCTCCCCAAACTGGTGGACAGGTCCAATTTCCCCAAGGGCTATTTGCAAAGTTAGAAAGTTACACATAGACTTGCAAAGTGGTTGGAAAGTTACATTGATTAATTGTTTATCTCTCAATATGGAAAAGCCTTAAGTTATTTGCATTTTTTTGCGGTTATGGTTGGAATCTTTCAAAGAGAATTTTTTTGCCATGGTAGGATAATTTAAAGACGGGGCATGTTTTAAATTGAGAGGGGGGGAAGATTTAAAGGGGAACTATGTACGTTTTTGACAGAGGATGGTGGGAATATGGAAGGAGCTGCGAGAGGAAATGGTAGAGGCAGGTATAATCACAATGTTTCAATGATATTTGGACGAGGCCATGAACATTTAGAGGGATATGGGCCACAAGCAGGGAAATGGATGTGGCTTCAGCAGGGATCTTTTTCGGCATGGACAAGTTGGGCTGTTTTTGTGCTGTATAACTCTGACTCCAAGCTGGCAGGTGCAGTGTGCAAGACTTCAAAGTGGACTCTTTTATTAAAAAAAAACCCAAAAAAACATCCCCTTCCCAGACCATGTTAGTATTCTCCAGCTTTTTTGTGAATATAGAATGAAAATTGTGTTTCCCAGAAGCTAACCAAACTAGCATGTTGTAAGATGTTTCTTTCCAGCAAACACTGCACCATTATTTGCTCAGCACAAATCTACAGTTGTTTCTGTATTTCTGATTAAAGGTAGATATTGCATATTTGTATATTAAAATTACCTATAATTTAACTTCTCATCCAATTATCAATTACAACTCCTCTACTGACCACCACAGTTCATGCTGTATAATTTTAGCAGCCTTTTAATGTTTTGTGAAAACAGTCTTACTTCATCTATAAATTGAATGACTCTTGGTGAGCAATGTTGCTAATAGAGAGGCTGATTTGTGTTCATCCTATGTGTGTGTTCTCAACAAGTGGATGTGGGAGAGCAATTTTTCTCCCCTCCCTTCTCAAGATGCAGAACTCCCTATATCACTCTTGTTTCAGTTGATGGATTTTTTTCTTGTCTGTTTGCTTCAGTATCATGGAAAAGTGTGAAATTGGTCACAGAGACAATTGTTTTCAATATTTATTAGTCATTCTATCATAGGAATGATAACTATAACTGTTATATCAGTTATTAGTGTCTTAACAATTTTTATCTCTCTAGTTTTCACGAGTTCTGAAAAATCGAGCCTGGCCGACTTTTAAACAAGCCAAGTCCAAGATTTCTCCACTACACAGCAGTGATTTCTGTCCCACCAATTGCCACCTAAATGTCATGGAAGTATCGTATCCCAAAAATGTTGCATCACTGGGAAGTGCCTTTGGTGTTCAACTGGACAGTCGGAAACAATCCTGCAGTGAAATTGACCAAAAAATCTCAGATCAAGGTAAGACTCCACTCTTTATGATTCCATTTTATGGTTCTTGCAGTGTAACGTCACGCTGGAAAATCCAAACCTCCCAGTTTTACATTGATTAATTGTTTATCTCTCAATCTGGAAAAGCCTTAAGTTTTTTGCATTTTTGCGGGCCTGGTTGGAATCTTTCAATTGCTAGTATCAAAGCCTCAAAAATTGTCAAGAAAATTAAGTGTCCAATGTTATTTAACATAGTTTCATGAGTATGGACTTGACGAGAATATAATATCTGATTGAATGAGAAAATACACGATGGAATGGGTAGCAACAGGAAAGTCTCATTGGTGCTGAGAAAAACAGACTGCAACATCATAAGAAGTGGATACATTTATAGCCACATCAACAAAGAAATTTAATTGAGCCGGAGGGATTATTTTACCCAACAAAACTTTCGAAAACCTTCACCACATGATCAACGAATGAGTACAAATATAATCTGCATCGTTTATGACTGTGACTGCAGCAATGAGCCTCACCAAAGTGAACTTGAAGACTATATGGTTGTGTAAAACAGGTCTAATAGCAGGGCAACCAAAGTAAACCTGCTGCTTTCTGTAATCTTTCCTTACAGTTGCTCTATATGATATGCACTTATTCATTGAATGCGTTATAGCAGACGAGTGAGAGGTGAGAGCTGAACACCTTTCAAAAGTCATCTCCTGATGTCTGAGCCTATGTGACCAAATTCACTCCTCATAAAACAATGACCATTAGTCTCATGTAGATTTCCTGAGGATCATTTTGAACGATAATGATAGATTGTAGAGGTCTCAGGAAAAATTCATCAATGTCATCCTTGTTGCTAATATGTGAAACGGACGGAACACAATGCACTACCTGTGCTAGATAATAGTATCATGATATTTTACATATATCTACAAAGCTGCCTTCACATCCATCTTTGACATTCCAAGTGTTCATTATATATCCAGGGAAGGTTGTTTTGAGAAGATGATGGGAAGCACGATTAAACTTTGGGGATCAGGATCTAACTGCTGATCTGGCAACTGGCACAGTGCCGCAGCGGTAGAACTGTTGCCTTACAACGCCAGAGATCTGGGTTCAATCCTGACAACGGGAGTTTGTACGTTCTCCCTGTGACTGGGTTCCTCGGTTTCCACCCACACTCCAAAGACATACAGGTTTGTAGTATAATTGGCTTTGGTAGAATTGTAAATTGGCTCTGGTGTGTGTGTGTAGGATAGTGTTATTGTATTGGGTAATCGCTGGTTGGTGCAGATTCAGGGGGCCAAAGTGCTTGCTTCTGCGCTGGATCTCTAAAGTCTAAATCAGATCTTTCTTTTTGATGATCAGCAGGAACTTGCATCCAGAAGATTTCATACCTGTCAAATAATTCAACATGGCTAGAGTTTTTCCCTCCCGAATCTTTCTTCTGATGATCATAGATTGTATTGATTTAGGATCAGTCCCTCCCCACATAATATGGCAGTGGCCCAGACATGGTCTCCAGATATTAAACCTACATTTTCTCCACCCCCTTTCCAAATCTCCAGACATCACAGAGTTGACTTGTCCCATTTATAATTTCTAGGCACTCTCACAATATCTAGAAGTCATCTCATAATATTTTCAGCTTGCTGCATGCTGCTTCCAGAACAAGCCTTGAGTTGACTACCATTTTAGTTCCAGAAATTTAATAAAAGCACTGCCATTTTTGCCACAGTCTCAGGTGGCAACCTGATAGCGCATAGGTATAATTTGAGAGCAGAGCAGAGTGCACCATAGTAATCATTGTTCAAAGGGAGCAATTTCTATATGTAACATGGTGAGTACCTCCAATATGCAAGCATATATGAGCACAATGAAAATCCTTTGCTACATGTAATATAACATCCTGTAACATGTCTGGTTTTGATTTTCATCTCTTAGAGTCTGTTTAAAGGTCAATTTGCAATGGATCACACAGGAGCCTATTTTTGTCTCCTGCATCTGGTAGCAACTGGAATAAATCATTTGCTGTTTGTTTGTAATGTTTGAAGATCCTTAACATTCTCTGGGCCTCTCTGGATAAACCTGATGGCGGGACTGCTTTTATATGGAAAACACCATGTACTAACTAACTTTCTAATGGAACGAGCTGGCAACACAAGCTGCCAGAGGAGGTGGTTGAGGCTGGGGACTATCCCAATGTTTAAAAAACAGTTAGACGGGTACATGGATTGGAGAGGTTTGGAGGGATATGGATCAAAACGCAGGCTGGTAGGACTAATGTAGCTGGGACATGTTGGCTGGTGTGGGCAAGTTGGGCCGAAGGGCCTGTTTCCACATTGCATCACACTGTGACTCTAATATGACCTTTGCATATCATTAGCATTTTTTCTAGAGCTCTGAGCGCAGAAATAATAATTACATGCAAAACTAAACATAATCATCTCAGTGGGGAATGTCATAATATGTTTGAATGAGAAATTACACCTGGGTAGTTGTAAACATTCATTGGTAATATCGCCAGGCAGCAACATGCATGCACTTATTTTCTCAGGCAAATAAAACCGAATGGGACATGACTGGAAGCGTGCATTATTATGATGGGTGGCCAATGCTTATTTGCACTCAAATATTGCCAGAAATTATTGCCAGTGCCATTGATATAAAGATAGTTCAACATTCAGCACTCAGTTTTTCCCTTTGTTTTTAATTCGTAGATAAATTGGATCCAGTGGAATACGTTCATCATTGCATCACCACCATGGCTGCTCCCTCTGGACACAGCTTAGGTCAGCAAAATGGGCCTGGTCTGTACTTCACTCTGAAGGAAAAGGATATTGAAACTCAAGATGTCTACCAGAAGCTTCTGAATAAGTTGCAGACAGTTGTGAAAGAATTGGAAACCTATATTGGTCAGATAGATGAGTGAGTTTGCCAGCAATTTCTTATTTAACAATGAAAAAGATGTAAAATTCACAGCTGGAAATTGTGGTTATAAATTCTTCCTCGTGTTGTTATGAAATTTTATAAAATCCAACCCTACCTACAGTGAGCTTACTAGATGATATTCTGAGCCTGTAACCAGTGTTTTCTCATTTTCCATTGAAGATTCTTACTTGATAACAAATACTCACAGGCTTTGCTAAAATCTAATCCGATTGGGATGCCAGATCTGTATTTATTAAAAATCTCAGCATCTTTTTCAACAAATATTTGCAACCAAATAAATGTAAAATCGATCTAGTGGCAATCTTGATATTTCTCAAGAATACTCAGCAGTCTATATACATAAAAATACGTCAGTGCCTTCAAATACACTGGTGTTATTAAATGCATATTCTCCAGGGATGAAAGCCAAACAATAATCAAAACCTGAAGCTATCAAAATGAGCCATTTGGAAGTAATTTAACAGTAACTGTATGTTTCACAGGTTGGATTAATTTAAAATCCACATGCTGTATTGCTTTGAAAATCATGAATGCAGGTGTAGGAAGTATAAATGCAACCAAATGTTCCACTATCGTACCTCAATTCACAAGCTTGTGTAGGTGGTTTGTTTGAAACATTGTTATTTAATAATGTCATGTACTCTCCATGGTTCTGTTGAGAAAGTTGAATCCTGTCCTTATTGTGAAATTGGGAACTGAAGTTCCCAGTGGCAATGAAGACAATAATAATGTTAAGGGCATAAGAAGATTGATACTAGACCCCTAATAAATAGCCAATGAACATTTATTTTGCTAATGTTCAGTTTGCTAATTCAGTTTGCTAACATTCAGTTTGCTAATTGCCCAAATATTCGTTACAATATCAGCTTCCTGCTTTCCAGTTTTTTGGTTCAATTCAATATTGTCAGTACATATTCCTTAGCTTTATTGTGCTCCATAACGGGACCCATATTATTGCAACACTACATTGCTTACTGCATGAGTTGACATAGAAGTCCAGTGTGTTTCGTGATTAATGGTGGGCTTGTGGTTGTGTGATGTGATGTGAGAACTGGTGGGTGGGGAATAGGTTGGTGGTTGATTCTCAGCAGCTGCTAATTCAGCATTTAATTCTGAATTACATTGGGGAGACTGTCTTGAGGAATAAACGCTATAGTGATGTGTTAATCTTTGAACAGCTAATTAAAAACAAAAACCTTAATTTTGGATCATTATATGTGTAATATGTGTCTAGTTAGATTGAATACCCATCTCAAATATTTTATTAAATGACTTTGAAATGATGTTGCAGGTACTATAACAATATTTAAAAGACATTTGGACAGGTACATGAATAGAAAAGGTTTGGAAAATGTGGATTATGGAAATGTCTGAGACCTTACATTTGGAAAAAAATAGACTTGTCTTAATTGACAAATCAGAACTATTTGCTAGAATATGGTCTCCATTTATTGATTTTCTGAAAGGGCTTTGCAAAGACCATAAAACAATAAAAATATTTGCACAGCTGCGATTGGTTAATGACTTTCATAATATTGAAGTTGAAATTATAATTTTAAGTTACTTAGTAAATAACTAAAAAAGAGGAAGGAGCCATTGACTTTGACGTCTGTTTTCCTCTATTATATGCAGGTCAAAGTAACTGAAGCACATAAAGACAAAGTAATGCTGAAGAGAAATTTAAAGAGTTTAGTGGTCCAAGTAATAAAAATTCCTCCTAGCTATCAATCCATCCCGCTCTCCAGCAATTGTCTGAAATTGGACCAGATTGTTTGTGATTCAATGTCATATTTGACTCTGTTCAATTCTAGTTGTCATATTGGTGCCTTCATAAAACTTGCATATTTTTACTTGCATAACTTTTCTGAAATTATAGCCTTCAGTAGCACATCTGTTGCTGAAGCTGATGTTGATGTTTTGGGTAACCTCTAATCCAAGTAGTCCAGTGGATTCTGCGACAGCCTTGCTTTATTCTCTGTTAATTCAAGACCAATCAAAGGTATTCCAGTTGGTTCCAATTGCCCCAATTCACTCATTGCCCCAATACATATTCTGACTTTCTCTGGCACCTGGTAAATTAACCCCTTGATCTTGAAAATACCTTGTTTTCCAATCCATCCATCGCTTTGTAACTTCCTATATCTGTAAACTTCTCCATCCTGTAATCCTTTAAAATACAAATTCTGACCTTTTAGATATCCATGAAATGAAATGTTGAATGATTCGGGGCATGCCTTCTGTTGAAAGTCCCAAGATTATGGAATTTACCCAAAAACTTCTCAATCCGTCAATCCTGCTTTTCGAAGCTACTTAAAATGTACCTAATTGATTTTAATATCATATATGTGGTATTATTGAATTTGTGGCTTGCTGTCTTTTTTGTTTGAAGGTGCTTCTGTGCAGAACCCAATTGCATTTTGCTACATTAAAGATGCAGAATATTTGAAATATATTGTTACAATGGCAGCTATGGTCAAAGAATCCACTATGATTTGTCATGAGCTCTTAAGTACTACACATGCATTGCATTTACGGCAGATGAAATTAAACTCAAAATACCCACTATGTGTACTCAGAATGTCCGAAAATAACCTCTGCTTCTTTTATTGAACGAATCAGAATCAACTCGTAATTAGTTGTTCAGCGTCAAAGATGTAAAGCATTATGATTGGTTATTGCATCTTTAAAAAAATCTCAATTACATCTAGACCTACAGCTATTTTCAGGATGCTTTTACTGTGTGAAGTATTGAAATACCTGTAGATTCACTAATTCAATATTTCAGCAAAATCTGCAGCAATGCACTGTGGAGGAGCAGGATCTTCCTGTCAAAAACCAATGGCTCTCCTCTTATAATTGCACCAGATCAGTAGGGGCAGTCAGCGTCCTTTCATTATAATGATGAGTGGCGATTGTTAATGTTACTTTCTCTGCCTACTTTAATTGTGTATGGGACACAAGCAGTGTGAGGGTGCCGAATACTGTCCAGTACACCATAATGCAAAGCTCTAACTTTGCACGGATAATGCATCAGTCTATGCAAGGCTGTCAAATGGCCTTTTACAGAAGTGAATCATAGCCTGCAGTAATTCGAATCTACTGAATTCTGAACTGAATGTAGTGCTTCCCTGATCATACAATTGGCAGAAGAGAATTAACAGGAGCAGGATACGATAGCAACAATCAAATAGGAAAATACATTGGAGATTTCAGGGTCAGAATTTTAATAAACTGATATAGTCAAGAAGTTACAGTGCTTCTAACTATTCCACACAAAGAGAAGCAACCAGTCCCCTGTATCTCCAGTTTAATTCTGTGCATGTGCACAGATTACATAATAGAAAAATGTTTTCAATTAATTTTCATGGAAATTTGTATGGTTAATGTCTGTGCTTCAACTACTCCATGCTCTTGTATCTGCATAGTTAAAATTTGTTAATGATTTGTAGCACTTGGTCCAGTATTTCTGTTAGCTGGTACAATATGATAGAACACTCTGAACAATCTTATTATTAGACATTTGCGAAATGTTGGATTTTTTATGACAACATTTTATTTATGGAGTTTACAAGCAGATACTTTGTAAGTCTGTATCAAAACCAATTGCAAAATTCAGTTTTAACATGGAATTGTGTGCTATATTGCAGATCATTCTCCTCCCCTCCCTTAATGTATTTATTACATATTGTTGTGTTGATATTGGAGAAATAGGGTTTTTGTGCCAAAATATACTGAGAAATATTGGTGGTTCTTGGTGAACTGTTGTTATTTCTCAGTGTTAATGCCAGAATTGTGATATACGCTGTATGCCAAAATCACAAACCAAATGGATAGGTTTTACTGATGAGGCCCCAATTGAATTTCAATATTGGTTTTGGCATGGATCATAGGACTACAGCAGTGGAATGTGAACTTATTGCAGTTCCCCACAGTTGTGGTGGGCAATCAGTCCACTGGACACGTGCCAGAGTAGAATTGGCATAGGAATATTGTGCTGAATTATTTGAATTGAGAGAACAGGTGTGAAGGACCAAGCTAAGTAATTTAAATTTAGTTTAATGAATTGAGCTTCCTACATAATTTAAAATACATTTTTAGATTATAATTGATGAATTATTAACTATTTTAATGCTTTCAATGATTCTCAATAGTATTTGGAAAGTTTCTGAATCCTTGATGGTTTTGCTAGTTGGCCAAACCCAGGTCATGGCTTAGTCTGCCAGTGGCTTCCTCCCATCACTTTATTGGTCGGGGGTGGGGTGCAGGAAAATGTGCACACTCTGATGTGCCCACTTGATGGCATTGGAATGGCAATGCCTTGTCACTAATCATGGCTTTTCCATTTCGTACCAGAACGACTTAGATAAAAATGACTTCATTATATCAGGATGAGGCAAGTCCATATTCAGATCAGTTTCAGTTTAGTTTATTGTCATGTGTACCGAGGTACAGTGAAAAGCTTTTGTTGTGTATTAATCAATCAGTGCAAAGACAATATATGATTATAATCGAGCCATTCATTGTGTACAGATTCATGATAAAGGAATAACGTTTAGTGCAAGATAAAGCCGGTAACGTCCGATCAAAGATAGTTTGAGGGTAACCAATGAGGTAGATAGTAGTTCAGGACTGCTCTCTAGTTGTGGTGGGATTTTTCATTTGCCTGATAACAGGTAGGAAGGAACTGTCCCTGAATCTGGAGGTGTGCGGTATCATACTTCTATACCATTTGCCCGATGAGAAAGGGGAGAAGTGAAAGTGGCCAGGGTGTGACTTGTCCTTGATTATGCTGTTGGTCTTGCGGATACTAACCTCATGAATTAGTAATGACTGTAGGTGACTCACTTCTGGGAGCAAGATTGCCAGTAATCTGACTTTGCTTTTTGTGAAAGGGCTGTACTAGATGGATAAAGCAGAACAGAGTAAAATTATCTACCTCAGGAATGTTAATAGGTTGACCAGACTGGTCAGATTTATTACACTTTTGAAACTTGCATGCATCATTTGTCCTCTATTCATTTTCTCATGGCAGAACAAAATCCCATAACAATTTCATTGGCCCTGTATTTCAAATAGCATTTCTAAACCCACAGAAAAAAAATAAAGAAAACTGAGAAGATGGAGATAAACTGTGCTCTGCATGGGAATCTAACAACATAAGCAGATGGAGCATTTATTTTGTCAACATATTTGGCAAAATGCTGAAATTTAGTTTTGGGCTAAAATGTCTGGTGTCAGGGTAACGTTGCAAATTAGACAGAAACACTATTTTTCAGTGCTGGATTTAGAAATGAAATTTTATGCATGGTGAGTTCAAGTGCTTGCATGAATCCAAAATTAGGTCTTTGCATATTTACACATCCATGAATGGATCATATTCCCCAGCAGAATTAGATCAGTGAGACTTTGTATTTATACTTGACTCCTGCCCAGCGTTAGACTAAGTAACATGTAGAGAAACTCGAGTATAGAACTCTTTGATGGAATAGGTTGGGATAAACAGTTTTTAAGGCAGGATGATGGATCACTGAAGTTTAGTTTAAAGATACAGCGCGGAAACAGGCCCCTCGGCCCACTTGGTCCGCGCTGACCAGCAATGCCCGCATATTAACACTATCCTACACACACTAGGGACAATTTTTACATTTACCAAGCCAATTAACCTACAAACCTGTACGTCTTTGGAGTGTGGGAGGAAATCGAAGATTTCAGAGAAAACCCATGCAGTTCATGGGGAGAACATACAAACTCTGTACAGACAGCACCCGTAGTTGGGAAGGAACGAAGGTCTCCGGTGCTGCAAGCGCTGTAAGGCAGCAACTCTACCGCTGTGCCACCGTATTGGAGCTGACATGGACTGGATGTGCCAAATGCTCTCCTCCTATGTTATAACAATGCTAGCATTTTAATTAAAAAAAAGACAAGTGCCTTTATTTCAAAAAGTATGTATCAATAACCAATTAAGGTTAAAGGTACATAAAAAGAAACACCAAAATCAATCAACTTGCTATTGCCTATTCAGAAAAAATTGCATAGCCCATGATTTTACCCTAGGCATTAGTTTGGAATGTGAAAACTGAAGTGGATAGCAACCCACTGGTCTTTCTTGGGGTGGAAAAAAAAGACACGGTGCTGGAGCAACTTAACGGGTCCAGCAGCAACTCTGGAGAATATGGATAGATTATGTTTCGGGTCAGGACCCTTCTACAGACTGGAGCCAGAAGGAAGTCCTGAATCAAAATATTACTTATCCGTATTCTCCAGAGGTGCTGCCTGACCTGCTAAGTACTCCAGCACTTTGTGTCTTTTTTGTAAACCAGCATTTGCAGTTCCTTGTATGAATGGCTCATGAAATTTCAAACCCCAATTTCTTGGTCTTGATATGGAACTCAGATTGAAGGCAACGTCAGTGAATGGTGATCAGTCTGGAAGCAGACGAACTCAAACAGAAAATCGGGAATGGTGTGTGTTGGGGTAGTTAGTGGGTATGGGATTGTGAAACATCTGAATTTGGGGAACGAATATGTTCTAATCGGACAAAATGAGCAATGTGCCAGTACGAAAATTCCTGCAAGAAAAATATAATTTACCTTGATACTTGATGCCGTGATTCGACCTGAAACAGCACTATTCCTTTCCTCTCTCAGATGCAGATTGTTTGCTGCTCCAGATTCCAGCATCTGCGGTCACTTGTGTCACCATTATTTACCTTGAGTCCCTGTGGCCTGGATCCTGTTGATTTCAAGTCTCGGATTGCAATGACTTTCCCATGGTTGAAATTGACACAATGTCATTGAGGTTTCACTTTGCCATTGAAATTAGACACCTTCTCTTGAGAAAGAGTCCACGCTACCAAACCTTGGCGATAAGTGTGTAAGAGCAGTGGGCCAACAGTGAAAATTCATTTGCTGCCCTATTTTCTCCACGTAACAGAACGCACCCCTCCCCTCCCAATGCACATCTGACATGTTTGCCTAAAATTGTCCCTTAAATTTCTCTAAAAAACAGATTAAAATTTTTTTAATTAAAAATTAATAGAAAATTATAAAAAGTATAGAGCAAAAATATACCGACAAGGATGACTTTGGTCTAAATGGTTCTTAGGTTCTGCATGTTAGGATTTGAGAAACTGGCTGTACTGTTGGAGAATTGTGGTTCCCAAAGGCTCGAACAATTACTCGGGGCACAGTTAAATGAAATAACAGGGGCTGTTATTAAAAATATAAGATCTGTTTTCATGAACATGAAAGCCAGCACCACCTTTATGCCAGCGTTTAGTTTAATATCCAATTATCTTTGTTGCTCCATTATAGTTACGTTTAGGCTTGCATTCAAAGATGAATAAATCACTATTCCAAATTACTCCCTAGCCAATTGACATGACAATAAAGGGTTCTAATTGAGTCATAGAGAGAGATAGCACAGAAACGGGCCCTTTATCCCACCAGGTCTGTGCAAATTGTTGACCATCCATTTACACTAATCCTACGAATGCAAAAGCCTGCAGCATGCTTTCAGTTTTGTCTGTGTATTGACTCCCAATCAATTGTCTCATTGACTCCCAAATCCATGCACTCCTGCAGATTAAAATTCAGCCCACCATTTTGTCAGTTTTCCAGTGAATAATCTGCTACATTATATTCCTTCCCATCTTAATTGACTTGCTTTGTTTCCCATTTTATAGCCTTCTCTCATCAATAACCAATCCAACTACACTAGAGACGGAAACCACTGAATCGCTAATATCAGGAGAGAATGACGCCGACAAGGTAGAACGCAATAGTAAGAAGGTTTGCTTTGTGGTGACTGGAGATGACCAAGAAGATTCGGGTCATGATACAATAAGCAACAGGGATTCTTACAGGTAAAATATGTTTTGGGTTGTTCTGCAATGGAGTTAAACTAAATAGTTTTGTTTGGAATTAATTCATTTTAAGAAGCAGGAACTGTAAATCATGAGTCACCTAACCCTTTACTTCGTCTTAACCAGGCATATAGATGTGTGTTTGAGTTTGGTGGGATTGTGTTAGTGAATTGAAATACACAAGCATCATGAGCCAAATCTTTCCATCAGAAGAAAATAGAAATAAAATGCAGTCTTAAGTACCTCAAATATCATTGCCACTTTGCATGAAACTGGATGTGAGCCTGTATGGCAAAAATGATATTTGAGTGTGCCACTGCATGACAGTAATTGATTTGTACTTGCTTTGACTCTCAGTTTAATCACTTGCAACTAGCTTGATACTTGTGTCGAAAATTTTAAAAAGATGTCTTCTACAAAATATCCAGTTTTGCTCTGGGATTGTTTCTGTAATCTGTACCTTTCCATCCATTTTGTTCTAAAGGCTGAAGATTATTTTGGAGCTATCCTAATCAGTCATCTTTTACTTCCGCATCATTCCCCTGTGTGGATCCTAGGTTTTTAGCTAACACTAATATCCTGTTTTTTTTTTTTGTATTTTTAAATTGAAAAATGGCTTGTAATTGGATTTGGCAGTTAATCTCCAAGAACATTATTCTCCAACTTAGTGGGTGGTTCACAATGCAATTTAGAAATCATGTATTTTATGTCTTCTGTGGCTGCATATTGGCTTGAAAATTGAAATACAATTCAATAAAGGGAGTGAGTACAGATGCTCATTCAGGCATTTATTAATGTCAGATTGCCAAAAATAGCATTAGTTAATGCTTCAAAACTACACCAACAGGTCACTGGTTTCAACTGTCATCAGCACACACTGGGCTATAAATCTTCAGTTGGTGAAACTCAATTACAAATGTTTCATGTACTTTTTGTATATCTATTGTTCCAAGCTTTGGAAACTGAAATATTTCTAAATTTGTTAACTTCTGCCCAAGGAAGCTCACAGCAAAATGTAACTCACATATATTAATCATTTACATCTGAATGTTGGCAATAAATTAACATTTAAAAGCTGAGTATTAATGTTGCCATTGGCGAAATAACTTGGAGTAGAATCTCTTGCCTCATGTCAATGTACTGAATTATTAGCAGTAATTAAAATATAGCCCAAGGACATTGCAAGTTGATTGCAGTTAATACAGCATTTGGTTTAGTTGATCTTGATTTCATTATGTGCTCCAAACTAATATTCTTAATACTGTCTGAAGAAGGGTCTCGACCCGAAACGTTGCCTATTTCCTTCGTTCCATAGATGCTACGTTTCTCCAACATTTTTGTCTACCTTCGATTTTCCAGCATCTGCAGTTCCTTCTTAAACTTCTTAATACTATTAGTTGTTTCCAAGATAAGTTTAGTTGACTAAACAATATACCATTGTTGCAAAGAATAATCAACAGTGAAATCTCTAACCAGAGCCTGGCTACGCAAACGGAGTCTGTTAAAACCTTACTATGTTTCAGGTCAGGTATCATTATAATTAGAAGTACTCTGTCTGAGATTACATTGGCGAGTGTGGCTATTAGTAAACAATGCACTAAGGCTCAATACTATTGGAGATGATGGGTCCAAGTGGCCTGATATAGCTGGAAAAGTGCATGTAGCACATGGAACGGATTATATTTGTCAATATAAACATTCACCAAACCCAATGGGATCCAACTATATGCATTAATTCTGAGCTGGATATCAAAAATAAAATGTCCTCGGGCTCAGGCCAGTATTGGATTAACAAGTTTTGATTTTTCTATCCGAGCATTCCAAATGCATTGTGTGGGAAGGAACTGCAGATGCTCGTTTAAACCGCAGATAGTCACAAAAAGCTGGAGTAAGTCAGCGGGACAGGCAGCATCTCTGGAGAGAAGGAATGGGTGACATTTTGGGCCGAGACCCACCTTGAGACTAGTCAGGGAAAAGGGAAACGAGAAATAGATGATGATGTAGAGAGATAAAGAACAATGGATGAAAGATGTGCAAAACACTAACGATGATAAAACAAACATTGTTAGCTGCTAGTTGGGTGAAAACGAGAAGCTGGTGTGACTTGGGTGGGGGAGGGATAGAGAGAAAGGGAAGTTAGAGAAATCAATATTCATACCACTGGGCATACCTAATGCATTGTGAGGCTTAGCATTGTGTGTAATCAATTTAACTACAAGAGAAAGGCCCTGATGTTATACGACGTGCAGATGCAGGAAATCTGAAATTGAAACGAAAAATGCTACATAGTCAGCAGGCCAGACAGCACCTGAAGAAAGTTATGTTTTTAGTTTAAAGATCTTTTGTCATAACTGAAAAATAGAGAAAATGTTAGTTTTAAATTGCAGAGAAAGGTAAGGGGGAAAGGAATTTCATGAAGTGTGGAGAGATCAACTGTTGATGAAGTCATGCGGTTAACAGATTATGAAGTAGAAAGTGAGATAGTCACATTTTTATCGGAAGGTGGAAAAATTATGAAATGCAGATCAAGGCTGTTGAACATGTCCAGTAGATCAGGCCATAAAAGGAGAAAGAAAATTGAATTCATATAACAGAAGGAGAAGCCACAGCTGAACTGCCAGTTCTAGGATAAACTAGGAAAGCAAATTATCTGATGATGGTGAAATCAATATTGAGTCCTACAGGGTTCATTGCGATCAGATAAAACATGAGGCACTATTTCTCAAATTTGCATTGGGATTCATTGGAAAATTGCATTCAACCTCAGATGGATGGGTCAGAATGGCAGTGAGTCTCCAAATGAAAATTTCAGGCATCTGGAAGATGATGGTCAGCACTACAAATGATCAAATGTACTCTGCAAACGATGTAGAGGAGATCACATTGTCAACGTCAAGTGCGAGACACTAGATTGGGAAAAAGTACAAATGAATTGCTGCCTCATATGAAAGGCATGTTCATGTCATTGGATGGTGGGGAGGAATGAGATGAAAAAGCAGGCATTAATCTCTTGCAGTTGCATGGGAAATGCTGCGAGAAGAGGAAAGAAAGGTGGAGATTGAAAAAAGAGATAAGATTTATGAAGAGAAATGTCCCTTCAGAATGCTGAAAGGGGAGGAGAACATATGTCTGGTGATAGAACTAGTCTAATATGGAAGATATACACATTTCCTAAGTGGCCACTTTTAATAATCTATATGGAATAATAATTTTGGATTAAAACTTCTGTTCAGATATATGTTTTTAAAATTCAAGAAAATACTGAGGAGGATAAATCTCATCTCTACACATACTAAAGAAGGATTACAAGCCGATTTCTCACACTAAAACAATATTCAACATGAACTGCATCTGTTCTGAGAGAAAGAAGACTTAATGTGTTTTCTTCCTTCCCCAGTGACTGCAACAGTAATAGGAATTCCATTGCTTCTTTTACAAGTATTTGCAGCAGCCACTGTGATTCTTATGTACACAGTGACGACATGGATTCGGGTAAGCTGCATGTGGTAAAATGTATTCATTTAACAATAATTGCTGTCGGTAGAAAAAATCATATTGGGTGTAGGTGGGAGGTTTGCTGGCCACAGAGGTACATGGAAAAGTTGAAAAATTAACAAATATTTGATCTCTCATTTCAAGATTCTACTCGTGTAGGGAGGAACTGCAAAAGCTGGTTTAAACCGAGGATAGACAGAAAAAGTTGGAGTAACCCATCATGTCAGACGGCATCTCTGGAGAAAAGGAATAGGTGACGTTTCCGGTCGAGAGCTTCTTCAGACTGAAGAATGGTCTCGACCCGAAACGTCACCTATTCCTTTTCTCCAGAGATGCTGTCAGACCCGCTGAGTGACTCCAGCTTTCTGTCTATCCACGATTTTACTTGCCTACCTGCATGTCTTCTGCATGTCTTTTAATTTTACATGGTGATTTTGGAAATTATCTATGCGACTATATGCATCTCATGACGGAAAGCATTTTGACTAAATTATTGTAACAAGGTTACAGAACAAATCATGGGGAAAGAATAAAGAGGGAAATTTTAGAAAATTCAGTCTGAGATGGAACTTCGAAAGGATATTGGGAGAGAAAATCCATGGACAAAATGTCGAGAAAAGTTGGAGTAGGTAGCAGAGGAATTTGCTGATCAAAAATGAACAATGGGTCAATCCCACTTCCTCGGTTTTGGGTTAAATCTGGAGATTATGGCTCTTGGTGTCCTTTTCAATTGAAAGCATATCCCCCCCATCATGGCTAGTTCCAAATTCCCATAAAAGTATTTCAATCTCAAATCTCTTCTCATCCTTTCACTAAATAATTTAAATATTTAATAATTGTGTAATTACAACATAATTGATATTTATAAAATAATAATGGATAACTCAGCCTCTTAGTTCTCCATATTTGCCTTCACTTGATTTTTCATAATTTTATGCACCTCAGTTAAATCTGCCTTCAACCTCATCTTTTTTAGTGAAAATAATTCTTGGCAAGACTGTCTCTCTTCTTGAATCTCCAAACCTGCTTTAAATCTACACCCTTTCTAGTGCTATCCCATCCTTACTGTAGAGCGATGATTAGAATTGTACACAGTGCTCTGGTCGAGACATAACTGGCATTTTATATATTTTCCAGATGATCACTATCTTCATGTATTAGGTGACTCAGCCAATAAAGGCACATTTCCCATATGCCCTTAACCATCTTATCCATAGTGCATTTCTGGCACTCCGTTACCTCTGTTTCTGAAAAATTCTTAGATTACTGTGGGTTTGTTTGCCTTATTTATATTCCCCAAATGTATTATCTTGGGTTTGACTTCCAAGAAGATGGTTGAGTTAATTTTTAAGAATAAACTAGACCAAGTGCAGACCCGTTGGGTCTGTTCCCCCAATGTGCGGTTGTGGGGGGGGGAGGCGGCATGCAGCGTCACACACACTAACTCTCTCTCCCCCCCAGGGGCAGAGACAGAGACACAGAGAGAGAAGGATAAGAGGGAGGGTGGGTGAGGTGGGAAAGGTGGGAGGGAGAGGGGGAGGGGGGAGAGAGGAGGGGAGAGAGGGGAGGGAGGGGGGGAGAGGGAGAGGGGGGGGGGGGGGAGGGGAGGGGGAGGGGGAGGGAGGGGGGTGGGGGGAGGGGGAGAGAGAGCGAGGGGAGAGGGGGGGGAGAGAGGGGGGGGGAGAGGAGGGGGGGAAGAGGAGAGGGGGGGGGAAGAGGAGAGGGGGGGGGGAGAGGAGGGGGAGGGGGGGAAGAGGAGGGGGGGGGGAAGAGGAGAGGGGGGGGAAGAGGAGAGGGGGGGAGGAGGAGAGGGGGGGCGAGGAGGGGGGGAAGAGGAGAGGGGGGGGAGAAAGGAGGGGGGGGGCAAGAGGAAGGGGGGGGAAAGAGGAGAGGGGGGGGAAGAGGAGAGGGGGGGGGAAGAGGAGAGGGGGGGGGAAGAGGAGGGGGGGGGAAAGAGGAGGGGGGGGGGGGGGGGGAGGGGGGGGGGGGGAAGAGGAGAAGGGGGGGAAGAGGAGAGGGGGGGGAAGAGGAGAGGGGGGGGAAGAGGAGAGGGGGGGGGAAGAGGAAGAGGGGGGGGGAAGAGGAGAGGGGGGGGAAGAGGATGAGGGGGGGGGAAGAGGAGAGGGGGGGGAAGAGGAGAGGGGGGGGGAAGAGGAGAGGGGGGGGAAGAGGAGAGGGGGGGGGAAGAGGAGAGGGGGGAGAAGAGGAGAGGGGGGGGGAGGGGGGAGGGGGGGGAAGAGGAGAGGGGGGGAGAGGAGGGGGGGAGAGGAGGGGGGGAGAGGGGGGGGGGAGAGGAGGGGGGGAGAGGTAGGGGGGGAGAGGAGAGGAGGGGGGAGAGGAGGGGGGGGGAGGGGGGGGGGAGAGGGGGGGGGAGAGGGGAGGGGAGGGGGGGGGGGAGGAGGGGGGGAGAGAGAGGGAGGGAGGGAGAGGGGGGGGGGGGGGGAAAGGGAGGGGGGGGGAGAGAGGGGGGGGGAGAGGAGAGGGGGGGAGAACCTAAAAAATCATTTTAGAACCAAAAAAGACACATTCTGCAAGCATTGTAGAACCAAAAGAGACACTTTTTGCAAACATTTTAGAACCAATAAACACTTTTTGCAAACATTTTAGAACCAATAAACACTTTTTGCAAACATTTTAGAACCAATAGACACATTCTGCAAGCATTTTAGATCCACTAAGGACACTTACATTTGAGTAGACATGTGTTCAGTATTATTCACAGCTCAGAGAAACGTGACCCTCTGCCTTCCTCCAGCTTGAAGACACTGATTGAGGCACACCACTTCCTGGTTTTATAGTCCCTCCCCCCTGCCGCTAGCAGGGGCAGCAGAGAGAATGGGGAATTTTGTAAAATCATTAATATCTCTGTCATTTTTATTCAACGGGAAAAATCCTCAGCACACATATGGCGGAGGGGGGCTCTGAGCAAGGTGGCCAAAATTGACAGCCGTAGGTGGCAACGTTCTCTCGGAAATGTTCCCCCAACGTGTGGTTGTGTGGGGGGGGGGGGGGAGGCGGCATGCAGCATCACACACTAACTAACCCCCCTCCCGCACTCACGCTAATGGAGGGGAGGAGGGGGGGGAGAGAGGGGGGGGGGATTGGAGGAGTGGGGGGGGGGAGGAGGAGAGGGGGGGAGGAGGAGAGGGGGGGGAGGAGGAGAGGGGGGGGAGGAGGAGAGGGGGGGGAGGAGAGGAGAGGGGGAGGAGAGGAGGGGGGGGGAGAGGAGGGGGGGGGAGAGGAGAGGGGGGGGTGGAGAGGGGGGAGAGGGGGTGGAGGGGAGGGAGGGGGGAGGGGAGGGGGGGAAGAGGAGAGGAGAGGGGGGGAAGAGGAGAGGGGGGGGGGAAGAGGAGAGGGGGGGAAGAGGAGAGGGGGGGAAGAGGAGGGGGGGGGGAAGAGGAGGGGGGGGAAGAGGAGAGGGGGAAGAGGAGAGGGGGGGAAGAAGAGAGGGGGGGGGAAGAGGAGAGAGGTGGGGGGGGGGGGGGGGGGGGAGAGAGTGCCTTTTTACTTCAACCCAAACCCAAACAACCATTTGCAGGCAGTGCTTTTTTTTACCTCTAACCATATTTTCATTTTCAAACCAAATTAAGGGTACTCACAGTGCTGTGGACATTTGTCAGTGTCATTCAAAGCTCTGATTGAGGCACACCACTTGCAGAGACCGATTGATGCACACCACTTGCTGAGACTGATTGAGGCACACCACTTCCTGGTTTTATAGTCCCTCCCCCTCCCTCCAGCGGGGGCAGCAGAGAGAATGGGGAATCTTGTAAAAACATTAATATCTCTGTCAATTTTCATCAGCGGGAAAAATCCTTGGCACACATGCGGCGGAGGGGGGCTCTGAGCGAGGTGGCCAAAAATGACGGCCGTAGGTGGCGGCGTACTCTCGGAAACCGCAGCACAGAAGGCCAAAACCGGTCAATAACAGAGTTTTAGTAATATAGATACTAGACTAAGTGGGAACCGTTGGGTCCCAGCATCACACAGGAGGGCTGGTCATCCAATGCAATATTCCACCTCTCCACCAATTCTAATATTGGTGGCCAGTTGGGAGAGGGGGGGCTTTCTGGAGCGCTAGTATGGGTGTTGTGGGCTGAAGGGACTGGTTTCCAGAGGGCTAGTATGCAAATTGTGCGCCAAATGGATTCTTGGGCTGGCATCTCAGTCAATCAAGCCTGTTGTGCTGGCAACTCACTCACTCACGGCTGGTGGGCTGGTAGTTGACTCACGGCTAATCCTTGAAATTCTATTTCAAGCAGGGTATAAGGCCACCAAATTCAAGTGCAGTTTCTTACCACTTCTAGCAGGGTGCAAGGCCACCAAATTCAAGTGCAGTTTCATACCATTTGAAGTAGGGTGCAAAGCCACTAAAGACAGCGAGTCGTGACCTCTCCCTCCTCCATCTTGCAGAGACTGAGCCACACCCACATTTCCGGGTATTATAACCCCCCCCCCCCCCCACCGGAAAAGGGGTGGCTTTCATCGAGTGATTGACAGGAGAGAGATTCTCAACATTTAAAAAAAAAAAGTAATAACACTTTTATTTTTCATTGATGGGAAGAATTCTCTGCACCTGCTCAGCGGAGGGGGACTGAGTAAGATGGCCAAAAATCACAGCCGTAAGTGGTAGCGTTTTATCTAAAATCAATATACAGTGCAAACAGGAAGTGAGTGCATTTACAGTAGTGCCTTTTAACTTCAAGCCAAAGCACCCAAGCCACCATTTGCAGTAAGTAGTGCATTTCAACTTCATGCCACCATTTGCAGTAAGTGGTGCCTTTCAACTTCAAGCCAATGCACCCAAGCCACCATTAGCAGTAAGAGATGCCTTTCAACTTCGTCAAAGCTCCCAAGCCACCATTTGCAGTAAGTAGTGACTCTCAACTTCAAGCCAAAGCAACCAAGCCACAATTTGCAGTAATAGTGCCTTTCAACTTCATGCTACCATTAGCAGTAAATAGTGCCTTTCAACTTCAAGCCAATGCACCCAAGCCACCATTTGCAGTAAGTAGTGCCTGTCAACCTCATGCCACCATTTGCAGTAAGTAGTGCCTTTCAACTTCAAGCCAATGCTCCCAAGCCACCATTTGCAGTAAATAGTGCCTTTCAACTTCAAGCCAATGCTTCCAAGCCACCATTTGCAGTAAGTAGTGCCTTTCAACTTCAAACCAAAGCTCCCAAGCCACCACTTGCAGTTAGTAGTGCAACTTCATGCCACCATTTGCAGTGCCTTTCAACTTAAAGCCAAAGCACCCAAGCCACCATTTGCAGTAAGTAGTGCTTTTCAACTTCAAGCCATAATTTGTAGTAAGTAGTGCCTTTTAACTTCAAGCCATTGCACCCAAGCCACCATCTGCAGTAAGTAGTGCCTTTTCTACTTCAAGCCAAAGCACCCAAGCCACCATTTGCAGTAAGTAGTGCATTTCAACTTCATGCCACCATTTGCAGTAAGTGGTGCCTTTCAACTTCAAGCCAATGCACCCAAGCCACCATTAGCAGTAAGAGATGCCTTTCAACTTCGTCAAAGCTCCCAAGCCACCATTTGCAGTAAGTAGTGACTCTCAACTTCAAGCCAAAGCAACCAAGCCACAATTTGCAGTAATAGTGCCTTTCAACTTCATGCTACCATTAGCAGTAAATAGTGCCTTTCAACTTCAAGCCAATGCACCCAAGCCACCATTTGCAGTAAGTAGTGCCTGTCAACCTCATGCCACCATTTGCAGTAAGTAGTGCCTTTCAACTTCAAGCCAATGCTCCCAAGCCACCATTTGCAGTAAATAGTGCCTTTCAACTTCAAGCCAATGCTTCCAAGCCACCATTTGCAGTAAGTAGTGCCTTTCAACTTCAAACCAAAGCTCCCAAGCCACCACTTGCAGTTAGTAGTGCAACTTCATGCCACCATTTGCAGTGCCTTTCAACTTAAAGCCAAAGCACCCAAGCCACCATTTGCAGTAAGTAGTGCTTTTCAACTTCAAGCCATAATTTGTAGTAAGTAGTGCCTTTTAACTTCAAGCCATTGCACCCAAGCCACCATCTGCAGTAAGTAGTGCCTTTTCTACTTCAAGCCAAAGCTCCCAAGCCACCATTTGCAGTAAGTAGTGCCTTTCAACTTCAAGCCAAAGCAACCAAGCCACCATTTGCAGTAAGTAGTGCCTTTCAACTTCAAGCCAATGCTCCCAAGCCACCATTTGCAGTAAGTAGTGCCTTTCAACTTCAAGCCAATGCTTCCAAGCCACCATTTGCAGTAAGTAGTGCCTTTCAACTTCAAACCAAAGCTCCCAAGCCACCACTTGCAGTTAGTAGTGCAACTTCATGCCACCATTTGCAGTGCCTTTCAACTTAAAGCCAAAGCACCCAAGCCACCATTTGCAGTAAGTAGTGCCTTTCAACTTCAAGCCACAATTTGTAGTAAGTAGTGCCTTTTAACTTCAAGCCATTGCACCTAAGCCACCATCTGCAGTAAGTAGTGCTTTTCGACTTCAAGTCAAAGCTCCCAAGCCACCATTTGCAGTAAGTAGTGCCTTTCAACTTCATGCCACCATTTGCAGTAAGTGGTGTCTTTAAACTTCAAGCCACA
This sequence comes from Amblyraja radiata, assembly GCF_010909765.2. Lineage (NCBI taxonomy): Eukaryota > Metazoa > Chordata > Chondrichthyes > Rajiformes > Rajidae > Amblyraja > Amblyraja radiata. Next base: position 48,831,425 of record NC_045959.1, on the reverse strand, counting down.
CCCAAGCCATCATTTGCAGGAAGTAGTGCCTTTCAACTTCAAAGCTCCCAAGCCACCATTTGCAGTAATAGTGCCTTTCAACTTCAAGCCAAAGCTCCCAAGCCAGCATTTGCAGTAAGTAGTGCTTTCAACTTCAAGCCAAAGCACCCAAGCCACCATTTGCAGTAAGTAGTGCCTTTCAACTTCATGCCACCATTTGCAGTAAGTAGTGCTTTCAACTTCAAGCCAATGCACCCACGCCCCCCATTTGCAGTAAGTAATGCCTTTCAACTTCAAGCCACACCCAAGCCATCATTTGCAGGAAGTAGTGCCTTTCAACTCCAAGTCAAAGCTCCCAAGCCACCATTTGCAATAAGTAGTGCCTTTCAACTTCAAGCCAAAGCAACCAATCCACCATTTGCAGTAAGTTGTGCCTTTCAACTTCATGCCACCATTTGCAGTAAGTGGTGTCTTTCAACTTCAAGCCACACCCAAGCCACCATTTGCAGTAAGTAGTGCCTTTCAATTCATGCCACCATTTGCAGTAAGTGGTGCCTTTCAATTTCAAGACACACCCAAGCCAAGCATTTTAGAACCAATAGACATTTTTTGCAAGCTTTAGAACCAATAGAAATATTTTTGCAAGCTTTAGAACCAATAGACCTTTTTTTGCAAGCTTTAGAACCAATAGACACTTTTTTTGCAAGCTTTAGAACCAATAGACATTTTTTGAAAGCTTTAGAACCAATAGACGTTTTTCCAAGCTTTAGAATCAATAGGCACATTCTGCAAGCATTTTAGAACCACTAAGGGCACTTACATTTGAGTGGACATGTCTTCAGTGTTATTCACAGCTCAGAGAAACGTGACCCTCTGCCTTCCTTCATCTTGAAGAGACTGTGTGGCACACCACTTCCTGGTTTTATAGTCCCTCCCCTCTGCCGCCAGTGGGGGCAGCAGAGAGAATGGGGAATTTCGTAAAACATTAATATCTCTCATTTGTAATCGACGGGAAAAATCCTCGGCACACATGTGGTGGAGGGGGGCTCTGAGCAAGGTGGCGAAAAATGACGGCCGTAGGTGGCGGCGTTCTCTCGGAAATCGCAGCACAGATGGCCAAAACCGATCAAGAACAGACTTTTAGTAATATATAAGATAGATAGATGTGTAAATGATGAAAATAAAGAATTTAGGGCGATTGTAACAACCTAGAATGGGACAGAATGGTCAGATATTTGATGTAACGAGCTGGATGGACTAAAGGCTATTTTATCTGAACTTCAATGTTTCTATTGTTTTGTGAGTCATTTATTCATTCCCAATGTTTCAAGTGCATTGCTTTTGGGCTATGTTAAGTTTCCTAAAATATAAAATGATGGGACTAAACATATTGGATGTAAAATCATGATCCTATCTCAATTTGTGATAAAATCCAGTCATATTGCTTACTGTGGTGAATTTTGTTTAGAATGGACGAGTATAATTTATATTTTTCTTATCCAGGTAATTATGAAGCTCCTTTTCTTGCTGTTAAATAGAGAAAGGCTTGGGTAGAGTAGATGTGGAGAGGATGTTTCCACAAGAGGGAGAGTCTAGGACCTGAGGCCACAGCCTAGAAATTTCTTTGGTGAGAGGGTGATAATTCTGTGAAATTCATTGCCACATAAGGCTGTGGAGGCCAAGTCAATGGATATTTTAAAGGCAGAATTAGATAGATTGTTGATTAGTACAGGTGTCAGAAGTTATGGGGAGAATGCAGCAGAAAGGGGTTGAGAGTGAGAGATAGATCAGCCATGATTGAATGGCAGAGTAGACTTGATGAGCCAAATGCCCCAATTCAACTCTTGTCACTTATGAAATGTGAATGGTTCTGAAAGGATTGCGTGGTCAGTGTTTTTTAAAAATAATTATTTGTAGTCTGAGGTTTTCCCACTTCAGTGAACCCGAGTCCCCTGAGGGGTATGTGGAAGATTGGACATCCTGAACTTGAGATGCATTATCCTTGCCCTTTCTCGTTCCTCCATGAGTCAGAGGATTTGAAGGTTTTGTAGGAAAGTTTATTTACTGAACTGTTCTGAAAGTCGGCTGGGCCACAAGGCATGGAATACTTTTGGCCATGATTTACCAGAAAGGCAGATTGAATCAATTGCTGAAAATGTTTAGTTTCATTTATTTCCAGTCTCTTGTAACTGGTATCCAATGGGTCTGCATCTTAGGTGAACCGGCTGTCCAATGCTCTGAGTTTCTTTGACAGTTTGTGCTGGATTTTCCAGGCTTGCCATCTTAAATCACTAAAAACATCAGATCAAAGAAACAGAAGTTGGAATAGGCAGTATATTCCGGACTGACCACCCCCTCCCCCATGTTTGCTCCATCAACCAGAGGGCAATGCTGAATTTCTATCTATCTCTTAGATGTCACTCGGACTATTCTTGATTTATACCTTGCACTAAACGTTATTGCCTTATCATGTATCTTATACAATGGCTTGATTGTAATCTTGCATTGTCTTTCTGCTGATTGGATAGCATGCAACAAAAGCTTTTCACTGTACCTTGGTACACGTGACAATAAACTAAACTAAAACTATCGTTCAAAAGATCATGTTTTTTTTTCCATCTTTGTTATTTTCCTGCACTAATGTCATACTGTCATCAAACGTACATCAATTGCCCCATATTTGTGGGCAACTTGCTGATTGCCTCAACATGTTCTTTCTTTAGTTGTTGAGCTTCTCAGCTACAGGTTCTTTGGTTGCTCAAGTCAATATGTGTTCTTGATGTCCCAATAATGGTCAAGTCCTTTATTAACAATCATAACTTGCTCTTCATTACCTATGCAATATGATGCAATTCTGAGTAATTGCAATGGGCTGTTGCTTATGAACAGGAAAACAGCAATAAAACAGGTGAACCAAATAATGATTAAAGGGAGAAGAGATCTTGAGGCCTGTGTTTTTATTGTTAAGATCTTGTTTAACTTCTCAAGCACATTTATAAATTGAAAGAAGGTTAAATCCTTCAAAAGAAAAAATATCAAAGACATTTTCAAAATGTGAAGGAAGGAAAACGTTTCTCTTTCCCCTGTCTCTCTCTGAAGAAGGGTCTCGACCCCAAACGTCACCTATTCCTTTTCTCCAGAGATGTTGGCTGATCTGCTGAGTTGCTCCAGCTTTTTGTGTCTACATTTTCAAAATAACTTAACAGTGTTTACCCTGACAATTTTTACTTCTATTAAAAAAGTCAATTAAATTGCAACACTGGAGATATTCAGCAGATAATGCAGTATTTAGGTAGAGAGGAACATAGTTAATGTGGTTAAATCACTGATACAACTTTACTATGTAGCAGCTAGATCATCTACTGTCTTGACACTTCCAATAATCTGCCTTCCTGTTAAAAGTGGTTCTGGTTTTGCTGTCTTAAACCTCCTCTTAAACCATAAAAGGGTACAGAGAAGATTTACGAGGATGTTGCCAGGACTTGACGGCCTGAGCTATTGGGAGAGGTTGAACAGGCTGGGACACTATTCCTTGGAGCGCAAGAGGATGAGGGGTGATCTTGTCGAGGTGTACGAAATCACGAGAGGAATAGATCGGGAGACGCACAAAGTCTCTTGCCCAGAGTAGGGAAATCGAGAACCAAAGGACATAGGTTTAAGGTGAGGGGGGAAAGATTTAATAGGAACCTGAGGGGTAACCTTTTCATACAAAGGATGGTAGGTGTATGGAACGAGCTGCCTGAGGAGGTAGTTGAGGCCGATACTATCGCAGCGTTTAAGAAACATTTAGACAGGTGCATGGTTTGGAGGGATATGGGTCAAATGCAGGTGTGGGAATGCTGTAGATCGGACATGTTGGCCGGTGTGGGCAAGTTGGGCCGAAGGGCCTATTTCCTCGCTGTAAGACTCTATGACTCCAAGAATGACATCTCTATTCTTCTGTCATTTACCAATTTAATACAGCTGATAAGAGGTAAAAGTTGAATCTTTAATATGAAACAAACCTTCACTACGATTGTGATGGTGAGATAAAGAAAAACCATAGCAAAATGATGCCGATGGGAAGTTTTCGTACTTTCTCAGGGAGACTCCGGAATGTTGGTTCCTTTATGTTAATTGATTTGATGAGATCATTAAACTTTTTATGAAATAGATCATTCAAGAGATTCTAATGACTGCTTTACAACTCCATCATTCTCAATCAATGACTGCAAAAGCATAATAACTTATACTGTGTCATTCCATTTGATCTGAGCAAGTATCAGGCTAGTATCCTCACCACAGTTTTAAACTGTCTTTCCCAGTTGTTACTTGTCTGCACCAACAAGACCTGCTCTGAGCAGTCTGAATTAATTTTAAATCATTAATTTGGAAAGGGTGTAAAAGAGCTTGCCAGGATGTTACCTGGACCTGCGGGCTTGAGTTGTAAAGAGAGGTTGGATAGGCTGCGACTTTTTCCTTAGAAGCGTTGAAGGCTGAGGGGTGACCTTATTGAGGTGTACATGATCATGAGAGGAGCGGATAAGGCAATTACTCTTAGTTTTTTTTCCTGGCGTAAAAGATTCAAAAACTATGGAGCAGAGGCTTAAGATGAGAGAAAAGAGATTTACTGTAAAATGGATCTCAATGGTAACTTTTTCACTGAGAGGGTCGTTGTATCTGGAATGGGCTGCCAGACGAACCCATAGAAGCGAATACAGTTAGAACTTTTAAAAGACATTTGGACAGATGTATAGATAGGAAGTGTATTCGGGGGGGATATGCCCCAAATGCAGGCAAATGGGACCAGCCCATTATGCCCAAATAAATGACTGGATTTTTAATTTCATTAGGTCTGGTGCTAAAGCTTGTGTAAAGGTATGTGCTGCATGCTCTATGTAAATCCACAATGCATCACTGTGGATATTCATCGTACCCTAAGAAGGCAGATTTTGGACTTCACAATCCACGCATTCAGTCCACATTCGTCTTTCAAGATGGAAATAAGGTTGTGCGGCAAACATAAATACAGAAAGGGATACGTGAGAGATTAAAGGGAGGGAGAAATTGAGGGTCAGCCATGGGACTTAGAAGGAATAGGTGAGAGGGGTTGTGGATGAGGAAGTCTTTGGGAGGAGGGGGTGTCAACCAGGTTCTTGCACAACCCGACGTACAAACAGTACTGGAAAAGCTCATCTCTGATTAATCCATTCATTCTTATTTCCTTCAGAACTAGGTATTGGTGTTAGTAACGGAGTGTGGCAAGGAGGAATTTTGTCTCCTATTTTATTTAATGTTTATATGGACGAATTGTCAAATCAGTTAAATAGGCTAAAAACTGGCTGTCTTGTGGGCAACACTATTGTTAATCATCTGATGTATGCAGATGACCTGGTCCTGCTCTGTCCATTTAGTACTGGGCTGCAGCAGATGCTGAAGGTGTGCTCTCAGTGTGGCCTTGATTATGACATTAAGTATAACGCTAAGAAAAGCCGCATAATGGTAATTAGAAGCGCTGAGGACAGGGAATCAACTTTTCCGACGTTTTATTTGTCAGACAGTCCTCTTGCTGTGTGTGAGGAAATTAAATACTTAGGTCATGTCATATCTGATGACTGGAAGGATGACAAAGACCTCTACCGACAGCGCTGTAAAATTTATCTTCAAGCCAACATGCTTATAAGGAAGTTTTATATGTGCTCTGATTCTGTGAAGTGTTCCCTGTTCAGAACCTACATCACACCGTTATATACTGCTCAATTGTGGTCTAATTATAAGAAAAAGAGTATGCAGAGGCTTAAGGTTGCATACAATGATGCAATGAGGTTGCTACTTCATGTCCCTAGGTGGCATAGTGCCAGTCAATTGTTTGTGTCCACTAGAGTGCCAACCTGTGAGGCACTCTTAAGACAGCTGATGTTTAGTTTTATGTGTCGCCTGGACAAATCAGAGAACCACATAATTGAAGCCCTAGTCAGCCCTCTGAAAAGCTGCTATAGATTCACTTCTAGGCTAAGACGGCATTGGTGCAATAGCTTATATATATTTTAGACTAATATACCATTTTTTAATGTATCTTTGTAATTCTTTGTACTGTTTGATGTGTTATATGGACCTGTGTCTGAAATAAAGCTTTAATAATAATAATAATAATCTTAGAAATGCAGTTGGCAGTAAAATCAAAAATTGAGATAAAATCAGAGAAACAAATGTTTGAATAAGGTACCTGTCTTCAGAGATTGGATTGCATGTCTGTCTCCCTGGAAGCCTTTAGTGAAATTGAAAGAGGGCACGTTAGGGGTCACATTTGCTATTGCTTTGGATCTAAATTATCGCAGTCTTTCTCACCCCATCACTGGTAATTGTATTTGATAATTGTATTTAATAAACTTATTAATAGGGATAGATAGGCATTTGGTGTTTAGCAAAGTAATACATTATAGATTGTACTCCTTTAATTAGACATATGCTGAATGCAGTTTGAATAGGTGAATAAAGGATCATTAAAAGTTCATAAAGTGTGCTGTGATTAATTAATAAGTTTCATTTTTTTTGTATTTTGCAGGCGATGAGCTGCCTTGCAGTGTACGCATTTCCCATGATAAGCAAGATAAATTACACGGCTGCCTGGAGCATCTCTTTAGTCAGGTGAGCCAAAATTAATCCTAACTATTTTGCTAGTACAATACAATACAATACAATACAATACAATACCTTTTATTTGTCATTTGAACCTCACATGAGGTTCAAACGAAATTTGGTTTCTGCAGCCATACAAAAAAAGAACCAAGACACACACCAACACAATTCAATTCACATAAACATCCATCACAGTGAGTCCTCCTCACTGTGATGGAAGGCAAAACTTGTCTCTCCCCTGCTCTCCATTCCTCTCCCGAAGTCGAGGTCAAAGCCCCCGGCAGGCGTTAGCAAGTCCGCGGCCACTCAAAGCCATGCCGGGCGATGTAGGGCCCTGCCCCGGGTCTTGATGTTGGAGCCCCCGGCGGGCGCTAGCAAGTCCGCAGCAATTTACAGCCGCGCCGGGCGTTGTAAGGCCCCGCTCCAGGTCACTCTCAACCCCGCAATTCGGGCGGGAGAAGTCGCCATTGCCGGTGCCCCGCAAAGCAGTCTCCCACCGGGGACCCGCGAGCTCCCGGTGTCACCATCCACCTGAGTCGGGTTGCAGCAGCTCGCTGCCGCAGCTCTCCACGCTCCGAAGCTGGCTAGCTCCACGGAGGTAGGTCCGTAGGTCCACAGCTCCACAGCTCCACAGCTCCACAGCTCCACAGCTCCACAGCTCCACAGCTCCACAGCTCCACAGCTCCACAGCTCCACAGCTCCACAGCTCCACAGCTCCACAGGCTCCGTGACTTCAGCCCCCAGGTCGCTCCGGTTGGAGGCCGCTCCACGGCGCTAGGCCCCAACGGCAACGGAGACCCGACAGGGAAAAGGTCGGGTCTCCATGCAGGGAAGAGATTTAAAAGTTTCCCCCACCCACCCCCCACCCCCCACACATACACATTTAAAAACCCACTACAAACTAAACCCTCAACAGGACAAAAAAAAAAAAAATACACAGACAGACTGCAGAGGCCACTGCGACGTCGGTCGCGCCGCCCACTTCCTAACAAAACTTTGAATAGGTTTGCTTAACATGACCTCACTTTCATGAATCCATGTTGACACTGGCCAATCCTATTATTTTCCAGGTGCCTCTCCCTTTGCAATAGATTCCAATATTTCCCCCACCACGAATGACAGCCTCTCAAGAGAATAGTCCCCTGAGATCTCTCTTCCTTTTGTAAACCATGGTGTTATATTTGAAGTTTCTAGAACTACCAGTGTTCAGTGTCTTGCTGGTGATCAAACATTCATGGAGGTCATTGCTGGATATCCGTGCAGCAATGAATTTGAAACAAGGAACAGCAGATGCAGGTCTACACAAAAAGACTCAAAGTGCTGGAGTAACTCGACGGATCAGGCAGCATTCCTGCGAAACATGGATAGGTAATGTTTCCAGTCGGGAACCTTCTTCAGTTTGATTGTGTGGATCAGTTTGAAGAAGGGTCCCCGAACCAAAATATCACCTATCCATGTTCTCCAGGGTTGCTGCCTAACTTGCTGAGTTGCTCCAGCACTTTGCTTCCAATTATGATGTTGCCTTTGTTCCCACTATGTATTGCGGGTTGAATGTATTAATTTACTTTAATAATGTTTCAGTGTAATTTGGCATTCGTGATTCACATATAGACAATAGACAATAGGTGCAGGAGTAGGCCATTTGGCCCTTCGAGCCAGCACTGCCATTCAATGTGATCATGGCTGATCATCCCAAATCAGTACCCCGTTCCTGCCTTCTCCCCATTTCTCCTGACTCCGCTATTTTTAAGAGCCCTATCTAGCTCTCTCTTGAAAGCATACAGAGAACCTGCCCCCACCGCCCTCTGAGGCAGCGAATTCCACAGACTCACCACTCTCTGTGAGAAAAAGTGTTTCCTTGTCTCCGTTCTAAATGGCTTACTCCTTATTCTTAATCTGTGGCCCCTGGTTCTGGATTCCCCCAACATCGGGAACATGTTTCCTGCCTCTAATGTGTCCAAGCCCTTAATAATATGTTTCAATGAGATATCCTCTCATCCTTCTAAACTCTAGAATGTACAAGCCCAGCTGCTCCATTCTCTCAGCATATGACAGTCCCGCCATCCCGGGAATTAACCTTGTAAACCTACGCTGCACTCGTTCAATAGCAAGAATGTCCTTCCTCAAATTAGGGGATCAAAACTGCACACAATACTCCAGGTGTGGTCTCACTAGTGCTCTGTACAACTGCAGAAGGACCTCTTTGCTCCTATATTCGATTCCTCTTGTTATAAAGGCCAAAATGCCATTTGCTTTCTTCACTGCCTGCTGTACCTGCATGCTTACTTTCATAGACTGATGTACAAGGACCCACAGATCCCGTTGTACTTCCCCTTTTCCCAACTGGACGCCATTTAGATAGTAATCTGCCGTCCTGTTTTTGCTAACAAAGTGGATAACCTCACATTTATCCACATTAAACTTAATCTGCCATGCATCTGCCCACTCCCCCAACCTGTCCAAGTCAACCTGCATTCTTATAGCATCCTCCTCACAGTTCACACTGCCACCCAGCTTTGTGTCATCTGCAAATTTGCTAATGTTACTTTGAATCCCTTCATCCAAATCATTGATGTATATTGTAAATAGCTGCGGTCCCAGCACCGAGCCTTGCGGTACCCCACTAGTCACTGCCTGCCATTCTGAAAGGGACCCGTTAATCCCTACTCTTTGTTTCCTGTCTGCCAACCACTTCTCTATCCATGTGAGTGCTCTACCCCCAATACCAATATAATGTGGGAGCATAGACCTGTCATTGTGATGTGGATGTTCTTAGAAAATGGAAGGCTAGAGGCGCTACACCTTGACAGGACAAATCAAAATAGGACGTACATGGTAAATGGTAGGGAATTGAAGAATGCAGTTGAACAGAGGGATCTGGGAATAACCGTGCATAGTTCATTGAAGGTGGAATCTCATATAGACAGGGTGGTAAAGAAAGCTTTTGGTATGCTAGCCTTTATAAATCAGAGCATTGAGTATAGAAGCTGGGATGTAATGTTAAAATTGTACAAGGCATTGGTGAGACCAAATCTGGAGTATGGTGTACAATTTTGGTCGCCCAATTATAGGAAGGATGTCGACAAAATAGAGAGAGTACAGAGGAGATTTACTAGAATGTTGCCTGGGTTTCAACAACTAAGTTACAGAGAAAGGTTGAATAAGTTAGGTCTTTATTCTCTGGAGCGCAGAAGGTTAAGGGGGGACTTGATAGAGGTCTTTAAAATGATGAGAGCGATAGACAGAGTTGATGTGGACAAGCTTTTCCCTTTGAGAATAGGGAAGATTCAAACAAGAGGACATGACTTCAGAATTAAGGGACAGAAATTTAGGGGTAACATGAGGGGGAACTTCTTTACTCAGAGAGTGGTAGCGGTGTGGAATGAGCTTCCAGTGGAATTGGTGGAGGCAGGTTCGTTGGTATCATTTAAAAATAAATTGGATAGGCATATGGATGAGAAGGGAATGGAGGGTTATGGTATGAGTGCAGGCAGGTGGGACTAAGGGAAAATAATTGTTCGGCACGGACTTGTAGGGCCGAGATGGCCTGTTTCCGTGCTGTAATTGTTATATGGTTATATGGTTATATGAGTACTTACCAGGGCCATTTATTACGTAATCCCCTGAATACTGTTAACTTTGGCAGATACACATTTTAACAACTCTCTTCCCTTCGAGGACAACAATATTCACCACCATAAATCAGAACACTGTGGCTTCTTGTTTTCTTTTGTCCTTTGGCCCCAAGCACACATACAAGCGTGATATATATTCAGCATTAAAAATGAGATCCCAAAAGCAGATCTTCCATAAATAAATTATTTTCTACATTATTGACAATTTCAGTGTGTGACACAGGAAGTTTATCCTACTGTGTAAGAAAATAGAGGAAGGTGGAAGGGAAAGATCGAGGTGAAGAAAAGAAGATGAACAGACATTTCTTGATGCCATGTGCATAAATTACTGAACAGGACACAGTTGGTTCTCTGTTCATTGTTAGCAATGGTGGTGATGCTTTCTGACTGCAGAAAGCAGAATGCAAAATTTGAGAATAGCAAATAACATAGTACCTGAAAACATGTTAAGTTGCCGGTACTTACTTTGAAGTTTACCTTGCCTTCAGGATTTCATACCGATTACTTTTAACTTTAACGAATATTTGTTTTTATTAGTGTAGGCAATGTCTAATAGGTGATTACTAAGTGATCTTTAAGGTCACCATTGCATTTAACTTTTAGTAATGACACGCAGTAGTATAATGTGTGGGAAGGACCTGCAGATGCTGGTTTAAACCGACGATGGACACAAAAAGCTGGACTAACTCAACGGGACAGGCAGCATCTCTGGAGAAAAGGAATAGGTGATGTTTCGGGTTGAGATCCTTCTTCCAACTGAGAGTCGGGGAAAGGGAAACGAGAGATATAGTCGGTGATATCGAGCGATATAGAACAAATAAATGAAAGATATGAAAAAAAGTAACGATCAATGAAAGGATCCATTGTTAGCTGTGGGCGAGGTGAAAATGAGTTATACAGACAATGAAACTCACCAGGATGACAGTGAAACTAATACAACGACTAGGGTGGGGGAGGGACGGAGAGAGAGGGAATGCAAGGGTTACTTGAAGTTAGAGAAATCAATTTTCATACTGCTGGGTTGTAAGCTGCCCAAGCAAAATATGAGGTGCTGCTCCTCCAATTTGCGTTTGTCCTCACTCTGACAATGGAGGAGGCCAAGGACAGAAAGGTCAGTAGGGGAATGGGAAGGGGAGTTAAAGTAGACCAGTAGTTTGATGTTGCAGATGCGAGTTGTGCAGCTGACAGTGCCGTACATTTCCTTAGTGATGAGAAGGCACATCATGCTATTTAGTGAGAAGAGGCTGTGTAGATGCTCTATGAAAGTATTATCCCAGACTATGCCTATCGTCAATACCTCAAGTAGGATGTGCAGGAGTTCAGCTTACCTCAACGTTCTGATAGTAGACAAACTAAGTGGACTAAAAGCTTATAGGTCTGTTGGGGGCTGTTGTCTTAATATGCTAAAAGAGACAGCTACTGAGATGGTGTATTCATTATTTATCATCTTCCAAAGGCTCTGGAGAAGTGTCATGGGATTGCAAAACCTTAAATGTGATATCCCAATTGAAAAAAGGAGGGAGACAAAAAGGAGGCACCAAGACCGATTAACCAATGTATATTGTCTTAAAAATGTTAGAATCAATCATCAAGGAAGTGATATCAATACATTTAAAAAATCATAACCTAATCAAACACAGTCAGCATAACTTAATGACAAATTTAGTCAAGCATTTTTGAGGAAGGCTTGACCAAAGCAGATGGAGAGGAACCAATAGATCTATTGTGCTGGAATTACGTGAAGGGGTTCACGAAGGTGCCTCATGAAAAGTTAAGTCACAAGTTAAAAGACCATGGTATTGGAGGTGATACATTGCCCTGGTCAAAGGGATGATTAACAGGCAGGAAGCAGCAAGTATGAAAAGGCAGTCACTTTCAGATTAGCAACCTCTGGCCAGTGACATCAGCACCAGTACTTCACTATCTGAAGATTAGGAAGAAGAAAGCAAATGTATGGTAGTCAAATTTACAGGTGAAACAAAAAGATGGGAAGGCAAGTTCTGAGGAGGATACAAACAGTTTACAGATAGATATTGATTTTTGTGAGTGGAATGTTGCCAACTGGAACATAATGTACAACATATGAAGTTGTACAATTTGGAAGGAAGAACAGATGAGGGTGACATGGTGGCGCAGTGGTAGAGTTGCTGCCTTACAGCACTGTCAGCGCCAGAGATGCAGGTTCGATCACGACTACAGGTGCTGTTTGTACGGAGTTTGTACGTTCTCCCCGTGACCTGCATGGGTTTTCTCCGAGATCTTCGGTTTCCCCCCACACTCCAACGACGTACAGGTTTGTAGGTTAATTGGCCTGGTATAAATGTAAATTGTCCCTCGTGTGTGTAGGATAATGTTAGTGTGCAGGGATCGCTGGTTGGTGCGGACTCGGCCTGTTTCTGCGCTGTATCTCCAAACTAAACTAAACATAAGAACAATGCTATTTAAATGGAAATAAATTGCAGAAAGCTATTGCACAATGGGATTTAGGTTTCTTTATGCAGGAAAATCAAAGCCAACTCTTACATTTGACAGGAAAGGCCAAGGAATGTTGGCTTTTGTCAGGAGGTTAGAGTATAAAAGTAGAGATGTCTAACTGCAAATATTACCAGATCTATAGAATTGTGAACATATCTGATCCCTTTATTTGAGGAAAAGATATTATTCCATTGGAAGCAATTCAGGGAAGGTATCCTGGGAAGTAATCTGGTCACATTCTCAAAACCACTACGGACCAACTGGCTGGTGTTTCATGGACATCTTCAACCTCTCATTCCTGAGGTCTGAAGTTTCCACCTGCTTGAAAAAGGCATAAATAATACCGGTCCCAAGTGGAATAAGGTGACGTGCCTCAATGACCACCGGCCGATGGCACTAACATCCATGGTGATGATGTGCCTTGAGATGTTGGTTATGGCGCATATTAACTGACATTAGCAAGAATCTGGACCCACTAAAATTTGCCTACCGTTGCAATAGATCAATGGATGTGATCTCTAGAATTTTATGCGCTCTCGCTGGTTCTCCACTCTGCACTGGACCACTTGGACAATCAAAACAATAGCGTCAAAGTGGTGCAACTGCAACTGTGTTTCTATTCCGTATCTTTAAACTAAACATAAGTCAGTTTGTTGTTCATCGACTACAGCTTGCCGTTCAACACCATCAGCACCTTTAAACCTGTTACCAAGCTCAGGGAACTGGGTCTCTGAGCACCTCTTTGCAACTGGATAATTGACTTCCTCATCAGCAGAACACAATCGGCATGAATTGGCAACAACACTTTATCATTGATAACCTCAGAGGCACAGGGGCATCTCAAGGCTGTGTGCTCACTCCCCCGCTCTACTCACTCTATATCCATGACTGTGGAGCTGCAAATAGTTCCAGCTCCAGCTTTAAATTTGCTGACAAAACCACTGTTGATGGTCGGATTATGGGTAATGATGAGTCAGAATTATGCCAGAACAATACCCCTTTTCTCTGTGTCAGTAAAACCAAGGAGCTGATTGTTGACTTTAGAAGAGGAAGGTCGAGGAAAACCTGTCTTCATCGACAGGCCAGTGGTGGAGAGAGTCACGGTTCCTGGGTGACTTCAGGTTCCTGGGTGAGCATATCTCTGACGATATGTCCTGAAGCCAGCACATTGATGCAATCATAAAGGAAGCCCATCAGCGCCTCTACTTCCTCAAAATAATTGAGGAGATTTGGTATGTGGACAAATATTGAACTTCAACTGGTTTACAATTGACTATCACAGTGAAGAGATAATGAAGGGATACGAACTGTGCAACTAGCAAGACAACTAGGATGGGGGAAGGTCAGAGAGGGAGGGAATGCAACGCTTACTTACAATTTGAGAAATCAAGTTTTATACTGCTGGTTTGTAAGCTGCCCTATTGAAATATGAGGTGTGTGTCTATATTCGATTCAGATTGTTTTATTTGTATTTAAGTTTATTAATAAAGTTTCTCTGAAACCTCAAGCCATGTAAGTGCTCCTTCACATTCTCTGAGTGCATTATTGGCTGAGTAAAAATGGAAATCTATCCTCATTTAGACATGCTAAAGATGCAATACAGTCGGAGCTCGATCTTAGTCTCAGCTTCTAAAATTTAGTGCTATTGAAGTCGATGAAAATACATTGCTAAAGCAGAATATAGTACCCTAATTATGATCTGCTAATTGAAATCCTTTATATTACAGACTAATCCAATTGTAACACAGCAGTTTGATCAAATTGTACAAAGAATGCTTTGCAAGTGATATTTCATTGATTTCAACAGGTGGATGCAATCACCAACCTTCTGAAAGGCCCAGCTGTGGTAAAGGCATTTGAACAAACAAAGAATTTAATCCCAAAAAGAAACCTGCAAGGTAACATTAAACATTAGCCTAGGAAAGCTGCCAAATCCCTTAATGTTTAAAGAGAATTTGATAAATTCAGTATTATTATTATGCTTATTATTGGGAATATGAGTCATTTGTATTTCTTTGTCTCAATGGCTTTCCTCACACCAATGTGTTCAGTGTGGAAAAGAACAGCAGCACATATTAACAATATGAATCTATATAACTGCATTTGAATAGGTTTTAACTTAAAATTATATTTTTGCTTGCTATAATTACAGAAGGCATTTAAAACTTGGCGTGAGGAAAGCCATCGAGACAGAAATACTCATTCCCGATAGGTCTTTGCCAGTTCTCGGTAGAGGATGTCCATCTATCTAATTTCTTCTCTCTTTATTTCCCTGGGCTCCTCCAATTCCCTTTCTGTGTCATATTGCCCATCAACTCGCTTTTTGTTCTTTATACCATTTAGCTATGGCAAGAGATTATTTACAGAAGCCAATTAATGTGCCAGCAAATCATTTAGGATATGGGAATAACCTGGAGTATCTGACAGAAACCTACGCATGCATGGAGTGTATATAGACCACATCTGATGTCCAGATTGAATTTGAGTACCCGGAGCTGTGAGGCAGCAGGCAGATGTGTACAATAGGATTTTATTGAATTTTTAATGTGCCTGTTTTGAAATTGCTCATACATTGAAGCGATTTAAAAAAAAAAAAACTGAGTTTAATATTCTAGCTCCATTAGCATTAGTGCAGTAAATACCAGTGTTTTGAAAATTTGCATAGTGATCATAAAGTCAAAGATTCATTGAGCACAGAAACAGGCCCTTTAGCCCAACTTGTCCAAGCACTTCAACATGCCCCATGCAAGCTAGTCTCATTTGCCCGCATTTGGCCCACATCCCTCAAAACGTTCCTATCAATGTGGAGCTCACCTGACCCGCGAAGCTGGAGAACGCCAACCGACCCGCGGAGCTGGAAAACACCACCCGACCCGTGGAGCTCACCTGACCCGCGGAGCTGGAGACCGCCACCCGATCCGTTGGGCTCGAGAACGCCAGGTGAGCCCCGGGGCTCGAGACCATCAGCAGAGCTGCGGGGCTGTAGAACGCCTGCGGAGCCACGGAGACGCAGACGCGGAGCACCGGAGCGGCAGAACACCAGCGCGCACCAAGCCAGCTCGGCCGACCAGAAGCACCAACAGACGGCGACGCGTACGAAAGCACCGCCGTGGACGCAGAGGTGGGTTAAAGGCCAGGTTAGAGCTAGCCCCACACAGGGTGGCGATTCCTAGCCTTTTCCTCGCCAACGTGCGCTCACTGGCAAACAAAATGGATGAACTCCGGCTAAGGATCACCTCCCACAACTGGATCAAAGACTGCAACATCCTGATCTTCACGGAAACTTGGCTCAACACGACGTTCCTGATAGCGCCATCCAGCTAACGGGGCGTCATTTACTCCGAGCGGACAGGACATCAGACTCCGGTAAGACCAGAGGTGGGGGTCTGTGCATTTATGTAAATAAAGCATGGTGCACGGACTCCACCATCATCGAGAGTCATTGCTCAGCTAACCTTGAGTTCCTCTTGGTTAGATGCAGACCGTTCTATCTGCCCAGAGAGTTCACCTCCACTCTGGCTGAAGCTTACAAAGCCATCCCCCTCCCCCACCTTGGTCAGTCTGATCACATCTCATTGTTCCTGGTCCCTAAGTACTCCCCACTCATCAGACGGGTTAAACCCACTGTGAGGACAGTTAAAGTCTGGTCAGAGGAAGCGGACTTCACACTTCAGCAGTGTTTTGGAAACACTGACTGGAAGGCGTTTGCAGCCCAGGCCACCCTTGACTCCCACACGGACATTGATTCCTACACATCCTCTGTTCTGGACTTTATAAACTCCACCATCAATAATGTCACCTCCCTCAAACAGGTGACCATATTCCCGAATCAGAAGCCATGGATGAACAGCGAGGTCAGGCTACTGCTGAAAGCACGGGACACCGCTTTCAGGTCAGGCGATGCTCGGGTCTACAGCTCATCCAGGGCTAACCTGAAGAGGGGCATCAAGAAGGCCAAGCACTGCCATAAGCTCAGGATTGAGGAGCACTTCAACAACAACTATGACCCCCGACGCATGTAGCAAGGCATCCAGGCCATCACGGACTATAGACCCTCCAACACCACCCCCACATCCAGAGACGCCGCCTTCCTTGAGGAGCTTAATCACTTCTATGGCCGCTTCGACAGGGACAATCTAGAGACGGCCATCAAAGCTGTGCTCCCTGCCGATCACCAACCCCTCACACTCACCCCCTACGACGTATACGTGGCACTGAGTAGGACTAATGCACGTAAGGCTGCTGGCCCTGACGGCATCCCCGGGAGCATGCTCAGGGCCTGTGCTGCGCAGCTGACAGACGTCTGGACTGACATCTTCAACCTGTCACTTGCCCAAGCAGTTGTCCCCACGTGCCTTAAAACCACCTCCATCGTGCCAGTGCCAAAACACTCCACTGCGGCAAGCCTCAACGACTTCCGCCCAGTTGCACTTACCCCCATCATCACCAAGTGCTTCGAGAGGCTGGTCCTGGCACACCTCAAAAGCTGCCTACCCCCCACACTGGATCCCTATCAGTTTGCCTACCGCAAGAACAGGAGTACTGAGGATGCCATCTCAACGGCACTTCACTCCGCCCTCTCCCACCTCGACAACAGAGACACTTACGTAAGAATGCTGTTCATCGATTACAGCTCAGCATTCAACACCATTATACCATCTAAACTGATCACCAAACTCGGTAACCTGGGCATCGATCCCTCCCTCTGCAACTGGATACTGGAATTTCTAACCAACAGACCACAGTCTGTTAGGTTAGACAAGCACACCTCTTCAACCCTCACCCTGAACACCGGCGTTCCACAGGGCTGTGTGCTGAGCCCCCTCCTCTACTCCCTCTTCACCTATGACTGCACACCTGTACATGGTACTAACACCATCATCAAGTATGCAGATGATACAACGGTGATTGGCCTCATAAGCAACAACGATGAGTCGGCCTACAGGGAGGAGGTCCAGCACTTAGCAGCATGGTGCGCTGACAACAACCTGGCCCTTAACTCCAAGAAGACCAAGGAGCTCATTGTAGACTTCAGGAGGTCCAGGGGCGGCACGCACACCCCCATCCACATTAACGGGACGGAGGTGGAACGTGTTTCTAGCTTCAGGTTCCTGGGTGTTAACATCTCCGATGACCTCTCTTGGACCCACAATACCTCAACTCTGATCAAGAAGGCTCACCAGCGTCTCTTCTTCCTGAGGAGACTGAAGAAGGTCCATCTGTCTCCTCAGATCCTGGTGAACTTCTACCACTGCACCATCGAGAGCATCCTTACCAACTGTATCACAGTATGGTATGGCAACTGCTCTGTCTCCGACCGGAAGGCATTGCAGAGGGTGGTGAAAATTGCCCAACGCATCACCGGTTCCTCGCTCCCCTCCATTGAGTCTGTCCAAAGCAAGCGTTGTCTGCGGAGGGCGCTCAGCATCGCCAAGGACTGCTCTCACCCCAACCATGGACTGTTTACCCTCCTACCATCCGGGAGGCGCTACAGGTCTCTCCGTTGCCGGACCAGCAGGTCCAGGAACAGCTTCTTCCCGGCGGCTGTCACTCTACTCAACAACGTACCTCGGTGACTGCCAATCACCCCCCCCCCCGGGACACTCCTCCCACAGGAAAAACACTATGTCTGTATATATGCTAATGTAAATATTTATTCAAATCATATGCTATGTCGCTCTTCCAGGGAGATGCTAAATGCATTTCGTTGTCTCTGTACTGTACACAGACAATGACAATTAAAGTTGAACCTGAATCTGAATCTGAATCCGGACTTGTCCAAGAGTCTTTTAAATGATGCTGTTGTGCCTGTGTCAACTACCTCCTCTGACAGCTTGTTCCATATACCCACCAACCTTTGAGTGGAGGATCCTAGTGCCCACTGGGAAATTCCAGTAATCTTGACATTTTTTTTAGGTCAGAAGATGAGTCACCTGAATGACAGTGACACAGCTTGTAGTGGTGCTTCCTCACAGTCCCAGAAACCCGGGTTCGATACTGACCTCGAGTAGTTTCAGTGTGAAGTTTGCACATTCCCCCTGTGACAACATGGTAGCTCTCCGGGTGCTTTGATTTTCTCCCACATCACAAAGGTGATTGGGTTTGTTGATTAACTGACCTCTTTAAATTGCCCCGAGTGCGTATGGAGTCGATGAGAAAGTGGGGCAATGTAGAACAAGTGTGAATGGGTGGTCAGCGAGGACTCAGTGGGCTGAAGGGCCTGTTTCCATGTTGTCTCTAAACTAAACTAAGAACATTGAACTTCTGTTGATATACATTACAGTTTTGGGGGGTGGGATGGGGTAAATTAGATAACCATAGAAAATGGATTGGGATAATCCTGTATCTTATACCCAGTGACAACTTTGTGCTTTCTGCTAATTGAGAGTGCAACATGATAATAACTCACCAAGCTATCAATAGATGCTCGAAGGCCATCGTGCTCTGTATTATCTATATGCATACTAATGGAAATGGCATAAAGAATCACACCAACTAATCTGAGAGTAGTCGATGAGCCCTTTATATTGTGTGATGGTCCGCATCCCTCCCACCGTTCATGGTGTGGTCAGCTGTGCTCTGATAAGAGGCAATGGAAATAGGCACTGCTTTCACTCGTGCAGAAATATGAAATGACAAACAAAAGCTGGCAATAAAAACAGAAAATGCTAGAAATATACAGCAACAGGGTGTAAAATCTGTAAAGAAAGTCTTTACTTTAAAGTGCACAATGTTATTTCTTACAATGCCCCAGAAATCGAACACTAGAATGTGAATGACACATCTCAATCTCTTTCAAAACACATCCTTATTCAAAAGTTTTATTAATCAAAAGAAGTGGCTGAGTTCACCTTGAAATATTTGCTTTGCAATCCACTCTTTTCTCAGTGATGCCATAACTTAAAGCTCTCTGGAGATCTCCGCTCATTCCTTGATATTGGAAACAGGATGAGCCAGAGCAGGAGAAAGAGGAAATAACATGGGCACAAGGTTGCAGTGGCAATTGCTCCCTCATCTCACGTCTGAAACAATCTTTAGGAGCATGGACACAAAGTGCTGGAGTAACTCAGCGGGTCAGGCAGCATCTCTGAAGAAAAAGGATGGGTGACCTTTCGAGTCGGGACCATCCTTTTTCTCTGGAGATGCTGCCTGACCCGCTGAGTTACTCCTGCATTTTGTGTCTATCTTGGGTATATACCAGCATCTGCAGTTCCTTTCTATAAATCTTCTGGAGCAACAGAATCAATGTGTCAAGCAGCATATGTGGATGGAAAGGAATAATCAACCTTTTGGCTAGAAACCTGCTGTGTCTCCTTTATGTTAGATGAATAGATGCAGGAAGATGTTGTAATGGCTGTAAACTACAGTTGTTCCTGCTGAATTTAAAGGGCAGGTTCCATTTAAATCTCTCATCTCAGTTTCCTGCCTGGCAGTTGGCCAGCGTCTGAAGGTGGCTACCTTATGTGAGCATTGAACAAATTGCCTGTTCCAAAACATGTCTGAGTTGAAAGCAGACATGTACATTCACTGCAGATAGATTGTCATAAATTTCTCGATTTGTGGAATTGTTGGCATCTTTAATCTCCCATCTTTCTTTGAAGATGAAAACGACAGCAGAGCTTGTTAAGAAAAGCTCTGTTTCTCTTTGAAAGCTGACACTCAAACATCCTCAAACCCTTTGCAATGTGGGACTTTAATATTATGATGCGGTTTCACTGCAAATGTTGCAGCTGGCGAATATTCCTCTCGGTGAATTGCCGGGATGTCAGTGGTACTTGACCATGCTTTGCTGTCGTGAACCTCTTGGAAGAAAGAATCTATGCCGGCCATGGATACCCATTCACATTAGGCCTATGTTATCCCACTTTTACATCCACTCCAACACTCAAAGGGCAATTTACAGAAGCCAATAAACGTGCAAACCTGCATGTACATGTTGGAGGAAACGGAGCACCCGGAGGAAATCCACGTGGCTACAGGGAGAATGTGAAAACTTCATGCAGACAGGACCCAAGATTAGGATCAACGCTGGGTCTCTGGCACTGTGAGGCAGTAGCTCTACCAGATGCACCACTGTGCTGCCCTCGGAATTTTGTCAAATTTGTGTCAGAATTTTGAGACATTGGGCCATCTTCATAATTTTGCGAGAGATAATTTATGGTCATGTTGGCATTCTGGAACTCCTCCTCAAATACCTTAACCATTGCCCGTCTCATATCATGTTCAAAGTTCCTGGGTCAGGTATTCCCATTTTAATTCATCTTTCTTGCATCACCATTTCATTAAAAAAAAATATTTTGGGAGCCTGTACTTTTCTTTCTCATATTGATGTTTGTTGCAGAAATTAAGGTGCCATTATTATTGAGTATTTCTTTTAAGTAGCCCGTCAGTGGAATGAGAAAATAAAGTGAGTGGTTTTGCAAATCAGAGTTTGACTCTGAGTAAATGGTTGTCAACTATAGAAGCCATGATTGCCAGTCCCAATGCCAGCACACAGGCATGACCTGAGCAATTTGATTAAATATTTATCTGCATTACCTCTTGAAATTAAATGGTTGTAAAATAAATATTGAAGAGAAGGATTCTATAGGTTGAAGTCCAACATAGTTGGTTGTCTCAGTTGCAGCATTGGCTAAAGAACCCATGGCTAAGGATAGAATATGGGCTTTGGTAAGTGGATCTGCTGCAGGGAGCACTAGAGAGGCAGCATTCTCCATTATCACCAACAACTCAGTCACAGTGGCGCAGTGGTAGAGTTGCTGCCTTACAGCACCAGAGACCCAAGTTTGATCCTGACGGGTGTTGGATATACGGAGTTTTTACGTTCTCCCCATGACCTGCGTGTGTTTTTCTGACGTCTTTGGTTTCCTTCCACATTCCAAAAACATACAGGTTTCTATGTTAATTGGGTTGGTTTAAATATAAATTGTGCCTAGTGTGTGCAGGATAGTGTTAATGTGGGGCAATCTCTGGTCGGCTCAGACTCAGTGGGCCGAAGGGCTTGTTTCCGTGCTGTATCTCCAAACGAAACTAAACTCAAGCAAACATGCAATAGTGCACAAATGTAGTTCCTGCACAAATGTGGTGCCACAGATGTTCACAAACTGCAAAGGATGTCTTAACCTGATAAATATACTATATAAAAATTGAATTCTGGGCAATTTGAAATCGACTGTCGATATAGACTGTTTTATACTTCATCTGATCTGCAGTGGGTGAACTTGGGTCAGACTGACCTGGAACTGAATGAGAAGCAATGCAATGTGTTAGCATCTTGTAATATGAGGACCTGGCATCAGCTGTACGAATGCTGATGATTGCATTTTTAACTCAATGGCATTTCTAGTAAAACATAATTTGGTTTATCTTAAATAAATGTGGTTTAATTTTTATTTATTTATTTATTTATTTTTAAATTTATTTTTATTAGAAGTACAGTAAATTACAGTAATACACATCACATATATCTTATTACATTTGTTGTACCACTTCGTTTTTCGAGCTTTAAAAAAGGTAGAAATAAAGGAAGTAAGGAAAGTGAGCAAGAGTCGTGAAGGTGCAGGAAAGTGTTGGGAAAAGAAAGCCCCTTAGGGAAGAAGTTAGAGAAGGAAGTAAAGAAAGGAAATAGACCCTAGAAAGAAAAGAAAAAAAAGGAGAAACAATCGCTCTATTATAACACAAAACTCTGCAAAAAAGGATATACCAACCGTGTTTTTTTTTTTACCCCCCGTTACCAGATCCTGGTACCATTTATTTTTTTAATTACTATTGCACCATATGCTTGTAATAGTTCCATAAATGCAGACCACGTCTTTTGGAAGTGGTCTGCTTTGCGTGCTAGGAGGAGTCTCATCTCTTCCAGGTGTAAAGTTTCGAACATGTTTGAAATCCACATTTTTATTGTTGGTATTGGAGCATTTTTCCAGAATTTAAGTATAAGCTTTTTTCCCATTATTAACCCGTAATTAAGTAAGTTCTTTTGAAACACGTTTAGTTCGGGGTTACCTTCCGATATTCCAAAAATGATCCATTCTGCTTTTGGTACAAGTTTTATTTTAATTAATTTTGTGAAGATTTCAAATATTTCGTTCCAGAATTTTTGGATTTTTATACAAAAAACAAAAGAGTGCACTATGGTAGCTTCTTGTGACTGACATTTATCACAAGTGGGTGAGACATTGGGGAAAAGTTTATTTATTTCAGTTTTTGAATAATATAGTCTATGTAATGTTTTGAATTGAATTAGAGTATGTCGTACATTGATCGAGCATTTATGCACATATAGTAAATGTTTATCCCAGCTCTCTTTTGAAATTTTTATAGCTAGTTCTTTTTCCCAGTCTTTTCTAATACCATCGGTTGTAGGTATTTCTATATTTAAAATAATGTTGTATAAGTATGATATTAGATTTGCTGATTCAGCCTTTGTCTTCATGGCTTCATCCAATAAGTCTGGGGGCATGTTATGATAGTCTTTTGTGTATTTTTTCAGATAGTCACGGATTTGAAGATATTTAAAATATTGATTATTTTTCAAATTATATTTCAGTTGTAATTGTTGAAATGATAATAATTTTCCTAATTCATACAAGTCTCCGAGCGTTTTGATTCCCATTCTTTCCCATTGTGTAAATGATTTATCTATAATTGAAGGTTTAAACGACGGATTATTGACTATTGGCATTAAAAGAGATAGATTTCTTAATTTTAGATTCTGTTTTATTTGTTTCCAAGTTCTAATTGTGCTATGTATCATTGGATTTTTATTGTAATTTTTGTTATTCAGATTCATTGGTGAGAGGAGAGTCGCTCCTGTATTACACGGAGAGCTGTCCTCTCTCTCCATTACAATCCAGTCCACCTGCTGGGCAGAGTTGTCCAGCAGGTGAATCATATTTTTAATATTTACTGCCCAATTAAAGTACATAAAGTTAGGGAGCGCTAGACCACCCATCTCTTTTGGTTTACTAAGGTGTGCTCTTTGTATTCTGCGGGATTTATAATCCCATATAAAATTTGTAATGTCTGAGTCTAGTTTTTTGAAAAACTTTTTTGGAAGATATATAGGTATTGATTGAAATAAATATAGGATTTGTGGTAAAAAGATAATTTTTATAGCATTTATTCGACCTATTAAAGACATCGGGAGCGTTTTCCAGAATTTGATTAGATTATTTAGTTTCTTAAGTAAGGGACTATAATTGGCATTAAACATAGCGTGATAGTTTCTAGTAATTTCAATTCCCAAATATTTGAATTTTTCTGTGGCTATTTTAAAGGGGAATTTCAAGAGATGTGTTGAGTCTTTCGGTTTTATCGACATAATTTCACTTTTGTTCCAGTTTATTCTGTATCCTGAGAAAGATCCAAAGTCCTCAATTAGATTTAATATGTTTGGTATACTGATTTGGGGTTTTGTGATATACAGTAGTACATCGTCTGCATATAAAGATATTATGTTATTTGAATATTTTGTATTATAACCGTAAATATCCGGGTGTGTTCTGATTTTTTCAGCTAAAGGTTCAATTACCAGAGCAAATAACAGCGGTTATAATGAACATCCTTGTTTATTGACCCTTGATAATTGGAATTTCGTAGATAGTATATTATTAGTTAATATTCTAGCCGTGGGTTTGTTATATAATAATTTTATCCATGCGATGAAGTTCTCTCCCATTTGAAATTTTTGCAATACTTTAATCATATATTCCCATCCTACTTGATCAAACGCTTTTTCTGCGTCCAATGAAATGATAGATAACTCTTGTTCTTGAGGTTTGTGAGAGTGCATTATGTTAAGCAGACGTCTCAGGTTATTAAATTAATGTCTCTTAGGTACAAATCCCGTTTGATCCTCATTTATTAATTTACTAACATATTGACTTAGTCTTCTAGCTAGTGTTTTTGCTAATATTTTTTGATCCGTATTTAACAAAGCAATAGCTCTATATGAGCCTGGTTCTTCTATATCTTTATCTTTTTTAAGTATTAATGTGATCGTTGATTCTGCTAGTGTTTCAGGTAAGATTTGTTCTTTAAAAGCGTATATATACATTTTCTGTAGACGTGGTGTAACTATGTCGTAAAAACATTTATAAAATTCATTACTGAATCCGTCTGGTCCTGGTGTTTTTCCATTCTTAAGTGTGTTTATTGTGTCTTCTATTTCCTTAGATGTAATTTGTGCTCCCAGTTCCTCTTGTTCCTTCAGTTCTAGTTTTGGAAGGTTACAATTGTCCAGAAATTCTGAAACTTTATTGAATTGAATTTGAATTGATTTTATTAGGGACTATGCAAGATTGTAGCCAGTAGTTAATTTCCATCTTTAGTCCCAACACAAGGTAAACACATCCCAAACAAGGTAAAAAAGTAAAAAAGTAGCAATAAAAGAGTACCATAGGATAATTTTAAGGTAGATTATGATTGCAATTTTGATTTTGCTTATTATTGTCTATTAGCGTTTTCGATGTGTATAAATTCTTGTAAAATTGAGCAAATCTTTTATTGATATCATTAGGTAGTGTTAATAATTCCTCTCTATCTGATTTAGTCTTTAAAATTGCTTGATCTTTTTCCCATTTTTTCAGTTGGCGTGCCAAAAGTTAATGGGGGTTTATCCCCAAATTCGAAATGTTCTTGTTTTGTAATTTGGAATAGTCTTATAACTTTCTCTGACAATAATTTATTTAGCTTAAATTTCAGTATTAAAATTTTAGTATGTTTATCCATAGTTGGATCTTTAGCATTATCTATATCTAGTTGTCTGATTTGTTCTTCTAATTGTCTTTGTTCATTCTTATTCTTTTTGTTTTGAAAAGCTTGATACGAGATAATGACTCCTCTAATAAATGCTTTGAAGGATTCCCATAGTAAAGTGGGCGATATATCTGGTGTATCGTTTGTCTCAAAAAGTAGGTCCATCTGTTTTATTAGATATATACTCCCTTGTGGGTCTTTCAGAATTTGCGAGTTAAACCTCCAGAACGATTTGTTCGTAGACATTCCTTCTAATTTTAAAACGAAAGTTAGCGGGGAGTGATCTGAAATCGTATTGGTGTGATATTTAGGGTTCATAGTATAAGGGATTAGTTTTGTATCCACTAGGAAAAAGTCTATACGTGAGTATGTTTTGTGTACCATTGAATAAAACGAGTATTCCCTTCCAGTCGGATTTGCGATCCTCCAAACATATGCTGTATTTGTATTTTTTATATATGTATTTAAGAGTTCACTAGTTTTAGATTTCATATTACGTCTTTGTTTTTGCATCGATTTATCTAAGTACGGATCTAAAACACAGTTGAAGTCTCCTCCAATTATAACATTTTGGTAGTTAAATTCTGCGATTGTATTCAGGATTTTATTGAAAAATTGAGGATTATCAAAATTGGGCGCATATATATTTACCAAAGTGATTGGCGTAGCATGGATCTCTCCTGTAACTATAAGATATCTCCCTTCCTTATCTGATATAATGTTCTTTGATTTGAATGGTATTCCTTTGTGAATAATAATTGCGGTGCCTCTGGATTTCGAAGTATGTGAGGAGTGAAATGTTTGGCCTATCCAATTCGCCCTCAATCTCATCTGATCTTGATGTTTAAGATGTGTTTCTTGTAGAAAAGTAATGTCCGTGTTATATGATTTCAACTGAGCTAGTATTTTGCCCCTTTTAATTGGTTCATTAATACCCCTTATATTCCAGCTACACAGTGTGATTCCTCCCATTTTCTTTTGTTTATCATCTTGCATTTTCTCTGATTTTAATACCATTATTTATTACGGTGCATCCATACCTCAGGACTCTGGATATTTGGGGGGCGTTTATATTACTAACTTCCTTGGTAGATCCCTTTTGCGATTGTCCTTGGAAAAAAAAACACATAGTTGTGACATATTGTGATAAAAAAAAAATTGAAAAAGTAAAATTACAGTGTCTGGAGTATTCGACACTGTAGTGAGTGTGCCACCCGACTGTGGGATTCGACATCTATTCGACTTCCGAAGTTGATGTTGTGCAATTAGCTCCGCTCCCTTTATTACTCTAAACCTAGGAGGGCGGTACCATTTCAAAATCAGTTATATTTCACCCAATTACACTATATATATATATATATATATATATATATATATATCATTCAGACTTATCAGATCTTGTGTTCAGCTACTGTGAAATTTATATATCTAACACTTTCATCTACTAATTATTTATAATTAGTTATACCTTTGATAATAGTAAGCTGTTGGCTGAAAGGGTTAACCAGAATCAGGCTCCTGGAATTATGCCAGGTGCCTGAGTCTCCTCCCTTCCCCACATGAACTACATAGCACTTAAACTTTCAGTATTATCTACGTTAATTCTAAAATTTGTTATTTATTATTTCTTTATCCCTGCTTAATTGTCTCGCTCTATCTACGAGCTAGTCAGTCTTTTTAACACATTATTACATTTTGCCCATTATATAGTTCAGGTTAGTTTCCATTTATATTTCTATATTAGTATTGTTAATTATTGTTAATTCTCTATATTTTGTAAAGCTATTTTAAGATCTTAAACCGCCATTTGTGATGTTTTCCACATTCGGCTCTTCTGTTCGTCTCTGCGTTGTTTATCAGTCTTTCCTTCATTTTGAACAAAGAATGTCCTTGAGTTGAATTCCAAAGCGTCCAAAGGAGATAAGGTGTCTAGACCAGCGCATGTGGAAATGATCTTCCATTTTAAACTTTTAGAAAATGGTGTTTCTTCCCTTATCTTCGGGTGTTCTCTGTGAAGTAATAAAAGGAAAGAATTTGTCCATATCGTCCCGCTGCCTTGATTAATCTTCTGTTTCTGCCACAATCTCTTGGGCATATTTATAAGATGCGTCCGAATTAGTGAAGGTTTTCTCTTTTCCCTTGAAAGTAATGCGCATCCTGGCCGGATAAAAAACACCACATCTGACATCTTTAACTCCATGGAGAATCTGTCTTGTCTGTGAGAACTTTCTTCTCTTTTGCACAATCTCATAGGGATAATCCCGGAGGAGTTTGATAGAGTCGTTTCCAAACGTCATCTTCACTCCGTATTTGATTTTCAGTGCTGAAATGTCCCGAAGTTTGACTATGATCTGTCGTGGGTGGGCTAGATCTGCTTGTGATCTTGGCTTAAATCTGGGTATTCGATGTGCCACTTCAATTTCCGGTTCCACAGGTAAATTGAGTACATGTTTGATTAAGTTGACAGTGAACTCACGGGCGTTGTTTTCCTCTGCCCCTTCTGTTACTCCCAGTATTCGTAAATTTTGGCGTCTTGAGCGAGCTTCGAGATCAAGACATTTATCTGAGACTTTCGCCAGTTGACTCTTGAGGCTGTCTAGTTCTAGCTTCATTCCCTGCATATCTTCAGCCATTTGTTCAACAACTGTTTCCATGTCTTTCATTGCAGTTACATGTGAAGAAACAATTACATGCACAGCCTCAAACTTCTTCGTAGATGCTTCTTCCCCTTTATTAATTCTCCCCGTTAGCTCTTCATGCACATCCTCAATTCGTTTTTGTATAATGCCAATTCAGTCAATAACTTTTTGATTATCAGCATTGATGTTCGACATATTTTCCATCAATTTAACATTAATATTTTCCATCATTTTTGAGTTTCCAGCCTCAATATCCTTTCTCAGTTCTCTTACCGAGTTCTTTATCTCCTCCATTTCATTTTTCTCCTTAGTAGCCATCTCAGTCTTGGATCTTGTAGCCATTTCAGAATCCACTTCAGAGGTCTGTTCTTCAGTTTTCTGGGTTTTCAGCAGTTGTTTTGAGATTGTTCTATGAGGGCTCTGAGCTGGAGACGTTTTTTTCATTTAAAAGCATTTATCCTCCGTTTAAATCACAGCGCTTACTGATGACGTCATCAGCGCAACGTCCCGGGGCTCCGGTAAGTTTTTTGAATTGGTCCCGACCTCCAGACCCGATCTTAACGCGAAAAATCGCGATTTTACAGCAGCGGAGCTAAAAGTTGCGACTGCTAGTCCAGCATGGCACCACCGGAAGTCCGTGGTTTAATTTACATAGATACATAGACAATAGGTGCAGGAATAGGCCATTTGGCCCTTCGAGCCAACACCGCCATTCTATGTGATCATGGCTGATCATCCCCAATCAGTACCCCGTTCCTGCCATCTCCCCATACTCCTTGATTCTGCAAGCCCTAAGAGCTCTGTCTAACTCTCCTAAGAATGCATCCAGTGAATCGGCCTTCTGAGGCAGAGAATTCCACAAATTCACAATTTTACTTCGGAGTCACGTAAGTGACTATGTGAAGAACCCGCCAGGGTGCATCCGTGTCATATCGCTACACGCATTGCGAAACGACAGGCGGGGTGGAACGACGTTCCCCCGCAGCGGCAAGTTTAAAAGCCGGGACCGACAGGTAACTAGTAATTCTGCGGTCTTTATTTTTCCCCACACTGTTTCACAGGTGGGGAAACGATGGACAAATCCAAAAAAGCAACCAGAGCTGCAACAAAGCTGGCGGGGGAGGACCGCGGAGTTGCGGAGAGCCAGCAGCGGCTGGCGGCACAGGAATCGCCCGTAATGGAATCAGCTGTGCCCGACTTAGCCCCCGCACCGGCCAGATCAACACCGCGGCCGGGCGGGAAGGCAAAAAGAAAATCAAACAGAGCCGTTGACTCTGATGAGTCCGACTTTGAGGAGCCGCGAGCGGCCAGCGACCGTGTGCGCTGGAGCCGGATGGAGCGGCTCATGGAGCAAATGCTCCAATGTGACAGACTCTGGGAGATGGAGTCTAGTCACCGTGGGTCATATATAACACCCACAGCAGCACCTTACGTAGGGCTGCACAGTGCATCTCCCTCGTCAGAGGGGAGTACTGGGGGTCGATTCTGGGCTGACCCCGAAAAGGGGTTTGCTGAACAAACTACAAGTGTGCAGGGGGTGCAGGAAGGCGAAAATCTACTGGACATGGTGTCCAACTACTTACAGCCGGATCAGACTGGACGGAACCTAGAACAGAAACTAGCTGCCAGCATTGATGTCCTGTCATTCAAGCAACTACAGGAACAGGCTGTGATGGACACCACAGCCAAATATCTGGCACCAGGAAATTGCGTATCCCTGAATGTTCCAGTCGTGAATAATTGTATTTGGAAACACGTCGGAGCAGCAGTTAGAAGCATGGATGTCAAGCTCCAGAGAATACTAAAACTACTAACAGCAGGGATCACAGCATTCGCTCGCACAGTGGATGGGAAGGAAATGTCGCAAGTGCATAGGATGCACTGGCACTATTCTGCAATACGCAGTATGAAATCAATAGTGTCAGAAAGTGTGCCATCCGACCTGCCTTAAATCCAAAATTTGCAGGCTTGTGCAAACCTGGAGACACAAAGCCACCAATATTATTATTTGGTGGAAACCTGTCCAAGCAGGTTAAGGAGCTCGATGAGGAGGCAAAAACCCTGGGGCTCATAAAGGCGACAACAGCAAGGACCTCCCACAGCCACAGACAGCACCCTTACGCACCCACCAGCAGAACAGGAGAAGCTGGTGAAAGCTCAAAGGCCGGGCGTACAGGACAGCGGTCTTTTTTAGGCCATGGCCCAGACCGGCCTTAGTGGAAAATGCGCAAACCCCAAACTCAAACCAAAACCCAAACCCGGACACCGGCGCCTCAACCTCCTCGAAGACCACACAGGAAGAAGTAAACCTTCCACTGGTAACCATGGAGGTAGGTGGGTCTGGTCCCTTACAAATTATAGGAAGTGTGGATAATACACGGTGGGAGATTACACTTCTTTTGGGAGGCATGGAGTGCATTGACAACAGACACTTATATCCTAAACAGTATCCAGGGATATACCATTGAATTTGTGCGCAAAAATAGTCCCCCAGTTCAGCACATACCGAAACGAACGTTCGTACTTTCACGAAAAGAAAAATTAGAAGCACATGCTGAACTGGTGAGACTTCACGCAAAGGGGGTAATTGAAAAAACCCAACACGATTCTCTGGAATTTGTGTCCAATACCTTTACCAAAAACAAAAAAGATGGTGGTTGTCGCATCATCATAGATTTGACCAACTTGAATACATATGTGCAATATATTCATTTCAAAATGGAAACCTTTGTTACTGCCAAACAATTGATTTCCGAGGGCTACTTCATGGCTAGCATCGACTTAAAAGATGCTTACTATTCAGTGCCTATATGGACTGACCACAGACGTTATTTAAAATTCAACTGGATGGGGCTGCGCTAGCAGTATAGAGCTCTACCAAATGGATTAACATCAGCCCCCAGGCTGTTTACAAACATTTTGAAACCAGCCCTAGCGTTTCTTCGGAAACAAAAACATATGATCATGGCCTATCTAGATGACATATTGATTGTGGGCAAAACTTTGGAATTAGCCAAACTAGCTGTATCAGCCACCAAACAATTGTTTGAGAAACTGGGGTTTATCATCCATCCAGTTAAATCTAAACTAACGCCTTCCACCATAATGGATTATTTGGGATTCACTATTGACTCAGTTCACATGTCGGTGACTTTACCAAAGGACAAGGCTACAGTCTTAACTGAGGCCTGCAACAACCTCATTGACATCAGTGAACCATCTATCAGATTGGTAGCAAGGGTGATTGGCAAAATAGTGGCTGCTTTTCCAGCCACACAATTTGGATCTTTGTATTATCAAAATTTACAAAGGGCAAAAATACAAGCACTCAAAATTAATGCTGGTCATTTCGACAGACCAATGAAGCTACCAATCAATGCAATTATGGAATTAAAATGGTGGAGGGATAACATTCGGCATTGTTCCAGCCCTATTATTATCAGCAACCCCTCAGTGGTGCTACAAACTGATGCCAGTGCGCTTGGTTGAGGTGCAACCGATTCCATCTCCAGTTGTGGAGGTAGATGGAATGCACAGGAGGCATCATTACTACATACACTTGGCATAAACTACCTGGCGTTCTATGGCCTAAAATCATACTGTTCTGGAATATATCACCAGCATGTTAGACTACAGATTGACAATACCATCGTGGTGGCATATATTAACCAATGGGTGGAATGAAATCGACATCATGTGACAATCTGGCTAATACAATTTGGCAATGGTGTATCCAGAGAAATATTTGGATATCAGCTACTTACCTACCAGGTAACCGAAATTCAGTGGCAGACACCAGGTCACGCAAATTCAATGAAAACATCGAATGGATGTTGGATATAAAAGTATTTGCTGAAATTGTAGCACGGTATGGAACACCAGATATCGATCTATTTGCATCTAGACTCAATCACCAGTTACCAAACTATGTTTCTTGGGAACCAGACCCTGGGGCATCAGCGATAGATGCTTTTTCGCAGCAATGGGGGAAATTGTTTTTCTACGCATTCCCTCCTTTCTGCCTCATCAGTCGGGTATTACGCAAAATACAACAAGACTCGGCGTCTGGTATTTTGGTAGTGCCCGATTGGCCTACTCAACCATGGTTCCCTGTGATACTCAATCAATCAATCAATCAATCAATCAATCAATCAATCAATCAATCAATCAATCAATCAATCAATCAATCAACCTTTATTGTCATCTTGCAAGCAACAGTTGTACAGTGCAAAATGAAAAGACGTTTCCCAGGGAATAGCGGAGCATCGCACATGAAATTTAAAACATTTCACACATAATAACACTAAAAACAATCCAGTCCCTGATGGAACAGTATAAATAGTTAAAAGCAGGTAAAACACAATGTTAAAATACAATAACCCAATCATAAAAATGTCCGGGGCAGCTGATTTGAGTGGCCAGTGCCAGTTATTAAAGTGTCCGTGCCAGCCGCAGAATCAAGTGACTGTGAGTACAGAGTGACTGTTTAGCAGCCTCACAGCCTGTGGTAGGAAACTGTTTAGCAGTCTTGTGGTCCGGGCTTTGATGCTTCGATATCTCTTGCCTGATGGCAGGAGATCCAGGTGTATGTGGAGGGGGTGCAGTTTGTCCTTAGCAATTCTCTGAGCTTTTATCACTTTTAGAACCATGTATCACCATCCTGAAACGACCAGATTTGTTGGTTCATCCCGTAACTGGGGATAGCCATCCATGTCATAAAACGACAAACTTATTAATTTGTAGAGTCTAAAGAAACCTCTACTGGAACTGGGACTGACGGACCGAACATTGAACATTATCTCAGCGGCTCACAGGCAGTCCACCAAAAAACAATATCTGGTATACATCAGGAAATGGGAGATATATTGTCACAGAAACAACATCACTTACAGCTCGATGAACATAACGTCTGTTCTGGAATTCCTGGCAGGCCTCCATTATGATGAGGGGCTCAATTACAGTGCCATTAACTGCGCCAGAAGTGCCCTTTCAGCATATCTATGGCGAGGATCAGAGCGTCATTCTGTTGGGACTCACCCTTATGAGGGGAATTTTTAATATCAATCCCCCAAGAACCAGGTACTCACAAATATGGGATGTGAGTATTGTCCTAACGTTGCTAAGGAACTGGTCTCCAGCAACAGCTTTATCCCTGCAAAATCTGACGCATAAAACAGTCATGCTGATGGCTTTGGTCACCGCACAAAGGGTACAGTCTTTACATAAGTTAAGGCTGGACAATATGACTTCTTCAACAAAAAATATAACTTTTCGTATTCACGAATTAGTCAAACAGAACAGACCGGGATCATCAGGCCTCAAAATAGAATTTAGGGCCTACCCTATAGATGATCGTCTCTGTATAATAAGACATTTATTGTTACATATGGAGAACACCAAAAACATCAGAGGCAATGAGATCGCACTACTAATCAGCCACAAGCAACCCCACAAGAAAGTGTCGGTTCGAACTATTTCCAGATGGCTGAAACAAGTTTTAACAACAGCTGGGGTGGATATTAACATATTCAAATCTCATTCCACCAGGGCTGCAGCTACATCGGCAGCTATGGAGTTGGACGTACCGATGGACCAAATCCTGGAGACAGCAGGATGGTCAAGGGAAAAAACGCTCCAACAATTCTACCATAAACCAGTGGTTAAAGCTGGAACTTTTGCAGAATCAATTTTAAGTTCTGTAATATGATTTCACCCCAAAAAATATTGGCTATAATTTGTTGTTAATAAATTTATCATGGATTTTCAATATAAAATTCATGTTTAAACATGTTAACACAATTCATCCCTTAGTCAATTAAGGCAGATGTGATGCATGGACTCGTTTCCACGGCATGAAATCACAGAGCTTTGAAATCTTCACGTAGTCACTCACGTGACTCCGAAGTAAAATAGTAAGATTAAACGAGAACTTACCAGTTTGAAGTTTGATCATTATTTTATGAGGAGTAACGTTGAGGGATTACGTGCCCTCCGCTCCCACCCTTGATCATAAAGTTCAACTGGTATCCTCTTCTTTAATCTTACTATGTTCAGTCATTTACTGTTATCTGTGATTTCACACCACTGCTTTGAAGAATGACACGCATGCGCCCTGGCGGGTTCTTCACGTAATCCCTCAACGTTACTCCTCATAAAATAATGATCAAACTTCGAACTGGTAAGTTCTCGTTTAATCTTAATATTCTCTGTGTGAAAAAGTTTTTCCTCATCTCAGTTCTATATGGTCTACCCCTTATTCTTAAACTGTGGCACCTGGTTCTGGACTCCCCCAACATCGGGAACATGTTTCCTGCATCTAGCGTGTCCAATCCCTTAATAATTTTATATGTTTCTACAAGATATCCTCTCATCCTAAATTTCAGTGAATACAAGCCCAGTCGCTCCATTCTTTAAAATGTATTTTGTGTGTTCTGGTGCTTTTTATGCATTTTATGTATTGTAAATCAAATTCTTCATTTGTTTCTAAACATACTTGGCTAATAAAGTATGATTATGTTTATAATTATGATTATGATATGACAGTCCTGCCATCCCGGGAATTAACCTGGTGAACCTACTGCACTCGCTCAATAGCAAGAATATCCTTCCTCAAATTAGGAGACCAAAACTGTACACAATACTCCAGGTGTGGTCTCACCAGGGCTCTGTACAACTGCAGAAGGACCCCTTTGCTCCAATACTCAACTCCTCTCGTTATGAAGGCCAACATGTCATTAGCTTTCTTCACTGCCTGCACCAGCATGCTTACTTTCAGTGATGTACAAGGACACCCAGGTTTCGTTGTACTTCCCCTTTTCCTAACCTGATACCATTAAGATAATAATCTGCCTTCCCGTTTTTGCCATCAAAGTGCATAACCTCACATTTGTAGCAGATATTGCTTGACAGACAGATATATGCTTGACAGATAAAGTGCAGGGGTCTTTTTGGCAGGAAGGAGTATGAGCATCAAAGGAATGGTTGATAGAATAAATCTTTTTTTTTAATGGAGAAAATGTGTCTTTGTCTTTGGCATCTACTTGACATGAAATTCAGATTTAGATGGAACATAGAAAAATACAGCGCAATAACAGGCCTTTGGCCCACATGGTCTCCTCCGATCATGATGCCATGATAACCTAATCTAATTTGTTTACACATAGAAACATAGAAACATAGAAAATAGGTGCAGGAGTTGGCCATTCGGTCCTTGGAGCCTGCACCGCCATTCGATATGATCATGGCTGATCATCCAACTTGGTATCCCATCCCTGCCTTCTCTCCATAACCCCTGATCCCTTTAGCCACAAGGGCCACATCTAACTCCCTCTTAAATATAGCCAATGAACTGGTCTCAACTACCTTCTGTGGCAGAGAGTTCCACAGTTTCACCACTCTCTGTGTAAAAAATGATTTTCTCATCTTGGTCCTAAAAGACTTACCTCTTATCCTTAAACTGTGACCCCTAGTTCTGGACTTCCCCAACATCGGGAATAATATTCCTGCATCTAGCCTGTCCAACCCCTTAAGAATGTTGTAAGTTTCTATAAGATCCCCCCTCAATCTTCTAAATTCTAGCGTGTACAAGCCAAGTCTATCCAGTCTTTCTTCATATGAAAGTCCTGCCATCCCAGGAATCATTCTGGTGAACCTTCTCTGTACTCCCTCTATGGCAAGAATGTCTTTCCTCAGATTAGGAGACCAAAACTGTACGCAATACTCCAGGTGTGGTCTCACCAAGACCCTGTGCAACTGCAGTAGAACCTCCCTGCTCTTATACTCAAATCCTTTTGCTATGAATGCTAACATACCATTTGCTTTCTTCACTGCCTGCTGCACCTACATTCCTACTTTCAAAGACTGGTGTACCATGACACCCAGGTCTCGTTGCATCTCCCCTTTTCCTTATCGGCCACCATTCAGATAACAGTCTACTTTCCTGTTTTTGCCACCAAAGTGGATAACCTCACATTTATCCACATTATACTGCATCTGCCATGCATTTGCCCACTCACCCAACCTATCCAAGTCACCTTGCAGCCTCCTAGCATCCTCCTCACAGCTAACACTGCCCCCCAGCTTTGTGTCATGCGCAAACTTGGAGATGTTGCATTCAATTCCCTCATCCAGATCATTAATATATATTGTAAATAGCTGGGGTCCCAGCACTGAGCCTTGCGGTACCCCACTAGTCACAGCCTGCCATTCTGAAAAGGACCCGTTTATTCCTATTCTTTGCTTCCTGTCTGCCAGCCAGTTCTCTATCCACATCAATACTGATCCCCCAATGTGCTTTAAGTTTGCATACTAATCTCTTATGTATGTATTGCCTCTCACATCTCCTTTAACCTTTGCCCCTCTTACTTGAAAGCTGTGCTCTCAAGTGTTTGACATTTCCATCCTAGGAAAAAGATTCTGACTGTGCCCCAGCTATGCCTCTCATTAATTTGTTTACTTCTATCAGGTCTTCCCTCAACCTACTGTTTTCCAGAGAAAACAACCCAAGTTTGCCCAACCTCTCCCTGTAGCTAATAGCACCTAATCCAGATAGAATTCTTGTGAATATCTGCACCCTCTCCAAAGCCTCAATATCCGGTAATGGAGTGAGCAGAGCTGCACGTAATACGCCAATTCTGAGATGTACTGTAAAGAAGATTGTAGATAGTTTATGCATGCAACCAATCATATAACTACCTCAGCACTACTAACCCCGCCTTAGGTTTCATTTATAATAACGGCGGCTTCTCCTTCTGCGCAGTACAGTAGCAGACTGGAGTCAGTGACTACTCATGTATCGTTTAACTCTGTATCCTCATTAAAGACTATTAGAAAGTCACACGTGTGTAATGTCTCATTTACATGGTGTCAGCTAGAGACAACTCGCGTCTCCTGTCTACCGGTTTTTATTTCTTTTGCTAAGTTTTTATTTTCATTTTGACGATGGCTTCCTCTTGCCGAAAGCCTGCTCAGCTCATCTTCGATTCGGACATCGCGGAGCGCTGGGCTACTTTCGAACTGGACTACCGCCACTACATGAATATCGCACATCGGAACGAGCCCGATGAAGTTAAAGCCTCTCTTCTTCTCAACCTTGTCGGCCCCAAAGCCATGAGAAGAGCAAGAACTTTCAATTACGCCCCAGCGGTCCTGGGTGCTGACGATCAGGTACTGATACCCATAGAAACAGCTGACATCCCAAGTGTCCTGATGCGCAAATTCAGGGAGATTTGTGACCTGCCCTCTAATCGTATTTTAGAAACAGCGCGATTTTTTACTCGCAAGCAGTTGCCTGATGAGCCTGTTGAGTACTTCATCGCTGATTTACGTTACCTAGCTCAGAGGTGCCGGTTCGAAGCGATGACAGACCAGCTAACTAGAGACATTTTGGTGACAGGGATGCTCGATCAGAAACTGAGATCAGAGCTCCTCCGCAAACCCGATCTAACCTTAAATGAAGCCATGCATGCCTGCAGAATGACCCGCCAGACAGTCAGCGTGATTCAGACACTAAATCTATCAATCTGACTGGGTTCAATAGACCGCGACCTCGAACGGATAATACGAATTTTGTGCCACGGGCCGGCTCCGTATCTGGCGGTGAGCCCCCTAAATGCCCGAACTGCAACTATATGCACCACAGGCAGTCGCCATGCCCTGCCTATGGTAAAGCCTGCAACTATTGCAAGAAGTTAAACCATTTCTCTGCTGCCTGCCGTTCTCGTGGGAAAGTTCCACAAGCTTCCAGACCTAACCTAAACATGCTGATGCAAGTTGATAACAAGTATGATTCTCCGTCCCTGCTCGACGCTGCCCACGTTGCCGATCCAATTAATTTGCAACGGGAGGCAAGTGTGTACTCACTCCTCCATGCACCTGGCCGGCTACCCGATCCAACTGTTCTGATAACTGTCAACAATTCCAATTTTCACACTAAGCTCGACATGGGGGCAAAGGTGAATGTAATGTCAATAAGCCTTTTCAAG
The DNA here is from genome assembly GCF_010909765.2 of Amblyraja radiata. NCBI lineage: Eukaryota > Metazoa > Chordata > Chondrichthyes > Rajiformes > Rajidae > Amblyraja > Amblyraja radiata. The sequence goes on along the minus strand of NC_045959.1, from coordinate 48,793,337 downwards.
AAGCTAAGGAATAATGAGCTCCTGATTGCAGACCGCTCAACTCTGCATGCTTACGGGGGAGAGGTGCTGAGACCGCTGGGTAAAGCTACTTTCACTTGTGTGCTGAAAAAAACAACGTGTGCCTTGACCTTTTATGTTTTGAACTCTGACTGTGTGACTCTGTTGGGCAACCAGGCATGCCAGGATCTGGGACAGGTGTCATTCGACAGAACGGTCCACAAGGTGATGATATCGGTGGACCCGATAAAGGAATACCCCGACCTGTTTACTGACGAACTGGGCAAGCTGCCTATTACCTACAAAATTGCTAATGATCCAAAGGTGGCACCTGTAATTCGTGCACCGCACAGAGTGTCTCACGCCATGAAGGACAAAGTCGAATCCATGCTAAACGACATGGTCACCATGGGGGTGCTAGAAGCGGTCAGCGAGCCCACCGAGTGGGTGTCCACCATGGTTGCCACGTTAAAAAAGGACTAGAATGAAATCCGTGTGTGCATCAACCCTAAAGACTTGAACCTTGCCATCAGGCGCCCCCACTACCCCATGAGGACAGTTGAGGATGTTGCAGCCCAGGTCGGACAGGCCACCGTCTTCTTTATCCTCAACGCTAAGAGTTCGTTTTGGCAGATACCGCTGGACAAGGGGTCATCAAATCTGACCACGTTTTCGACACCGTTCGACAGATTCAAGTTCTTGCGAATGCCATTCAGCATCAATTCTGCCAGCGAGGTGTTCCAGAGGACCATGGAACAGCTGTTCGCTGGTCTGCCGTGCGCTATCATTGTTGATGACATCCTGGTCTACGGTAAAAACGTGGCGGAGCACGACCAGAACCTACGCTGTGTCCTGGAGTGGGCACGACAGATCAACCTCAAGCTTAACCCCAAGAAGTGCAGGTTCCTGGTCTCCGAGGTCACTTACGTTGGCCATGTATTCACTCCTGCCGGACTCAAGCCCGATCCTTTGAAAGCTGCCGCCATCACTGAGATGCCCGCCCCCACCGACGTGCTCGGCCTGCAGCGTTTCCTGGGTATGGTGAACTATCTTGGTAAATTTATACCCAACCTCAATGAACTGAGCTCGTCCCTGCGACAACTGACTAGAAAAGACACCGCCTGGTCCTGGTTCCCGCAGCACCAGCAGGCTTTCGATACTTTAAAGTCTAAGCTGATCAGCACTCCTACTCGACGTTTTTCGACCTGAAGCGCCCCATCACTGTCACCTGTGACGCCTCGCGATTCGGGCTCGGTGCAACCTGCCTACAGTCCTCCGCCGATGACTCCCTGCTCTCTGTCTCCTATGCCTCCCGTACTATGACCGACACCGAACAACGCTATGCACTGATTGAAAAGGAGCTGCTTGCCGTAGTTTTCACCTGTTCTAAGTTCAAAGACTTTCTTTTCTGGAACTCTTTCATGGTTGAGACTGACCACCAGCCATTGGTGACTATCCTGAACAAACCGATCCATGTCGCACCTGCCAGGCTGCAGCGTATGATGATGCAGCTCCAGCATTTCGACTTCACCATTGTTTATAAAAAGGGTACTGAAATGCACGTTGCTGACACTCTCTCTCGTGCCCCCCGCGCTTCCTGTGATCGCCACCCCTACAAACGGGAAGACCTTCTGGTGCTCGGCGTTGACTTTGTCCCCACTAAGCAGCTTCAGTGCCTAGCCGAGCATACTGCCGCCGACCCCGCTCTGCAGCGGCTTTCTTCAGTGATAAAAGGGGGTTGGCCGAGCAAGCGCGCCAGCGCACCTGCAGAAACACAGCCTTTTTTCTTGGTTCGCGATGAACTGGTCATCCAAGACGGCGTTATTGTTAATGGCCACAAGGTCGTGATCCCCTCCTCCCTGTATGACAAGTACTACAGCGTGGCCCACAGCGGGCACCCGGGTGTTGATGCCACGATCGCCCACGCACAGTGCCAATTCTACTGGCCTGGAATGGCTAAGTACATTCGGGACCGTGTCTTGTCTTGCTCTACCTGCAACAGCCTTGCGCCCCACCAGCAAAGGCAGCCCCTTTTGCAACAACCCGCGCCAGCCCTGGCCTGGACCTCGGTGGCCGCTGACATTTTCGAGTGGCGCGGTAAACACTACCTTGTCCTGGCTGATTCGCACTCGAATTGGTTCGAGGTTGACCTTCTGACCTCCCTCACGTCCGAGATGGTCATCCGCAAGCTGAGGAAACACTTTTCCACTTTCGGCTCGCCTGTCCGTCTGCAGACCGACAGCGGCAGGCAGTTTATCAGCCAGGAGTTCAAGCTCTTTGCCAACAAATGGAACTTCCTCCACTTCACCAGCAGCCCTGAGTACCCGCAGAGTAACGGGCTTGCTGAGCGGGCTGTCCGGAGTGCCAAACTGCTAATGGAGCAAGCGCGCCTGGCGAATTCCGACTTTTACCTCGACCTCCTGAACCTGAGGAACATTTCCAGGGACGCAACCCTGGGATCACCTGCCCAGCGGCTGATGTCCAGAACGACGAGACCACCGATTCCGATTGCTCAACACCAGCTGCTACCTCGAGTGCTGAAGCCTGCATCCGTCCAGATGCGCATTCAGGAAAAGCACGACATCCAATGACGGTCACATGATAGATCGTGCAAACCACTCAAGCCTCTGCTGCCTGGACAGGCCGTTCGTCTACAGAGTGCTAGTGGATATTCCCGTCTGGCCACCGTGGTTGGCGTTGCCGACGCGCCTCGTTCGTACCTTGTGGACTTTGAAGGGACTGTTTACCGCAGGAGTCCTCAGCACCTGCTTGCAGTACAGGAGCCGCTCCTGCAGGCAGCGGGGCCCTACGCTCCGCCGCTGCAGTTCCAGCCGTCCGCTGCTGTTCCCGTTACCGGCCCCTTGAATGCCCCCAGACCCCTCGCGTGTTTTGTTCACCTCCGCGTGGGACGCCTATTGCTAACCATTCTTCCACCCCTCCTGCACGTTTGTCCCCCCCTGCCTTTCTCTGTTTCCCCTGCGGCTTCGTCACCTCCGGGTTTGCCGATGTCCTCTGGTCTTTCTGGTGAGGGGGGGGGGGAAGGGTTGGTCCATACACGCTCGGGCCGTGTCAGCAAGCCGCCTGTTCGGTATGGTGATTTTGTTTAATTTTGTTGCCATGGTTATCCACCATGTTTAATCTTCTAAGGGGAAGGATGTAGATGGTTTATGCATGCAACCAATCATATAGCTACCTCAGCACTACTAACCCCACCTTAGGTATCATTTATAATAACGCCTGCTTCTCCTTCTGCGCAGTACAGTAGCAGACTGGAGTCAGTGACTACTCGTGCATCGTTTAACTCTGGATCCTCATTAAAGACTATTAGAAAGTTACACGTGTGCAATGTCTCATTTACAAAGATCAATGAGAAAAGAATACTTAGAGCAATCAAAACATGTCAATAAACTATCACATCCAAGAAATACAAGTAACTGGATTGAACAAAATCCCATTCTATGATTTTATTTTTAAACTATAGCTGATGGTAAGTAATAATTAGAGAAATCTCCCTGTGCAGGGATCCCTTTAATAATATGATCAATAACTCTTGCAATTATAACATGAATTCATTCAACATAAATAAGTTGTCCAGCAAAACGATAGGGCATGTTTCAGTAAGGAGAATGAACCACGACGGAGATGAGTTTTTGTTTTCAAAACCTTGAATTAGAATACATTCATGAAGAGGCCAATGCACCCGCGGATGAAGAAAACAGGGGGACATGGGGCAGGATAAAAACAATGGATTGAGAACCAGGAGGTTCTCAATGAATGACACAATTTAAGGCTAATTAATATGAGGATTCAATTTAATCCTTTGGGAAGAGAAGGGCTGACCAGTGAATACATCATCATTATCCTTTTCAAGAAGGGATACCAATCCAACTGTGATAACAATGGAGGGAGCTCCCTGCTGACTGCCAGAGAAAAAATCTTTGTTAGCATCCATAACATCCATCTCCACCCAGTGGCTGAACGGTTCCTCTCCAAATTGCAGTGTGGCATTTGTTCACCTGGAGGTGTCCAACAACAGTGGTGTAGTTGGCAAATTTAAAGATGGCGCTATAACTCAGTGCAATTACACCAGCTTTTTTTTAACCTTTTTGACACCAGTACGCGCATACGTGAATAAAATACTGTATGCGGTATGTACCTTTGTTAGGTTCCTAAACATGGGCTCAACAAATTGATATGTTATTTGTGTCCCCTTCATGACCCCCGGCAAAACCCCAAATGGGGGTCACGACCCCCAGGTTAAGAACCACTGAATTACACAGTCGTGGAAATAGAGCGAGTAGAGCAGGGGATAGAGCACAGCCTTGAGATGCCCCAGTGCTGATGGTTATCGAAGAGGAAGTGTTGTTGCCAATTTGTAAATATTGTGTTCTATTGATGAGGAAGTTGAGGTTGCAAAGGGATGTGCTGAGCCATTTGTGACTCCTTCATTCCTGGGCGTTCCAGTTATCGAACCAGGCCATGATGCAACCAGTCAATACACTCTCCACTGTACTAAAGAGGTTTCGGAACACGAGACCCAATTCCATGAGGTTGTAACATGTTTGGAGGTGGGATAAAGGGATCATTGAACCAGATAGACTTTTGTTTATCACAAAGTGCTGGAGTAACTCATCAGATCACTGAGTTACTCCAGCACTTTGTGTCCTTTTGTGTCAACCAGCATTTGCTATTATATGTTTCTTGGTTTTCATAACAGTTCAGCACTTTCATGTCCGTCATTACCGATGCACTCTTTTTATTCAATATTATGAATTTTGTCAAATGTTGTTGTAATAAATTTACATACCTCTCAGATGGATTTGTAATGATTAAATTGATATTGTGGGACATCAGTATTGTTACAAACATTGCACCAGAGGGCAGTCTTGTTCCCTAGGTCCCCTAACAGTCTGAAAGTAGCCGTTCTCTGAATTACCTTTAGTTCGGGTTATCTTAATATTCTGTCTATTAATGGATTAGTACAAAATATTGTTCCACCTTTATTTATTAACCTCCACCCCCCCATTCATGGTCACAAATGTGTGTAAAGTTATAGCCAGGATATGACGTTGACGTCTCTGGAACATGATCTTATGCCTTTTTATCACTGTCCTATAGATAATACCCACAACTTGGCATGGTTACAATAGTTTTTTTTAAAGTATAAAAACACAAAGATACATTTAATTTCTGCTTTTTGTTCCTAAATCTCTTTTTGCACAGAATTCAAGAAAGAAATGGAGTCAAAGATCAATTGCACAACGCAGCTCAGAATTCACGTTCAGAGAGATCCCTGGAATCTACCGAGTGGCGTTCACAACCTTATAGAAGCCATTACAAGATTTGTAGAAGGTCTGTATCAAGTGATGACCAGTTCTGTAATTATGCAAGTATTAGATAAGATAACACATTATGGGAAACGTGCAATCCTGAGGCAAGTATTGTTGGAAGAAAAAAATGTCATTTCTATCTTTAAAAACAAAATTGATTTATCTGGTAAAACGTGTCAATGTTTTCTGGCTTCATCCAACTTCTGCTATAATTAAATAGTTAAATACATTACAGGTGAAATATGCACATAGTAGACAGCATTTAAGCATTTCTTTAGGAATATTTTGACGCTATTTTTGAATTGCATTGATTATGACATTGCTATTTAAAACATTGGTTTTATATGTCTCTTCATTATTGTCATAATGTATATGAAAACAATCTGTGTCCTCTGTTTCATTTCCCATACCCAATAATATGGCTTTAATAACTAATAATTGGTCAATTAAAGGCATAAAATTAGCTTTAAATAAATCCTTGTGTGTCTTGGTGATCTTAATACCTAGATAAGTAAAACTTGTGGTATTCAATCTAAGTGGAAACTGTTCATAATTCGAAACTAGATTATTTAATGGATAAAGCTCACTCTTACTAAGATTTAGTTTATAACCTGAGAAACTACTAAATTGATTAAGTAATGCTACTATTGCCGGAATAAATTTCTCAGGGTTAGAAATGAATAATAACAGATCATCTGCATAAAGAGATAGCTTATGTGTCTTATTCCCGCGGACAATACCAAAAATATTAGGGGATTCCCTAATAGTGATGGCCAAAGGTTCCAAAGCAATATCAAATAGTAAAGGATTTAAAGGACAGCCCGGTCTAGTACCTCAAAAAGGGCCTGAAAAAAGGGGATCTCTGATTATTAGTAAGTACAGAAGCCCGAGGTATATGATATATCAGCTTGATCCAAGAAATAAATTTTGGACCAATCTTAAAATTTTCAAGTGTATTGAATAAGTATCTCCTTTCTACTCTATCAAACGCCTTCTCGGCATCAAGTGAAATGACACATTCAAGTGAAATGACGCTGTATATACAATATTCATTAATCTCCTAACGTTAAAGTATGAGTAACAATTTTTAATAAAACCTGTCTGATCTTCAGAGATAATATGCGGTAAAATATTTTCCAATCTTATAGCTAATATTTTGGAAAGAATTTTGGAATCTACATTTAACAGTGATATCGATGTCACTTGTCACAATGTCACTATATGATGTCACTTCAGTAGGGTCTTTATCTTTTTTTAGAATTAAAGAATGCTTCATAAAAAGATTGTGGTAATCTATTCCTTAAAAAGGCTTCTTTAAAAACCTTGCATAGCGAGGGAGACAATAAATTAAAAAAATACTTTAAAAATTCTACTGTAAACCCATCTAAACCGGGAGCTTTACCAAAATTAATTGAAAGGATCGCTTTCTGTATTTCTTCTTCCGTGATGACCATATATTTACTAAACAGTTTACTAAATGGTCACTAATGTCCTTATCTTTAAGCGGCCGAATCAATGCTATTAAAATGTTCATTTTACCTAAATTTCTGTATTTATATCAGACAATACCGATTTTTATTGCCAAATCTTTCTTTGATATCATTGATTCCAAAATTTCTTCATATATATGGCAGAATAAAAATTCCAGACTAAGTAAAAAATACTTACAGAAATCAAAAAAAGATGGTGGTTTGGCATTGCCGACCCTTAGATTCTACTATTGGGCAGTCAATGTTCCTTATCTAACATTTTGGACAAAAGATTTAGAAGATACCCAATGCCCAGGATGGATAAATCTTGAACGTGATTCCTTACAAGGGCTATCATTGGCTTCTATTCTAGGGGCCTCGTTACCTTTTACAATTACGAGATTGAATAAATATATGACTAACCCAATAATAAGGCATACGTTTCGAATATGGTTTCAATTTCGTAAGTTTTTTGGACTAAATGATTTTATCTTATCGAGTCCTATCTTGTCTAATTTTCTCTTCCAACCTTCTAGTACTGATCAAGCTTTTTTGTTATGGAAGAGGAAGGGATTAATAGCTTTTCGTGATTTGTTTTTGGATGGTTGTTTTATGTCTTTTGAACAATTCGCCAATAAATATAATTTACCTAAGTTGGGATGTAATGTTAAAATTGTACAAGGCATTGGTGAGGCCAATTCTGGAGTATGGTGTACAATTTTGGTCGCCTAATTATAGGAAGGATGTCAACAAAATAGAGAGAGTACAGAGGAGATTTACTAGAATGTTGCCTGGGTTTCAGCAACTAAGTTACAGAGAAAGGTTGAACAAGTTAGGGCTTTATTCTTTGGAGCGCAGAAGGTTAAGGGGGGACTTGATAGAGGTTTTTAAAATGATGAGAGGGATAGACAGAGTTGACGTGGAAAAGCTTTTCCCACTGAGAGTAGGGAAGATTCAAACAAGGGGACATGACTTGAGAATTAAGGGACTGAAGTTTAGGGGTAACATGAGGGGGAACTTCTTTACTCAGAGAGTGGTAGCTGTGTGGAATGAGCTTCCAGTGAAGGTGGTGGAGGCAGGTTCGTTTTTATCATTTAAAAATAAATTGGATAGTTATATGGATGGGAAAGGAATGGAGGGTTATGGTCTGAGCGCAGGTATATGGGACTAGGGGAGATTATGTGTTCGGCACAGACTAGAGGGGTCGAGATGGCCTGTTTCCGTGCTGTAATTGTTATATGGTTATATGGTTTATATAATTCACACTTTTTTAGATATTTACAAATTAGACATTTTTTGAAGGCTGCTCTACCCTTTCTTCCGCTACCACATCAAACCAAAATTTTGGAAAAAAATTTACATTTGAACCCTTATCAGAAAGGATTAATAACGACTATTTATGAGTTGAACTTGAAATTACAAATAGATATATTTGATAAAATTAAGAATGACTGGGAAAGAGAGGATTCTTCAATTAGTCAATACCTCTTCAATGTGAGCAAGTCACGCTCTGATACAATTCAAGGTGGTTCACAGAATTCATATGTCAAAAGATAAGTTAGCTCATTTTTATGGTCATATAAATCCTACCTGTGACAGATGTAACTCTGAAGTGGCCTCACTGACCCATATGTTTTGGTCCTACCCACTTTTGGAAAAATATTGGAAATAAATTTTTGATACTATTTCTGTAGTCGTAGATATTGATTTACAACCTCATCCTATTATAGCAATTTTTGGGTTACCAATGTTAGATTCTATTCATTTGTCTCGCTCCGCCCATCGGTTGATTGCTTTTACCACATTAATTGGCAGAAGATCTATTTTATTTAAATGGAAAGACTCCAACCCTCCGACCACACTCCAGTGGTATTCTGAAACGATATCATGTTTAAATTTAGAAAAAATCAGGGGTGACATTGTTGAACCCTTGGTTAAATTTGATAAGACTTGGGGAAAATTTATTAAACACTTTCACACAACATAAATTGCTCCCTCTCTAACCGTTATAAAAACTATTTTACCTTTATATGGTGGAACGGACTTGACGACAAACAGACTTAAATTGTTGAAATTCTCAGCTCAGATTCTGTTTTGCTTTTTTTTTTTTTCTTTAGTTTAGGGGGTTTTGTTTCCTCCTTTTTCTCTTTTTCTTTTCTTTTCTTTTTAGCTTTGTTTTTTTTTTTCTATATATATGTTTTCTTTTAAACATTTAACTATATTTATATAGAGACCGGGAAGTCTATATTCAATGTGTATTTTGACACTGGACTCATATTTAGGTTATACCTGTTATTAATGTAATCCTGATCCCTATCTATCAATATCATTGTTATGTTTATCATTATTCTTTTGGATCTGTTTTTTTTTGTTTTGTTTCTGTTTTTTGGAGAAAAAAAGAAATACAAATATTTTAAAAGAAAGAATAACTAATAAATGGAGAAAATATTAAAATGCAAACCAGTTCTCTAAAATAAAAAGTATAAAGTAACACCAATTTGATAAGATTATTGCCTTTGATGGGGAATGCTGTATTTTGGCTAATGTTCTTCAGCTCAGTGTGCCCAAAAGGTGGAAAATATTAATCCAATCTTCACATCAGAGCAAATGGAGTAATCTGGTGTATTTATAATCTGAATTATTAAAAATATGCATAATAATGTTCTAAATGCATTGACATACATTGATGGGCACATTTAAATATTTAATTAGCTAAAAGGAGATGATATTACCAAACAAACTACTTCTATGACTGTATCGATATTTGTAAGTAGATATTGGGTTTTAAAATCACGAGGTGCAGCGGTGTAAATAAAGGCTGCAATCAATTTGAACGCTGCACATTAAGGAGAGCAAGTGGTCTGGAAACTGAATATATTTACCGAGACAATGACTGGTTTCTCAACAAGCACCTGTATCTAGATATTTGTACAGGTATAGAAGTGTAGGTTTAGGTATAGACAGTATAGGAATGTGAAAGTGCACACCTCCAGATTCAAGGGCAGTTTCTTCCCAGCTATTATCAGGCAACTGAACTTTCCTACCGCAACTAGAGTGCAGACCTGAACTGCCATATACCTTATTGGAGGCCCTCGAACATATTTTTTATCGTATTTTACTGGCTTTATCTTGCACTAAACGTTATTCACTTTATTCTCTTGATCATGCATCTGTACACTGTGAATGGTGTGATTGTAATCATGTATTGTCTTTCCGCTGACTGGATAGCACGCAACAAAAGCTTTTTACTGTACCTCGGTACACGTGACAATAAACTAAACTTGTGATCAAGATAATTTAACATGGAACTGGAGCTGACCTCATGAATATGCAGAACTTCCATTTGCAAATCAACAGGAAATGATGACAGAGTAGATACTTCTGTCGACTGTTGCTTTGCAGATTACTGTCACATTATTGGTCCGCCTCGTTGGATCATATTGTAGTCTGAGGCAGAGATCAAAACTATGAACAAACTGATTTGCAATTCTGAAAACTTAAATACTTAATTGCTCCCAGGCCATAAAATTTATTAAACTGGTACTTCACAGAAGCCAACGGTAAAATAATAACATTCTCTTGTGTACAAGGGGCAAGGCTATGGTTTAAGGAATATAATACATTTTAAGTTGTACTTGGGTAAGATTGTCTTCAGGGGAAGAGGAAATAGCGATTAGACCTTAAAAATAAAATAATTACCAAGTAGCTTGTTAGGGAAAGCTCTAAAGGGGCCGTTCCACTTGGACGACCTAATTGGCGAGTTTAGAAGTGTTTAGGAGAGTTTGAAATATTTCATGTTGAAGACCTCCTTCGACTATGTAGAAGAACTCCTTCGACCTCCTTCGACTATGTTGAAGACTAGCTTCGACTAGCTACGACTAACTTCAAGAAAATTGGACACCGAATAATGGAGAGTGAAGACGACCTCCTTCGACCTCCCTTCGACTATGATGAAGACTATCTATGACTACCTTCGACTACCTTTGATTACCTAGGACTAACATGCCGACCTACTATGACCTACTACGACTAAACCTATGAGTAAAAAAAGTATTGATTTTTTTCCATGGCGACCTTATTTTACTCGCAGGCATTTTTCAACATGTTGAAAAATGCGCCGCAACCTAGCTGAGGCCTCAAGTACACGGGGACTACTCTCGAGCATGAAGGAGAGTTACAAAGACCTCCTACAACCTCATGTCGACCATGCTGCGAGTATGAATCGAGGGCAAACTCGCCAGAACTCGCGGATTAAGTCGCCCAAGTGGGACAGCCCCTCAAGTATTGCACTCTTGTTGTTGATATCCATGTGACCACGATGTCAAATAGTTTTATATAGGGTTTGAAAGAGATGCAGTTCAATGTGTGACAAAGGTCTTAACTCTAAGCATAGGAGACAATGGCATTAGGGGAAAATTGGCTGTGATTGATTTGGAAATTATTTTGAATTAATTCCTCGGCAATGATTAGCATTTGTCGAAAAAATATATGGTTTATTAAAAAGAAAATGCCTTTAGGGCATAAATCCAAAAGGAAAGTGGTCTATTTATGGCTGACAGGATAATGCAAAAGTTAGAATTCAATGAATGGAAGAGGCTTATAAATTTGGCAGAAATAATATTAGGTCTAAGATTGGAAGCTTTAAAGAATATAGCAAAGAGTAAATTGATAAAGAAAGGAAATATTAAACATGACAATAAAAACTGAGAATCACATATAAAAACTATTATTATGTACAAGGTGACTAGCAAGGGCAAATGTGGTTCCCTTACAGAAGTGGGAACTAATTGATTGTGAACTGTCTCCATAGATGAATGCAAAATCTATACATAACTAAAGCTCTGATCTTGTTATCTTCCGTTTTGGCGGGCATTCTATTTGTGCAAAAATGGTACACGATAGCGCTATGATTTTTCGCCAGCTTACTCGCCGTTCTCCTGTGCTGCGATTGCACCAAATTTAGTTCCGATCGGTGGAAGCTGGTAGGAGTTATCGAGGTTTAAAAATCTTTAAAAAGATCGATTGCCTCTCCTGCCCTTCAGTGCCGATTGGTCCCTTCTACTGTCACTCCGTGGGACGGTCTGTCCCTTCCTGCGCCATCGCATCTTTACTGCAGCTGAGGGAGGCTCTGGATGGCTGGTGGAGGTCTCCAACCCAACACAATTATCAGGGGAAGGGACTGGAAACGGCCCGACCTGATCTGGTCCCCCTCGCTGGCTCCTGGCCCCCTCCCCCGTGATACTGCACTCTCCACCATGGCTCTTCCCCGTTTTTTCTCAGAGCTCTCTTCCCCCCCCATGCCCCCACACCCCTCCCCCCCACCCACACACTACAACGCGCAACCTGCCCCCACTCCCCTCCCACAGACCCCTCTCCCACACAACCCTCCCACCCACACACCCCTCACAACCCTCCCCTGCCCACACGCACCCCATCTCCCAAGCATCACTCTCCCCCACACGCTCCCCTCCCCCACCCCCCCACATCCCTCCCCACCCCCCCCTCGCAAACCCTTCCTACCCACATAACCACCTCATCTCCACCCATACATCCCACCCACCACCACCCAACGGGTCCCACTAAGTCAAGTAAATATTAAAGGCCCAGGGTTTGGCAAGAATGAGGAAGTGAAGGAAATTAGAATTGATTAGAAAAAATTGAGGTTAGTTGGTGAGACCGCAGATGATAAAATCCAAGGACCTGATGATTTACACTGCAGAATTTTGAACGAGCTGACAAAAGTGTTAATAATCATCCTTCAAAATTCAATAGAATTTAGAATAGTTCTTGCAGATTATCTAAAATGACCCCAATACTGAAGAAAATATGGGAAGTAAATAAGATGAGCTAATAATCCATTCCCATAAAAACTGCATATATCTGGAATATATAATGAAAGATGATATAACAGAACACTAGATAATATTAGGATTGAGCAAAGCGAACCTATTTGATTGATCTGTTGGTCTTCTTTGAGGATAACAGTCATTCACAAATTCGATCAGCAATTTGGCTGAGAAATTTAAGTGTTCAAATTTTCAAATTTGCTTGTGATGTAAAATCAGTTGGGCATATGCAGGAGGATGTAAGAGAGGTTCAATGAGATGTATACACGTTCACTGAGTGGCACACTCAGAATAATGGTTAAACCAATTGGAATTATTCAGGAATTATGTAATTGTGTTTACACATATATCAGGCATTGATTTTTTTTAAAGTCTTCAAAAAAAGAGAAAAAAGACCAACCTGACACATTCCACCCATCTCCCAATCACCCTCTTCCCCACTAACTTGTATCCACATATCACTTGCCAGACTTTGCCTCATGCTCACCTCTCTTTTCCAGCCTTCTCTTCCCTTGCTCCATCAGTCTGAAGAAGGATCCCAGCCTGAAATGTCATTTGTCAATTTCCTCCATGGATGTTACCAGACCCGCTGAATCTCTCCAGCACTTTTTTTTGTTCAAGTATATTTTAGGTTTCAGATGTTTTGTGCTCGGAAGCCTTCAGACCAGCCAGTGGTATTTACATATTCATATGGATTCTGCCAGTGGAATGTGCTCCTGTTGCAGTTATATAATTCTGCAAAAGTTACCTTCTCCATTTATAAGTTAATTGATACAAATACATCGATAGATGCTCCTGAACACATTATCAGTGATGTAACCTGGGGTCATTGGGTGTTTCGGGTCTTTCAACATCAGACACCCTCACCCAGGCGACCCAGCCGTGGTTGATCAGACCACGACTTGTGTTCAGGTGCCATTCGCTCCTCCCCATGGACCTCCTCTCCTGATCCAGAGCCATCTCGAGGCCTTCTCCGCTGCCTCTGTGGTGTTCCTGATGGCCTTTCTCCTCGCCACTCCGTTTATGCCCAGTGCACTCAAAGCTTTGTAGAGCGATTGCCCTGCAAAACCTCTGCAGCCAACCTCGATGGGCATACACCTTGCCTGGGTGGTGGGGCGTTCTCGTCTATAGCTGCTGATTCCCATACTGATGGCTTCTGCAATGGGTTTAAGAACCTGGTCGTGACGCCATGTGTACCGGCTCTGCCCAAGAGCCTTTGGGCAACAGCTCAGGATGTGTTCCAACGTCCCCTTGCCTGAGCATCGCGGGCAACCTGGAGATTCCGCTTTGCCCCAGATGAAGAGGTTCGATGGGCTGGGCAGGACATCATACACTGCCTGGACCAGGAACATGATGTGCTGTGGTTCAGCCTGCCAGAGCCCAGTCCATGTGACTTTTCGGTCCATGGCCTGCTCCCACCTTGTCCAGGCTCCCTGCTGTCTCAATCCAACCGCTCTGGTAGAACTCTCCTCCTCCACCACTGCCCTCACTTCCTCCTGGACCAGCCTGCGCCTCTCCTTCCCCTTGGCCTTGTCAAACTGGGGAGATGGGAAGATTCCCAGGCCAGCTCTTCCCCGAGTCACTGCTCCCACCAGGACTCTGCGGCGTATCCGAGACTCTGCTTGCAGCACGGCTTCGCCGGCTCTCCACTTCCCCCCAGTTTTCACCTCCACCCCTGCTTGAGCCACCTTGGGGTCGCTGGAGTCCCTGTAAAGCATCACCTCTCTGGCCCGAGTCACCTTAAACTCCTCCTCCAGGGACTTCAGGGGCAGCTGGAGCTTGGTGTTATTTCCGTAAAGGGCGATGCTGCTAAGGCTCCTGGGCAGTCCCAGCCACATTCTGAGAAAGCTGCTGACTTTCCTCTCCAATCTCTCTATGATGGATATTGGGACTTCGTAGACAAACAGTGGCCAGAGTATCCTTGGCAGGATACCATGCTGGTAAATCCATGCCTTGAACTTGCCGGGAAGCCCTGACCGGTCCACTGCTCTCAACCAACTCTCCAGCTCCTGACAGGTTGCCTGGACTGATGCTGTATCCTTCAGGCTGCTGTTAAACACCTTGCCAAGACTCTTCACTGGCCTTTCGGAGACAGTTGGGATTGGTGTCCCTTTGATGTTGAAGCGGAACCTGTCCATGTCTATGCCCTTCTTCAGCACCAGTGACCTTGATTTTCCTGGCTTAAACCTCATCCTTGCCCATCCAATCAGCTTCTCCAACCCCTGCAGGATCCACCTGCCTCCTGGCACTGACTCAGTGGTGACAGTCAGGTCATCCATGAAGGCTCTGATTGGTGGTTGGCGCATTCCTGACTTGGTCCGAGGGCCCCAGCACTCTGGCTCAGCAGACTTGACGATCATGTTCATTGCCAAGGCAAAAAGGATCACAGAGATGGTACAGCCTGTGATGATCCCAACCTCCAGTCTATGCCACTCTGATGTTACTGACCCTAATGAGACTCTCATGCTGAACTGGTTGTAATAGTCCAGGATGAGATCTGCCACTTGGCCCAGCACATGATGCTTGGCCATGACTGTCTGGATCAGCTTGTGCGGGATGGAGCCGTAGGCATTGGCCAGGTCAAGCCAGAGCACTGTCAGGTCTCCCTTGTTCCTCCCTGGCTTCTCTGATGAGCTGGGTCACCACTCCTGTGTGTTCTAGACACCCCGGCACTCCAGATAAGCCTCCCTTTTGCACTGAGCTGTCGATGTAGCCATTGCTGGAGAGGAGGTTGGTCAGCCGCCTCGCCACTATGCTGAAGAAAATCTTGCCTTCAACGCTTAGCAAGGAGATGATTCTGAACTCATTGATCTTCTTGGAATCTTCCTCCTTTGGGATCCAGACTCCTTCAGCGAATCGCCACTGCTGCGCCACTTTTCCTCTCCTCCAGATGACTTTCAGGATCTTCCACAGCCGTTTCAGTAACAAGGGGCAGTTCTTGTAGACCCTGTAGGGGACTCCGCTCGGGCCAGGGGCTGAGCCAGCTCTTGCTCTCTTCACAACGTCCTGGACCTCTTTCAGGAGTGGCTCTCTACTATCAAACTCCTTGATGGGTGGAGGTTGTTTTATCAGGATGTTGCACTGGCCCAGCTCCTGCTGCCTGACGGGGTCACTGTAGGTCGTCTGGATGTGCCGGTCGATCTCCTCCTTAGAGCAACCCAAACTCCCACTGCGCTTCTGCCCGAGTAGTTGTTTGGTGAAGCCGAAGGGGTTGCTATGAAGGATGCTCGCTTCCTGGTTCTTTCCTTCCGGCGTCTTCGGTGCCACTCAGCTCTACGGAGGGTCATCAGCTTCTTCCTCAGGATGGTTCGCAGCTCAGCCAAGGGGGGACGTTGCCCTTCCCTGACCTCTTTATATTGCTTCTTGAGGGACTTCAGCTCCTGCTGGATCTTGTGGACCTTCGTTGCTCGTTGGTTCATGGTGAAAGGTGTTCTGTCCGGCTTCTTCTCCACTTCTCCAAACCTTTCCACTGCTAGGCTGATGATGATTGTCGTCATCGTCCGCAGCCTTCGGTCCACGTCTCCCTTCGCAGTTGCTTCTAGCACCTTGTCGACGTCATCGTCGAACTGATGCCAGACTGCCGTCTTGCAGGCCTGAGGCCATTTGACTCGAACCTTCTCCGGAGAACTGTTCCGAGGGACTAGATGCGCCACTTGGAGGCTTCGGGCTCTATGGGGTGATTCCGGGCCCGGCTCCTCCTGCGTCTCACCAGGTAAAATACCTGTGCGTTGCGACACTCCCTGTCCCTCCAAACACTTCATCCGGGTCTGGTGAATCTTCAGGCCTCGGCTGT
This sequence comes from Amblyraja radiata, assembly GCF_010909765.2. Lineage (NCBI taxonomy): Eukaryota > Metazoa > Chordata > Chondrichthyes > Rajiformes > Rajidae > Amblyraja > Amblyraja radiata. The sequence continues at coordinate 48,776,902 of NC_045959.1, read as the reverse complement.
TCTTACAAACCTTTCCACATCTGCATTTGATACTCGTAGTCGGTTGTCCATTGCCATTAGTCACATAGGTAATTGCAGCCACTGAAACCAGTTAATTGTTTATTGGAGTCACCCGAAACTGCAGATTCAAAATCTTGATGGAACATAGGACAGTACAACACAGGAACAGGCCCTTTGTCCCACATTGTCTGTGCCAAATATGTTGCCAACTTAAACTAATTTCTACTCCCTGCACACGATCCATAACCCTCCATTCCCAGCAATCCATATATTTATCTAACAGCCTCTTAAATGCCGTAGCACATCTGCCTCCACCACCACCCCAGCTTGAGTGTTCCAGGCCACTCTCTGAGTAAAAAAAAAAATCCCTTGCCCGAAATCTCCTTTATACTCTGTGCCTCTCACCATAAACCCATGACTACTACTGTAGTCTTTGACACTTCCACTCTGGGAACAAGGTTCTGACTGTCTGTCTTTCATAATTTTATTCTATCAGGTCTCCCCTCCACCTCCAATGTTCCAGAGAAAATAATCCAAGTTTGTCCAACCTCTCCATGTAGCTGATCCCCCACCCCCACCTCTAATCCTGGCATAAGTCTGGTTATCCTCTTCTACGCTCTTGCCAAAGCCTTCACATTCTTCATGCAATTGGAATTGCACACCATAATCCATTTGTAGCCCAAGTCCTTTATCATGACATCCTGACTATTTTGTACAATGCCCTGACTGATGAAGGCAAGCATACGTTTTACCACTTTCAGGAAGTTATGGACTTGGACCTCAAGATCCCCCTGCACATTGATGCTGTGCTTCTTGCGTATGGCGTGCGCAGCCTTAAGTTATGACAACTTGTTATTTTTGACCTTCTGTTTGTGCACGCCAGGTTGATTCATCGATTCAGGGTGGTCCACGTGAAGGTTGCAATCTCCCACCCCATCAATGCTGTTAAGGGTCTTGCAATTAAAAATTTCTCTCCTCACACTCAACTGCTGTATACTTTCTCCTTACATTTGACCTCACCAAATGCAATACCTCACCCTTACGTGTGTTAAACGCATCGACCCCAAAAAATCATGTGTCCATTTCCTCCACAGATGTTGCCTGACCTGCTGAATTCCACTTTGTTGATTGTTTATTGTTGTCTTTTGTGTTGCAAAAGTGTAAAACAACACTCTACTGTTGAGTGTGAGGAGAGGAGAAATAGATATTTCAGAATGCCTGCCTGTAATGAGTAGAGCCTAGTATAACAGTGTTTCCAGTGACTTAGTTCATTGTCGCAACAAGCCATTTAGGACAGAAATGAAGAGAAATTTCTTCAGTCAGAGGGTGGTGAATTTGTGGAATTCTTTACATTAGTGAGTTGTGGAGAATCAGCATGAACTCATTGAAAATAGAGCAATGGATATTTAGATACGAAAGGAATTGAAGTTTTGGGGATTCTGCAGGAAAATGAAACTGAAGTAAATGATCAACACTGATGCTAGCAAAGAGCAGAGTAATCTTGAAGAGTTAGATGGTCTATTCGTACTCCTAATTCTTATATTCATATTATAATTTTAATGCCATATAAATAATGGATAATAAAATTACATAAATCCTTTAATAACATTTACAGATCACATGGATATATGAAGCTCTGTTTAATTATCTCAACAGATTTGAAAATGATCATTCTTTTGATTACTTTATAATATATCTGCTACTTTAAAATTCCATTATTGTAAAGTAGTATATTAAATATAACTTTTTTTCAATAAATTAACATATTTTTTTTCTGTTCAGTTCAGTTCAAACATACAGGGCATAAACAGGCCCTTCGGCCTACCAAGTCCGTGCTAACCTATGATCCCCACACACTAACACTATCCTACTCGGGACAATTTACCATTTTTCCCGAAGCCAATTAACCTACAAACTACCTCTTTGGAGTATGGGACGAAACTGGAAAACGTAACGGGGAGAACGTACAAGTTCCGTACAGGCAGCACCCATAGTCAGGATCTAACCCGGGTCTCTGGCACGTGGAGGCGAGGGGTGGTTGTGTGGGGGGGGTGTGGGGGAAGTGGTGTGTGGGAGAGGCGGAGGGGTGTGGGGGCAGGGAGCTTGGAGAAAAGACGGGGAAGAGCCATGGGGGAGAGTGCAGTATCACAGGGGAGGGGGGGAAAGAGCCAGCGAGGGGGACCAGAGGGGAAGGGATTGGCAGTGCGATTGTGATTCACAGCAGGCGCGGATCGCTGGCCACTTCGCTGGCCATTGGTCGTTCTCAGCCGGGATCAGAGTCTGCGCTTTCCGTTTGGCGACATCGGCGACATCTCTGAGTCCGCGCCGGGCTGGGCTGAGCTGGGCTGGGCTGGGCTTGGTTTGGGCTGGGTCGGGCCATTTCCGGTCCCGCCGTCCAAAAATTGTGTTGGAGACCTCCGCCGACCATCCAGTGCCTCCCGCAGCTGCAGTAAAGACACGATGGCACAGGAAGGGGCGGACAATTCCGCAGAGTAACAGTAGAAGGGACCAATCCACGCGCCGCTGGATGGCAGGAGAGGCAATCGATCTGCGCACGCTCTTTTAAAAAAAGATTTTTAAACCTCGATAACTCTTACCAGCTTCCACCGATCAGAACGAAACTTGGTGCAATTGCAGTACAGGAGAATGGTGAGGAAGCTGGCGAGAAATCGTAGTGCTATCGCGTACCATTTATGCGCAAATAGAATGACCGCTAAACCAGAAGATACCAAGATCAGAGTTTTAGTTATGTAAAGATAGATAGATAGATACAGATAGATTACTTGCCCATGACATCCTAATATTAGTATAGCAACTAATCCAATAATATAATGTTTAACACTACACAACACTAACGTTGGCAACAATGATCTTCTATACAGTGTGTGTTTGGTTGCACTTTAGGTGTCTGCACTATTATGGTTAGATATAGGTATTATTGTCATATGTACTGAAGTACAGTGAAAATCTTTTTTGCATGCTATCCAAACAGATCGGCAATACTGTACATAAATACAATCAAATCAAACTCAAGTAAAATAGATAGACCAAAGGAGAAGATATAGAGTGCAAAATATAGTTCTCAGCATTGTAGCACATCAGTTCCATGGAAAAAGCCCAATGTCCTCTTTGGGATAGAGGAGAACTAGACAGCATCCTTGCTTATGGAAGGACTGTTCAGAAGCCTGATAATGGAGGGGAAGAATGTGGATATTTTCAAGCTTCTGTATCTTCTGCCGGATGGGAGCAGAGAGTAGAAGGAATGACTGGTGTGGGACAAGTCTTTGATTATGTTATATTTGATTATGTTATCTGCTTTAATGGGGTAGCATGAAGTATTATGGTTATTTATTTATTATATTGCAATCTAAAAGTAAGATCTTGACCACTTCCTGTTTTTTTTGTTTCATGATTTTTGAAAAAACGCTGCCACTTACAGCTGTGATTTTTGGCCATCTTACTCAGAGTCTTCCTCCGCTGCGCAGGACGAGGATTTTTCCCATCGTTGAAAGATAAAAGAGTTATTAATGTTTTAAAAATGTTGACATTCTCTCTGCTGCCCCTGCTGGTGGGAGGGGGAGGGACTATAAAACCCAGAAGTGTTGTGCCTCACTCAGTATCTGCAAGATGGAGGAAGCGAGAGGATCAGGTCTCACTGAGCTGTGAATAACACTGAACACATGTCTACTCACCTGTGAGTGCCCTTAATGTGGTTTGAAAATGAAAATGTGGTTACTTTGAAATGCTGCACTGCAAATGATTGTTGGTGGTAGTAACTGCTTTGAAGTGCTGCACTGCAAATGGCTGTTGGTGGTGGTAACTGCTTTGAAATGTTGCACTGCAAATGGTTGTTGGTGGTGGTGACTGCTTTGAAATGCTGCACTGCAAATGGTTGGTGGTGGTGGTAACTTGACAACGTCCTGTTTGCACTGTATATTGATTTTAGATAAAACGCTACCACTTAAGGCTGTGATTTTTGGCCATCTTACTCAGTCCCCCTCCGCTCATCAGGTGCAGAGGATTCTTCCCATCAATGAAAAATAAAAGTGTTATTAGTGTTAAAAAACAATTTGAGAATCTATCACCTGTCAATCATGCCATAAAAGCCACGCCCCTACCGGTGGGATGGGGGAGGGATTATAAAACCCAGAAGTGTGGGTGTGGCTCGGTCTCTGCAAGATGGGGGAGGGAGAGGTCACGACTCTGTCTGAGCTGTGAATCAACTGAACATGCTGATGTCTACTAAACTGTGAGTGTGGTGTTTATGTGGTGTTTTGTGTGGTTTTATGGTGGTTTCACCCTGCTTGAAATGGTATGAAACTGCATTTGAATGTGGTGGCCTTGCACCCTGCTTGAATTGGCAGGAAATTGCACTTGAGTTTGGTGGTCCTGCACCCTGCTTGAAGTGGTATGAAACTGCACTTGAATTCGGTGGCCTTGCACCCTACTTGAAGTGGTCGCAAAATGCACTTGAATTCGGTGGCCTTGCACCCTGCTTGAAATGGAATTTCAAGGAATAGCTGTGAGCCAACTGCTCGCCCACCAACCATGAATGAGCTGCCAGCACATCAGGCTTGAGTGACTGAGCTGTCAACCCAAGAATCCATTTGACCCACAATGTCCATATTAGCCCTCTGGAAATCAGTCCCTTCAGCCCACAATACCCATACTAGCACTCCAGAAATCCACCCCTCCCCCCACTGGCCACCAATATTGGAATTGGTGGAGAGGTGGAATATTGCATTGGGGGTCCAGCCCTCCCGTATGAACATGGGACCCAACGGGTCCCACTTAGTCTAGTTATTATATATTTACCTGTGTGTTATTGTGTTTACAAACCTGTTAAGCTGCAGAAATTAAGAATTGTATTGTTCAGTTGCCAGAAGATATGCCAGAAGACGCACCCTTGCCTATTGATCAGTTTGCCACATTGCATTTTCTAATGAAGTTGTTTTCTTTCAGAGGTACAGAGGCGAGTACTCCTGGCTCTGCTTGAAAATACAGGTAATGTCAGAACTCATTAAATTGAAACAAATTAGTTAGTGGTGGAAAGAACTGCAGATGCTTGTTTAAAACAAAGATAGACACAAACTGCTGGAGTAACTCAGAGGGACAGGCAGCATCTCTGGAGAGAAGGAATGGGTGAAGTTTCGAGTTGAGACCCTGGTGGCATGTACTTTCCTCGGCTTTTGCAGAGCTATAAACAGTTCAGACCCTCTTGTAAGAGTTTAGGAATATTCTATTAGTGTCAGGATCATCCAATGAACTTTCACTCCAGCTAGTGATTACAGTTCAGGAGTGCCTGGTCAAGGCACAACTCTGATCTATTTCTAAATATGGTTCTGCTGGTTTATATGATCATAAGTTCTAGGAGCAGAATCAGGCCATTCGTCCCATCAAGTATACTCCGCCATTCAATCATGACTGTTCTATCTTTCCCCTCAATCCCATTCTCCTGCCTTCACCCCATAACCCCTAGCACCCTTGGTGTAAAAGTTCCCAAACAGTTTAAAAAAAAAATATTCAGTAAAAGTTCCCAAAGTTTTATTAAAAAATGTTTAATCTTATGGAATATTCAATTCTAATAATCATGAAATGTCTAGGATGTATCATTAATAGTTCTATTGCCCAGTGCATTTACAGGCACAAACAGGAATTGTATGAATTATTTGTTTTATATAGAAGGAACAATAATAATGGTCTTTTTGTCTAAATTTAATGTCGCTACTGCATTGACGTACTTGGTACTGTAATTCAAAAATTGAGAGATAATTGTGAAATTAATTCATGCTTTGACCTAACTGGTTTCTGGTGATTTGGGTGGTAATTCCACATTTCTTAGCCAACAGGCTGATATTTCATGTAAATGTACTTAATTAAAATGATCATTGTACCTAATTAAAAATATGATTCTAAATCAATTTTTCATATTTCATTGGATCACAAGTTCTAAGTTTAAAATATATGTATGAAGTTAAGAGACAATCCATTTTTAATTACTTCAAGGGAGCAACCTTGTTCTGAGCAGGTACGGGCATAGTTCCACTTCAGGAGAATGCAGATCAGAACTCATGGTGTTTCAGGAAAAGACTCTCTTCGAGAGGACATAGAATTATGAGCCAGCAGTATAATTCGCTGCTATAATAAACTGCTGTGTGTGATACAGAAAGGCTATTAATTCCTCAATGCTGCATTCATTTGCTGTTTATAGAAATGCTAAAATACCTTTATTACATTTAACAAAATGTCTGTGAATGTTACAATGTATTAAATAATTACAAAGATCTATGTTCAGATTTATTAAGTCACAGGATGCCACAAACATTTCACGAACATCACCCCCTTAAATAGTTAGTAGTTCAATCTTCACTTGATTTGCACACGTTGTTTTGTCACTCTTGTCAAAATGAAAGGGAATGTAACTGGAGGGATGAAGGGTGGGTGAACCACGTCAATTCATTCAGTAAAAATATATATTGTTCAAAGGATGGGATTAGGTTACGTTTTAACATTATTCAGTGAATTCAGCAGCAAATTTCTGTGTGAGGAAAGGTGCATATTTTACTGCATTTACTCCCAATTGGGGTTTATGAACATAGGGCTTATTGCAAAGCTAGTAATCTAGTGCTCACTGTGACATTTGGAAATGTAAATTCAGTTAATTAAATAAATCTGGAAATAAGTATTGCCAATGAAGGTGACCATGAAACTACAGATTGTTGTAACAACGTGTTATCGTGGAAGGAAGAAAATCTGTCACTGTAATGAAATGTGGCTTCAGACTCCCAGATACCTTAACAATCTTCTGCAATTGCCAGTTGTATGAAACCTCTATGACAAAGAGTAATAAGAAAAAAAAATGTCCATCTGTCATAGTTTGGGAAGATCCACCTGCCATTTCTCAGTGCTAACAAATTGAAAGAGATGCCCTGCAGACTTGTCAATAAATATCAGAGACTTGCATAAATAAATTTGGCCTAAAGGCACATTCTTTATCATCCAGCATGCTTGGGTGCCACAAATACTGTCTAGGGTTAATAAAAGCTTTCAGCATTAACTCCAGATCTCATCAATTTTATGCTTCAGGTCAAATGTAGGTCAGGAAAGCTGATAATTATCAATTCCTGCCATCCATCTAATAGTGAGTCACAACTCCATGTTGAATGCTACTTGGAAGAAGGCTATAAAGGCATCCCATATAATCATGGACCTCAATGAGGACTTAATAGCAATGCTAATGACCAAACAGGGCAAATCCTGAAAAGTGGCAGGTGATAAGATACAAGATATAAATAATTTTTTGGCCAAGTTGACTACAATAATATAAAGTATTGTTAGGATTTAATTTGTATTATTATTTGAAGAAAAAATCTGTGAAACATTTAATCACTACTTCATTATTTTTCTTCCCTTTTTTTTCATCCTCAGATACCGAGATCCAACTCAGACAGGACATGGTGTTTTGTCAAAGTCTAGTTGCCACCATTTGTACTTTCTCAGAACAGCTACTGGCTGCATTGCATCAGATATATGACACAAACACAGAATATGAAATGGAAACACAGGAGCCAAGTAGAAAATGGTTGGAACAAATAGCCAATGCAGGAATCCTCTTTAACTTCCAGTCACTGCTCTCTCCTAATCTGGTAAGAAGTTACTAATGGTAGAATTCGCTATTAAGTTTTGGTGTGTCAAATGTTTAGTCAAGGATTATCTGGTTGATTGAATAATGTGACCCATTTTTCTAAATTACTAATGCATTATGAACTACAGACAAAGAATAATATAAGGTAACTGAATATATAATTGTTGAGAACAATATTTAATGCATAATGAAAAAGATACACCACAAGCCATGAGGATATGTTTTGAATGGTTTAGCCCCAGCAAGAGGACAGAAAATGATGTGATCAGAATAAACAAAAATGTAGACCCAGAGCACTTAGTAGGCAAAAGGGACCAACCTTGAATGCCAAGTTGGTTGGCATGGACAAGGTGGTTGGCATTGGCCAAGGTGAGATGAAAGGTCTGCTTCCGTGCTGTGTAGCTCTACAACTGTATCACACGTCACTACAGACAGTAGATTTGTAGAACATGTTATATCAGATGCGGTGCTAATATAAAAAATATAATGAATATGGCGGTCAATCCTCTGATCTACTTACAAGAACTATATTCAATCTCAATTTTCTGTTTTTGTTCCATATTCTTCGGTACCTTTATCTACTATTTACTTTCATCTTGGAAACTGCAGTTGATTCACGATTCTCTAATACTGGTGTGTAATTCTTTGAGAAATTCATCCCTCCTTGGCAGCTTGAAATTTGTTGCAGTTATTGCTCTGCTTCCAGAATTTGATTACAATGTTTTATTCAGACAGTAAATTTTCATATATTGAATTGTTTAAGGTACCTTCTGGAATTACCCTTGGCTTTCATAGATCTGTTAGCAGTTTTCATTTTGTGATAAAACAATGCATCTTTGAACCTAACAAAACAATTGAACATTTTTTTCACGAAATATGAATACATTGAAATAGGACCAATATATGGGTTGCCTCTGATACCTAACAAAATGTATGTTTTGTTGAAAGTAAAACTATGAAAGGTCATAATCTGAGTAATTAGACAATAGACAACGGGTACAGGAATAGGCCATTCGGCCCTTCGAGCCAGCACCGCCATTCAATGTGATCATTGGCTGATCATCCCCAATCAGTACCCCGTTCCTGCCTTCTCCCAATATCCCCTGACTCCGCTAACTTTAAGAGCCCTATCTCTCTCTCCCAGGCCATAATACCCCCACCACTGTGTTTCACAGATGAGGTGGTATGCTTTGGATCTTGGGCAGTTCCTTCTCTTCTGCATACTTTGCTCTTACCAGCACTCTGATATAAGTTAATTTTCATCTCATCTGTCCACAAGACCTTTTTCCAGAACTGTGGTTGCTCTTTTAAATACTTCTTGGCAAACAGTAACCTGGCCATCCTATTTTTGCGGCTAACTGGTGGTTTGCATCTTGCAGTTTAGCCTCTGTATTTCTGTTCGTGACGTCTTCTGTGGACTGTGGTCATTACAAATCCACACCTGACTCCTGCAGAGTGTTTCTGATCTGTCAGACAGGTGTTTGGGTTTTTTTCTTTATTATAGAGAGAATTCTGCCATTAGCTGTGGAGGTCTTCCTTGGCCTGCCATTCCCTTTGCGATTAGTAAGCTCACCAGTGCTCTCTTTCTTCTTAATGATGTTCCAAACAGTTGATTTTGGCAAGCCTAAGGTTTGGCTGATGTCTCTAACAGTTTTATTCTTGTCTCATAATGGCTTATTTGACTTTCATTGGCACAACTTTGGTCCACATGTTGATAAACAGCAATAAAAGTTTCCAAAGGTGATGGAAAGACTGGAGGAAAGACTGGGTGCTGAGCACTCTCTTATACCTGCATTAAGGTGGCAATTAAACACACCTGAGCAATTACAAAAACGCCTGTGAAGCCATGTGTCGCAAACATTATGGTGCCCTGAAATGGGACGACTATATGGTATAAGCACTGCTGTAATTTCTACATGGTGAAACCAAAAAGTATAAAAATGGCCTTTATTAAAATCTGACAATGTGCGTTTTAACCATATGTGATTTTTTTTCCTATTACAAATCTGAAATTGTGCAATACAGAGGCAAATAAATAAATGATGGGTCTTTGTCCCAAACATTATGGAGGGCACTGTATGAGAAGTTGTTGTTATTTATCAACCATATGGAAATTGTACTATTCAGAACAGTATCTGAAGGAAGTTCCAAACTCCATCTTAGATGCCGGCAGCTCTCCTTAAGCATCTACAATTAACAATTATTGAGATCTCTGGGATATGAATAGCCAATAATCTCATGGAAATAACAAAATAGACATTTAATTTGCATGTAAGTGAAAAATTAAGCTGCAATATTTATATCCATTTAATTTTCAAAGTTTAAGTAAGGTTCTTAAATTTTATAGATCTCTGATTATTGTTCAATTCAAAGGCATGAAAATAAAATTAGAAATAGGACAGAAAATGCTGGAAAGAAACACTCACGAAGTCAAGTTCAAGTTCAAGTTCAAGTTAGTTTATTGTCATGTGTCCCTGTATAGGACAATGAAATTCTTGCTTTGCTTAAGCACACAGAAAATAGTAGGCATTTACTACAAAACAGATAAATGTGTCCATATACCATGATATAAATATATACACACATGAGTAAATAAACTGATAGTGCAAATAACAGAAAGTGGTTGGTAATAATCAGAGTTTTGTCCGAGCCAGGTTTAATAGCCTGATGGCTGAGGGGAAGTAACTATTCCTGAACCTGGTTGTTGCAGTCTTCAGGCTCCTGTACCTTCTACCTGAAGGTAGCAGGGAGATGAGTGTGTGGCCAGGATGGTGTGGGTCTTTCATGATACTGCCAGCCTTTTTGAGGCAGCGACTGCGATAGATCCCCTCGATGGAAGGAAGGTCAGAGCCGATGATGGACTGGGCAGTGTTTACTACTTTTTGTAGGCTTTTCCTTTCCAGGGCGCTCAAATTGCCGAACCAAGCCACGATGCAACCGGTCAGCAGGCTCTCGACTGTGCACCTGTAGAAGTTAGAGAGAGTCTTCCTTGACAATCCGACTCTCCGTAATCTTCTCAGGAAGTAGAGGCGCTGATGTGCTTTTTTGATGATTGCATTAGTGTTCTCGGACCAGGAAAGATCTTCAGAGATGTGCACGCCCAGGAATTTGAAGCTCTTGACCCTTTCAACCATCGACCCGTTGATATAAATGGGGCTGTGGGTCCCCCTCCTACTCCTTCCAAAGTCCACAATCAGTTCCTTGGTTTTGCTGGTGTTGAGGGCCAGGTTATTGCGCTGGCACCATATGGACAGTTGCTCGATCTCTCTTCTGTACTCTGACTCATCCCCATCAGTGATACGCCCCACAATAGTGGTGTCGTCAGCGAACTTGATGATGGAGTTCGCACTGTGGTTCGCTACGCAGTCATGGGTATAGAGTGAGTACAGCAGGGGGCTGAGCACGCAGCCTTGAGGTGCTCCCGTGCTGATTGTTATTGAGGCTGACACATTTCCACCAATACGAACAGACTGTGGTCTGTGGACGAGGAAGTCGAGGATCCAGTTGCAGAGGGATGCGCAGAGACCCAGTTCTGCGAGTTTGGTAACCAGTTTGGAGGGGATGATTGTGTTAAATGCCGAGCTGTAATCAATGAATAACAGCCTGACATATGAGTTTTTGTTGTCCAAGTGGTCCAGTGCGGAGTGGAGGGCCAGCGAGATCGCATCCACCGTTGATCTGTTGTGGCGGTACGCGAACTGCAGTGGGTCCAGGTTTTTGTCGATGTAGGAGTTGATTTGCTCCATGATCAACCTCTCAAAGCACTTCATCACCACCGGCGTTAGTGCCACTGGTCGATAGTCATTGAGGCATGTCACCTTACTCTTCTTGGGCACCGGTATAATTGATGCCCTTTTAAAGCAGGTGGGGACCTCAGACCTCAGAAGTGAGAGATTGAAAATGTCCGTAAAAACTCCCGCCAGTTGGTCCGCACAGGTTTTTAGAACACGGCCGGGTATACCATCAGGACCAGGTGCTTTTCGGGGGTTCACCCCTCTGAAGGATTTCCTGACATCGGCCTCTGTGACTGAGACTGAAATGCCATCGCAGCGAATGGGGGATCGGGAAGGCACATCAGTATTCTCCCTGTCAAAGCGTGCGTAAAATGCATTGAGCTCGTCAGGGAGTGATGTTACACCGGCATTCGAGCTGCCTCCTGGTTTTGCCTTGTAGGAGGTGATTGCATTCAGACCCTGCCACAGCTGCCGAACATCTGTCTCGTCCTCCAGTTTGGAGCAGAAGTCCCTTTTGGCCTTTCTGATGGCCTTACCAAGGTCGTATCTGGTCTTCATGTAGGCCACTGTATCATCGGAGGTGAATGCCCTGTGTCTGGACTTCAGGAGAGTGCGGATCTCAAAGTTCATCCAAGGTTTCTGATTGGGAAACACTCGGAAGGTTTTTGTAGGGATGCAGTCCTCCACACATTTCTTTATGAAGTCTGTAACGACTGTGGCGTATTCGTTCAAGTCCGTTGCCGAGTCCTTGAACATTGCCCAGTCTACAGACTCCAAACAGTCCTGGAGTTGTTCTTCTGCCCCCCCCGACCAGCTCTGTGCTGTCCTCACTTCTGGGGGTGCGCTCTTTAATTGCTGCTTGTAGGCAGGAAGAAGCAGCACCGCGGTATGGTCGGATTTACCGAAGTGAGGGCGAGGGATAGAACGATAGGCATTCTTGATGGTGGTGTAGCAGTGGTCGAGGGTGTTTGGTCCTCTGGTGCAGCAGGAGACATGTTGGTGGAAGTTGGGGAGTGATTTCTTGAGGTTCGCCTTATTGAAGTCCCCAGCAATGGTGGTAAATGCCTCGGGGTAAGACGTCTGGTGTTTGTTGACCACGGCCTGCAGCTCCTCCAGTGCCAGACGGACGTCTGCCTGGGGTGGGATGTAGACCGCGGTCAGGATAACGGAGGTGAATTCTCTCGGGAGGTAGAAGGGACGGCACTTCACCGCCAGATGTTCGAGGTGTGGAGAGCATGAGTTGGACAGGACTGCCACGTCGGAACACCACGCAGAGTTGACCATGAGGCAGACGCCCCCTCCTCTCCCTTTCCCAGATGCCAGGGTACGGTCCATGCGGTGGATGGAGAACCCTTCAGGCTGGACCGCTGAGTCTGGGGAGCTGGGGGTGAGCCATGTCTCTGTGAAACAGAACACAGAGCATTCCCTCAGCTCCCTTTGATAAAGCAGTCTTGCCCTTAAGTCCTCCACTTTGTTTTCAAGGGACTGTACATTAGCCAGTAGGATAGTAGGGAGAGGGGGCCGGAGGCCCCTGCGCTTCATTCTGACCTGAAGTCCTGCCCGACGGCCACGTTTCCGGACACAATGGAGGCTTCCCCTTTGTTTCCAGGTGCTGTGCTTGCTGTACCTGCTGTTTCTGCGGACCTGCGCTGGAACGGGGATTCCCTCACAGACGGCAGCTCCAGCTCCGTAACGAACAGGGGTTCCCTCAAAGTCGGCAACTGCAGCTCCGTTGTTGCTGGGAGATCCAGCCCGTCGGCTCTGGGGGTCATCCCGGGGTTTCAAGGTACAGTACCTGTGATCCGCAGTCGGGTCGGGAGTTCCACAGCCAGTGTGGGAAAGTTTAAAGTCCTGGATTCCCGCAGCTGCGGGAGCTCGCGAAATTGCGAGAGCCTTGAGGATCTCAAGCAGCTTGTCCGAAACGGCACCGATATCTGCCGTTTTTCTGATCCAGGTAAGTTGTTGGAAGTTGTAGTTGAGCCTTTTATTTTCCGGAGCTCCGCAACAGGACATTTGTTCTGACTGCAATTGATATTTTAGGTTTAGGCTTACTGTAGTCACGTGTACCAAGGTACAATAAAAGCTTAGTTTTGCATGCCATCCACTCAGATCAGATCATGCTATATATAAATACTATCAACTCAAACTGAAGTGCAATAAGTAGAGCAAAGGGGAAGATATAGAATGCAGAATATAATTCTCAGCATTGTAGTGCACCAATTTTGTTGACAAAGTCCAATGTCTTGGGTAGAAGTGATTCGTTCAGTACCCAAGCTTATGGAAGGACCGTTCAGAAGCCTGATAAAAGAGGGGAAGAAGCTGTTCCTGAGTAGTGGTGCGTCCATTCAAGCTTCTGTACCTTCTGCAGGATGGGAGTAGGGAGAAGAACAAATGATAGAGGAGGGACAAGTCTTTGATTATGTTAGCAGCTGTCCCAAGGCAGAGTGAAGTGTCGCTGGAGGCAGTGGTGGTAAGATAGGCACAAAGTGCTGGAGTAACTCAGTGAAGTTGAACCGCTGAGTTACTCCAGTACTTTGTAACTATCTTTGGTATAAACTAGCATATGCAGTTCCTTCCTGTACTCTAAGTCTGTGTGAATTAAACTATGGTTCTGATTTTACCTTTTATAGAAAATTAGCAATATTTATAGTTCAAATAATGTCAAGGCATTATTGGATTATTTTACATGTGGAACATGTGAATGAATACGTTTATTGTCATTGCACAATACTGTGCAACGAAATTCCATTGCATCTCCTCCGGTTAAAAAATACAAACACGACTACCATTGACACATATGTACACTTATTAGTAAAAATAATAAATAAGTATTTTAAAAGAATTTTAACAGAATGTTGCATTTCTTGGAATTACATTTTGCTTCCCCAGTGTTCTCTGTTGGAATTAAGTTATTTTATCGCACATGGGTAGAAACTATAGTTTAGCCTTCAGAGACCTGAATCGCCTCCCAGAGGGTAGCAGAGTGAAAAGGTGGTTGGCAGGGTGGGATGTGTCCTGCTTGATGTTTGTGGCCCGGCGCAAGCATCGGGCCCTATATATATCATCCAAGGAGGGCAGTTGAGCGTTTGTAATGCTCTGTGCAGTTTTTATAACTCTCTGCAGCGCCCTCCTCTCAGCCACAGTGCAGTTAGCAAACCACACCAGGATGCCATAGGAGAGGATACTTTCCACGGCGCATCGGTAGAAGGACAGCAGCAGCGGCTGTGATACGTTTGCTCTCCGCAGAGACCTCAGGAAATACAGCCGCTGCTGTGACTTCTTCACGAGAGTGACGGTGTTCATTTGCCATTTGAGGTCCTGGGAGATGTTTATTCCCAGGAACTTAAAGCCAGTGACTCTCTCCACCATGTCTCCTTTGATGTATAAAGGAGCAGGTTCCTCTCTCCTCTTCCTCCTGAAGTCAACGAATGTCCTTGAGGGGTTCAGTTATTTTCATGATTCCTTTGAAAAATATCGTATTGCAAGTAATGAGAAGAAAAACTAGTTCATTTGGGACGACTGAAACCACTCTGCATTGAATCTTTTCATAAACATGACAACGAGAGTGTGCTGCAGCATATGTTAGAAAAGGATACAAACATGCAGTAATATTTAAGTAATATTTAATTGCCTTCAACATTTGTAACTGCTTTGAAAAATTATTTGTATCATAAATCTCAAGAATCAGCTTATCCCAAAATATATATATTTTTTAAATCACTTCACTTCACTAGAACTGGTTAGATCTAAACACAGCATGATTCTATCAGATGTACATAATGATATTCAGACCTGAAGAAGGATCTGGACGAAGAAAAACTGAACTTGCTAAATGGAGCCTTTTGGTGTAACTATTTCAACTAATCCTACATACCCACACTAATTGTGGCTTGTTGATCAAAGTAGAAATTTCTGAGCCACGTCGATGGAATTGCGATAATTTGTCAATGGAGCTTATAAAAGTCAGGTCTATAAATAACACTGATTGAAGGTTCTATTTTTGGATACGTAGTGTCGGTGGGCAAAAATGGTCATAGTGGGCCGAGTTAAAATCAGGCAGAACTTATAAAGAGATAGATTTGTACCAGCATGGATCTTCTTTTGTATGATGGGTTTTATCCTTCCATGCCATAATCAAATATATGTTCAAAAAATAGAATTGTGATGCATATATATTCGCATGCAGAAACCAAGTGAGATTGTGGAGCTACACTGTTGACATCTGTTTGTATTTGACACGTGTACCTTGCAACCTTTAACATTGATGGTAAAAGAGAATCCATCATTAGTGGGTTTTTTCTCGTATAAGCATTTCCTTTTGTAATATACGGAGCTAACCCTTAAAATTCTGTTTTGCTCTTTGATGGAAGAATGAGAAAAGGTTTTTAGATCAAAGGATTGCACAGCATGTGTTAATTAATCCCATTTTTCAAGAACGTTGAATTTTAATTGTTTTAATTCAAAGACAAACTCATTGCAGGATCCATCAATGTTTGAATTAGACTTATGTCTGTGAAACATAAAATCATGAACCAGTATTGGATTGTCGACTCAAATATAAAGAACATTTGCTGCATTTTGATAAATTAGCTTTGAAATTCAATTGCTAGCATGAGTTGGGAGCTTGAAATTATTTCTACTATCAATTATGCAAGATCAGAAGTGCATCTGATATTTGGTCTCCGGCTTTATTTCTGTGACACTATGAAGCTATGGATAGATATGCTGCGGTCAATCGACTACCTCACTAGGATGAATAGATCTTTGGGCACTTTCAGATAGTAACTCGAGGAGAATGTTTAAAAAGGAAGTGAAGACTATTGGAAAGATAATATCAGCATTAGTTTGCAGTTGAATTGACAGAAATGTTCCTGCACCTCACAGCTGCACATTTAAATTATTATTTTTTGGAAGCCCCCTATTTTGACAGCAGCAAGCAGTAGTCAGTGCATAATTACATCTCCTCTTCACTGCCTGTGAGCACTGTAGGCGCTTCTCCAGGTTGCGTGCTTAGCCCCCGGCTATACAATCATTACACCCATGACTGAGTGGCTAAGCACAACTCCAATGCTATCGAGAAATTTGGCATCACTTTTGTTGGCCAAATCACAGGTTATGCTGAGTTAGTATACAGGTGAGTTAGAACACCCGGTTGAGTGATGCCGTAACAGCAACCTCTCATTCAACATGAACAAAACATAGGAAGTAATCTTGGTAGCCTTATTCAGCAGGTTAAGATGCTTGGGATCTGTGGTGAATTGTTAGTTTGGATTCAGAACTGCCTTATGCATGGAGGACAGAGGGTAGTGGAGGAAGGATGGTCTGGAGGTCTGTGACCAGTGATGTTCTGCAAGAACCTCTGTTGTTTGTGATACATAGAAATGACTTGGACAAAAATGTAGATGGGTTGGTTACTAAGTTTACTGATGACATGAAAATTGGTGGAGTTGCAGACAGTGAAGAAGGCTGGCAAAAGATGCAGCAGGATATAGATATTGGTGAATTGAGTTTAATCCAGGCAGGGGTGAGGTGGGTAAGAAGGAACTGCAGATGCTTGTTTACACCGAAGATAGAAACAAAATGCTGGAATGAGGTGTTGCACTTTGGAAAGGTCAAATATTAGGGGAACATATATAGTTAATAGCAGGACATGAGAGGGATCTTGGCATGCAAGCCCAGAACTCCCTGAATGAAGCAATGCACAGAGAGAGAGTGGTAAAGAAGCATCCGGTATGCTTACCTTCATTGATTATAAAGGTTAGAAAGCCATGTTGCAGTTTTATAAAACTTTGATTTACACATTTGGAGTATTGTGTGCAGTTCTAGTTGTCCCATTACAAGAAAAGTTTGAAGAGGGTACAGAAGAGATTTTTGAAAAGAGAGTCTGAAAAGACTGGACTCTTTCCCACCCATCCCTCTCCAATCACCACTTCACACCCAATTACCCATCTCCTCCGTGTTGCACAACATCACTTCTCCATCATCAACAATAAAATAAAGGAGGTGGAGAGGCTGTTCGAAGACGGAAGACGGAAAAGCCAGAAATCTCCAGTACTGGACAATGTTTCCCCCTCTACTCTCAAGCACTGAGCCGAACAACTGGCACCGGTCTACACAGACATTTTCAACCAGTCCCTGCAAACCTGTACTGATCCTGCCTGCTTCAAAGTCTCCATTATTGTCCCTTTACCCAAAAAAGGCAAGAATTACTGGTCTTAATGACTACAGGCCTGTCGCATTGACCTCTGTAGTCATGAAGACCCTTGAAAGGCTTGTGCTGGTGAAGCTGAAAAATATCACAAACCCCCTGCTGGACCCTCTGCAGTTTGCATATCTGACCAATAGATCTGTGGATGATGCAGTCAACCTGGACCTGCACTCCTATGCGAGGATTTTATTTGTTGATTTTAGCTCTGCATTCAACATCATTGTACCAGAGCTACTACACTCCAAACTTTCCGAGTGGACTGTGCCTGAACCCCTCTGTCGGTGGATCACCAGCTTCCTGCCAGACAAACCCTCAGCATAGGAGCACCGCAAGGCTGCGTACTCTCCCCTCTCCTCTATTCTCTCTACACCAATGACTGCACCTCCACTGACTCCTCTGTCAAGCTTCTCAAGTTTGCGGATGACACAACCCTGATTGGACTGATCCAGGATGGGGAAGAATCGGCCTACAGACAGGAAGTGACACAGCTGGCGTCCTGGTGCCATCACAACAACCTGGAGCTCAATGCTCTTAAGATAGTGGAATTGATAGTAGACTTTAGGAGAGCTCCCCCTCCCCTCACCCCACTCACCATCAACAACAGCACAGTCACATCTGTGGAGTCTTTTAAGTTCCTGGGGACCATCATCTCCAAAGACCTTAAATAGGGGGCTACCATCGACTCCACAGTCAAAAAAGCACCGCAGAGGATGTACTTCCTGCGGCAGCTGAGGAAGCATAATCTGCCACAGGCAATGATGGTACAATTCTATATGGCCACCGTAGAGTCTGGCCTCACCTTCTCCATCATGGTCTGATTTGGCTCAGCCCCCAAGCACGACATCCGGAGGCTGCAGCGAATCGTCCGACCGGCTGAGAAGGTTATTGGCTGCAACCTGCCCTCCATTGTCGAACTGTACACTGCAAGGGCCAGGAAGCGAGCGGGTAAGATCATCTCTGATCCCTCTCACCTTGGCCACAAACTCTTTGAATCACTCTGGAAGGCGACTCCGGACTGTCAAAGCTGCCACAGCCAGACATAAAAACAGCTTTTTTCCATGAGTAGTAACGCTACTCAATAACCAAAAATCGGTAGCTTCCTTTTGCTCTGGTATTTTATTTAATTCACATGTTTAATCAATAATGTTGTATTATTAATGTTTAATGTTCTGTGTGTCATTCCTAACTGTCACTGTACGTCATGTTATCACTTGCGGACGGAGCACCAAGGCAAATTCCTTGTATGTGAATACTTGGCCAATAAACTTATTCATTCATTCAAGAGATTTTTCAGGATGCTGCCTGAAGTAAAGTGTATTATCTTTCAGGAGAGACTGGACAATTGTTTTCTCAACAGTGTCAGAGGTTGAGGGGTGATCTTATGGAAGTTTATAAAATAATAAGAGGCATAAACATGGTAGACAGTAATAACCTATTCCCAGGCGATCGAAGGATCTGCGATTGGGTCGGTGGAAGCTCCTGCAGTTGGAGCTCGCGAAGTCGATCCCTAACCAAGGGACTGCGAGCTCCACGATGTTGTCCACAGGCTCCCGTGGTTGGAGCTCCTGAAGTCGATCCCTAGCAAAGGGACTGCCAGCTCCACGATGTTAGGCCGCAGCGCGGACGGAGATACGATATGGAAAAAGTTGCATCTCTGTCGAGGAAAGAGATTTAAAAACGTTTTCCCCCACCGCCCACATAATACAAAACTAAATATACACCAAAACATACATTTAACAAGAGACTTAAAACAACAAAAGAAGAAAAGGGCGAAACAGACTGTTGTCAAAGCTGCCATCGTATGGCGCCAACCAGTGGAGTTGTATGTTCAAGAAGGCATGAATATAAGCATCATGGATCCTGGACCTTCGATGCTTTGTGTATAATGACCGTGTACAAATTGAAAAGAAGTGTGAGTAGTACTCACTACGTGCATGAAGCTCTACCTTGGCGGGATCTCTTAATTGTGCTGTGAGAATTGGTGCTTCAAGTATCAATGCTGAATTGGATTAAGTGAAGAAGCAGTGAAATAGCAATAAGAAAGGTCCACCATACCACTGACAAACAGACATTGCAACAGTGGCATTGCACACTTGGGAGAAGCGAGGGAAGATTTGAGATCCTCTCTCATCTTCTAAAGAAAGAAAAAGGTTTGATTTAAAACATCAGGACATGGTGCCAAGAATGAAAGTTCCACAGCCCGCTGGTGAATGTCCCAGTGGCCACTTCGGTAACAAATTCTACTTGAAGATGATCTCCTGTTAAGTCCTGCTCCTATGTTCAAGATTCATATCTTCTTGTAACATAGTTCAGCAACATGGCAGAGATGTCAAAACGTATAGTGAGGAATAAGAAAATGGATGAGGAATTGTGTTTTCATGGAAGAAGATACATGACACCATTCCACCGGGTGGCGCCAGCAATGGCTGCCTCGCCAACAGTGTCTGTCCATTCCTTCTTTGGTGTTTTTTAGTATGTGTTAAGTTCATGTTCAAAAGTTCATTTATTGTCACATACACCAATTCGTGTAGTGAAATTCACTGGTCAGGTTAGTCATACAGTTTAAAAACGGAACAACTCAAAAACACATTTTAACATAAACATCCATCACAGTGACTCCTACATATTCCTCACTGTGATGGAAGGCGTAAATAAAGTTCAAGTCCTTCCCTTGTTGTTCTTCCTTGGTCGGGGGGGGGGGGCCTTGAGTCCCGAAGTGGCGGCGTTCGGGCCCTCCGCTTCGAGGCGTTCAGCTCCCGCATCGGGGGGATGTCAGCTCCCCCGCGCCGGGTGATCAAACCTCGTGTCGGGGTTGGACGAACCTTCTGCGGCATTGGAGCTCCCGACTTGCCTGTCCCGAGACTGCGAACCCTTGATGGTAAGTCCGCAGGCCACGGTGGGAGCGATCCCAGGCAAGGGATCCGCTCCGATGTTAAGTCCCCACTCCGCGGTGGGGCTGACGACAGTCCGAGGCGGCTTCCAGCTCCAGCGATGGTAGGCCGCAGAGCCTGGAGAATGTGATCCAAAACTTGATCACATCTCCGGAAAGGTAAGAACCTGAAAAAAAAAGTTTCACCCGACCCCCCGATCCCCACATAAAACAAACAGAATAAAATGTATGTTTTTAGTGTTCTTTAGCTTGTTTTATGTGGGAGGAGGGGGGGGGGGGGGGATTTTTCTTAATATCTTACCTCGACGGAGATGCAATTTTTTTTCTGTATCATAACTCCATTTGCACTGTGGCCTAACATCGGGGAGCTGGCAGCCTTTGCTGGAGACCGACTTCGGTTGCTACAACCGTGGGAACCTGTGGAATTACGATCGTGGAGCTTGCAATCCCTGTCGGGGATCGACTTTGGAGCTCCAACCGCGGGAGCCTGCGGACTTTAACATCGTGGTTAGAGACCGACTTCAGGAGCTCCAAGTCGCAGAAGCTTCAATGGCTCCGACTGTGGATGGATCGACTGCCCCGACCACGGGAGAATAATTGAGGAAGAAGATTAGACTTTATTGCCTTCCATCACAGTGAGGAATGTGGGGAATCCGCTGTGGTGGATGTTTATGTTAACTTTTATGTAGTTGTGTGGCTTGTTGCTGTCTTTTAGTATGGCTGTGTGGTAAATCGAATTTCACTGTACCTTAATTGGTACACGTGACAATAAACTGACCTTTGAACCTTTGAGATATATTTTTTTAAATCGAGAGCCAGTGCAAATGAGGAAATCAAAGAAATGTATCAGTAAAAAAAAACTCTAGGGTTACTTTTAATTAACAGAAAGCCCCCCAGAGTGTATTCTGCAGCAGTGTGGAATTTATAATTGTGTTTGTATATATGTGTGTGTCAGAGAAAGATCAAGATGCATTTTAATCTCCTGGGTCTTATGTTCTCCATCATCGGTCTCCTCCTTCAATGAATCATCCTTGACAATTTCTGCATCCTTCAATGGGATTCTACCACCAACCACATCTTCTCCACTTTCAGCATTCTTATGGGAGTGATCATTTTGAGACTCACTAATTGGCTCTTCCGTCTCCACCAACCACTCCTCTTTTCCCCTCACACATCACCATTCAATGATTGGAGATGCAAACCTGCTCTTTCAAATTATCCTATTCAAGGAACCCAGTCGTCCTCACTAATGAAGAAGGAAGCCAAGGCGATGTGTTAGATTTAGTCATCACAATAGATTGGAAAACTAAACATAGGTTTGGTGGCCATTTTGCAAAACACCTCTGTTCTGCCTGAAGGGACATGAACTTCCATTTGCCTGCCATTTTAATTCTCTATCCCACCCCCACTCTGACCTCTCTGTGACCTCATGCACATTTCCAACAAGCCTAATCCTAACTTTGAGGATCAACACCTCGTCTTCCCTCTAGGAACATTGCACTCAATTGAACTAATGTGGAATTTAATTATTTCCGATAACTTGCTTTTCCTGTTTGTCGAGAATTGTGGACGCAGCCCAGACCTCCGCACAACCAACTTCCCTTCATTGACTCTATTTATACCTCATGCTGCCTCGGCAAGGCCACCAGTATAATCAAGGATGAGTCGGACCCTGGCCACTCCTCCTCCCTTCTCCCATCGGGTAAAAGGTATAGAAGGGTGAAAACGCACACCTCCAGTTTCAGGGACAGTGTCTTCCAAGCTGTTACTGGGCAACTGAACCACCCTAACACAACTCGAGAGAAGTCCTAAACTACTATCTACCTCAGTGGAGATCCTCGGACTATCCTTGGATTGGACTTTACTGGCTTTATCTTGCACTAAACGCTATTCCTTTGCCATGTGTTCGTACACCGTAAATGGCTCGATTGTAATTGTCTTTCTGCTAACTGGTTCGCAAGCAACAAAAGATCTTCACTGTACCTCGGTACACGTGACAATAAACTAAACTAAACTGTATCAGCCCTAGTAAGTTCTGATGTAAGGTTAACCCTCTCTATATTAATTCAGTTTTACTCTTTGCTCAGACGGTGCCTGATCTGTTATGCAGTTCCAGCTTTCTTCTTTTGGTATTGGGTCTCAGCAGCAGCTCTGATTTGCATTTTACAGCTTCAGTATATCCCTTCATTTGCTTTCTTTTTTCTTGTGAATATAAAACTGACAGTTCCATTCTTGTGAAGACAGCAGCAAACTATGGGAAAAGTGTATTCACTGGAGTGTATGGAAGATAAGGGGGGTTCTTGTCGAAACCTATGAAATTCTGAGGGAGGGAAACAGATAAGAAATGGGAAGGATGTTCCCGATGGTAGTCGAGTCCAGGCCAAGGGTCACAACCTTGGGATATGAGGAACACCATTGAGAGCAAAGATCTGGAGAACTTTCTTCACCTGGAGGGTGATAAACATGTCAAATTCTCTATCACAGAGGGTAGCAGAGGACATCATTAAATATATTCAGGGAAGAAGTAGATTTTATTCATAATGCTAAAGGGATCTGAGATTACGGGGAGAAAGCAGAAACATGATACTGAAATGAATCTGAAGAAGGGTCTTGACCCGAAACATCGCCCATTCTTTCTTTCCAGAGATGCTGCCTGTCCCGCTGAGTTACTCCAGCTCTATACTTACATGAATGATCGTCCCTGATTGAGCGGATAGGCAGGGCTGAATGGTCACCTCCTGCTCTTAGATTTATGTTTCTAAACTACGGGATCATGTTGCCAGTTCTATTTTCACCTTGTCAAAAAGATTCACTTTATCCTTTTAATTCCTTCCTCCATTCTCTCTGTTCCAGTTCTGACAGAGTCATGACGTGATATGTTAACTCCGTTTCTCTTTCCATAGTTGCTGCCTGTGCTGCTGCGTGAATCCAGTATATTTATGACAACCGTCTTTGATTCTAGACTTAATTAAGTTATTCTGAAGAAGTATATATTTTATGGTATCAAGCAAGTTTTTAAAATTTGATCTCATCATGTTAGGTGTTAGTGGTCTTGGGTATAAAATATTTCTTCATTTGGTAACACATGAACAGCATCAATCATTTCATGAAAAATTACTTTGGTCGGGTAAATCTGCATCTCCTCTGACCAAACATTGGTTATCATTGAATGCTTATCACAGCATAGCATCCTTAACAAAAAACAAAGTGCTGGACGAACTCGGTGGGTCAGGCAGCATCTGTGAAGGGGAATGAACAGACAATGAATCCGGCTGGCTTCCTCGGACTGACAAATTGTGGGGGAGGAAGCTGCAAACATATGGGAGGGATGGGGCAAAATCTGGCAAATGATAGGAGGATGCAGATGAGGAGGGATTATTGGCAGATGGGTGGATGTGAAAAGGAGACAAAAGGATGTCAGTTAAGGAAAAAAGTGGAGGAATGAAATGCAAGGAGGCGGGGGGGGGGGGGGGTGTGGGGGAGGTTGAAGGTGGAAGGGGACAGAGGGGTGGGGAAAGAAGGGAATGAAATGGAGAGGGGAGGGGAGGGGTGGGCTATGAGCGAAAGGAGAGGAAAAGAAAAAGGTGACAAGAGTGATAGGAGAAATATATGCACACTGAATGGGTGGGCAATGGAGGAGGATGACAAAGGTGAGCATGTGAATGGGAATGTATTAATTTATCGCCCCCCCCCCCCCAAATGCCCACTGAAACTATTTTTTTATTTCAGTATCTCATTGTAAGATGATACACAGCAGGCAGAGAAGAATTTGACCTGTCGGTCTGAGCAGTATCTAAACTAATGTCCCTGAGGCTGGAAAAGCTTAGGTTTGATGAGAGTAATGGGAGTCAACAATTTATCTTCCAAACCCAGCTTAAATGTTTAATTAGATCTTTGTTGCAGAGTCCGTTGATCTTTTGAACTGATCAAACATGGTCTTTTGAGGGGGTCAATTCGATAACACCAGAAAGATGATTAACAAGTGCCCATTATATCTGAGGAGGCAGGAAAGCAATTGTATTGAAGGGTCTCGACCTGAAACATCACCCATTCCTTCTCTCCAGAGATGCTGCCTGTCCCGCTGAGTTAATTCTGCATTTTGTGTATCTTTGGTGTAAACCAGTTTCTGCAGTTCTTTCTTACACATGGATTATTTATACAATTTCAGCATCTATTAAATACAAAGCATGCTGTTTACATCAGCGTGTCAGCAAGGGTACCAGTCCTGTCTAGCTTACACTTTTAAACCATTTATAGAGTAGCAAGAGAGCAGTCCTGAGCTACTATCATTGGAGACCATCGGACTATCTTTGATCGAATTTACTGCCTTTATCGTGCACTAAACATTATTCACATTATTTCCTTTCTCATGTATCTGCACACTGGGGATGGATTGATTGTAATCATGTATTGTCTTTCTGCTGACTGGTTAGCATGCCACAAAAGCTTTTCACTTTTCACACGTGACAATAATAAACTCGACTCAACTCACGGAAGATGTAAGGCTCTGTCCCTCTTTGTAATTTTCCTTTTATTAGGGATTTATTACTGGGAGCTGTGGCATTATGACTAAGTTATTGGGCCCACTGACAGTTCCAGACCATTGATCTCACGACATGAGTTTGAATACCACCAAGGCAGCCGGGGAATTTAAATTCATGTAATTTAAATAAAACTTAAATTTGATGGAAAGATGACCTCAGTAACAGTAACCTCCGGATTGTTGTAAAATTCGTATTGCTCACTATCGTTCTTCCAGGAAATAGGTTTACCATCCTTACCCACTCATGCCTATATCCAATTGCAGAACCACCAAAGCTGACCATTAAATGATTTCTTAATTCAGGGGCATTTTTGAATGAATAATAAATGCTGGCAATGGCAGTGGCACGCACATCCATGAAAGAATAAATTAAAAAGAAACAGTTACCAGTTACCTTCCATTATTGCATGGGATCAGAAGTACTGCTTAACAGAAATAATGAAAACTACACAAGAACACAAGAAAATATTTGCCTCGGCATCTTGGTCCCTTAAGCCTGTCCTGCAATCAGCGTGATTATGGCTGATCTACCCTCAAGCCTCAAATCCTCCTCTGTGACAGATACCCGTAGCCTTCTATTCCCCAATCTTTCAAAAAAATTGCACAAAATGGTGGAGTAACTCAACGCGTCAGGCAGCATCTCTAGAGAACATGCATAGGTGATGTTTCAGGTTGGGACCCTTCTTCAGACTGATCAAAAATCAATTTCAAAATATTATCTACCTTCACTTCATACATAGTGATCTAGCCTCCACAACTCTCAGTTCCAAGTGATCAGCTTTTTAACTTGAAATGATAACCCCCTCATTCGAGACACTCACCAAATGAAAACATCCCAAAGCCTTGCCTCCTTGGGATATTTCAATAAGATCATTTCACATTCTGCTGAACTTCAAAAGAATATAGATCCAGCCTGTTTAGCTGCTATGATAGAACAATCCACTCATCCCAGGAATTAGACTAGTGAATCTCTTATGGACTGCATCTTTTATTTTTTGTCTCGTTTGTATGTAGTTTTTATTTTTTTTTAAACTGGGTATGTGTGTGGGGGGCGGGGGGTGGGGAAACTGTTTTAAATCTTTCCCCTGCACGGAGAACCCGACCTTTTCTCTGTCGGGTCTCCGTTGTCGTTGGGGCTGAGCACCGTGGAGCGGCCTCCAACCGGAACGACCTGGGGCTCCAGTCGCGGAGCTGCGGACTTACCCACCATCGTGGAGCTGGCCGAGTTCGGAGCGGGAGGAGCGGTGGTGGCGCGTTGCTGCGGCCCGACCCAGGAGATTCTGGGGCTCCAGCTGCTGGCCCGGTGGACGGTGACACCGGGAGCCCGCGGGTCCCTGCTGGGAGACCGCTTTTCGGGGCTTCCGCAACGGCGACTTCTCCCGAGTTGCGGGGTTGAGGATGACCTGGAGTGGGGCCTTACATCGCCCGGCGCGGCTTTAAATGGCCGCGGGACTTGTTAGCGCATGCCGGGGGCTCCAACACCAAGACCCGGAGCGCGGCCTTGCATCACCCGGCGCGGCTTTATAATTGCCGCGGGACTTATTTACCATCGCTCGCCGGGGGCTTTGACTCTGACATCAGGAGGAGAACGAGGAGTGCAGGGGAGAGATAAGACTTTGCCTTCCATCACAGTGAGGAGGAGATTCACTGTGATGGATGTTTGTGTAAATTGTGTTGTGTCTTGGTTCTTCTTCTTGTTTGTATGACTGCAGAAACCAAATTTCGTTTGAACCTCTGGGTTCAAATGACAACAAATAAATTGTATTGTATTGTATTGTATCTTAATATCACTACCTTAACTAACATCCCAGTTTATTTAATCAAAACATCAGCATCATTTTAGGCTATGATGTCACATTAAAATTAATACATGCAAATACATTTTGAAGATAGATAAATTAGGAGTAATATATCTATATATATATTTATAATATAACCTGATGATCTCACAAACCATCTCAACTCCACCTTGTCTACCTCCCTCAACACTCTGGCCCCCCTCAAAACAAGAACCGTAACTTTCAACACATCTTCACCCTGGTACACACCTGCACTTCGTAAACTGAAACAGACTGGTCGCCAACTCGAACGACTTACAAAGAAATCATCTCTCACAGTCAACCTTGAAGCTTACAAACTCCACCTCACTGACTACAAAGATGCTCTCATTGCTGCAAAATCTGCCTACCTCTCCTCCATATTCACCGATCCCTGCCTAAACCACAGAACCCTCTTCTCCACAGTGGGCAACCTCCTCAAGCCTCGAGCCAACACTCTCCCTACCTCTACTCCGGATCTCTGCAACTCTTTCCTCCACTTTTTCGCTGATAAAATCAGCACCATCTATCAATCTTTATCCCCTGTACCCGACTCCCCAGCATCTACTCCACCACCTACCAAGGCCCCTCCTTTCAACATCTCCACTGACCTCCTTACCCCTCCTCCACACTGCTTCCTCTCCCAGTTTGACCTGGTCACCCCTATTGAAATCTCCAAACTCATCAGCTCTTCCAAACCCACTACCTGCTCCCTCGACCCTCTCCCCACTCCCCTGTTGAAGTCCTGCCTCCCCGTTCTCTGCCCCTACCTCACTAATCTCTTCAACTCCTCATTGTCCCAAGGAATTGTCCCCTCCGCTTTCAAAACTGCTGTCGTTACACCAATCTTAAAAAAACCTGGTCTTGATCCCTCCTCTCTCATTAACTACCGCCCAATCTCAAACCTCCCCTTTCTTTCAAAAACCCTGGAGTGTATCGTTGCGTCGCAACTTCATTCCCACCTCCTTGCGTATAACCTACTTGAACCCCTCCGATCTGCTTTTCGCCCCCTCCATAGCACGGAAACTGCTCTCCTCAAAGTCCTCAACGACCTCCTCACCTCTGCTGACACTGGTTCCCTCAACATCCTCATCCTCCTCAACCTGAGCGCAGCCTTCGATACAGTGAACCATAACATCCTGCTTCACCAGACTCAAAGACCTCGGCATTGAAGGCTCTGCACTCAGCTGGCTCCGTCCCTACCTTTCCAACAGATCCCACTTCATCTCTCTCCACAACCACACCTCTGCTACAGCCACAATGCACTCAAGGCGTTCCCCAAGGCTCCGTACTCGGCCCCCTCCTCTTCATCATCTACATCCTCCCCCTTGGTCAGATACTCCGCCACTTCAATCTGGAATTCCACTGTTACGCTGATGACACCCAGATCTACCTTGGCACCAAATCCCCCCACAACCCCCCCCTCTCCCATATCAACTCCTGTTTGTCAGCTATAAAAACCTGGATGCAACATAATTTCCTCAAACTCAACAGCGATAAGACAGAATTCCTCCTCATAGGCTCCAAAGCCACACTCAGCAAAATCAATAACCCCACTCTCACCATCGACGGCACCACTGTCTCCCCATCTCCCCAGGCCCGCAACCTTGGCGTGATCTTTGATTCCACCCTCTCCCTTGAGCCTCACATCCGCCATGTCATTAAAACCTCCTTCTTTCATCTCCGCAACATCGCCAAACTCAGACCCTCTCTCACACCGCCCGCTGCTGAAAGACTCATCCATGCCTTCATCTCCTCCCGACTGGACTATTGCAACTCACTTCTCCTTGGCATCAGCTCCACCTACATCAACCGACTCCAACTGGTCCAGAACGCAGCCGCCCGACTCATCACCCATACCAAATCCTGGCATCACATCACTCCAGTCCTCAAACAACTTCACTGGCTTCCCATCTCCCACCGGATCACCTACAAAATCCTGATCCTCACCTACAAAGCCCTCCACCATCTGGCCCCCCCATATCTCATTGACCTCCTCTCCCCCTACCAACCCTCACGGTCCCTCAGATCCACATCAGCCGGTCTCCTCTCCATCCACAAGTCCAACCTCCGCAGTTTTGGGGGCAGAGCCTTCTCCAGGGCAGCTCCCAGGCTCTGGAACTCCCTCCCCCAACTGATCCGCAATTCTGTGTCCCTCACCATCTTCCAGTCCCGCCTCAAGACACATCTCTTCACCTCTGCCTATCCTTAGCCCCACGTCCCCGTCCCTTTTCATCTGTGCATTAATTGCCTCATACTGTGTTTTGTATTGAATTCTGTCTTTACTTTGTGTACTAGTCATGTCTCTACTATTTATTTCATTCCCCTTACATGTTTCTCCTCTACCTGCTCAATTTTTGTAAGATGTCCTTGAGACTCTTGAAAGGCGCCCATAAATAAAGTTTATTATTATTATTATTATTATTATTATTAATAATATCACTTTTAAGAGATATTGGAGGGCACTGGTAATTCCATCTAATACTTTATTAAAGTTTCTTTTGTTTGCATGCTTTTCTAGATGGATGAACAGGCTATGTTGGAAGACACCTTGGTTGCCATGTCTGACTTGGAAAAAGTAACTTTCTATTTTCGACAGTCTGAAGAAGAACCACTTGTAGCAAGTAAGATGTTTCCCCATTGTATGTCCAAAATAATAACTTAGGGCTCTGCTCCGGTGTCAGCAGAGGATTATAAACATAGTATCTGTTTTAACAGATTGCTCTGCTGGAGTGGAGAACAAAACATTGATTTTTGGTTAAATTATGAATTGTTTATAAGAGTTTATATATTGTTCCATACTATACTGAAATTATCAGATAATATCAGATGTTATCTGTATTTTCTCAACTTGCAAAGGGCATTGCATTAATATCTATACTGAGCAGAGTATCCGATCTCTTTAGTTTCAATGATACTGCACCTACTGTACAAGACTCAGTGCTTCACCTGCAATGTGCAGTTAACAAAATAACAATCAGGTTCTAATATTGTTTGCGTATAATTGTGTTCTGGATGTAGTGTAATCACTGCCTCTGGCCAGAATGTAGATGAATAATTCACTGCCAGTCAAGCTTGGATTGACTGGCAGAGAATGCACATCATTGGTATTTAATAGCTATCGTCCTCTCAATGCATTTTTTGGGAAACATTACTCTGTTTTCATTGGAAAAAATTACATGGTGGCAAGTGTTCTGTTGTTTGTGCATTTGTAAGTTTGGGGTTACATGGTGCAACCTATGACTGTCATTGTCATAGCAGACAATACATCAATAATTGGGCTTTACACTAAAGCTTGTTATGAGTGAGTACTCGGGGTGGATCCTTTGCTGTATCCACAAAGCGCCACTCAATGGTGATTAATTTTTAATGCTTTGAACAAGCTAGTGACTGCATCCATTTTTTGTGTAAATGGAAACCATTGAGATGTTACAGAGACACGAGGGGGGCGACAGGGGAAGTACACGGGTTCAACTCGAAACATAGACAATCCCTTTACCCCTACTGATGCTGCTCAACCTGTTCCTCCAGCAATTGTTTTGCTACGGTTACAGAGTGCCCAGGGACTCCATTGCATTGTACTCGAGTTACACTATAATTTTATCCAGTGTGACTATCTGCCAGGGAAATGACCTGTACTGAATCCCAAAGAGCATTACTGACTCACAATGAAAACAGACTCCTGAATTTCTCCAAGATCTTCGATTTCCTCTCACACTCCAAAGACATACAGTTTTTTAGGTTAATTGGCTTGGTATAAGTGTAAATTGTAGGTATGTTGCAAAGCCTACCTGAAGCGTCGCTGAAAATCTGTGCTGCGGGTGTGCGCGATTTTGGCGCCGTTTAGAGGGGGCGGGTTTAAAACGCGATTTTCTCTAAGCTGTTCCAATCGAAAATGTTCAGCCTAGTTAATTATTAACGAAAAATCGCTGAAAGACCCCGTCGCAAAAGCTATTATTAGGTTTAAAGGCCTTGAATAATAGTTATAGTAGTTTAAAAATCAATCTCTAAACCCGCGACCGCCAGCAACCGCAGGGTCTCATAAAGCAAACCACAGAAGGTAGGCTGTATATTTTTACATTAAAAAGGGCTTCTAAAGATCCCTTTATACAAAGTTTAATATTGCGAGTAGCTCATTTTGGGCCCATTATATCCCGCAGTATTTTTCTGGGCATTTGAGGGCACAAATCTAGCGCAATGTGAACGTTCTAAACCAGCGCGTTCCACGGGGACCCACTAGAAAGCTGATTTAAATGGACATTTATTTACAGCAATTAAACACTAAATTCCTTCCATTTGGCCTATAAATTAATGTAAATGAGATTTAAAATTCATGTTTTATTGTGAATTATTTGTGAATATTATTTGGACATTTAGGCTATTTAAAAATGTTAATCATTTATTAAGAAATGGATAGATGTTTAGATCTAGTAATTGAAGTCTGAAATTAGCTACAATTAGGTAACTAACTAATTATATGCTTTAATTTCAGGTCATCCAAGTAAGATTATTTTATATTTGTTTCAGAATGCTTCAATCTATGATAACTGAAAATTTCATTCAGTTCTCTTAATTTTTAAGAAAGTTATGGGCTTTTGACTGTTCACGATCACAGCTTTTGTGTTATGTCCATAGAAAATCAATAGGGAACAAGATGCTAATTTCCCAGTATGAAAATGGCCATAACTTTTTAAATACTTGAGATATGAAAGTGAATTAGGTGTCAAATTAAACTTATTTTTATGCTTTATCTGATGGGATAAATTACAGACTTGATTTTTAAAATCTCAAAATTTTGTAACATTGCTATAAATTGTCCCTCGTGTGTGTGTAGGATGGTGTTAATGTGCGAGGATCG
Organism: Amblyraja radiata; assembly: GCF_010909765.2. Classification (NCBI taxonomy): domain Eukaryota; kingdom Metazoa; phylum Chordata; class Chondrichthyes; order Rajiformes; family Rajidae; genus Amblyraja; species Amblyraja radiata. The sequence goes on along the minus strand of NC_045959.1, from coordinate 48,745,207 downwards.
CTGGTCAGTGAGGGTTCGTTGGGCCGAAGGGCTTGTTTCCGCACTGTATCTCTAAACTAAACTAAACAAAACTAAAAAATAGAAACGTGAAACATAAGCAAAAATGACTCCTAACCTGTGGTGATGCAGCCAATGCTCATCAGTTACTAATATAGTGGACAAGCATAATTCACATAAATGACAATAGTACACCCTGACATTGTATGGATCAATCTCTGAAACTTCCTTATCTGTCAGTGATATCGAAAGGAATTTAGGCCCAGAGGACGAGAACAACCCCAATAGTTTTAATTCTAAGCCCTCCATCAGTTTGTTTGGAGAAAGAAGTTATGGGAATAATATCCACTATAAATCATTTGACATTCTCAGCATGATATATATTGTCATTACTTCAAATATATGTTGCTTGGAATTCCTCACCCAACCCCATATGAGATACCGTGCACTCCCATTCACATGGAATTTTAAGCATAGAGAAAGATCCCAAGATATTTTATGGTGACATCATCCGAAGAAACTTACAAGTCTATTTTAAAAATTGAGAAGATGTTTCACAGATGTGTCTTAGTAAAGGACAGTGACAAGCACACATATTTCTGAATTGTCTGCCTACGCAACCCTCTGAATAATTGAATAGATTCTAATTTAATTGAAGCAACCAAAAAGGAAATCAGAAAAATAAACCTTCTTGGAGGAATATTACTTTTATGAAACAATTTACCCTGATGCAAGTCACATTGTGTTCAACTTAAAAACAAAAACCTCAAATTACAATGAAATTGAACAATGAAAATTGACTGCAAAATTGACTCTATTTCCTCAGAGGTTTGAGGAATTCGGCATGTCACTGGATGCTCTTATCAAACTTCCGTGGGTGTACAGTGGATAGCGTACAGACTGGTTACATCACAGCTTCTTTCGGTAACTCGAACACAAGAATGAAGGAGGTTGGAGAAATTGGTGAATATTGACCGGTTCATCATGGGTGTTGACCTCCCCACCATTGAAGGGATCTACAGGAAACACTCCCTCAAACTTTTTTTTTCCTTCTGATCACATGATTATTATTGTCACCACCCTGGCCCTGCTTTCATCTTGCTCCTGCCATAGGGAAGAAGATACATGAGCAAGAGGGCCATTGTCCCAAGATTATTGAGCCGCTTCTTCCCATAAACAATTAGATTCTTGAACCACCTTGTGCAACTGTAACCACAACCCTACTTCAGCATCAAATTACTATGGGCATTGTATATGGTTGCACTATATAATTTGGCTTGCACTGTTATGGGCTGGTTACCAAGCATTGTTGATAATTTATTGTATTACTGTTTCCTGTATATTTATTTGTTGTCTTGTTGCACTAATGTAAGGTTGCAGCTAGTAAGAATGTCATTGCTGCGGTCCCAGTGCTTATGACAAGTAAACACTCTTGACACTCCCTCAACACTCTTGAACTTCAGAAGGCTTATTAAAATCACACCCATCTTTGGACTGGGTAAAATGTTCACTTACTTTTCATTTCACGCAGATAATCCCATCACGTACAAGGTAGAAGGGAATCGACAGGCCTTAAAAGTATTTTTCTACCTGGAGAATTATAATTTTGAGCAACTTCCTCAGAGATTAAAGAATGGAGGTGGTATTAAAGTCCACCCAGTGCTGTTTACACAAGGTATGAAATAATATCCTTATTCCTAGATGATGTAACTGGAGTTTGTGATCCTGCTATTTGTTTCAAATTCACAAAGTGATGAATGAAACGTCTTTCTCCTCTAGCAATGGAAAGCTTGGAAGGTTATTACTACACAGAAAATACATCTGTGGAAGAATTTCAAGCTCAGATCAATGCATCCTCCCTGGAAAATGTCAAGCAATACTGTCAAAAGCTCAGGTATGTGCTCTGCTTGTATATTTCATGATTATTGTGCCGACTAACAATGTTTTGAATGTTATAAATCAGACAAAAGACTCTTGTAAATCGCCTTACAATGCTCTTCATGAGTTAGCAAACAAACAATAGCAATGTAATTTGAATTGGTAACATAACTTCATTATGACAGTGTGAAATAATTCATCGAAAAGCATCTCGCTTTTCAAAGCTCGGCTGCAGCTTTTGTGTTAGTTTCCGTGAATCTGCCAGAAAAATCTTCAATCGGGCAAATTGCCAAGTGGAACTAATAATCCATTTCTCGCCCTGGACTACCTCATAATATCTGTCTGATATGGCAGTGGCTGATTTCAGCATATAAACTCCAGAATGCTGCTGTCCTTCTCTTCCCACTGAACTATGGTCAAATTGATGAGGTCAACAGCGCTGGCATTTAGGCATGTGGTTTATTTGGGCATCAGAAATACAAAATCTCGACATGGCTGTCTTCTAATAGACCCTCTGAAATCACTCCTGTAATTATATTTAACTCATTATCAGTTATCATTCAAAGTCGAGTATGTTTGTCCTCCTGATGGTCTGTTTCTGTGGGTCTTGTGGACCCAAATACATAGATGTATTCAAGAGAGAGTTAAATATAGCTCTAAGGGCTAATGGAATCAAGGAATATGGGGAGAGAGCAGGGACGGGGTACTGATTTTGGATGATCAGCCATGATCGTATTGAATGGTTGTGTTGGCTCAAATGGCTGAATGGCCTACTCCTGCACCCATTTTCTATGTTTCTGTTTCTATATCTCGAGATGGCTAAAAGGGCTGATCCTGGAGCCACAGGCATTATTTAAGTGTGGGCATGGATGAGTGGTATTAATGGTGGGACATGGTTGTGCCTTCTTGGTGGTGAGTCTCTCCTTTCATTGCTGGCACTTGAATTTTACGGCATGTCGGAGGACTTTTTCAAGGAGTGTGACTCCTTTGTGAACAGTGATTCTCCATATTACTCCATCCTGTGGCAAGTCCTCTCAGTTAATGGGGCTGTAATGGTGCTTTTTGACGATCCTTATGTTGTCCTTGTGCACTTCTTCTGGCCTCTGGGGTCTCACTGTCCTGCCAGTAGTTTAGAGATAGAGTGTGGAAACAGTGATTGACCAGCGATCACCTGCACACTAGTTTGAACCTACACACTGGGGACAATTTACAGAAACCAACTAACCTACAAACCTGCACGTCTTTGGAATGTGGGAGGAAACTGGAGCACCCGGAGAAAACCCACATGTCACAGGGAGGCCAAACTAACCCTGTACAGATAGCACCCATGGTCAGGATCAAATCCAGGGCTCTGGCGCTGTAAGGCAACAATTCTGCCACTGTGTCACCCTGGTAGTTGGGAGTTGAGGTTGTATTTAAAAAATAGCACCTGTACTCATTCTGATATAAAATCTGGACCACCTTTCATAAATCTAATTGCTGTTTTGATCTTTCTAATTGTTCAGTGTGGCATCCCAGTTTCCAAAGAAGCGCTCACCAATGGAACATATGGATGATGATAGCACCTAACCCTCCCTGCTTACCTTCCCAACAAAGTTTCTGTCCAGTGTCCATTATTTGTCTCTTAGGTACCTCCAGAGCTTTTGATTTCATCAATTTAGTCTGAAATATTACCGAGTATTGATCAATTTCTGGACAATGATGTGGGCCTACAAATCTGATTGCATCATTGTCTGAGCCTGAAGACGAGTCCTGACACAAAATGTCACCTATTCATGTTCTCCAGAGATGCTGCCTAACCCGCTGAGTGACTCCAGCACTTTGTGTCCTTTTGATTGCATTATGCTCTTTTATTTCTAAACGCAAGACTTCATGATTGCCAGAGCCTCCCTGGGCCAGTTCACACCATTTCACAAATTTGATCAGACACTTTTTGGCATAAATTGCATTTGCACAGTTTCCTCAGTGAGCTCATACATTATAATGACATCCTCCATTCTATCCTTGTTCAGAGTGTTAGCAGGAGAAATAACTTCACCTTGTTCAGAAGGTCATCTGAAGGAGTTCTGAAGCTTGCCTTGTTAAGCTGCAAGAGGGCAATTTAAAGGAGCCCTTTTGTCACGACTCGGCTTTGGAATTTGATTTAGGTAAAACCCCTTTAGTTTATTTACTTACCTGGTGTCCATCAAGTCCTCCAACATGTCCTTGTTTCCAGTGGATATCCTAGACTATTACTAACGGTATTGCCTGTCCCATCCTGACAACAAGAGGTCAGTAATTCAAACAAAACTTTAATCACCGGTTCTTAGATTCTCCCTCTATCTCCTTGACACCTATCCTACCCAAACTGCCACTCACAAATGATCACCAAATGCAGCATCTGACCTTAATCCCAACATCATCCTATTCTGAACCTTAATCCAAGCCTCTAGTTCTTGATTCAGGCGATATTTACCTGTGGTACATTGGTGGCAGGCACGTGCTGTGAGTAATTACTCAGGGTAGGCAGTCAGTCGGCTTTAAAAAAATCTTAAACCGCGCAATGGATGCACAGCAGGGTGGGGAGGCACAGGATGGAGTGAAAGGGGGATGGGTAGAGGGTGGAGCCCCCCCTCCCTCCCCCCCCTCCCTCCCCCCCCTCCCTTCTGGGACGGGGGGGGGGATCAGAATAAAAACTAGGACTTTTTGCATTTCATAAGCCACAAAATGCTGGAGTATCTCAAAAAAGGGTCTCGACCCAAAACATCACCCATTCCAGAGATGCTGCCTGTGCTGCTGAGTTACTCCAGCATTTTGTGTCTATCTTCGATTTAAACCAGCATCTGCATTTCCTTCCTATACATAGAATAGTACAGCACAGGGACAGGACCTTTGTTATAAAATATCTGTGTCAGCAATGATGCCAAGTTAAACTAATCTCCTCTGCCTGCATGTATTCCATATCCTTCCATTCCCTGTATATCCATGCACCTACTCAAAAACGTGTATTTGGTTCCACGACTGCCGATGACAGCGCAATCCAGGCACCCACCTCTGTTTTTTCTATGTAAAAAAACATGCCCCACACACCTCCTCTGTCCTCAAAGCCACCCTCTCTGTTTTTTGCCATATCCTTCCTGGGAAAAAGGTTGTGACTGTCTACTCAATCAATGGCTCTCTGAATTATATATGATGCTCTCAGGTGTCCCCTCAATCTTCAATGCGCCAGAGAAAACAACCCAAGTTTGTCCAACCTCTTTTTACTAGACTGGATAGTCTCTAATCCAGTCAGCATTCTGGTAAACCTCTTCTCTCCAACACTTCCACATCCTGTAATGAGGAGACCAGAACTGTACACAGTTCTCCAAAAATGGCCACACCAAAGTTTTATAAAGCTGCAAAATGCCTTCCTGACTTTTATCTTCAAGAGCCTACCGATGAAGGCAAGCATATTACTTGTGCTACCATGTTCAGGAAACTATGGACTTGGACCCCATGATCCCCCCCTCCCCCCCTCCCCTGTACATCAATCCCGTCAAGGGTCTTCCCATTAACTGTATACCTTTCCCTGATATACACCATCCCACATGTCACAATTGGTCAAATTAAACTCCATCTGCTATTTTTCCACCCATATGTGTAACTAATCGTTATCCCACTGTGTCCTTGGGTGGTCACGGTGGCGCAGTGGTAGAGTTGTTGCCTTACAGCGAATGCAGCACCGGAGACCTGGGGTCGATCCCGACTACAGGCAATGGCTGTACGGAGTTTTACGTTCTCCCCGTGACCTGCGTGGGTTTTCTCTGAGATCTTCGTTTTCCTCCCACACTCCAAAGACATACAGGTTTGTAGGTTAATTGGCTTGGTAAATGTAAAAAACAAAATTGTCTCTAGATAGAATTAGATAGAATTAGATAGGATTTATTACCACACAACCAGGGTCGGTGGAATTTGGGTTGTCAGCAGCGATACAATAATAAGGAACACACAACCACAATACAAATGTAACACAAACATCCACCACAGCATTCATCACTGTGGTGGAAGGCACAAAATTTGGCCAGTCCTCCTCCATTTCCCCCCCGTGGACAGGACGAGAGTCCAGAGTCAGTCCAGGATCGGCTCTTTCTCACCGGAGACCGCGGCTTTAAGTTGTTGTAGGCCACAGGCCGGCGGTCGAGATTTAAAGTCTCCGCCGCAGCCAGAAGCACCGTAGACTGCAGGGCCGGCGGTCGAAGCTCCCCTCCAGGGGTGATGGTAAGTCCATGCCGGACCCGCGGTAGAAGTTGGCTGCGGGCCGGCAGTGGTGGCTTCTTCTTCCCCCGGGTCCCCCACGAGGGATCCCGGGCTGTAGACGCCGCACCAGCTGGAGCTCTGCAGACCGCGACTTCAGGCTGCCGGCTGCTCTGGGCCAGCGAAACGGAGCGCTCCCCTCCAGCGAGCCCCAGCGAGGGCTCACCCGCTCCACAACGAGAGTCCACGCTGCGCCCGCCGCTGAAGCCCCGAGCGCGTCTCCGGGAAAGGCCGCGCTGATCCTTGTTGTTAGGCCACGGGGGAGGCGACCTGGAAAAAGTCGCCTCTCCATGGAGGAGGCGACCGAAGCGGTTTCCCCCCACACCACCCCCCACACAAAACACACAAAGGAACATTAAACACATACTTTAAAACACACTAAAAAAAAAAAAAAAATTGAAAAAACTGACGCACTGCAGACACGGCTGCTGCCAGAGCAGCGCCCCCTACTAGTGGGTGTAGGATGGTGTTAATGTGCAGGGATCGCTGGTCAGTGTGGACCCGGTGGGCCAAAGGGCCTGTTTCCGCGCTGTATCTCTAAACTAAACTAAACTAAACCTTATTCACTGACCACAACTCCACCAATTTCGGTGTCATGTGCAAACTTGCTAACCAACCCGTCTACTTTGACAGAGTCATACATTATGGAAACAGACTTTTCAGCCCAACTCATCTATGCCGACCAAGATAAGGTGGCTCTAAGATGGTTCCATTTGCCTGCATTTGGCCCGTATTCCTCCAAGCCTATCCTATCCATGTACTTAACCCAAGTGTCTTTTAAATACTTTTATAATACCTGCCTCAATTACCTTGTCTGTAAGCTCAATCCATATACCCACCACCTTCTGAGTGAAAAAGAAAATTGCCCCTCAGTTTCCTAATAAAGCTCTCCCCTCTCAACTTAAACCTATGTCCTCTGGTTCTTGATTTCCCTCTCCTGGGTAAAAGGCTCTGTGCATTCACCCTTTTCCCATCATGATTTTGTACAAATAATAAGATCACCCTTCTGCCTTTTGCATTCCAAGGATTAACATCCTAGCCTTTCTATAGCGGGATGACCAAAACGGAACATAATACTCCAAACGTGGTCTTATCGATGTCATGTACAACTGTAACATAATGTCCCTGTAGATTCTGGTTCTAAAACTCCTTCCCTTGTCTGGTTCAGTCAAGCACTTATTCAAACACTGTGATCCAAACTCTTCTTTATTTGTAAACGGTACCGCAGATCTCGAGCCCACACTAGCAAGAGGATTTCATAACAAGAGGATTTCAGTATAGGAGTAGAGAGGTTCTTCTGCAGTTGTATAGGGTTCTGGTAAGACCACATCTGGAGTATTGTGTACAGTTTTGGTCTCCTAATTTGAGGAAGGGCATCCTTGTAATTGAGGCAGTGCAGCGTAGGTTCATGAGATTGATCCCTGGGATGGCGGGACTGTCATATGAGGAAAGATTGAAAAGACTAGGATTGTATTCACTGGAGTTTAGAAGGATGAGGGAGGATCTTATAGAAACTTATAAAAGGACTGGACAGGCTAGAGGCAGGAAAAATGTTCCCAATGTTGGGCGAGTCCAGGACCAGGGGCCACAGTCTTAGAATAAAGGGGAGGCCATTTAAGACTGAGGTGAGAAAAAACTTTTTCACCCAGAGAGTTGTGAATTTATGGAATTCCCTGCCACAGAGGGCAGTGGAGGCCAAATCAGTGGATGGATTTAAGAGAGAGTTAGATAGAGCTCCAGGGGCTAGTGGAGTCAAGGGATATGGGGAGAAGGCAGGCACGGGTTATTAATTGGGGACGATCAGCCATGATCGCAATGAATGAAACATCGCGGAGCTGCGGGACTGTGGAGCGACCAGCTGCGGGCGGCGGCACTGAACTTTACACCGGGAGCCTGGGATCTCTAGATGAGATCGCCAGTTGTGGAGCTCCAACCGGCGCGGCCTTGTTGGCTTCGGAAGCCGCGGCCTCCAGTACGGAAGCGGCCGTTCCAGGGTTCCCAAGCCGCTGAGAGGACTCTCCCGACGCCGGAGCAATATCACCCGGCGAGAACGGCCTGGAACATCGGGCCTCCATAGAGGCAACTGTGGAGGCCTCAATAGGCCCGACTATGGGTGAACTGGGGTTGGGGACTGGACTTTGTGCCTTCCCTCATAATGGGAACCATTGTGGGGGGATGTTCTTTATGTTTTAAAACTCTTATTAATTTCATGTCTGTATTCTTTTTTTATGTGCTGCAAAATGGCAAGAAGTATTTCACTTCACTACACCTAGGTGTATGTGAATGTGACCAATAAAATACCTTTGACCTTTGACCTTTGACTGGTGGTGCTGGCTAGAAGGGCCGAATGGCCTCCTCCTGCACCTATTTCTATGTTTCTATGTTTCTAGCCTCGTGTAAACAGTACAGAAGACAGAGACAACCGGCACACCCAACTGAAAGCTCACCCTTTTATGCCCCGATAAACTAAGGGCACGAAATTACTAGGTGAGGCAAACCTTACAGGCCAATAATCAATACCGATGCAAAATTACTTTGGGGGACAACTATTTTGCCCAATCACAGATCGATATACATCTCATTCTCAATGCACAGAAACAAAGTAGTTACATCTCTAGGTCATGAAGAAACATGCCAGGTGCAGACCACTATTTGGGCCAATCACAGGTACCCACGGGGGACACTGAAACAAAGTAGAAACTAAGTAAGAACCTATAACTTCCCCAACCAATCATATGCATGTATTCAGCTTTATTAATCTTTGCTTTATTTGCTGAAATATATCATGTAAATGACACCGAAGATAGACACAAAATGCTAGAGTAACTCAACGGGCCAGGCAGCATCTCTGGATGGAAGAATTGGGTGACATTTTGGGTCGAGACCCTTCTTCAGACTGAGCATCGGGGCAGAGGGATTAAATAGATATGGAAGAGTAAGAGATCAAAAGAGTTGAAGCTCAAGGAAATTGTAAAATAGAGCACTGCTGGCTCGGAGGTGACAACAAAGCAAACAGATAAAATGTAATCAGGGGGACACAGACTGGGAAAGGGGAGGGAAGAAGAGAGAGGGATAGCAAATGACAGTCATCAAATCAAAAAGCAAACCCAGTCCATGTAAATGACAGGTGTGTGTGAAAAATAACATGTGAAATGCAGACAAAAGGGAAAAATAAAAACCAGCTACAGGTGCACAACCATTTATCCGAAAGCCTTGGGACCAGACACTTTTCGTAATTCGTAATGGAAATTTTTTAGCGTAGATTTTAATGGCTGGCTCAGTGGTAGAGTGCTCGGCTCATATCCGCAAGGTCGCGAGTTTGCGCCTTGATCCCGGCAGTTCCTCGGTCGCGAGTTTGAGTCTTCAATGTAGTTTTTTCTTGCAGAATAAATGTCTGTATGAAATGCAGTGTGTTGAATGAATTCCTGAATTTGTAAATGTGACCGCAGCATTCAATCACCTCTCGCACTCATGTCACCCTAGCGGGGCTACATGCCCTTAGGCGGCCTAAGGCGACATTTTCACACTCTTATATCCGTGTGCAGTAGAGGCGACGTGCGTTTGGCGCCAAACGTGAGCTTTGGCGTGCCATGTTTAGCGCCAAACGTGAGCTTTGGCGTGCCATGTTTAGCGCCAAACGTGAGCTTTGGTGAGCTTTGGTGTGCAGACGACATCCTGGAAAAAATGTCCGGTTTCTTCCAGGAAGGCGATATACCCTCCCGGGCAATATACCCTCCACTTCTCTTTTATGAAGGGGATTTAGTTCCCCTTTCTTCCAGGACCGACCGGAGGTTCCGCTGTCACCTCTGCGGGCCGCCCTCGGTGAACGTCCTGTCTCCCTGTCCCTGGGATAGTAGGGGGCGATCAAACAGCACAATACCCCCCTCCCCCTCCAACTCCAGAGGAATCCGCTCCCCGATGGGCCGCTACGGCAACAAGTGGCAGTTCGCCCACAGCCCGAGCTGCGCGACCCCAAGAACAAGACGTACCTTGCACACCGTCAGCTTCTGCCCCTACGGGGAGCGTGTTCCTCTGGAGCTGGAGCGGGGCTGGGCTGGAGTTGCTGATCTGGGATCTCCGTGCTTGCAGTGGGCCTGGGGGTCGGTGTCCGATGAGGGGGCACAGCTCGGGCTGTGGTCCTGACGTCTCCGGTGACTGGCACTGACCTGCTGGCATTGCCGACGTGAAGACAGTGCAAAGCCCCCGCGCCGGTGCAATGGGTGGGGAGCTGGAGAGGGGAGGGAAGGGGTCACACACATGGCCGGGAAGCAGAGGGGTGTGTAGGTGGGGTGAAACTGAAGGGAGCGACAATCTGCTGCTGCCTGCCCGCTGAGTTAAAAAGTTCCCACGCAAGACTCACGATACACTGTGTATCGTGAGTCTACCGTGGGAACTTTTTAACTCAGCGGGCAGGCAGCAGCATATTGTCAATTATTAACCCTCCCGCGCAATATACCCTCACCTTCTCTTTTATGAATGGGGATTTAGTTCCCCTTTCTTCGAGGACCGACCGGAGGTTCCGCTGTCACCTCTGCGGGCCGCCCTCGGTGAACGTTTTCAAGGACCTTTCTTCAAGGACCGAAAAAATGTCCACTATTCAGAGGTTTTCGTTATTTGGATCTTCGGATAAAAGGTTGTGCACCTGTATTGGAAATCCCTTGATAATACACTACATTGACAATACCTGAATTGCAAAATGATATATGTATGACATAACCAAAATATAGATTGTAGAATTTAAAGGCAGTATTTGCATATGCCCTGTCACTAAATTTGACAAGAAGTTTGTGAAGTCATTAAAATTATAACGTTTGGTCGATTCATCTTTCCACAATGTTTTCAGTTGCACAAGGTTCGGTAAATGGAGTGCTCAGATAAAAGATGATTGACAAAAAGTTATAGCGTTATTGAGCACAAAAACAGGTCCTTCCGTCCACCCTGTCCATTGTCTACGTTTATCCGCATAATTCTCCAGCCTAATCCCATCCATTCTATCGCACATAATATTCCAAATGTAGCTGAATCAATGTTTTATGAAGTTGTACCATAAGCTCTTCCTTTATATTCTATGCCCCAATGAAGATCGGCATCCTGCATGCCTTCTCGGCCACCTTATTTGCTTGTATTGCCACCTTAAGATATTTTTAGGCACTCACCCCAAGCCCTCTATTCCTTAATACTCTCTTCATAAGTTATAGGAGCAGAATTAGGCCACTCGTTCCATCACGTCTACTCTGCGTTTCAATCATGGCTGATCTATTTTTCCACCTTAACCCCATTCTCCTGCCTTCTCCCCATAACCCATGACACACATACTAATCAAGAATCTATCTTTCTCTGCCTTAAAAATATCCATTGGCATATCTGCTTTTGGTCCCTGTCATTATCTCAGTTAACGTTTTTCTCAAAATAATCTCTTGTTTTAAACCACAATGATTTGCCTTTCACTATTACTCATTGTTGTGATTTCTGACTGGGCTGACATTTCTGTCAGTAGTGTTAATTATAATACATCAGTTCCCGTAGGAAAGTTAGAACGGCTAAATTAGCCTTGCTCAACCTGTTAGATGCATTTTTGTATATAAGCCAACAGCAGCAGCAGAGGGAAACTCTGAGGCAGGATTGCAATTGTAATATTCTGGATATGACGTGGAATATGCAACCTTTATAAATTGTTCATTGAGGTTCACGAGGCAATGCATCTGTTCTCAAGTCATAAATCTGAAGCAAATGTCCTCCTGTCGTTTACTTTCACATGCTGAATACAGCAGGGCTGCCAACTCTCACGTTTGAGCGTGACACTCACGCATTTCAGCCAATTCTCACGCCCTCACGCTGAAGACAGAATTCTCACGCTGACAGGCTGTCTTCAGTCCCTGCACAGCAAAGATCCTATAGCGGAGCTAAAGGATCGTTGCTGCACAGTTTGTCTCTTTGTGCCGCATGACAGCGATCTGCACGGATTGGGGAAGCACGTCGGTCCCGGGCAGCGGGTGTCAGCGCTTTTGAGCGCTGCGCTTCCGGCTGCCGCGGCAACCTCACTCCCTCCCTCCCTCCTGCCCTTCAACACATGGCAGCGCCAGCGCCGCCAATCCACGCTACACCGTGCCTGCCAGACTCCCCATTGGGCGGCTGGGGAAAGAGAGGGAGGGGAGAAAGAGAGAGAGAGAAAGAAAAAAAGGGAGGGATGGAGGCAAAGAGAGACAGGGGAGGGAATGTAGTGAGGGATTGAAGGAAGGGGAGGAGAAAGGGGAGAAAGAGGAAGCGTGAGGAAAAAGAGGGAGGGTGAGGAAAGAGAGGGAGGGGAGGGGAGGAAAGCGGGAGAGAGGGGGAGGATGGAGGGGGGGGGGAGGAAAGGTGTGTGAGTGTGTCTGTTTCCCTGTGTGTGTCTCCTTGTGTGTGTGTGTGTGTGTGTGCCTCCCTGTGTGTGTCTCCCTGGCTGTGTGTGTGTGCGTGTCTCTGTGTGTCTCCCTGTGTGTGTGTGTGTGTGTGTCTCCCTGTGTGTGTGTGTCTCCCTGTGTGTGTGTGTGTGTCTGTGTCTCCCTGTGTGTGTGTGTCTGTGTCTCCCTGTGTGTGTGTGTCTGTGTCTCCCTGTGTGTGTGTGTGTGTGTGTGTATGTATCCCTGTGTGTGTGTGTCTCCCCGTGTGTGTGTCTGTCTGTCTCCCGTGTGTGTGTGTATGTGTGTCTGTCTCCCTGTGTGTGTGTGTGTGTCTGTCTCCCTGTGTGTGTGTGTCTGTCTCCCTGTGTGTGTGTGTGTGTGTGTCTGTCTCCCTGTGTGTGTGTGTGTGTGTCTGTCTCCCTGTGTGTGTGTGTGTGTGTCTGTCTCCCTGTGTGTGTGTGTGTCTTCCTTTGTGTATGTCTCCCTGTGCGTCTGTTGTCACATCCTGGCCTTAGACAGGGCTGCCAACTCTCACGCTTTGAGCGTGAGAGTCACACATTTCAGCCAATTCTCACGCTGATGACAGAATTCTCACGCTGTCTTTAGTCCCTGCACAGTTTGTCTTTTTGCGCCATATCACAACGATCTGTGCAGTCTGGGGAAGCACGTCATTTGGCGGCTGTGAGTGACGTTGCATCTCTTCTCTTTTCTTTCTTGGTTGGATGTGCAGCCGCCGACAACATGAACTAACCAGGTGAATCGGTTGTAAAACATGGGGAGGACCACAATGAGGCCAAACATCTAGGACAGGGTTCGGCAACCTACGGCACACGGGCTGAATCCGGCCCGTAACCCGAAAAACCACGTTTTTTTTCAATTCGTTTTCGCAGGGTCAGGGGAAGGCGAGCCGACCTGAGAACTGCAGCCAGTCCCTGGGACGCGAGCTGATCTGGGAACGGCAGCCAGTCCCTGGGCACGCAGAATGCCAACTTGATCATTATGGACAAATTGGGCCAGCCACGTACATGTTGTATAACTCTGACTCTATGAAGATCTGAATGGGCTTAGAATTACCATTTAAGCAAAATTGCCCCCACTTTCCCCATTTTGATTCTTGAGATTAATATCCCTTTGCTCTGTTAACAGCGTTAAAGTACTTATGAGGTCGAGTCAGGAAAGGGAACATGTTATTTCATTTTAGTTTGCTTTAATTTGTTAGTTGATTGTTTGTTGAGTGCCATCATTTCTGAAATGGTCTTAAAGTAACTTAACTGTTATAAAGCAGTAATAAGTGATTTTTGTCCAAACGATTGGAACTTGCATAAAATGTTTGCAGGACTGCCAACACTCACGCATTGAGTGTGAAACTCACGCATTGAGTGTGAGACTCACGCATTTCACAAAATTCTCATGCTCCCACGCTGATCACAAAATTTCTCACGCTCAAATATCTGCGGGTGCTGAAAGTTCAAAATAAAGCAAAAATTGTTTTAGAGGTGAGAAAAACCATGAGGGGAATATCAGGTGAATGCATAGTCTTTTTCCCAGGATATGTGATTCAAGCACTAGATGGAATTGGTTTAAAGCAGGGCTATCAAACTACCAGCACCAACCCCCCTCCCCCTTCCTCCCTGAGGCACGGCACACGCCTCCCACCCTCACCTCCGGCGGCTCGATGTCCATCGTCCGCTCTATCCACACCCCATGGAGTTTTAACCCCGGCCCGGAGCCAGGAGCGGACCGGGTGAGTGCCGCCTCCAGAGCCTACTATGGGAGGGGGAACACCCCCTCCCACACCCTCCCCCCCTCGGTTACTACGCTCCCTCGCAATTTCTCACTCTCGCCCAATGTTGGCAGCCCTGAATACAGTTTCATTGTGATCTATTAATTGGAACTTCCAATCTTCTGTGAGCTTCATACAGATTAATATCTGTCGTAGTTTAGATGAAAATCTTCAATTCCGTGCAGCCTTCATGACATATAATAAAGTATTGTGTGCTCTCCAAGTTGATCATTTCTGGTCTTGTGCCTGATACAGGAAAAAGAATTAGTTCATAACCATTCACATTTTCCTCATCTCAATCACTCTCCCCAATAAGGCTCTAGGCTTTGTGCCCTCATGACCAAGTGGTTCAAACTTAAACATGCCCTGAACACAGATGGTGTAGCTAAGATATGTCAGCCCTGATTAAAAGCATCCTCTGCAAAACAAAACACTCTTTCCTGCTTCTCTGGAAGCAAGTATATCTCTCTGTACCTTATTTCACAGCTATAACATTGATATTCTGCGCTCTTTTTATTTTCATGAATGGTATGCTTGTACTTGTGTATGGTATGATCTGCCCAGATGGCAATGAAATCAAACCTTTTCACTGTATATCAATACGTGTGACAATGATAAATCGGTATCTATACCAATACTGTTGTTAATCTGTCATCCTGAAAAGCCGTGCCAAAGCTCATTTCATAAAGTGACATTTTAACAGTCAATATACAGATATGTGATTGAATTAGAATTGAAACATTTACTGCGAACATCCACATACGTAACTGGTGATCAATAATTCAGGAGGTTATCAAGGTCTTTACAATGGTTTCCATTTCATGATCTGATCTTCCATTTGATGATAGGGGTTACTGAAACTCCATCTCCACATTTTTTATTCCTGGAGTAAAACGGGAGTGCCCAGTAATAATAAAAAAAAAGCTGATATAATTTACCATTAAATAAAATTGATAAATTGTTGATTATTTATTATGCAAGTTTTCTGGGTCTATTAATGTTATGATAATATGGTACTTGAAACTTGAGCTTTTTCTCTGCTGCTGCATTTTACGTTCGTATGTCTGAAGATGGTTTCTTTAAATAGCAGGGCCATAAATTTAAGATGGAACAAGGTTATGTAAATTAAAATGTAATTAAATTAAAGGGTGGTGAATCTGTGGAATTCATTGCCACAGACTGCTGTAAAGGCCAATTCATTGGATATTTATTAATTCAATCCAAGGATCACTAACTTGGCCAGAATTTGTTTTTAGTTTCCATGGATAATAACCAACATTTGTCAAAAGAGTAACATATCACCTATATCATGATATCAATATGAGTTTTACTGGAACACTTATAAAACACAAGTAGTTGCCAAAAATAACATTGAATCACATATTTAGAAGTACAGGTGCACAACCTTTTATCCGAAGATCCAAATAACGAAAACCTCCGAATAGCGGCCATTTTTTCGGTCCTTGAAGAAAGGTCCTTGAAAACGTTCACCGAGGGCGACCCGCAGAGGTGACAGCGGAACCTCCGGTCGGTCCTCGAAGAAAGGGGAACTAAATCCCCATTCATAAAAGAGAAGATGAGGGTATATTGCGCGGGAGGGTTAATAATTGACAATATGCTGCTGCCTGCCCGCTGAATTAAAAAGTTCCCACGGTAGACTCACGATATACAGTGTTTCGTGAGTCTTGCGTGGGAACTTTTTAACTCAGCGGGGCAGGCAGCAGCAGATTGTCGCTCGCTTCAGTATCACCCCACCTACACCCCTCTGCTTCCCGGCCATGTGTGTGACCCCTTCCCTCCCCTCTCCAGCTCCCCGCCCATTGCACCGGCGTGGGGGCTTTGCACTGTCTTCACGTCGGCGATTGCAGCAGGACCGTGTCAGGACCAATTGGACACCGACCACCAGGCCCACCGCAAGCACGGAGATCCCAGAGACCCACAGCCAACAGCAGCCCAGCCCAGCCCCACTCCAACTACAGAGGAACATGGGTTGCGGATGACGGGGCGCAGCTCGGGGCGTCGTAGGGGCCCATCGGGGAGCGGCCACTCAAAGCCACGCCGGGAGATGTAGGGCCCTGCCCCGGGTCTTGATGTTGGAGCCCCCGGCGGGCGCTAGCAAGTCCGCGGCAATTTACAGCCGCGCCGGGCGTTGTAAGGCCCCCCTCCAGGTCACTCTCAACCTCTATGATGTTTGCTCTCAACCCCGTAATTCGGGCGGGAGAAGTCGCCGCTGCCGGTGCCCCGCAAAGCAGTCTCCCACCGGAGACCCGCGAGCTCCCGGTGTCACCATCCACCTGAGTCGGGTCGCAGCAGCGCGCCACCGCAGCTCTCCACGCTCCGAAGCTGGCGAGCTCCACGGAGGTAGGTCCGTAGGTCCACAGCTCCCACCGCCACCCACCGACCCCCAGGCCCACTGCAAGCACGGAGATCCCAGAGACCCACAGCCAGCAGCAACTCCAGCCCAGCCCCGCTCCAACTCCAGAGGAACACGTAGGGGCAGAAGCTGATGGTGTGCAAGGTATGTCTTGTTCTTGGGGTGGCGGATGAGGGGGCGCAGCTCGGGCTGTGGGCAAACTGCCACTTGTCGCTGTAGCGGCCAAAGATCATAGAGGAGCTCCTCTATGATCTTTGGTAGCGGCCCATCGGGGAGCGGATTCCTCTGGAGTTGGAGGGGGAGGGGGGCATTGTGCTGTTGGATCGCCCCCTGCTATCCCAGGGACAGGGAGACACAGTGGCTTTTTAGACTGGTGGGCAATCACTTCCAAAGTTCTGCCCACACAGTCAGTACACTTCTCCTACACTGTATTTCATACAAACATTTATTCTGCAAGAAAAAACGACATTGAAGACTCAAACTCGCGATCGAGTAACTGCCAGGATCAAGGCGCAAACTCGCGACCTTGCGGATATGAGCCGAGCACTCTACCACTGAGCCAGCCATTAATATCTACGCTAAAAAATTTCCATTCCGAAGACCGACAAATTCTGAATTACGAAAAGTGTCTGGTCCCAAGGCTTTCGGATAAAAGGTTGTGCACCTGTAGTAGAATGTAAATGATTGATAGTTCCCTTTTGCCTGAAGAAAAATTTATTATTTTTCTTTGGACGGGGAAGGGTTTGTCGGAGATTCTAATGGAGGGGATGTGGGTGACTACATTCCTCATAACGTTTGTTGAGACCATTGCGTCTGATTCTCATTCAAAAGCGTGGCGTTCTCATTTAGATAATTGCTTTTTGCTTTATTCCAACACTTTTGGGAATAGTGCCCTTTATGGGCAGCGAGGACTTACACGCATTTTTGAATGGAAAAGCACGATTCCTGGAATTACTGCTCCATTATCAATTTGTACGTGCTTAACTTCTTCATGTAATGCTAACTAATAGCTTTATTCCCTCAACAGGGCTTTTTATCTGGAGAAATCAAATTTGCCTCCGAATTCATCAAAAGCTGCTGCAATTGATAAGGTAATGTAGATAACTTGAACATTTTTACAACTAAATCTATGTTTATTTCATACATGTCTTTAGTTATATTAAAATGTAATTAAATTAAAGGGTGGTGAATCTGTGGAATTCATTGCCACAGACTGCTGTAAAGGCCAATTCATTGGATATTTTTAAGGCGTAGATTGACAGATTCTTGATTAGTAAGGGTGTCAGGTTATGGGATGAAGGCAGGAGGTTGGGGTTGAGAGGGAAAGATAGATCAACCATGATTGAATTACGGAGTAGACTTGATAGGCCGATTGGCCTTATTCTGCACCTAGAACTTATGGGTAGGATTGCTTTAATTTCTCAAAGTCTTTTTATGTAAAACTTAATATTGATAATTTTTCCTCAGAACATTGATGGGTTTAAATTATTTTCATCGAGCAGGAAATTGCAGAGAGTAGAAGCACTGTTCAAATTTTAATATTTATTAATTAGCCTTGTTAATTTTTTCCCTCTGAGCTATTTGCAAGTATTAAATTCAGTATCATTTGCTCTCTGCCTCCAGCTTATGCGGCCCCTCAATGCACTGGATGAACTTCATCGACTGATGGAATCATTTATTGGGTCAAAACGTACGGCAGCCTGCACTTATACTGCTTGTAGAGCCTCTGGCGTGGGATTGTTGTCAGTTTCTTTTGAACTCTGCAATCGTTTGGGAGCTTGCCACATCATAATGTGCAATAGTGGAGTCCACAGGTTTGAGACATGTTTTGATTTCATGTTGTTGTGACTTTGAATGGAGTCCAGAGTTGTAGATGTATAAATCTTTATTCCGCACAGCTAATGGACCTGGTGAAAGATTCTCTCAGTAGAGTCTCAGGAGAATATCTCTAAACTCCAGGTACTTTGAAATTTTATGCTAGTCATGCAGGTGATTAAATAGTGTCTCAATAGTTACAATTGCATAATTTACTTCAGTATATTTGAGGGTAAGCAGAGGGTCCATAAAATTACATATTTTCAGTGGGAGAACATCTTACCAGGCACTTCCTTGGCTTTAACTTAAACCACTTTCGAACACCTTTTATTGGAATCCAGGCAACCAAATCAGATTTATTTTACCATTGCATTGGGAGATGGTTCTCTGGAAACACAAGTAACAAATATTGAGTGACAAAACAAATATGACAATTACAATTACTCTGTCACAATTGTGCTCGGTATTTTATCTAAAATGTCTGTTTCTTAGATTGATGTCCACACATAAACTCTATTGTTTGTATGTTTGGTTAATGCACATGAGAATTTTTCATGGTGACATCAGGTTTTTGAAAATAAATTAGAGCATCGCGTCTAAGAGATTGAAAGGACAGCAGCCCATATCATAGATTCACAAGAAATCAGAGTAACAGGAATAGAGTTTGCTGGGTGTGGGTGGATGGATAAGATGCCTATGGAGCTGGAAGATGTAACAGAGTTATTATTCAAAATGCATATGAGAGTTTTATACATGGAGAATATAAAATTAACTAATATGAAATTAACATTGGTAAATAAGACAAGCCTTGATGGGTCAGTAAGCCTAATGAGAAATAGGATCTTATTTGGATTTTAACTATGGGGCAAACTGCCCAGCAGTTCAACTAGAGCAAAATGAACTATGTCTTTACTGAGTGACTCCCCATATTTACAGATGGGTGGACCTCAAATATCTATTCTGCTGCAGTTTTGATCTTCTGCATGTACTGTATTGTCAGCAAATCAATCAGATCTTCTGAGGTTATTATATTGAGCCCCATAGAGAATGGGAGAGCCACTTCATCTTTGCCTCATGAAGGTAACTTCAACACCTACTTTTTTGAACTTCTTTAGCTGCTCTGCCAGGTTTAATTGAGCTTACAATGGCGGATGAATTATCCAGTGAGTAAATAGTTGAAATTATACCAAGGTCACATTCAGATCATCTGACATCAATTTGCAGAGATTAGTGAGGCTCTAGCATGATTCTGGAAGTTACCTTAGCAACCCAGTGAAAAACCTGATTCAAAAATGGCAGTATAATGGGAAGAGGGAACCTAGTAGCAAAGAGGAATTTTCCTTAATTTATGTCATGGGATAGAATATACAATATATTTGCGACTGCATTCTGTATTCCTGAATTACAATCATGGAGTGCAATGCAATGCTGCCATTGTATAGTGCATTTAGCATACATGGCTGAGAATAAAGTTCCACTTCCATGTTCAATGCTTTCTGCAGTTGCAGGATTCTTGAAAGGTTAATTGCTGGTGCAGGATTCCCAAAAGGTTAATTTGCAAGCTGTTTGAGTCGGTAATAAGGAAGGCAAATTCAATTCGGCTTTCATTTTGTAAGAATTGAAATATAAAAGCATGCATGTAATGTTGAAGCTTTAAAAGGTGCTGGTCAGGCCACACGGAGTATTATGAGCAACTTTGGACCCCATATCTGAGGAAGGATGTGCTGCCGTTGGAGAGGGTCCAGAGGAGGTTTACAAGAACAATCCCAGGGATGATTAGGTTAACATACGATGAGCGTTTGATGGCTCATGGTCTGTACTCACTGGAGTTTAGAATGATGAGGTGTGATTGCATTGAAACCTACCCAGCAATGAAAGGTTTAGATAGAGAATTGTGAAGAGGATGTTTCCGGTAGTGGGAGAATATAGGACACTCAGAATAAAAGGTCATGCCTTTCGAATAGAGATGAGAAGGAATTTATTTCACACAAGGTTGGTGAATCTGTGGAATTCATTACCACGGATGGCTGTGAAGACCAAGTGATTGGGTATTTTTAAAGCAGAGACTGATTGGTTCTTGATTAGTAATGGCATTAAAGGTCATGGGGAGAAGGCAGGAGAATGGGTTTGAGAGGGAAAACCAGCTTATTTATTTATTTATTTTTTAAAATTAATTTTATTAGAAGAAATTGTACAAGAATAAAGCAATCGGCATGAGAGTTATAAAATTTTCGTACAGCTTCATTTTTAACTTTTTATAAATTGATACATAAATCAAAAAAAAAGAAAGAAATGGAAAGAATGAAGAAAAAGAAGAAAGATGCAAAAGAGAGAGAAGAAAAGACCCCTGAACTACCAAAGAAGTGTGATAAGAAAAAAGAGAAAGGAGAGAAAAAACCCCGGAGATATGCCCCGCTGTCCTCCCCCAACCCCCCCCCCCCCCCCTCACCCATCCCAAGCATCGGTTTAAATTTGTGTTCAACCATTCAGTTGTTGAAGAAATTCAGTGAAAGGAGACCATGTTTTGGAGAATTGGTCTAGTTTATCAGCCAAAACAAGCCTAATGTTTTCTAAATGTAGTCTCGGACATGTCAGTGATCCACATCTTCACTGTGGGATCTGTTATCTTTTTCCAGAATTTTAGTATGAGTTTTTTCACAGTTATTAGGCCATAGTCCAGGAAGCGTCTTTGAAATATCGTTAACTTAGAACAGGCCTCTGACATTCCTAAAGTTATTAGTTTTGTATCTGATTCCAGTTTAATTTTAAGTGTTTTAGAGAAGATATCGAATAATCCCATCCAGAAGTTTTGTATCTTTATACAGGATGCAAAGGAATGGGTTAAGGTAGCTTCTTGGAGGTGACATTTATCACAGATAGGGGAGACAGTTGGGAAGATCTTATTCAATTTAGTCTTTGAATAGTATAGCCTATGCAGTATTTTGAATTGTATCAGTGAATGCCTGACATTGAGAGAGCAGTAATGTATGTATAGTAGGCTTTCCTCCCATATATCTTTTGAAATTTATAAACCCAACTCGTCTTCCCATGCTCGCCTATATATCTCAGAAGGTGGGGTATCCACATTTAAAAGAGTGTTATAAATGTAAGATATCAACTTACTTGTGTTGGCATGTCTATTCAAACAATATATCTGGACCCATAAAAGGGCAGTCTTGTGTGTATGTTTTCACATAATTGCAGATTTGAAGATATCTAAAAAGATTGCTTGCTTTCAAATGATATTTCTCCTGTAGTTCTTGAAAAGAGAGGAAAGTCCCCTTCTTATAGAGGTCTCCCACGTTTTAATTCCTAGGTTTTTCCATTGAGCAAACACCTTATCTAAAGTAGACGGTTTAAACGAGGGATTGTTAGCAATAGGCAGAAGGAGAGACAAATTTCTCAGTTTAAGACTTAATTTCAACTGTTTCTAGACACGTAGGGTACTGTGTATTATCGGATTTTGCTCATACGTTGATTTATTCAGATGTATTGGAGATAGAAGAATCGAGCCTATGTTAAAAGGCAAACAATCTTCCCTCTCCATTTTCAACCAATTTACCTGTTGACATGTATCGTCCAACCAGAAAATTATATTTTTGATGTTAGTCGTCCAGTAGTTGAAAAGAAAGTTAGGAAGAGCTAATCTTCCATTTTCTTTGGATTCACACAGATGTCTTTTGTGTATTCTGTGGGTTTTGTAGTCCCAAATGAAGTTTGTAATAATAGAGTCAATTTTTTTGAAAAACTTTTAGGGAGATATATATCGATATTGATTGAAATAAATATAGGAGTTGTGGAAGGAAGATCATCTTTATGGCGTTTACTCTACCTATAAGGGAAATAGGGAGTGTTTTCCAGAATTGAATGTAGGCATTTAGTTTTGTAATTAGTGGTGGGAAATTTGTTTTAAATAGAGAGGTGTATTTTCTAGTCACGTAAACTCCGAGATATCTAACTTTTTCAGTAACAATCCTGAAGGGAAATTTTTGGAGTTGAGAGGGATCTTGAGCTTTTATTGGCATAATCTCACTTTTATTCCAATTTATTCTATAACCTGAAAAGGCACCAAATTGTTCTATAACGTTTAATACATTTGGGATACTAACTTGGGAATTAGTAATGTATAAAAATACATCGTCTGCATATAACAAAATCTTGTTGCTGGTATATTTAGTGTTATATCCATGAATACCCTTATGTACTCTAATACTCTCTAAAGCAAATAACATTGGTGAAAGGGCGCATCCTTGTCTGTTACCCCTGGATAAGTGAAATTTAGGTGAAATAATTTGATTTGTCAGTATTCTGGCTGTCGGATTATTATATAACAGCTTCACCCATGAAATGAAGTTTTCTCCTAATTGGAATTTTTCCAACACTGTGAAAAGATAAGCCCATTCCACTTGGTCAAAAGCTTTTTCTGCGTCTAGAGAGATAATTGTTAAATCTTCATTTGTCGTTCTGTGCGAGTATATGATATTAAACAAACGTCTCAAATTATAAAACGAATGTCGATTAGGTATAAACCCAGTTTAATCTGGATGTATTAATTTACTAATAAACAGGCTTAAACTGCGTGCCAAAGTCTTGGCTAATATCTTCTGGTCTGTATTTTAAAAAGTTATTGCCCTATATGATCCAGGCTCTTAAAGGTTTTTATCTTTTTTGGGGATCAGTGTAATGGTTGATTCAGCAAGGGTTTGTGGTAAAGTCTGTTCTTTAAAAGCTTGAATATAAAGGGCTCGTAACCGTGGGGAAATTGAATGATTGAATTTTTTGTAAAATTCATTACTACCTGGTGTTTTTCCACTTGTCAGTGATTTAATAGTCACTACAATGTCTTTTGTTGTTATCTCAGCACCTAATTCATCCTGTTCCTCCTCATTAAGGGATGGGAGGTTGCAATTTTCAAGAAAACTTTTCATCTTTGCAGGGATGTTGTTTGTGATGAGTATTGAGTTTGATAGAATTTTTAAAATCTTTCATTAATATCTTTAGGCAGTGTGAGCAACTCTCCTTTTTCTGATCTAATTTTTTGAATAGTATGGTCTTTCTCTGATTTGCGGAGTTGGCGTGCCAGAAGTTTGTGTGGTTTGTCACCAAATTCAAGGTTTTTTTTCTTAGTATATTGAAATATCCTAATATTTTTGCAGAAAAGATCTGATTTAATTTAAATTTTAATGCAGCTATCTTATTATGTTTTGCAGTGGTTGGGTCAATCACATTTTCTAAGTCAATCTGTTTAATCTGTTTTTCTAGTTCCAATTGTTCCGTCCTGTTTTTCTTGTTTTGAAAAGCTTGGTAAGAGATAATGCAGCCTCTGATAAAGGCCTTGAAAGATTCTCACAATGATATTGCAGAGATACCAGGAGTATCTTATTATATTTTATTAAAGAATTGTGGATTATCGAAATTAGGTGCATAAATGTTCACCATAGTCAATGGGATTGAGTGTAGTTCCCCGGATATTTTAATGTACCTGCCTTCCTTATTGGCTATAGTGGATTTGTGTTTGAATGGTATACCTTTGCAAATTAGGATTGCAGTTCCTCTTGCTTTGGAAGAAAAAGTAGAATTATATAATTGACCAATCCAGCCACCCTTCAGCCTGTTATGAGCTCCATTTTTGAGATGCATCTCCTGTAGACATATTATATCAGTATTAACAGAATTTAGATGGGCTAGTACTTTGCAACTTTTAATTGACTCGTTAACGCCCCTAACGTTCCAACTACAAAATATAATTCCTCCAATTTTCCTAGCAACGTCGTCTTGCATTTTAAAGCTTACATGGTTTCCTTTGATTCAAATGGTCCTACACAATATTTGAAATTATTCCTTTAATTGCTGGGTGGGTGAGCCCTGTCCCAAGATAGTTAAGATGTTTAGTAGAAAAGGTAGAAAGTGAAAAAGAAAAACAATGGAAATTGCAGCATAGAGAAATGCTATTGGTGAATACCACCCAACGGTGGTGTGGTTCATGATAACTTCCGTAGATTATGTTAATAATAAGTAATCCTGCTTAATGAGTTAATAAACACTAAACAGAACAGACCACAAAAAACAATATATAAATCCGTCAAGGTATCAGCATTCCCAAGAGGTTAAGTATCTTATTGTACTCTAATTAAGTAGTTAAATATTGGATAATTAGACTGATATATGGTACCTATTACATAACTTTCTAATAGTATTGTGTTGACATATTAAACCGACTCAAAAGTCAGTGAACTTATGGCAACTTGTTGATTACAAATGACGTTTACATAGACAAAGTACACTCTCTCTCTCTCTCCCTCACTATCTCCCTCCCTCTGCCTCTCTCAACCTTTCCAAAAATTTCCAACTCAATCTCTAAGCTTTCCAAAACTTACCAAAACTTGCTCAACACTTCCCAACACTTTCCCAATCCATCTCCCACAATCGTTCTCTCTCTTCCCCTCTCTCTGCCCCTCTTCCTTTTCCCCATCCCTCCCTCCTCTCCCAAGACTTTCCACAACTTCCTCTAACTTACTCTCACTTACAACAACAACTCTCTCTACCGCTCCCTCTCCCTCCCTCTCCTTCTTTCTCTCTGCTACTCTACCCCTATCCCTCCCCTTCTCTACATTACTCCCTCTCTCTCTGTCACTCAATCTCTCAAATTCTCTGTTTGACATATTAACCGACTCTGTGTCAGTAGATTTAGAGGGAAAAATAGTTCAACCAATTGTCCGAATGTCCTAATTCTGAACCTACGTCCTCTGGTCTTATAGATTAGCACAATCCAGGCAGGAGAATGGGGTTGCAAAGGAAAAAATAGATCAGCCACGATTAAATGGTCAAACAGATTCGATGGGCTGAATGGCCTAATTCTTCTCTATATCTTATGTTCTTGTGGTTTATCTTTCTTTTTGAGAGCAGAGTCAGAATATGATTAGACAAAGAGGCTTGACGTTTGACTATTGGTTTCATGTGATTCACTTATATTTGCTCATTGTAATTTTTCCTATCCTATAGTTATTCTATAAAGCACAGTTACTTGGATTATTATTGATTATCCTTGGATTACAGTTACTGGAGAATCATTGCTTAAAATCCCAACAATCTCAAATTTACCTGCCCGATAACAGTATCACAGACCTGTCTCACCAAGTCCTGAAGCCAAGTGATGAGGCACAAATTGCAGCCAGATCAGGCTTACCTGTGAAACTCGATTGGAAAATATTGATAGACAATATGTGACCTCAGCTCTACTGTCTGTCAGTTATCAAGATTTTTCAACGGGTTTGTTATAAAATGTATATATTTTTTAGAAAATAAAACCAACTAAAGCACCTAAAACATTTTTAAATGAATAAAAAAGACATTAAATACAAATAATTGAAGAAAAAGTAGTACTTCAATTCCTTCCTCAGAATGCTCAATGAAATGAAAAGTCTTGTAGAGCCTGCACCAGCTCTAACCTGATGCAAGAACCGAGTGCAATCTGCCAATGTCATTGCTGGGGAATCTCCGTAAACTACTACTCTAAACCTGGTCTCCTATATTTACCAGCAAACTATTAAGCATAGTTGCCAGAACCAGCAGTCACAGATTAAGAATAAGGGGTAGGCCATTTATGACTGAGATTAGGATAAACGTTTTCACCCAGAGAGTTGTGAATCTGTGGAATTCTCTGCCACAGAAGGCAGTGGAGACCAATTCACTGGATGTTTTCAAGAGAGAGTTAGATATAGCTTTTCGGGCTAACTGAATCAAGGAATATGAGGAGAAAGCAGGAACGGGGTACTGATTTTGGATGATCAGCCGTGATCATATTGAATGGCGGTGCTGGCTCGAAGGGCCGAATGGCCCACCCCTGCACCTATTTTCTATGTTTCAATATTTAGCAACAAAAGTGGGGCAGCATTGACCACAGATTAATATTGCACTATTTGTATCCTCTCCTGAAAGTTCCATAACTGGACTTATTATCTGACTAACATTTTGACGAAACTTGGACTCTGAATGTAAACTTCAAATGGATTAAAACATTTCCTACACCAGAATGATTCAAGCATTATACCAATACTGTTCATTGATGACTCATAACAATTCAGTATTGCTGCATTACATCCTCATTTTTATAACTCAATTTGATATAGGACATAGTTTTTAAGAGATGGTTTTACCTGGTTGGATTATTTAGTTACCCCAACAATTTATAAATAAGATTCATCTTCTCCTGATGTTGATATTGTGTAGAAACAACACAATTGATCTGATTTGGAAAGATCAGGAGAACCTTGCTAACATTTTAAAGGTTTTTTTTCAAGTTAAGATATTTGTTACTGTCCAGATATTGTCCATTTACAAATAAATCACATATGTGAAAGGATGTACTTGTCTTATATGGAGTGGAGTTTAATTCAGAAGGTTGATTAGTTTGATGAGTGGATGTGTGCAGAAATTGATCAGGATTGTCCTCTGCTCACTGGTAATTAGAAGAATGAATCCTGCACATTCTTAGAAGAATTGGTAGATGGAAGCTGAAAGCATGTTTTATTTGGCTGCATAGTCTAGAGCCAGGGGAATGTACTATGGATAAGTGCTGTGCTCAGAATGTGAGTGTATTCAGGGCTGAGATCAAATTTGGACACCAAGAATATGAAGTGTGAGGAACATAAATGTTTCAAAATGGTGAAAAGATAAAGATAATGCAAAAAGAAACCAGACATTAGTAGATTAATACACAATTAGATAACGTCCATCACAATTGAATAGGTGGTCAGTCGTGAGGTACAATTAGGTTTGCGTCGTTTGTTTTCAGAACCTCATGGTTGTAGGAAAGTAGCCTTTCTGAACCTTGTGATGTGGGACTCCAGGCTTCTGTACCTCCTGCACAACTGTTGCAGCAAGAAGACGCATGACCCAGATGGTGGAGATCACCGATGATGGATGCTGCCTTCTTGAGGCAGCACCTCATGTTGATGCTTTTGATGGTTGAGAGGACTGTGGCCACAGAGGACTTGGCCAAGTTCACCACATCTGCACCACATCGATCTTACATTCCTGTGCATTGGAATTGATGTTATAGACCATGACGCCACCATTCAAGATATTTCCAAAGTGCGTCTGTCAAAATTTGTTGGAGTATTTGGTGGCATATTGAATTCCTTTAAACTACTTGAAATCCACTTATGATAAGCCAATATTTTACTTCAATAAAATGCTATTTATGCCATGTGCTGTATCAATAATGCGATAAACTTATCAGTAGTGAAATGCTTTGGAACTAGACTGATCCTATCAAAAGCTGCAAAATGTGTTAATTCTACTTGAGGCTGTGGGTGTTAGTCTTTAACCATTCTTGCAATAGATGATGGGAAAATCAATCATATATGCATGAACTGTAGTAGCCTCAGGGCATATTTTCAAGCAAGTAAGGAAGTAAAGATGTAATTAAACAGCGTGGGAAGCTCAGTCACTGAAAACTACTAATATGCAATAACATTTGAAACTATCTCTTTCGTTCTCTCCCCCCCCTATTAACTGGTTGGCAAGTAAACATTCATTATCTTTGTAGTTTGATCCCGGCACAAGGTTGAAAAACTAGTAATGGAGTATTACTTTGGTATTATCCCTGTAGGAATGGGGCAATATAGGGGAAACAGAGAAAACAATTTTTAAAAATGGAGACAAACATGCTCCTGATTGTAAAAGGTTATTTTCCAAAGACAGCACGAGATTTTATTGTTTGTCAGAATAGTTCCCATTTGGAACACATGGGTCATGTTTTAATGCATAACTCAGTGTGCAAATCATCTTTGCTGGCTTTCTGATTTTTTTTAGTTCTATTGGGGATCTGGTTACATTAGCTCATGCTTTGCACACCAATAGAGGATACAGTCATTTTACAGTTCCATTGTATTCACTGACTCATTTGGCAAAATAGCCAGGCAGGGATCAGACCTTAATGCTTTTACACACTATAAGTACGTGATCGCGTGCGGAAGGGGATTGGGGAAGTGGTGGGTGATCCAGATGCACCTCTCATTCTGCAGTAATGTCCTTGCTTAACAAACTTGCAGCAGCAGCGAAACCAGAGGTACCATTGAATGTTCAGAATTACCCCTAAGACCCAAACATTTGGTGCATAAATAGTAATAAAAGTGTGGTAGAAAGGGTCTGCTTGAGCTCCTGCCTTTTCATGAAGGCATAGCAGGATCATTACCAGGGCCTGCTGCCATTTTCCTCAGGAAATGATGGGTGAAAGGAAATTTTCTCTAAACCTGTGTCCAACATTGCTACACCACCACCATATTTTAATAACATATCAGGGTGTTGAATGCTCACATGGACATTTTTTTACAAATGTAGCTAAAATAACTTATCATACCAACAATTATTTAAAAAAATATGACACCTTAAATTCAGGTTTGCAAACTTGAACATATAATGCACACCATTCTAAATGTTAGTCTTTATATTAAAGGGGCTGTCCCACTGCGGCAACCTAATCTGCGAGTTTAGAAGAGTTTGCCCTATACTCAAACTCGCAGCATGGTTGACACGTGGTCCTAGGAGGTCCTATGAGGACACTGGAACTCTCCTTCATGCTCGAGGGAAGTTCCTGAATACTCGCGGCCTCAGCTAGGTTGCGGAAAATTTTTCAGCATGTTGAAAAATTTTTCCGCGAGTAAAAATTGGTCGACATGGTTCCTTTTAACTCATAGTGCAGTGGAGTGGGATCGCTATGTAGTTACAGGCAGCCGAGGGCAGCCGTATGCAATCTCCTTCGCTGACCGGGCATTTTAATTGGCTCACTGGAGTTTTCAGGACCAAGGAAAACCGACCGGTAGGTTAAATGCCCACTAAACTTTATTAAACACTAGAGTAAGTGGGACCCGTTGGGTCCCAGCATCACACGGGAGGGCTGGTCACCAACGCAATATTCCAACTCTCCACCAATTCCAATACTGCTCGCCAGTGAGGGGGGGGGGGGGGGGCTGGGGCTATCTGTTGCGCTAGTATGGGTGTTGTGGGCCGAAGGTACTGGTTTCCAGAGGGCTAGTATAGACATTGTGGGACGTATGGATGCTTGGGCAGGCATCCAACTGTTGCAACGATTTTAAAAGCCAAGCCAAGGCAAACAATTGGGCTGCAGCCACCCGACAACCAAAATTCATTTTGTGAACACAAACATGTTAAAAAGGCGGGGCAAACAATTGGGCTGCAGCCACCCGGCAACCAAAATTCATTTTGTGAACACAAACATGTTAAAAAGGCGAGGCAAACAATTGGGCTGCAGACACCCGGCAATCGAAATACATCTTGTGAACACAAACCTGTCAAAAAGGCGAGGCAGACAATTGGGCTGCAGACACCCGGCAACCAAAATTGATCTTGTGAACACAAACTTGTTAAAAAAGGAGAGGCAAACAATTGGGCTGCAGACACCCGACAACCAAAATTCATTTTCAGAACACAAACTTGTTAAAAAAAAGGAGAGGCAAACAATTGGGCTGCAGACACCTGACAAACAAAATTCATTTTGTGAACACAAACTTTTTAAAAAGGGCTGCAGCCACTTTACAGCCACCTCGAGGGGACTCACCGTGGAGTAGACGTGCGTTCAGTGTTATTCACAGCTCAGAGAGCCATGACCCTCTCACTTCGTGGTCTGGCAGAGAGTGAGTGAGGCACGACACTTCCTGGTTTTATAGTCCCTCCCCCTGCCGCCAGCGGGGGCAGCAGAGAGAATGGTGAATTTTGTAAAAACATTAATATCTCTCTCATTTTTCATCAACGGAAAGAATCCTCCGCACTCATATGGCGGAGGGGGGCTCTGAGCGTGGCGGCGTTCTCTTGGAAATCGCAGCACAGTCGGCCAAAAGCGGTCAAGATAAGAGATTTAATAATATAGATTGTCTGACTTCTTAAAGGTAGCTCCACACCTCTCCCCCACTCTCCCTCTTCGCCGCCCCCCCCCCGCGCTCTCTAAAGGACTTAGCGTACACTGTGCAGCTGTCTTTTACCTTCCTCTTCATCACAGCGCTACCCCACTTTCCCTGGCCCCCGACTTTGCGATGTGTTTGTGTGTGTGTGTGTGCGTGCGTGTGTGTGTGTGTGTGTGTGTGTGTGTGTGTGTGTGTGTGTGTGTGTGTGTGTGCGGACGGTCGATCCAGTTCGAGGTTTTTCAGGCAAGTGCCCTCCAGCTTGAAGGTCGAAGACACTCTTCTGAATTCACGGATTAGGTTGCCGCAGTGAGACGGGGCGGTCCCACTGCGGCGACCTAATCTGCGAGTTTAGAAGTTTCCCCTCGACTCAAACTCGCAGCATGGTCAACATGTGGTCCCAAGAGGTCACTGGAACTCTCCTTCAGGCTCGAGGGAAGTTCCCGCCAACTCGTGGCCTCAGTTTGGTTGAGGAAATTTTTTTAGCATGTTGAAAAATTTTCCGCAAGTAGAAACTGGTCGGCATGGTTCTTTTGAACTTGTAGTGCAGTGGAGTGGGGTCGCTATGTAGTTATAGGCAGTTGAGGGCCTTCGCTGACTGGCCATTTTAATCTCCTTTGCTGACCAGGCATTTTAATTGGCTCATTGGAGTTTTCAGGACCAAGGAAAACAAGACCGGTAATGTAAAATGCCCGCTAAACTTTATTAAAAGTTGTCTGACTTCTTCAAAGTGTCTACACTCCTTCTCCCCCTCTACTCCCCCCCCTTCTCTCCCCCCTTCGCTCCCCCCTTCTCTCCCCCCCTTCTCCCCCCCTTCTCCCGCCCCCCCCTTCTACCCCCCCTCATTTTGGGAATTGTGTTGCTTGTGTGTGTTTAAAGATGACCTGAAATGCAGTCCAGCATTTTTAAGACTAATCTATATTACTAAGAGTAAGACCTTGACCAAGCTTAGAACAGCTTTTATTGGAGCCTACCAGAGAGAAGGCAATTCTGGATTTAGTGTTATGTAATGAACTGGATTTGATAAAGGACCTTGAGGTTAATGAGCCATTAGGAGGCAGTGACCATAACATGGTCAGGTTTAATCTACAATTGGAGAGGGCGAAGGGTAGACCGGAGGTGTCAGTGTTGCAGTTGAATAAAGGGGACTATGGGGCCATGAGGGAGGTGCTGGCCAAAGTTGACTGGAAAGATACACTAGCTGGGATGACAGTGGAACAAAAATGGCAGGTATTTCTAGGAATAATACAGAAGGTGCAGGATCAGTTCATTCCTAGGAGGAAGAAAGATTCCAAGGGGCGAAAGGTACGACCGTGGCTGACAAGGGACATCAGGGACAGTATAAAAATTAAAGCGAAGAAGTAAAACGTAGCAAAGATGAGCGGGCAACAAAAGGATTGGGTAATGTTTAAAGAACAACAGAAAATAAACAAATAGACAATACAGGAAGAAAAGATGAGGTGCGAAGGTAAGCTAGCCAAGAATATGAAGCAGGATAGTAAAAGCTTCTTTAGTTATGTGAAGAGGAAAAAATTAGTTAAGACCAAAGTTGGACCCTGGAAGACCGAAAAAGGTGAAATTATTATGGGTACAAGTAAATGGCAGATGAGTTGAACAGGTACTTTGGATCTGTCTTCAGTAAGGAGGACACAAACAATCTTCCTGATATAGTAGTGGCCAGAAGATCTGGGGTGACGGAGGAACTGAAGGAAATCCACATTAGGCAGGAAATGGTGTTGGATAGACTGATGGGACTGAAGGCTGATAAATCCCTAGGGCTTGATGATTTGCATTCCAGGGTACTTAAGGAAGTGGCTCTAGAAATCGTGGATGCATTGGTGATAATTTTCCAATGTTCTATAGACTCAGGATCAGTTCCTGTGGATTGTAGGATTGTTAAGAAAGGCGGGAGAGAGAAAACTGGGAATTATAGGCCAGTTAGCCTTACATCGGTGGTGGGGAAGATGCTGGAGTCAATTATAACAGATGAGATAGCCGAACATTTGGATAGCAGTAACAGGATCGGTCCGCGTCAGCATGGATTTACGAAAGGGAAATCATGCTTGACTAATCTTCTGGAATTTTTTGAAGGTGTAACTTGGAAAATGGACACGGGAGAGCCAGTGGATGTAGTGTACCTGGACTTTCAGAAAGCATTTGATAAGGTCCCACATCGGAGATTAGTGGGCAAAATTAGGGCACATGGAATTGGGGGTAGAGTGCTGACATGGATAGAGAAGTGGTTGGCAGACAGGAATTATAGAGTAGGGATTAACGGGTCCCTTTCAGAATGGCAGGCAGTGACTCGGTGCTGGGACCGCAATATTTACAATATACATCAATGATTTGGATGAAGATTCAAAGTAACATTAGCAAATTTGCAAATGACACAATGCTGGGTGGCAGTTTGAACTGTGAGGAGGATGCTATGAGAATGTAGGCGACTTGGACAGGTTGGGGGAGTGGGCAGATGCATGGCAGATGAAGTTTAAAGCGGATAAATGTGAGGTTATAACTTTGGTACCCTGCTTGAAGTGGTAGGAAACTGCACTTGAATTCGGTGGCCTTGCACCCTGCTTGAAATGGTAGGAAACTGCACCTGAATTTGTTGGCCTTGCACCCTGCTTGGTGGTATGAAACTGCAATTGAATTTGGTGGCCTTGCACCCTGCTTGAAGTGGGAAGAAACTGCACTTGAATTTGGTGGCCTTGCATCCTGCTTGAAATGGTAGGAAACTGCATTTGAATTTGGTGGCCTTGCACCCTGCTTGAAATGGAATTTCAAGGAATAGCCGTGAGTGAGCTGCCAGCACATCAGGCTTGAGTGACTGAGCTGTCACCCCAAGAATCCATTTGGCCCACAATGTCCATACTACCCCCTGGAAACCAGTCCCTTCAGCCCACAATACCCATACTAGTGCTCCAGAAAGCGCCCCCCCACTGGCCACCAATATTGGAATTGGTGGAGAGGTGGAATATTGCATTGGGGGACCAACCCTACCATGTGAACATGGGACCCGTTCCCACTTCGTCTAGTATATATATATATATATATATATATCTATATCTATATATATATATATGGCTCTGCAATATTTATTGGAACATTACAAGAATGTGAATGATCTTGTAACTTGCATGAGTCAATAATTTTTTATTGGAGTCAATTTCACCAGAGATGGAAAATGATGTTCACAATAATCTGTGCAGGAATGAAATGCAGATTTGGTTTACACCAAAGATACTCATAAAATGCTGGAGTAACTCAGCGGGACAGGCAGCATCTCTGGACAGAAGGGATGGGTGACGTTTTGGATCGGGATCGAGATCGAGGGGAGAGGGAGACTGGAGCAATGAAAGGGTAAGGTGTGAAAACAACAGATCAAAGCAGATGATGCACAAGGAAATGTAGAATGGTTTCTTGTCAACTGAGTAGGTGACAACGAGGCATACAATCAGTAAAATTAATTTGGAGGGCAATGAAACTAGTCAGAAAACTATGGTGGGGGAGCGACTGAGAGAGAGGGAATGCAATGGTTACTGGAAGCTAGAGAAATCCATATTCATACTGCTGGGTTGAAGAAGGGTCTTGACCCAAAACGTCACCCATTCGCTCTCTCCAGAGTTGCTGCCTGTCCCGCTGAGTTACTCCAGCCTTCTGGGTCTATCTGCTGAGCTGTAAGCTGCCCAAACTAAATATGAGGTGCTGTTCCTCCAATTTACATTGGACCCCACTCTGACAGTGGAGGAGGCCCAAGACAGAGAGGTCAGTATGGGAATGGGAGGGGGAGTTAGTCTTTAGCAACCGGGAGTTCGCATCGGCCTAGGCGGACTGAGCAGAATAATCTTGTTTAGAAATGGGTTCAACAATGTTTGCTAAAAATTAATTTTTTAGTTTTATGTTTACATATTTAGGTAATTATTTTGTTATTTATTTCAATGTTAACGGATTACATAGAAATAAATAATAGATAACTTCAGTAACAGGTTTGACAGGAGACCATGCTGCAGCAGATAGTATAGACAAAGGAGTAAATACCTCCTTGTTCCTGTCTGCATGTAGGCTCTGAATAAAATAAATGCAGGACCTTCAGAGTGAATCAAAGCCATGGGTCGGTCTCAGGACGAAAGCTCTTTTGGACCAACGATTAAACTTGATGTTTTCCATTCAAAGTGCAGCCTCAAGAAAGCAACATGCTTGACATGGAGATCTCATCAAGGGGATAAAGCTGGAACATAGTCCAACCTGCCTAATGCATAGCCAGCATGCATTTGATCTCCAAGCCCATTCCTGGACACCATTGAGTCTGGAAGTATGTGGCTGAATGCACTTCATATTTGGCCCACAGCTCTGTGGCATATAATTCGGCATGTTCAATAAAATAGGTCAATGACATCCATTTAAAAGGTTTGTTTAATATTTTTTTTAAATTGTACTTTTTAATGGTTTTAATTCATTCATTTTTATTTTTACAAAATTATTTTCAATACTTATTTTTGTTTTCATGTTTCTGATTATTGGTGAGATTTAGGTACAGTTGAAGGACCTGAGACAGCCTTGGGGCCTTGGTTCCCACTGTCGGCAGCCCCTGTTGCTCGTGGCTGTACGAGCAACAGGGGCTGAACAAAGCTAGATGCATACTGCGTAGTTACGGACTGCAGCAGGGATGAAAAAAGGGATCTACTTTGTATTCAGCCCATCATGTGAAAACCTAATCCTATTTTACAGCATTTGGTCTATAGCTGTACTGGCCGTGGCTCTTCAAATATATATCCATGTTTAAATGCAATAAGGGTTTCTGTCTCTACCCACTCTGTCAGCCAATGACTTCTTGATCCTGACCAGTTCACAAATAAACATAAGGATTTCCATTACTTTAAATCCCCCTCCCCACTACTAATGGAAATGGATGCTTCCTATTTGGCCGAGATGGCCTGTTTCCATGCTGTAATTGTTATTTTATATTATTCTTTATTATTTTATCCGGGCCTTTCATAATTTTAATCCCTCAATTAAGTCTCCTTGGTCTTCTGTAATCCAACTAATCAAGTCCAGCATATCAATCTTCCAGTCTTTCCTTATGGCTACAATTTTCCTGTTCTGGCAACATCCTTGTAAATCTGAATCGTGTCCAAGTGATATTGGGGCAGGTGATGAGGTTTTTGATGGGCACAACATCTTGTGTGTTGTTGGACCCACAGATATTAAAGTGGCCCATATATTCCCATTTGATTAGAAGGATTTGTTTTATTTGAAGCTTAACATGGTGTGCCATTTAACATCCAATGAGTAAAGCCATCCTTGTTGTCAAGGTTGACAGCTGGGCAGTTTAAAGTGGGGCGATGGGGTTCAGTTTAGCTTAGAGATACAACGCGGAAACAGGCCCTTCGGCCCACCGAGTCCACACCGACCAGTGATCACCGCACATTGACACTATCCTACACACACTCGGAACAATTTTACACTTACACCAAGCTAATTAACCTGCATTCCTGAACGTCTTTGGAGTGTGGGAAGAAACCAAACAAAACCCACGCGGTCATGGGAAGAATGTACAAACTCCGTACAGTCAGCATCCGTAGTCGGGATCGAACCCGGGTCTCCAGTGCTGCAAGCGCTGTAAGGCAGCAACTCTACCGCTGCACACTGTGGCCGCCCTAAAACAAGTGGTTTTCTTTCTGAAATGTTTCTGAAAATCCCAGGTGGGGGAGGTGGATCTGCAATCATGGGTCCAGGGATGAGATTAGTATGTTTTCTTTCATTCATAAAGGGACTTTCATGAGCTCCTATCCAGGTTTCCCACGCATACCCATTTTTGTTTCTGTGACGTACAATGTGCAGCGCATGCTTTGCACAGACCCACACTCTTTTGCTAAAAATGCTCAAATCGGTCAGCGAGGCAAACAAAAAAATGTAGAACTTTTAAGTCATCTGCATCATTGTATGTTTAATTCTATTTTAACACATCCACTTGTGTCATGGGTAATATCAACTAGCACAGCACGTCAGAAATGATTTCTGAATGCAACCAATTATACATAATTATATTTGTAACAAGGTTTTGAGGGAAATTTTCAGCTGTATGATAATATTTTATCATATTAACTACCTTCCTAACGAGACTGTGGAATTCTCTGCCACAGAAGGCAGTTGAGGCCAGTTCATTTACTATATTTAAGAGGGAGTTAGATGTGGCCCTTGTGGCTAAAGGGATCAGGGGGTATGGAGAGAAGGCAGGTACAGGATACTGAGTTGGATGATCAGCCATGATCATATTGAATGGCGGTGCAGGCTCGAAGGGCCGAATGGCCTACTCCTGCACCTATTTTCTATGTTTCTATGAGACATAGCAACAGAAAATTGCTGATTAGCAGAGCATTGTTTTATTTATACCTTGTCACGGAAATCTGTTGAATTAACTGAATTCATTTGGTGACAGTTTGCAGTTATCATGAGAGTATCTTGTCGAAATCTTCACAGTTATCATGATGTTTTTGCTTTAATATTACAGAAATCTCTTGACATTGAGTGATGGAATTAAAAAGAAAAGCAAATAAGATCATGATGAATGTGCATTTTCACAAGCTGTGATTGTTTACATGTTATAAAAACACTTGATATTTATCAAAATTCCTCTACAAATGTATAAATATAACGACAAATTATTTCCTGGACAGATGCTGGGAAAGCAGATTAAGTGAGAAGTGAGTAAAAAACAAACTGTTTGAGGAACTCAGCATGACTTTTTGGGTCAGAGCAGACTCATCAGCCAGCTGTCCATTTCCCTCCACAGGCTCAGTTCCTCCAGATTTTGTTTTTTGCTCAGGATTCCAGCAACTGTGGACTTGTACGTCTCCAAACATACAAGTGCCACTTTTAAAAGTGGTCAGGCAGTCCCCTTCTTGTTTAATGGGCAAGTTGCATAGACGTACACTTGTGTAAACAATTCGCAATAGGTGGTCCCATTTGCTGAATGTCCTGTGTTATTGCAACAGGAGGATAGTGAGGGCGTTCCGTCCATTTCATATAAAAACATTGTGGTGGCTTGTGCTCTTCCCGATTTGGCTACAACTGAGTCACTGCCACAAGGTGCACCAGCGAGCCCTTCTTCCCCAGCTGTCGCACTGTCGGGTCGACGTGCCTGTTGTACCGGCTCACGTCGTCGCCCTTGGCCGACACGCTTTCTCCAGGCTACCGCCACTGACGGGACCCGCTCAGTCACCGTGAGGCTCCCGCCACCGCCGCCTCCTCCTCCTCCCCAGAGTCTCCGACATCTTCAAACTAGGACATCTGGGGCGAAGGAGGAGGAGGTAGTGATGGGGGGGGGGGGAGGGGGAGCTGTGGAGGGGACGAAGTGACGGGAGAAGGATGGGGGGGAGGGGGGGGGTGGAGGTGGGAGCAGCGGAGCAGCGGAGCAGCGGAGCAGCGGAGCAGGCAAAGTGCTGGCCCACAGGAAGAAATGGCAGCTGGTGAGAGGGGAGCGAGACCCACAGTGAGCGAGCATTTCTAGCGACCTGAAGAAAGTGCTGTCCACAGTGAGCCACAACAACAGCTGTAGCAGCTGATTGGGTTGGCAGCTGGTGAAGAAAGGCTCGCTGGTGCTGCCAGTGGCATCAGCGCCTAGTTTTAAGGTGAAACAACACAAAGAGCTGGAGTAACTCAGCAGATTGAATCAGTCTGAAGAAGGATCGACTCGACCTGAAATGTCAGGTCAACTGTTCTCCCGAGAAGCTGCCTGACCTAGTAAGTTACTCCAGCACTTTGTGCCACTTTGTGTTTCGACTCGTATCTGCAGTTCTTCGTTTCTAACTAGTTTCAAGGTGATCTGTCTTGTGTAAAATCAGATTTATGTAGGGGATTGTGGAATGCAACCCTTTCGTAAGTCGAGGAGTCTGTATTTAAGAAGGAAACCAGGAGGGCCAAAGGGAGCATTAGGTAGCTTTGTCAGACAAGGTAAAGGGGAATCTTGAGAGGTACTGTAAGTATGTTAAGAGCAAAAGCTTAACACGGGAGAAAATGGGCCGTCTTGGTGA
Organism: Amblyraja radiata; assembly: GCF_010909765.2. Taxonomy (NCBI): domain Eukaryota; kingdom Metazoa; phylum Chordata; class Chondrichthyes; order Rajiformes; family Rajidae; genus Amblyraja; species Amblyraja radiata. Next base: position 48,706,754 of record NC_045959.1, on the reverse strand, counting down.
TCAAAGTGGACATCTATGTGGAGTCATGGACGATGGGTAACACCATGGGAAATGTGCAGAGAAGATTAAGGAGTATCCAAAGAGTATATAAATATAAAAGGGGAAAAGGAATAGTTAGGGCTAGAATAGGGCCATCAACAACCAAAGTGGATGGCTATGTTTGGAGCATAGCTAAATGGAAGTCTTCAATGGAACTCTCTTCTGTTTTTACTGTGCAGAAAGATTTGAATGCCAGGGAACTCAGGGAAGTTAATGGGGTTGTCTTGGGTATAGTCTGCACTGCAGATGAGGAAGTGCTTGAAGTCTTAAAAACATCTGAAGATGGATAAGTCAACAGATACTTATCCGGTGTGTTCAAGAACACTGTGAGAAGCTAGAGGAGATTGCAGGAACCCTGGTTGTTATAAATTCATCATCATTAACTGTGGTTATTGTTGTGCATTTATTTAACAAGATATGTAAATAAAATGTTAGGAACTACAGACCAGTACACCTGTGGTAGTTAAGTTACTGGATGGGATTCAGAGGAATAAGATATGCATGCATTTGAAAAGGCAGGTGGCGATTTGGGATGGTCAGCGTGGCTTTGTACACGGGAGATCGTGTGAAGAGAAATGGACAGTCAACATTTAAGATTGGGCTGCTTCCCCTGGACTGTCCATTTCCCTCCACAGATGCTGCCTGAACCACTGAGTTCCTCCAGCAGATGGTTGTTTCGTTCCATGCTTGAGCCAATATTTGATTGCATGTCTTATTGGCCTTGAGAAGATGGTGATGAAAATACCTCTTGAACTGCTGCAGTGCTTGTGGAGTGGGGAAGGTATCACCGCCCCCCCGCAGGGAACAAGGGCTGAAGAGGGCCAGGCATGGAGAGGGACGACCGGAATAGAGGCAACGGCTGCAACGGGCTTTGTGGCCAGTTGCTTCTTGCAGCTGGACTCAGTGGGCTGTTTTGTGCATATTGTGCACTGACCGGGGAATTGTGCTTACGTATGTAGTGGGATAGTCTTGCTGAGCTGTATGCAAAAAATGTTTTTCACTGTACCTGGTGCACGTGACAATAAAGAAACCATTGAACAAGACGTTTTATTGGCCCACTGCATGGGGACTCTTTAATGCATTTTTGCAGATGCCAAGCAAATTTTAGTTCTAGGTATCTTTTATACTGATATAGAATAAAATGCCATCAATTTATGTTATTTAACAAAACTGCAATTCCAAATCTGCTGCTATGCTTAATGGTAGCTTAGTTAGTTTGAAATTATTTGGGATAGCCACTGGTTCCTGGAGAATTACTCCTCCTTCCCAGCTCGATGGCAATTTCTCGTTTTCTGGCCTGATTTCATTTTTTGCAGAGGATATTAATTAGATGTACTCGCAACATGAAAAGTTTCACAGCATCCCAATGGACTATAAACAACTTACGATTCTAGCAGCAATGATTTATAAGCAGTCGAGGCTGTAATCTACTAACGTTGTAGAGGTTGGACTGCAAAAGTAATGTCATGAATAATTAAATTGTTTATGTGAGCAAGATGAAGTGAAGTATTTGCAGCATCAATTTGAATGCTGTGAATCGTATTTTGTTTTAAATCATTCTTTCACTATTAATATGTCACATATTAATAGTGTCACATATTATTACAGCATACAAAATTTGTTAAGGTGTACCATTCCTCTGTGATAAATCATAAATTTTATTCGTTTGTTTGTCATGTGAGCAATTTCTGGAGGATATTTGTAAAGGAGCTTAGGTGGTAAATGTATAACAATATATATATATATTTATGGAGTGGGGGGGGGGGGGGGGGGCGGAGAAAGCTGGAAGAAAGGAGGGGCAGGACAAAGCCAGGCAGGTAATAGACTGATATATTTCAGAAAATATATTTCATGATCAAATATTTCTCACAGTCTGTGAACAACAGGATTATAAATGTCAGAAAATTGGACTTTGGATAATTATGTCTGATTTGTAGCACAAATGTTGTGCACATTTAAGAAAGTGCATTCCAATCTCACTATCTGAGTGTATGTTGATGCAGTGATCCCATTAGACAAGTGAGTAATGCAGTGTAGCTGATTTGTACAATGTACCTATTTCACAGATAATCTGGAACATTTGGGCTGGAACAGTTCATCATGTAAATTAATCATTGTCAAGACATTACAATGCCCTTTAAAATAGAACTGAGAGATAAACCACATTGCTGTGTAGGAAAGAAGTGCAGATGCTGATTTAAATGGTTTACTTCAAGTAGCCCTTGCTTTCCCTCTCTCCCCATTCCCTCCCCCTCCCCAGTTCTCCTCCCAGTCTTACTGTTTCAGACTACATTTTATCTCTGTACCGCCCACTCCCCTGACATCAGTCTGAAGAAGGGTCTCGACCCGAAACGTCACCCATTCCTTCTCTCCAGAGATTCTGCTGCCTGTCCTGCTGAGTTACTCCAGCATTTTCTGTAAGCCACATTGATATTCGTTCCTGAATTCCTTACATGGAAAGTCCTCGACAACTCAATGTTTATTGCACGTTGCTCTTACTTTCTTTTCACTAATACAAAGTGGGAAACTGGATCAACGAGCTGGATTTGGCGTCCTGGCTGAACCCATTGCATCAGGTACCTGTCCACCAAAACCAACCTGGATGTTGCCAATTTGTAAGACCATAAGACATAGGAGCAGAATTAGACCAATGGTTGATCTATTTTGCCCTCTCGACCCAATTCTCCTGCCGCCTTCTCATAACGTTTGATGCTTATTAATCAAGAACCTATCAATCTCCACTTTAAAAATACCCAATGCCTTGGGCTCAACAGCCATCTGTGGCAATGAATTCCTCAGATTCACCACCCTTTGGCTATAGGAATTCCTCATCTTCTCCATTCTAAAAGTACGTTCTTTTAATCTGAGGCTGTGCTATCTCATTCTAGGCTCTCCCATTACTGAAACAACCTTTCCATGTCCACTCTATCTTGGCCTTTCATTATACGGTAGGTATCAATGAGATTCCCACTTCATTTCAAAGCTCAGCTCAGGCCCAGAGCCATCAAACGCTCTCGTACGTTAACTCAAATATTCCCCGGAATCATTCTTGTGAACCACCTCTGGACTCTTGCCAACTTCAACACATCCCTCCTCAGGTATGGGGCCCAAAACTGCTCAGAGTACTCCAAATGTGGCCTAACCTTTTCCCAATAAAGCCTCAGCATTGCTTCCTAGTAATAAACCCCATTTTCTGTTGGTTAAATTGATTTTAAGATGGATGTGCTACGTAATCCAGTTTCAAGGTCCATGTTTTTGAAAATAGTTAGTGGCTGCAAGCTTTGGACATGTGTATTAAAGCAATCAGGCTTGAAAATGAGAAAGTATAGCACCTTAGCCGATCTGATAGAATGCATGCCAGATGTGATCCAAGCCTGTTGGGTCAGAGTGTCTACAATTCATTTTAAGAATCGAACGAGAACATTAGCAATCAGGAGTTTGAGGCAGCTGCAAACTGGGGCCACTGCAAACTGTTTGTTGTAAAGCAAACCCAATTTACTGAAGAGTGCAGGAAACAGCATGGTAATTTCTCCAGAAAAATTCAATGGATGGTGATTAGAGAGACACAATGTGCACCAAATCAATATCAATGATTTACAGCACTGCAGTATTAAGGTTTGATTGCCAGAGGCATAATTCAGTAACTTCCATTCTATCAGTAAAATAGCATTATCATTATCACAGAAAATTCCTCTGTTGGGATTGCAAGGCAGTAATCTTTTTAATAGGCTTATGGACAAATGGCTGATTATGGAAAGAATCTTGGGTGTTAACATTTCCACTAATTCAGGGTATCTAAAGTAGTTCCAATGTTTATAAAATTCAAATTTGAAATGTAAGAAATAGAAGGAAAATATCAGTAAGGGATGAACATTATCTTGCATGTGTAATATTTAAGATCCTTTTGTTGAAAAAGTAGCTGATTTTGTTTTTTTGCTGGAAAATAAGCAATTTATACCAACACGTCAAAAATCATCAACAGATTCACCTACATAGGCTTGAATGAAATAAGAATGGGAAAATTATGCATCAAGTACAAGGAATTAAACTCTTGAAATTGCAAAAAGAATGGAGCACTATATCTTAAAGTCCCAAGGCATGATTAAGACCTACATTCCAATGACAAAAATGCAAACAAAATGAATATTATTACTGTGAACATGCTGGAAGTAATTCAGTGAGAGTACAATAGCATGCTCATCATGAAAATGCCAATCTCTCTTATAATACCCTAATCAGAAAATTGTTTGGTTTGATTCTGTATTTTGACTTCCATTACATATTGTAAATGTTTTTCCATTGAAATTCCTTTCCTAAATAAATTAGATGGGAATTAACTATCTAATCCTTGAAGTAGATATTAGCTGCCAAATAAAACCTAGTCAGGCAGAGATTAGGTGGACTGGTACTTTGTAAACAAGAAGCTTTTTCTCTGTAGATGAGAATTTAAAAATTATGTTGGTGACAGTTTTCATGATAAACTATGCAATTCAGAATAACATAGTGGTATGGTGTGAGATGAAGCCATATGGCTGTTAAGTCCTTACTAATTCAACACCTTGCCTCTCCCCGATGAATGACAAATTCTTCACTTTCTATTGTTTGTCCAACTCCCTTTTCAATGCTGCAGTGAACTCCATTACTACACTTGGTAGTGCATTGGCTTACTTCATATTTTATTATTTTGCAGATCACCTTCATTCTACATAACTAATAACCAGTGTCGACATCTTCTCTTTGTCTGCCCTACTCTATCCTTCCTGATTTTAAGTACCTTTGTCAGATCTCCTCATATTTCTCTGTTCCAATATGAATAATTCCAGCCTCTCTAGTGGGACAAAATTATGTTTTGTTATTGGAACCATTTAATAAGTATCTTACGTACACTTTCTCAGGCTTTCATATCTTTCTCAAAGTGTCCAAACTGGATAAACTACTCCTGTGTTTATAAAGTCTGAAGTCTGAAGAAGGGCTTTGGCCCGAAACGTCGCCTATTTCCTTCGCTCCATAGATGCTGCTGCACCCGCTGAGTTTCTCCAGCATTTTTGTGTACCCTCCTGTGTTTATAAAGGTTCATCATGTTTTCCTTGTTCTTGTACTCTATATATTCAGAAAGCTTAAATTCCTGTTTGTTTTTAGTCATTTTCTCAATCTGCCCTGCCACTTCATTAGTTAGCACCAGATCTGTCTGTTCCTTGTCATCATTTAGAATTATGGTGTTTTGTTTATATCAGTTTAGTTTAGAGATACAGCTTGGAAGCAGGTCCTTCGTGTCCATGCCGGCCAACAATCATTGGTACACTAGGTCTAGCCCCACATTAGAAAAAATTTACAGTAGCCAATTAACCTACGAACCTGCACGTCTTTGGAATGTGGGTGGAAACCGAAGGACCCAGAGAAAACCCATGCAATCACAGGGAGAACATATAAACATATATACAGACAGCACCCATAGTCAGGATCGAACCTGGGTCTCTGGTGCTAAAAGGCAGCAACTCGACCATTGCACCACTGTGCCACCCAAAACAACTTCTACTTTCTCCTACCAAAATATAACACCACATTTTTTAGCAATGAGTTTCCGCTCCTGTCAACCATTCCATCTGTATCTCCTTGAAGTCAGTTACCATTACTTATCACAATTCACTGCATCTCTGAATTTTATGTCATCTGCAGATTTGGAAGTTATGACCTGTGCACCCAAGTCTCCATTATTACTATAAAGAAAGGTAGTAGTTCAAGTACTCTACTGACATGTTTCACTGTACACCGCCCTCCAATCTGAACTACAATTTTCATTACTATTCTCCACCATTGTCTCTTGATGACAAGCCTATTATCTGGCACTTTATCAAATTGCTTTTGGAATTTCATACTTGCATTTCTCTCTTTGACCTTTTCTGTTAATCTTCAAAGACATTTATCAAATTAATAAGCCATGCTTTGCCTTTGACAAATAAATGGTGGCTTTCTTTAATCAATCCACATTTGTCCAAGTGACTGCTAATCTTATCCTTGGCTATTGTCTCTGAAAACACCTCATCACCAAGATGAAACTGACTTCTCTGTATTTATGACAAAGTTTATCCTTACACAGCATTTTGAAAACGTTTCTACCATTTACAGCTTTACAGTTCTATGTTTAGAGATATTTGGAGATTATGGCCATTAGCCTCTGGAGTTTCATCTCTTACTTCTCTCAGCAAAGTAGATGCACCGTATCTGGATCTGGTTATTGATCCATTTTATGTACAACAAACATTCCCGATAACTACTCTTTTTAAACAATCCAGAATCTTAAATTGATCTTCTTTTGCTGACAATCAGCAAATCGGGCGACACAGTGGTGCAGTGGTAGGGTTGCTGCCTTACAGTGCTTGCAGCGCCAGAGACCCATGTTTGATCCCAACTACGGGTGCTGTCTGTACAGAGTTTGTACGTTCTTCCCGTGACCTGCTTGGGTTTTCTCTGTTCAAGAAGGAACTGCAGATGCTGTAAAATCGAAGGTACACAAAAATACTGGAGAAACTCAGCGGGTGCAGCAGCATCTATGGAGCGAAGGAGATAGGTAAAGTTTCGGGCCGAAACCCTTCTTCAACCTTGGGTTTTCTCTGAGATCTTCGGTTTCCTTCCACACTCCAAAGACGTGCAGGTTTGGTGCTTAATTGGCTTGGTATAAGTGTAAATTGCCCCTAGTGTGTGTGTAGGGTTGTGTTAATGTGCGGGGATTGCTAATCGGTGTGGACCTGATGGGCTGAAGGGCCTGTTTCCGCGCTGCATCTCTAAACTAAACTAAATCAAATCCTATTGATGAACAGTATAAATTATTCACTTAGTTTTTCTACCAAGTTTGCACCTTGATAAGTAAATATTTTCCTTCAGTATTTTCTGTAGTCAGCCTGGTTCTCTCTTGTGGTCACAGTTATATCCTGTTTTTTTTCTGCTTTAGTTAAACTATTGATGATCATCTGTCTTCAATGTTCCTATCTTTCTCCCTTGTAGGAAAGTACTTGAAATGTGGCTGAAACATCTCCACTATGAAAGCCTTCCAAAAACAAAACATAAAATTATCTATGCCTATTTACTATTTTTTTTCTGCACACTAGTCCTTGACATAGGGAGTAATGTTTAGATGTGCTGGTGTTGGAGAGGGTCCGCAGGAGGTTTACAAGAATGATCTCGGGGATAATTTACTTTAGTTTATGAGGAGCGTTTGAGTGCTCTGGGCCTGTATTCGCTGGAGTTTAGAAGAATGAGGGGGAATTTCATTGAAACCTACCAGATAATGAAAGGCCATAGATAGAGTGGACATGGAAAGGATGTTCCTGTAATGGGAGAGTCTAGAAGCAGAGGGCGTAGCTTCAGAATAAAAGGATGTACATATTATTAAGAAGAGATCACTTACTGTTTTACTTATCTTGAGTTTTTTTTCTAGTTGATTCCCTAGCTCTGGCTCATTGTTTAAGTCAGGTGGTTGTTTAAACCCACCATGACTGTTTACTGTATTCCTCTCATTCATTGGAACTTTGCTTCATGCGTTCCTTTTAAACTTACCAGGCCTTCATTTTTGGTCCCACTTTTAGACAATAAATTAGTATGGATACAGTTTCATTTGATTGTCCGTTTGTATTTTCCCTGTGAAGAAATAGAATTCAAAAGATCTTTGAATGGCTTGCTTTAACTCCAAATAGTTTGAGAGCCAAAGATGAGACAGTCAGTCACCTTTTCCCCAGGATGAAAAAATCAAACATTGGAGGGCATGGCTTTAAGGAGAGAGGGGTAAAGTTTAATTGAGATGTGCGGGGCACGCTTTATTTACACAGATGGTGGTAAGCGTCTAGAACGCACTGCCAGGGTTGGTGATCGTTGCAGAAATGATAGTGGCATTTAAGAGCCTTTCGGATATGCATATTGATATGCAGGGAACGGAGGGATATGGAATATGTGCAGGCAGATATTGTGGGCCCAAGGGCATGTTCTCGTGCTGTACTTTTCTATGTTCATCAGCACCAGCAAGTATTTTTTGCTAAAGAACTATCAAGTCATATTGTGGTACCCTTACTTTTTTGTTGAGAATTGCCAATATTATTCCACTGCTTGGAAGGAAAACAAACATCCACCCCCCACTCTTTCTTGCACTGAGCCCTTCAGGGATAGCTTGTTAATTCCCAGTTAATTAGAACTATATTTACACCAAAAAGAAGAAAGTTAATTTGATTATTATGAAGATGATATAATTTGGAGTCAAATAGAAAATCAGATTTTTGCACTGTGGCTGTGATTAAATGTCTCGGACTTGATACTGTGCTATTGAGAAGTAATTTGATTCGCGGTATCGGATTCAGTGAAATAGAACTGAAGAAAAACACAGCCTCTATTACTTAATAGAAGACATTTGAAAGCTTGCTGCCAGAACTGGTTTAGTTCAAACATACAGTACAAATAAGCTTTATTTTCATCCACAAATGTATCATTTGTATAACATGAGAGACAACTCCAAGCAGCTCCAATGCTCCTGTCGGTAGGGGCGGAAACACATTTTGAGCATTGCTGGAAAAGGAATTTGGGAATTGTCTGAATGCAACATTAAAGGGAGATTTCAGGCTGCATTTGAAGTTGTCAAGAGGTAGTGGCATCTCTGGAGACACCTGGAACAGCAGGTGCTGAACCATCTCTCCCTCCCACCCACCCCCCCCCGATGCCCCACCCAGATGTGAACCCATTTTACCCCCTTTTCCCTTCCTCCCATCCTCTTTCTCTCACTGCACACTTCATTCCTCTCTGCATCTCACAGCCTTTTGTCTTCTTTTCACCCCTGGCCTTCATCCAACCATCTGCCAATCCACCTCTCCGCATGGATCTACATATCACTTGCCAAGTTTTGTCCTACTTTCTCTCTCTTACTACAATTAGTCTAAAGAAGGGTCACGGCCTGAAAAGTCACCTATCCAGTCTTCCAGAGAAGCTGCTTGGCCTGCTGCAGCACTGTGTGTCTTTTTTGTGTGGCATCTAGTGAGTTGGGGAATACATTATAGGGTCTGTGATAAAGAAGGCTGAAGATTGAACACAAGTTGAGTCCAGGGTTGCCAGATTGAAAATTTAATTTATAATCAAACGACACTCGGAAAAGCCTAAAAAAAAAAAACAATACTAGAAAAACCCAGAAAAAAGCCCAAAAATCTTTGATATATTTTTCATACACGCATCACATGAAAAGCTCCAGATCCAGGTCACTACTATCCTCCCCACTGGAATGAATGGAACATATGGCATAAATCTTGTCCGATGTGAAGTTTTTCAGCATTTCTGGAGATGCAGTGGTCTTTGCAATATTTGCTTGAAAGCAACAGTTCTGCCCTGATTCTCACAATTGCATCAAGAAGATTCAGCTGCATTCTGTTTCTTGCCTTCGTTTTAACGGAGGATACAAGAGAGAATATCCTCTCAACCACAGCATTCCTGGCAGGGGTTATTAGGTAAGTAAGGGCAAAAGTGGCGAGCTCTATAAATGCCTGATGCTGAAGTACACCAATCCAAAACTGTTCAGTGTCAAAAGGGGGCCATTTTTCTTAAATAGAGCTTCTTCTTGCCAATCAACAAAAGGCATTTGTCTGTATTGTTCTTCAATTGTGTTGACCTTGTTACCTGCATGGTGTATAAAGGGTAACCCGGGAAACCTAGGCATCGAAATTTGATTCATAATTATCACAGGGCTCAATTTTGATAAACTTTCAAATGTATCTCTTGCCAACGTAAGTTTACATGTAACCTGACAGAGAGCTTCTTCTAGGATAGACATACATCTTTCTTTGACATTTTTTTATTTCCAGATGAGCTTCAGCACAGTTGTTCTGCTGTCGGAACTTATTACATGCTGTTAAGAATTTGATACCAAAATCATTTTTTTTCTGTCCTTTGGCATCATACAGTCTGTTCTGAAGACTCTTCTGGTGTAAGAATAGTTTTTGGTACAATTCATGAGGATCAGCTTTGGTTTGCTGAAAAAGGCTGTTCAGTCTTTCAAATTCCTGCACAACAGGTGTTGCAAACACAAAGAACAATTAGTTTTTGTAGTCTGACACCATTTCCTTTAGGAGTCTTGCTTTGAATTTTGTATCTAACTTTGATTGGGCTAGTTCAGCAGAAGCAAAATAAACCTTTAGGTTTTTCCAGTTCATCAAAATATCTTTCCACCCACAAGCCACCGCGTAAATTAGAGCACATGGTATTGGGGGTAGGGTGTTGCCGTGGATAGAAAATTGGTTGACAGACAGGAAGCAAAGAGTAGGAGTGAGCGGGTCCTTTTCAGAATGGCAGGCAGTGGCGAGAGGAGTGCCGCAAGGCTCGGTGTTGGGGCCGCAACTGTTTACCATATATATTAATGAATTGGAAGAGGGAATTAGGGGCAACACTAGCAAGTTTGCGAATGACACAAAGCTGGGTGGCAGTGTGAACTGTGAAGAGGATGTTAGGAGGTTGCAGGGTGACCTGGACAGGTTGAGTGAGTGGGCAGATGTGTGGCAGATGCAGTATAATATAGATAAATGTGAGGTTATCCACTTTGGCAGCAAAAACACAAGGGCAGATTATTATCTCAATGGGGTTAGGTTAGGTAAGGGGGAGGTGCAGCGAGACCTGGGCGTCCTTGTACACCGGTCACTGAAAGTTGGCTTACAGGTACAGCAGGCAGTGAAGAAAGCTAATGGAATGTTGGCCTTAATAACAAGAGGATTTCAGTATAGGAGTAAAGAGGTTCTTCTGCAGTTGTATAAGGCTCTGGTGAGACCACATCTGGAGTATTGTGTACCGTTTTCGTCTCCTAATTTGAGGAAGGACATCCTTGTGATTGAGGCAGTGCAGCATAGGTTCACGAGATTGATCCCTGGGATAGCGGGACTGACATATGAGGAAAGATTGAAAAGACTAGGCTTGTATTCACTGGAGTTTAGAAGGAGGAGGGGGAATCTTTTAGAAACATATACAATTATAAAAGGACTGGACAAGCTAGATGCAGGAAAAATGTTCCCAATGTTGGGTGAGTCCAGAACCAGGGGCCACAGTCTTAGGATAAAGGGGAGGTCATTTAAGACTGAGGTGAGAAAAAACTTTTTCACCCAGAGAGTTGTGAATTTATGGAATTCCCTGCCACAGAGGGCAGTAGAGGCCAAGTCACTGGATGGATTTAAGAGAGAGTTAGATAGAGCTCTAGGGGCTAGTGGAGTCAAGGGATATGGGGAGAAGGCAGGCACGGGTTATTGATAGGGGACGATCAGCCAGGATCACAATGAATGGCGGCGCTGGTTTGAAGGGCCGAATGGCTTCCTCCTGCACCTATTTTCTATGTTTCTACGTAAATGAAGGTTTTTCAAAAGGGAGGGGGGGCAGTTCGAGTTGGTTCAAATTCTGTAGCTGGGTTCATCACTCTAAACAATTCTTTATATGTTTCTCGTCTTAATTCACTACGGCAAAACCAATTGGGTACTTCTGACAGTAAATATCCAATATTTGATGGTAGCTTGGATGCTGCATATTGAATGCACAGTGCACAGCACGTGGCCTGACTGCTGGGTGGGTCCTAGTGCTCCCACCCTCTTAGTTGGTGGCAGAAATATTGCCAAATGTAGCTGACCATAAAAGATTTCTATTAAAGGAAAATGTTTTAGAAAAAGGATGGTATGTCATTTTCATGCAGATAATTTTAGCATGTAAAAAAGCCAGGAAAAAGCCCAAAAGCCAAATTAATTTTCTGATGCCAACCAAATTTTAAAAAGCCAGATTTCTGGAATTTGGCACTAAAAAAGCCAATCTGGCAATCCTGGTGGAGTCTTAGGTTACTGAACTTAATATTGTAGATTATAGTCACTAGAGGCTTGACCTTAAGCAAATGTGATTATTTTTGTTTGTCGAAGCAAAGCTCGAAACGCTACCTTGCAGCTTGATTTAAAATCATCTGATTGGAACACAGGACATCAGAGGTCACTTTCGGCAGCTTAAACACTTTCCATAACCCAGAGACTGCTGAAATTCAGTGATCGTTCTTGCATTTGACATCACAAATACACATGCAGGGGTCCTAGCAGTTGCATTCATTTACAAAAAGTGGTGAACAATGTCCGGTCCATCACGGGTACTGACTTCCCTACCATTGAAGGGATCCATAAGAGGAACTGTCTCAAAGAGGAACTGTCTCAAAGAGGCAGCAAGCATCATCAAGAACACACACCAGCCTGGCCACGCTCTCATTGTACTCTTACCATCGTGAAGAAGGTGTAGGAGTGTGAAAACTGTTAGCGTCCTGATTCAGTTTCATCTCTATTATTGGAAGAACCAATACTGCGATGATTGATTATGCAGGGTGTAATACGTTCCTCATTCCTGGAGGTGTATACATGCTTGTCAAATATGACTTTATTCCCAAAGAATCTTCAGAGACACAACATCCTCTCTATAAAATTGTTCCTATGTCACGCCAGGTTTTCAAAGGTAATCATAACAAGAACATGTGACCCAGGGACAGAAAAAACTGCAGATGTTGGGAAACTTGAGCAAAACCCAAAGTGCTGGAGGAACGCAGCGTGTCAGGCAACATTTATGGAGCAAAGTGCATACAATGATTTTGGTGGGGGGGGGGGGGGGGACCCTTCTTCAGACTGAGAGTAGAGGGTTAGAGGTGAAAAAGAAAAGTGTGGGTGGGTCAAAGCTTGGATCCTCTGCCCATCACACTCAGTATCATCACCCCCTATTTGTGGGACACTTTCCTTATTCGTGTTCCTGTAAACCTTTGCTTAAATGGAGAATACAAAGAATAAAGGATATCAGTAAACTTTGTAATTTGTTTCAGTTGAATGCTTGACCGCTGTTTGCAGATGGTGGATACCTCTGTATGGTAAATGGCATAATACAGTTGCAGGTTATGGTGGAGATGAATGTAAGAGATAAAGTATCAGCAGGAGAGAGGTCCATTGCTTGGCTTTACATATTTACTTCCAGGCATATCTGGTCAAATGCTAAAACTTTCTGCAATGGGAATTAATGTTGGCAGCTGGACACCATCCCACTTGCCTCCTTGTCAAAATTATTTTGTTGTCAGAGACACAAATTGCAATTACATTATTTCAGGTCAGAACCGGAACAAATGAAATGAAGTTTTTAAAAATGGGTATTTTTCAAAATTACAGTTTTACTTATTTTTAAAAGTTCAAAATAGTTTCTGTAAAGATTTGCATTTTGTTGAGAGCATAAACAGGAACTCCTTCTCGATCGCTTGTGCTAAATGCTGAACATGGTAAAAGTTGTGTTTTCTGCTCTGCTTCTGAATTCTGAAGCATGCCATAATGGAAGGACACGACCATACTCTGCATAGAGTGCTAGCAACCAAGGAAAATGTCTGCTTGTCTGACAATGTGTCCAGCCCGCAGGATAATTTGTGAATTAATGTTTCTCATTTCTTCCAGATGTACATTGAGTGTCACTTTGGAACAGGCAATAATCCTTGCAAGATGTCATGGGTTACCTCCACGTTATCTGATGCAGGCTACTGATATGATGAGGAAACAGGTACACAAACTAAAATCTACATATTTAAAAAAATGCACATAATGTTAACTGAATCCTTAGATCATGGGTCAAAGCTCCTTGGTTTGTGATAGTAGATCTGAAGATTCCAATTTGCTTCCCATTGACTCAGTTGCAGTTTAAGCTGAAGAACTAATCAAATGCGGTACTCGCGACATTTGATTCAGTTCTTTGGGCCAAAGGAACCATTTATCATAATGCACGGCCAGCATCAAATGCAAGATTTAATCTTGCAGCTTTCATTAAATTGTACATATCCAGGGCTTGAATTTTTTAAAGCTTTTTTTGGTACTACTTGGAGGAGTGAATCTTTTGGTTATTATTATTCGGCCATGGTTCGTTAACTGAATATATGTGACCATCACAGGGCCTCAATGGCCTGGCACAAACATATCAGGTATATGTTAAATAAATTGGTTGATCCTGCAGATATCCTCAATGTTAGAATCAAAAGAGATGGGGCTTTAAAAACCTAATGTTATAATCATCTAGATTGCTGTACTAATAGAAATCTGTTTTAAGGAAATAGCGTTGTTCCATCATTATCCTTTTGCTGTGCCTCAGTTCATACTGAGTAGACAATAGACAATAGATAATAGGTGCAGGAGTAGGCCATTTGGCCCTTCAAGCCAGCACCGCCATTCAATGTGATCATGGCTGATCATCCCCAATCAGTACCCCGTTCCTGCCTTCTCCCCATATCGCCTGACTCCGGTATTTTTAAGAGCCCTATCTAGCTCTCTCTTGAAAGCATACAGAGAACCTGCCTCCACCTCCCTCTGAGGCAGAGAATTCCACAGACTCACCACTCTCTGTGAGAAAAAGTGTTTCCTCGCCTCCGTTCTAAATGGCTTACTCCTTATTCTTAAATAAATGTATAAATGTATAATGAGTATAAATGTGAATGCAGCCCAGACCATCACAGAAAACAACCTCCCTTCCATTAACTTCATTTATACCTCATGCTGCCTTGGCAAGGCCAGCAGCATAATCAAGGATGAGTCACATCCCGGCCACTCCCTCTTCTCCGCTCTCCCATTGGGCAAAAGGTAAAGAAGTGTAAAAACGCACACCTCCATATTCAGGGACAGTTTCTTCCCAGCTGTGATCAGTCAACTGAACCAACCTACCACAACTAGAGAGTAATCCTGTACTACTATCTACCTCATTGGAGACCCTTGGATTCTCTTTGATTGGACTTTACTGGCTTTATCTTGCACTAAACGTGTTTCACGTTATTCCCTTTATCATGTATCTTTACTCTGTGGATGGCTCGATTATAATGATGTAATTATTGTCTTTCCACTTACTGGTTAGCATGAAACAAAAGCTTTTCACTGTACCTCAGTACAAGTGATAATAAACTAAACTAAACTGGTCATTCGTGCAACAGAAGTAGAAGATTTAATAACCACAACACCGACAGGGGCAGCTGGAAGTCCTTGAGTAACAGCATTTGGTCTGGTACCTTTTGTAATGCCTTTTTTTAATATCCAGATATTTTATACCCATTGATTTTTCTCCCTTAATTACCTTGCCAGGTACATTCTCCAAAACTCCATTAGATTTGTCTAATATATATATTTGCCTTTATAAAATCATATCAACTGCATAATTATATTATGATTTTCTAATATCCTGTTACTGGGTCCTTAACTGATGAAATTCCACCATTTTGCAACATTATATCTCATGCTGCCTGCTTTATAGCTCCCTCTGTTTTCTCTTTCACCGTTTTTAAAAGGCGTAGTTACATTTGTTAATATCCTGTCCGCTTGTGTAGTTCCAGAATTGAGAGTGTATTAAAAGGTAAGCAAAAGACATCAGCGGTCTCTGTGATCATCTCCTTTAGAAATCTGGATGCAGACTGTCAAGCTCAGGGGGTTTGTCCAGTTATGGTCTAATTAATTTCCCTAACACTTTTTTTTGCGTGATATTAATGACTCTATATTTCTTGTCATTAGAGCTTTCAGTTATGTCTCTAGAATCTGTCTGTTGCAGTGCAGACCAATACAAAATATTGTTTGGCTTCTCAATCATTCTCTATTCCCCATTATGATTTTTCTGTCCTTGACAGAAATGTATTTCTGTTGTTATTCTGCATATGTCAGGGGTAGATTATGACAGGATATAGGTGTATGATTGCAACAGGATCTCAATCACCTGGGAAAGTGGACCAAGGGAATGGTGAATGGAATTTAATTCATCATATATGAAATAGTTGTCATAGCAGATGTCTAACAGATTAAGTGGGTCATAGTTACTTTCATTTTGGTGTAGATATGAACCAAAACTATGAGCTGAACACAATGTGGCAATGTCGATTGTATTGCTTAGAATTGCCCTTGGTGACCAGTCAGATTTTTTAGCAATCATCAATGAATTGACATATTCATGAACGGTGTCTAATGAAACTCATGTTACAAAGCAGCTGTGAATAAGATATTGGTGAGACACAGAATTAAAAAAGTGTATAGTTGGTGATGCTAGTCAGACTACTTTATAGTATCTCCAATTTGAACAATATGATTTCAAATCTCTTTCATTTTTCAAGACAAGTGGCAGTTTGAACCATATTATTGACAGTTTTGACATTTTGTGAATTGTAATTATCAGTTTAATATTGCCTAAGGCAACACTTGTTGTAAAATTGTTTCGTAGATTTCTTTGTGCTCTAATCTGCCTGATTGGGCACTCACAATGGGGCCAAGGAGTCCAAGAATTGTCAATCTGGTATATTTTTTCCAAAACAGATATGAAAACAATGATGTTGTACAGGCAGAAAAATAAGTTTATTAGCATTTCAATTTAGTCACCATATTCTGTTGAAGAAGAGCTGTTTGGAGCTATTACTTCAGATGTTAATCATGTTGTTAAATTTATTGATTACATTTCCCCAACACTCTGAAAAATGCATTTAGGCACAGTACATTGCAGCTAATTAAAAATCCTACTTCATTACTTAAGACATTAATACCAGAATATAGCATGTTATTAAGTACAGGCTGCAATACTTTAACTTATTTTGGAGTACAAAATAGAATCAATTTGTGAAATAAGTATAGTTCAAAAAATGTTATTAATTAAATTACTTTTCAATGACAAGAAAATGAAAGAAATGGGAAGTGTTCATGAAAAAGTAATGGAAGTCATGAGTATTTAATTATTGCCCTCGTGACCATACATAGAATATATCTCCTTAAATAGTACATTTAATTTGTAAGGGTGATATTTCAGGTTATTTCAGTGTGACAGGTATATTTATACTAAGGCTATTGAATTCTATTGAACTACGTGTTAATATAAATCAGCAACTTTCCAATCTGCTTGTGAAGAACAGAACTGAATCAGATCCCATTTGCAGAACCAAAAGGAAAAATATTTTAAAAATCAGTTTTAATGTCCAATTCAATTTTGGAAATTCAAATATTTCAAAATTTTATTTTGAAACTTTGCAAACTTATCACAACTAACCGTCATTCACTTCTATTACCATTGCACTTTCCAGTCAGAACTGTTTCCTTTGTGCAAAGTTGCATCGGTGTAAACATTCTGTGACCAAATTGATACCAAAAGTTAACTTGTTCATCGTTGTTTCCGAGGCACAAGGCCAAATGGAGAATTTAAGTTTGCCCTCTGGCGCACAATGCTGCTTTGATGTAGATGCCAATTTTCAGATGAGATGTAGGCCAATTTTCAGATGAGATGTAGGCCAAAGTTCTGCTGGCTATGTCCCAATCATCTTGTGGAAAATTAAAGATCTTTTAACAATGCTTAATGACAAACAATAACAGGTCTCCTATGTCCTCTCCTTCACTCAATTGCCACAGCAACAAATTAAATGATCAATCATGTTATTTTAATTTAGCTCTGACTCCCATAGCTATCTAGACTTCACTTCTTCCCACCCTGCTTCCTGTAAGGACTCTATCCCCTACTCCCAATTCCTTCGTCTACGCCGCATCTGCACCCTGGATGAGGTTTTCCATACCAGGACATCAGATATGTCCTCATTCTTTAGGAAACGGGGGGGGGGGGGGGGGTTCCCCTCTTCCATTATATATGAGGCTCTCACGAGGGTCTCCTTGATATCCCTCAGCTCCACTCTTGCTCCCCCTCCCCCCATTCACAACAAGGACAGAGTCCCCCTTGTCCTCTCCTTCCACACCATCAGCCATCGCATACAGCATATAGCATCCTACAACATTTTCGCCACCTCCAAAGGGATCCCACTACTGGCAACATCTTCCCATCTCCACCCCTTTCCGCAGAGACCGTTCCCTCCGCAACTCCCTGGTCAACTCATCCCTTCCCACCCAAACCACCCCCTCCCCAGGTACTTTCCCCAGCAACTGCAGGAGATGCAACACCTGTCCCTTTACCTCCCCCCTCGACTCAATCCAAGGACCCCAACAGTCTTTCCAGGTGAGGCAGAGGTTCAGTTGTACATCCTCCAACTTCATTTACTGTATCTGCTGTTTCAGGTGTCAACTCCTGTACATTGGTGAGACCAAGCGCAGGCTCGGCGATCATTTAGCTGAACACCTCCGCTCAGTCTGCCTCAACCTACCTGATCTCCCGGTTGCTCAGCACTTTAACTCCCCCTCCCATTCCCAATCTGACCTTTCTGTCCTGTGCCTCCTCCATTGTCAGAGGCCCAGCGCAAATTGGAGGAACAGCACCTCATCTTTTGCGGGTAGCTTGCACCCCAGCGGTATGAACATTAACTTCTCTAACATCAAATAGCACTTGCTTTCCCTCTCTCTCCAGCCTATTCCCCCTCCCCAGTTCTCCCACCAGTCTTACTGTCTCCGACTACATTCTATCTCTGTCCCGCCCGCTCCCCTGCCATCTGAAGAAGGGTCTCGACCCAAAACGTCACCCATTCCTTTTCGCCAGAGATGCCGCCTGTCCCCCGAGTTAGTTCAGTATTTTGTGTCTACCCTCGATTTAAACCAACATCTGCAGTTCTTTCCTACACATTTTATTTATTGTTCTTGTGGTGCATAAAGTGGCTGTCATGTTTTCACTGTATTTCAAATTAAATGGTTGTATATTAAATTACTTGAATTGTTTGTGTAATTTATGGTAAAATGGTATACAAATTAAGTTTTCTAACTTTTAGTGCACTATTTGTTGATGTATCGTCCAAGAAATTAAATTACCAATTCCCAGAAGGAATCAATTAATCTGCCACCATCCATGAAACTCTGCACTCCAGCTTTTATTCATTATGAATGAGTAAAGATAATTTGATTGTGTATTTTTATCACTGTGGTCTCTTCCAAGACGTGCATTTAACAATCTATGCATAAATAAGAAGTGCTTGTTTTATTTCAGGGAGCAAGAGTGCAGAACTCTGCTAAGAATCTCGGAGTGAGGGACCGAACTCCACAATCTGCTCCAAGGTAACTGCTCTGTACAATTTAAACAATTAAATGCTCCCAACAACCTAATACTCCACCGTGGTGGCATAGTGGTAGAGATGCTGCCTTGCAGCGCCAGAGGCCCGGTTCGATCCCGACTACGGGTGTTGTCAGTACAGAGTTTGTACATTCTCCCCGTGATCTGCGTGGGTTTTCTCCAAGATCTTCGGTTTCCTCTCACACACCAAAGACGTACAAGTATGTAGGTTAATTGGCTTGGTAAATGTAAAAATTGTCCTTAGAGTGTGTATGATAGTGTTAATGTGTGGGGATCGCTGGTCGGCACGGACCCGGTGGGCTGAAGGGCCTGTTTCTGCGCTGTATCCCTAAACTAAACTAAACAAGCAACTGAACGGTAATAATACATTTAATGCAAACAATCGTACATTTATTTATGGAGAAATAGTGGTTATTGTACCACAGCTGATGCACCAATAAACCAAAGGTAGGTTGTGTAAGATTATTTTTCCCAGCATTTAAAATCATTTCTAGTATTAAAATATTTTTTCTGTTGCATTTCAAGTTCTAATAACATGATGTAAAAATGTTTCCTTGTGTCACAGCTAATTTATTTGTAACCGGCATAAATCTGTGCTAACTGGTTACTCTTTTATAAACACAAAATGCAGGAGTAACTCAGTGAGACAGGCAGCAGCATCTCTGGAGGGCAGGAATGGGTGACGGTTCGGATCGCGACCTTCTTCAGACGTCTGAAGAAGGCTTGTCATCCATTCCTTTCCTCCAGAGAAGCTGCCTGTCCCACTGAGTTACTCCAGCATTTTGTATTTATCTTCGGTTTAAATCAGCACCTGCAGTTCCTTCCTATTCAACTCTTTTATCATTGGATGCAGTTTATTTTTTTTCAATTCTTCTTATGAGGCAGTCCCTTGGGATGGAGAATGACTTGCTTCCACTCTGGTTTTGTGAGCTATAAACTGTGTGATGAGGCCAGAACAGGAACATCATGCCAAGACAACTGGGTTTACTGGGTTTGTGTCTGCCCGAACTCATGGACTCAAGGTTCTTATCAACATTCCTCATACTCGTACTCTTTGGGGAGCCAAATGTTGAACCTTTGAAGTGCTCTCTCATCATCTTTCCGTTCTTCCTCCTTTTCTATTTCCTTTCTGACCACAATAACTTGAGCAATCCTATTACATTATTAAGTTGAGAATAATGAACCCATCCTGGTAGGGTAAAGTTAGACAAAATTCAAGCACAGCTCAACAAATCTTTTCAAAACTTTACTGAAAATAAGTAATATTAATCCTAAATAGAGTACAACACCACCAATAATGTGACATATTACAAGAAACTACAAAATAATTACATCACATTGGATGTACAGCAAACTATAATAAATGCTTGCCATGCACCATTGTGTTTAAGTCATCTTGTACACATATAATTCCTTGCAACAGTAAATTCCAGTGTATAATTATCCCCAACTCTGATTCTCGATATCAATTTATCCCACAAATTAAACAAAGATAACTTGACCCCCATCTGAAAAGCGTGATAGGATCAATCTGCACATTCTTATTGCTAAGAATTGTCCTTGAAACCACCCTTTCATAATACAAAATAATCACACCCATAATAATTGATTGATACACATTGTGAGTGTCTCTTCATTATGTCATTATGGAGGCATGTTGCTTTTAACAATGAAGCTTCATACATTCTTCCCCATAACTGAAAATGTTATGATATGTTGTGCCTTAAAATGATCCTTACTTGGGAGTTTCATGAATGTTTCCTCATCAGTTAATGTGTAGTCTAGTTTAACCCCTGAAGCATCTATCTACCTAATGCATACCAAAATAATCTATCCGCATTGACTAAAATGGTAGATAACAACCGCAAATGATCAGTCCAGAATATTCAAGCTCTCAATCACTATTTACTCCTGCATAGTTGAAATCCTCTGAGAAAAGGCAGAATTCTTTGAACAAGATGCTACTCAGCAGAAAATGTATTGATGTTGCAGGAAGCCATTCAATTGATTCAGTCATTTATCTGTTATAATCAGTGAAGGTAAAGCCCAAGGAAAACTATTGTGCAAATAGATCCAGACAAGAGAAAATGGGGACAATTTAAAATCAAAATGTTAATAGACCTAATAAATTAACAAGAAAAATCTAAATATATTGTGTTCTTAATCCATGAAGCATTAGTAACACAGAGGAGAAAATGGCAGTACAAATAGATATAAACAGAGACAATAGGATTGTCATTATAGGGGCAACACTGTAGTGTAGCCAAAGCTGAGAAATAAATAGTCAAATGGATTTGATATTTAAAAATGAGAAGTAAAATGGAACAGGAGAATGGGTGGCATTGTCCTTAAAAGATGAAGTTAGTGCAATAATGCGTAAAGATATTTGTAAAATCAAGATTGAGAACCAGTGGGCAGTTTGGATAGCTATGCCTGCCTCTTTGTAGGGTACATCGAACATCGCCGTCTCCATCACAGGATACCGACTATCGATTGACATCTACACAAACCTATTGACTCCCACAGCTCGATAGCTCTTCAGAGCTAATTTGGAGGTTGTTGTGTTTAATAGCCTAATGGTTGTAGGGAAGAATCTGTTCCTGAACCTACACGTTACAGTTTTCAGGCTCCTATATCTTCCTCCCGATGGCAGGAGTGAAATAAGTTTGTGGCCAGGGTGGTGTGGGTCTCTGATGCTGCTGGCTGCCTTTGGGTGTTTGCCAACGCTTGGTAAAATAATCTGTCAAGTGACTTCAGCATCATCTCCCCTTTGCACAGAAACACACTCTCACCCACTCATGCATGCACTAATTGTTGGCCATCTTGAATTGCTTTATCGTTGTTATATGATAGAAAAAAAAGAAGCAGAAAATGTGTGAAGAGATTTGCAAAGAAATTAAAACTATTATTTTGGAATAATGGTTTTATTTCTTTTAAAAAGTAAAAAATATATAAATGCTAGAATTCTGAAGTAAAAATATAATTTGAAGAAAATACTCACAAGTCATGGAAAGATAAAAAATAAATTGTTTCAGATTGAAGACCTTAGATATTGACACTCTGTGGATGCCACCTGATCTACCAAGTATTTCTAGTTTTTTTTTTTTTACACTTTGTCACTACAATGACCTATTTCTGTTCACAAAGATTTCCTGTGGATTTGGCACCAATAATATTTCAATAAAATATTAATGCAAGCCATGTCTAAACCCTTTGAGATAGAAGGCTTATCAACAAAAACAACAGCAAGATCTTGATCATCTGGGGAAATAGGCTGAGGAATGGCTAATGGTGTTCAATGCTCGCAAGTGTGAGGTGTTGCACTTTGGGGCAAGACCTTCACAGTCAATGGTAGGGACCTGGGGAGGCTTGTGGAGCAGAAGGATCTAGGACTGCAGCTACATATTTCCTTGAAAGTGGCATCACAAGTAGGTCAAGAAGGCTTTTGCTTCATTGGCCTTCATCAGTCAAGATATTGAGTGTAGCGGTTGGGATGTTATTTTACCGTTATACAAGATATTGGTGAAGTTACATTTGTGGTATTGTGTTGCTATAGGAAGGATGTTGTTAAGCTGGAAAGAGTATAGAGAAGGTTTACGAAAATGCTGCCAGGACTCAAGGTCTGAACTATAGGGCGAGGTTTGACAGTCTGGGACTTTATTTCTTCGATTGCAGGAGGCTGAGGGATGGTCTTATAGACATGTATAAATGCATGAAGGGAATACGTGCAGTGGAGGCACAGAATCATTAACCCAGAATAGGGGAATCTAGATCCACAGGACGTAGGTTTAAGGTGAGAGAGGAAAGATTTAATAGGAGCCTGAGGGGCAAACTTTTCACACAGAGAGTGATGGGTGTATGGAATGAGAATGGTGGTTGAGGCAGGTGCTATGATAACATTTAAACAACAGTTTGACAGGTGCATGGATAGGAAATGTTAAGAGGGATATAGGGCAAATGTGGACAGTTGGGACTACTGTAAATGGGGCATCTTAGTTGGCATGGACAAATTGGGTTGAAAGGCCTGTTTCTTTGCTGCATGACTCTGTGCAATACCAGTATGGCACATTGCCACATCAATAACAATGCTTGCAGGTGCTCCTTGCATCTTTACTGGATGCAGTGATGTCAAAATAATTCATTGGTATCCTGCTGTATCTCTGAAAATGGATCATTGATGCCAGGCCAGGAAGAATGGGTATGATTTTTTTATATACTCTATGTCAATGGAGATCTCATCAGAGTGTTCCTAAGTGAGTTGAGATTGTTTAATATTCCACTCGCATTATGGAATGGGTAAATAATTTAAATAAAACTCGGATCTAATGCATCCCTGAATATGATGAGCCTTGCGTGTCTGGTTGAGAACTTCTATCAGATAGTGCAGCTTTCCAATACACCATGCTGCTGAATTATTTTAAAGGCATACTCACTAAGTGAGGCAAGACCTTTGAGTACTCACAAATTTTGATCTGGGCAATTGGTGGAATGACGAGATTAAGGAGAGAAGGTCTTTGTATCAGAATGTATGTATAAAGGCGTAAAGCCCCTTTTGCTATTTACAATGCTTTGGGCTTCATGTACATTGGAGCCTTGTCCCTTGCACGAAACAGGTGTAGGCTCATCGTATAGCATGTCTTTAAAGGGTATTGTAGCATTTACTTTGGTTTCTTAGCCTTTGAGTTTACTTTCTGAATCTTGATATCTGATACTCTCGCGCCATCAGCCTATCAGCCCTGTGCAACATTGAGCCTTATTCAATGTAGATCTGAAATAATTTTACAGTATGATACACTAAACACAAAAGATTACCTCCCCATTAAAGTGCATCTGCTTATATTAATCAAGGAAAAATTATGAGAATAGTTTCTATTTCCAGCTGCTCATAGTATAAAAAGTCCCAAAACAAGATGGGTGTCAATTGTTATGGGGAGGAGGCAGGAGAATGGGGTTAGGAAGGAGAGATAGATCAGCCATGATTAAATGGCAGAGTAGACCTGATGGGCCGAATGGCCAAATTCTGCTCTTATAACTTATGATCACAATTGTGTAAAATTTACCAATTTAGTGAACTTCTTCCAATGTTATTTTAAAATAATTTTTGTAATTAAACAGAAAATTATTGTATTTGAATTATGCAGATATTGAATCAGTTCTGAAATCAGATTCAGATTCAGATTCAATTTTAATTGTCATTGTCAGTGTACAGTACAGAGACAACAAAATGCATTTAGCATCTCCCTGGAAGAGCGACATAGCAAATGATTTGAATAAATAATAATAAGTGTCCGGGGGGGGGGTGATTGGCAGTCACCGTGGTACGTTGTTGAGTAGAGTGACAGCCGCCGGGAAGAAGTTGTTCCTGGACCTGCTGGTTCGGCAACGGAGAGACCTGTAGCGCCTCCCGGATGGTAGGAGGGTAAACAGTCCATGGTTGGGGTGAGAGCAGTCCTTGGCGATGCTGAGCGCCCTCCGCAGACAACGCTTGCTTTGGACAGACTCAATGGAGGGGAGCGAGGAACCGGTGATGCGTTGGGCAATTTTCACCACCCTCTGCAATGCCTTCCGGTCGGAGACAGAGCAGTTGCCATACCATACTGTGATGCAGTTGGTAAGGATGCTCTCGATGGTGCAGCGGTAGAAGTTCACCAGGATCTGAGGAGACAGATGGACCTTCTTCAGTCTCCTCAGGAAGAAGAGACGCTGGTGAGCCTTCTTGATCAGAGTTGAGGTATTGTGGGTCCAAGAGAGGTCATCGGAGGTGTTGACTCCCAGGAACCTGAAGCTAGAAACACGTTCCACCTCCGTCCCGTTAGTGTGGATGGGAGTGTGCGTGCCGCCCCTGGACTTCTTGAAGTCTACAATGAGCTCCTTGGTCTTCTTGGAGTTAAGGGCCAGGTTGTTGTCAGCGCACCATGCTGCTAAGTGATGGACCTCCTCCCTGTAGGCCGACTCATCGTTGTTGCTGATGAGGCCAATCACCGTTGTATCCTCTGCATACTTGATGATGGTGTTAGTACCATGTACAGGTGTGCAGTCATAGGTGAAGAGGGAGTAGAGGAGGGGGCTCAGCACACAGCCCTGTGGAACGCCGGTGTTCAGGGTGAGGGTTGAAGAGGTGTGCTTGTCTAACCTAACAGACTGGGGTCTGTTGGTTAGAAAGTCCAGTATCCAGTTGCAGAGGGAGGGGTCGATGCCCAGGTTACCGAGTTTGGTGATCAGTTTTGATGGTATAATGGTGTTGAATGCTGAGCTGTAATCGATGAACAGCATTCTTACGTAAGTGTCTCTGTTGTCGAGGTGGGAGAGGGCGGAGTGAAGTGCCGTTGAGATGGCATCCTCCGTACTCCTGTTCTTGTGGTAGGCAAACTGATAGGGATCCAGTGTGGGGGGTAGGCAGCTTTTGAGGTGTGCCAGGACCAGCCTCTCGAAGCACTTGGTGATGATGGGGGTAAGTGCAACTGGGCGGAAGTCGTTGAGGCTTGCCGCAGTGGAGTGTTTTGGCACTGGCACGATGGAGGTGGTTTTAAGGCACGTGGGGCCAACTGCTTGGGCAAGTGACAGGTTGAAGATGTCAGTCCAGACGTCTGTCAGCTGCGCAGCACAGGCCCTGAGCACGCGCCCGGGGATGCCGTCAGGGCTAGCAGCTTTACGTGCATTAGTCCTACTCAGTGCCACATATACGTTGTAGGGGGTGAGTGTGAGGGGTTGGTGATCGGCAGGTAGCACAGCCTTGATGGCTGTCTCTAGATTGTCCCTGTCGAAGCGGCCATAGAAATGATTAAGCTCCTCAAGGAAGGAGGCATCGCTGGATGTGGGGGTGGTGTTGGAGGGTCTGTAGTCCGTGATGGCCTGGATGCCTTGCCACATGCGTCGGGGGTCGGAGTTGTTGTTGAAGTGCTCCTCAATCCTGAGCTTATGGCAGTGCTTGGCCTTCTTGATGCCCCTCTTCAGGTTAGCCCTGGCTGAACTGTAGGCTCGAGCATCGCCTGACCTGAAAGCGGTGTCCCGTGCTTTCAGCAGTAGCCTGACCTCGCTGTTCATCCATGGCTTCTGATTCGGGAATATGGTCACCTGTTTGAGGGAGGTGACACTATTGATGGTGGAGTTTATAAAGTCCAGAACAGAGGATGTGTAGGAATAAATGTCCGTGTGGGAGTCAAGGGTGGCCTGGGCTGCAAACGCCTTCCAGTCAGTGTTTCCAAAACACTGCTGAAGTGTGAAGTCCGCTTCCTCTGACCAGACTTTAACTGTCCTCACAGTTGGTTTAACCCGTCTGATGAGTGGGGAGTACTTAGGGAGCAGGAACAATGAGACGTGATGAGACTGACCAAGGTGGGGGAGGGGGGTGGCTTTGTAAGCTTCAGCCATGTTGGTGTAGACTTTGTCCAGTGTCTTGTCTACTCTAGTGGGGAAGGAGACATGTTGGTGGAATTTGGGGAGTACAGTCTTCAGGTTAGAGTGATTGAAGTCACCCGCAACAATGAAGGCTGCCTCGGGGTTGTGCGTCTGTTGATTGCTAATGGCAGTATGCAGCTCTTTCATTGCAAGCTTAAAAGACTATTATATAATTTAAAAAAGTGTATTGCAAATTAATAGTAAAACTGTTTTGATTGTAAAACATTTTGTTTTTTAAGGTAGAGATTCTCACTAAAAATCTTATGCAGGGGATGGAGGGATATAGATCATGTGCAGGCAGAGGAGATTGGTTTAATTTGGCATCATGTCCGCATGAACATTGTGGGCCAAAGGGACTGTTCCTGTGCTGTACTGTTCTATATTCTATATACAGTAAGAAATCTTGTTGGAACTCTCAGCATTAATAAAAAAAGTTCTTAATCAAGGATTGGAATTCTGCTGCATGTCACCATATTATTTTCCTCATGGCTCAGTCATGCTTGGATATTAATTTTGAGGCTAGATTGAAAGCCATTGATTTTGCCATTTTATGGTACCTCACTTTATGGACAGGCAGGATTTAGTAGTGGTTCCCCATTACCAATTTTTAAAAGAATTGTCAATATTGTTTGCAATTTAATTTACTCTATCTTTAGTCTGTATATCTGACTGACAGTGATCTTTGTTATTTTGACCAATGCACATAAAATATCAGAAGACCGATACAAAGGCATGGACAAACAAACACATCCTGATTCAGATTGAATAAAGTATTCTTTCTTGTCCTTTTCGCATGCCCTGCCTCCTTCACAATAATTTGATTTCCCTTCTTAACCAATAACCTGTTTGAAAAAGATTGTATTAAAACTCATTTTCACCTTGAACTAAATTTCATTCATTCTTAATGGCCACACCTGTTTCGCCAATCCTCACTGAAAGATAACGCAATGATGCTGCCCAATTGCTATCTCCATGCAAGATATACTGCTGATATACTTATGCTACACCTTGGATGGATGCTATGAACTTTGGCATCTTCGTCTTCTTCTTCTTGCGTATGGCGTGCACAGCCTAAATTTGTAGGACAACTCGAACTTTGGCATGAAATAGTAGTATCAACTCACTCAGATAAGGAGTAGCCAACATGTGAGTTATAGCTTTTAACATCATGAGTTAATAGATGTACTGTGCTGAGAAGATCGCAACAGAAGAATGAATCCTCTTTAGGTAACTGTGGAATATCAGTGCTTATCCAGAAGAGAGGGAGCATTTTAGAAACCAGCAAAAAAGAGGGAAAATAGGAGAGTAATATTAAAAACAACGCTGAGGCTTCTGTAAGTACAGGTGCACAACCTTTTATCCGAAATTCCAAATAACTAAAAGCTCCGAATAGCGGACATTTTTTCGGTCCTTGAAGAAAGGTCCTTGAAGACGTTCACTGAGGGCGGCCCGCAGAGGTGACAGCGGAACCTCTGGTCAGGTCCTCGAAGAAAGGGGAACTAAATCCCCATTCATAAAAGAGAAGGTGAGGGTATATTGCGCGGGAGGGTTAATAATTGCCAATCTGCTGCTGCCTGCCCGCTGAGTTAAAAAGTTCCCACGGTAGACTCACGATACACAGTGTATCGTGAGTCTTGCGTGGGAACTT
The DNA here is from genome assembly GCF_010909765.2 of Amblyraja radiata. Taxonomy (NCBI): domain Eukaryota; kingdom Metazoa; phylum Chordata; class Chondrichthyes; order Rajiformes; family Rajidae; genus Amblyraja; species Amblyraja radiata. Next base: position 48,678,670 of record NC_045959.1, on the reverse strand, counting down.
TTTAACTCAGCGGGCAGGCAGCAGCAGATTGTCGCTCCCTTCAGGTTTCACCCCACCTACACCCCTCTGCTTCCCGGCCATGTGTGTGACCCCTTCCCTCCCCTCTCCAGCTCCCCGCCCATTGCACCGGCGTGGGGGCTTTGCACTGTCTTCATGTCAGCAATGCCAGCAGGTCAGTGCCAGTCACCGGAGACCACAGGACCAACGGGACACCGACCCCCAGGCCCACTGCAAGCACGGAGATCCCAGAGACCCACAGCCAGCAGCAGCCCAACCCCGTTCCAACTCCAGAGGAAAACTGCAAACTGGCCGGAGACGTCAGGACCACCAGAAGCCGCTCCCCGATGAGCCACTACGGCGACAAGTGGCAGTTCGCCCACAGCCCGAGCTGCGCCCCCTCATCGGGACACCGACCCCCAGGCCCACTGCAAGCACACAGATCCCAGATCAGCAACTCCAGCCCAGCCCCGCTCCAACTCCAGAGGAACACGCTCCCCGTAGGGGCAGAAGCTGATGGTGTGCAAGGTACGTCTTGTTCTTGGGGTGGCGCAGCTCGGGCTGTGGGCGAACTGTCACTTGTCGCCGTAGCGGCCCATCGGGGAGCGGGTTCCTCTGGAATTGGAGGGGGGGGGTATTGTGCTGTTTGATCGCCCCCTGCTATCCCAGGGACAGGGAGACACAGCGGCTTTTGAGAATGGCGGGCAATCACTTCCAAAGTTCTGCCCACGCAGTCAGTACACCTCTCCTACACTTGTCTCCCGCACTAAGATCATCTCACAGAGAATGATCCCAGCCTAACCCTCCCTATTCTCTCGTATTCTGCAAGAAAAAACTACATTGAAGACTCAAACTCGCGATCGAGTAACTGCCGGGATCGAGGCGCAAACTCGCGACCTTGCGGATATGAGCCGAGCACTCTACCACTGAGCCAGCCGTTAAAATCTACGCTAAAAATCTTCCATTCCGAAAGCCGAAAAATTCCGAATTACGAAAAGTGTCTGGTCCCAAGGCTTTCGGATAAAAGGTTGTGCAGCTGTATATCAAAAGAATAAGACAGGAAGATCAATAATGAATAATGGGCAGAGGCTTTGTACTTGTCTTCATAGTAGATGGCGCTAAAATCAACTCCATAATAGCAGAAGATTTGGGGATAAAAGGAAGGAACGAACTTCAAACTATTACTATTACTAGGAAAAGGAGCCGGACAAACTAATGACAACATTTCCCTGGACCTAGTGACCTGCATCCTGGTGTAAAATTAAGTGGCTGAAGAAAGACAAATTGCACTGTGAGATTTTTCAAATTCCCCAGGTTCTGTTACAGTCCCAATGAGGTGGAAAATCAAAAGTGTAACCCATGCCTTCCATACTCCATAGCAGTAGGGCAGAAGATAGAAAGGAGATAACCATTGTTTAAGAACAAACTGCAGATGCTGGAAAATCGAAGGTAGACAAAAGTGCTGGAGAAACTCAGTGGGTGAAGCAGCATCTATGGAGCGAAGGAAATAGGCAACATTTTGGGCCGAAGCCCTTCTTCAGACTTGTTTGAAGAAGGGTTCCGGCCCAAAACGTTGCCTATTTCATTCGCTCCATAGATGCTGCCTCACCCGCTGAGTTTCACCAGCATTTTTGTCTACCTAAGGAGATAACCATTGTTCTCTTAACCTAACATCTGTTGTGGAGATAATGCTTGAATGTTGCATTTATGGAGGTGGAAGTTTGACACTCAGAAATGATAGTGCAGTTAAATAGAGTCAACATGGTTTTATGAAAAAGGAAATAATGTTTGGCATATTTATTAAAGTTTATTGAGAATGTAATGACCCGAGTGGATATTGCGAAGATTTAGTGCACTTGGATTTCCAGAAGATGTTTGATTAGTTAAAAGGTTAACACACAAGGGAAGAGCTCATGGCATGGAATGCAGTATATTTTCCCTGAATATAGGATTAGCTAAGAAAAAACAAAGAGTAAGGATAAATGTGTAATTCCCTTGGTGGCAAGCTGCACGAGATCAGAACTAGGTCCTCACAATCTAGTCAAGTTTATTCATCACATACACATACGAGATGTGCAGTGAAATGAAAAGTGGCAATGCTCGCGGATTGTGCAAAAAAACAAACAAACAAACTACAAACAGAATGGAACAGAATCACATATTCACATATTACATATTTGTGGGAGGAAAGAAAAAGGAAGAAAACAGCAATTTAACAAAACAGTAAATTGGTACAGTAAAGTTAGTCCCTGGTGAGATAGGAGTTTACAGTCCTAATGGCTTCTGGGAAGAAACTCCTTCTCATCCTCTCCGTTCTCACAGCATGGCAACAGAGGTGTTTCCCTGACCGTAGTAGCTGGAACAGTCCTTTGCAGGGGTGGAAGGGGTCTCCCATGATCTTGTTTGCTCTGGAGTTGCACCTTCTGATGTATAGTTCCTGCAGAGGGGCAAGTGAAGTTCCCATAGTGCGTTCGGCCGAACACACTACTCTCTGCAGAGCCTTCTTGGCCTGGGCAGAACAGTTCCCAAACCAAATCGTGATATTTCCGGACAAGATGGTTTCCACAGCCGCTGAGTAGAAGCACTGGAGGATCCTCAGAGACACTCTGAATTTCCTCAATTGCCTGAGGTGGTAAAGGCGCTGCCTTGCCTTACTCACTTGTGCTGCAGCGAGTGATGTCCATGTCATATCCTCAGAGATGTGGACTCCCAGGTATTTAAAAACAGCTCACCTATCCACAGTATCCCCATTTATCTTCAATGGTGTGTACGGCCTCGGATGATGTGCCCTCCTAAAGTCCACGATCAGCTCCTTAGTTTTTTTGATATTCAAGAGGAGGCTAGATGAAGGAGTTGAGTGTATTGTAGTCAGATTTTCTGATGATACAAAGATACGTGGGAAAGCGAGTTGTGAGGAGCATACAATGTATCTGCAAAGCAGCATAGATAGGTTGAACATAAGAACAAAGTATGTGGGTGTAGAAAAAGAGATACAAACTGCTGGATTAATTCAGCACATCTTTGTACTTACTTCAGCACTTGTGTCTTTTTTTGTAAACCAGCATCTGCCAGTCTTTGTTTCTATGGAAATATAGGTTATTGGTTGACTGGAGAACCACCACAGAATCCCGAAGACCATGCAGATTTGGGTGTAATTGAAAATGAAACACAAAATTACCATGCAAGTGTAGCAAATAATTAGGTATGCAAATGAAATATTAGCCTTTATTGTGTAGGCAACGGCTATTGTACATGCAAAGCCCAGTGTTTCTCATCAGATCGCACAGAGCACGGTGAAAACACCCACGGGTTGGTATTACTGGAAACTGACAGCCAGCAATAAATATATTGATTTTGGTAAGCCATCAATTAAACAATAATTGGAGAAGCTTGAGATCTATGTGGTGCAAATTTTTTATGACTTTATAAATGGGCAACAAACCTAAGTGCCTGAAAGCAGCTATTAATCTTAACAAGTATGTAGTTCAAGGCTTTATCCTATTCTATACCTATGGCTTTATCTATTACCAAGGCTTTACGTATTGTCAGGTATAATGAATGCTTTGCCATGGTGGTGGCCTGTGATTGCCCCACTTAACGCACTCCAACTTCCACTCAACCCTGTTTCGAACTGAAATTGCCTATATTTTAGCACTTGGCTGACATTTTGCTTGTGTTCAAAGAACTGGTGAACTTAACACTGCTGACTGATCTTAGGCAGAATTTAAACATAATTCAGCCATTAAAATTGCTTGGGACTCCTGGCAAACAGATAGAGCAGTTGCTTCTCTGTCTTACAGCTATTTTGGATGCTTCTTGAAAGACACGCCAAATTTGCATATCTCACACAGTTTTTGCCGTTCCTCCTTTCGCAGGAGTATCCGCATATGGGCCTAATGGAGGTAAATGGGATTAGTGTCGATAGGCATCGGTGTCAACATTGCACTGAAGGGGGCTTTCAGTGCAGTACAACTTTATGACTAAAATCCGGCCATCTTCGAAGATGAATTGGTACAATGAGTTTACTCTGAGATATTGTTAGGACTTGGAATGACCTACCAGAACACATGTTAGAAGCAGACTTTATAAAGACTTTGAAAAGAAATATAGATGTTTTAGAGATAAAAATATAAAACTGCAAAAAATCATCATTATAATTCGGTAGCCTCCTCCTGTGGTGTAAAACTCTCAATATCCTTGTCAGCATCTTATCATGTTATCTACAATGTTCTCACTAAGACCCACTCATATAATAATAATAATAATAAATTTTATTTAATGGGCGCCTTTCAAACATCTCAAGGACACCTTACATAGTATATCGGAATAACATATAATCGGAATATAACAATAAGGACATCACAGAGACACAAATTAAAAACAGGATTCAATCCAAAAACAGAAAATCAAAAACACAGTGTGAAGAGAGAGCAGCGGCAACCAAATCGTGCCAGCGTCCACTCTCTCTTCACGGCAGCCATCTTGGACACAGACCTACAAGACTACAAATAGACAAAAAAAATCATCCCCCCACAATGGATAGCACTGTGGGGGAAGGCACAATGTCCAGTCCCCACCCCATGTTCACCCCAAAGTCAGGCCTATTGAGGCCACCGCAATTGCCTCTACGGAGGCCCGATGTCCCTGGCCGTTCTCACCGGGTGGTCTTGCCCCGGCGTCGGGAGAGTCCTTTCGGCGGCTGGGCCACTTGGAATGGCCGCTTCTTGGTTGGAGCCCGCGGCTGCCGAAGCCGACAAGGCCGCGCCGGTTTGGAGCACCCAGGCTCCCGTTGATAAAGTTGGCGCCGCCTCTCCACACTGCCGCCTCTACGCTCCGCAGACCCGCAGCCCGGAGTTGTTGCTCTCGGCGGTCCAGCTCGCCAGAGCTCCAGCGCGGCGACCCAGGCAAGGGATCGCCCGCTCCACTCCGCTCCGCTCCAGCGCTCCAATGCTGTGCCGCCGCCGAGGCCGAGGTGCTGGGCGGTTCCCGCCAGGAAACGGCGCTCCAAGCCCGCAGGTAGGCCACGAGGACGGATCGACGGGCAGCCCGGAGAAGAAGCTGCCTCACCGACCCGGTAGGGACCTAGAAATTAAGTTTACACCTACCCCCCACATTAAAAAGACCATATCCCCTACAAACAAAAACAGGACTCACTAAAAACTATAAAAAAACCGGATTTAAAACGGACGGCTGCTGGCTAGCAGCCGTTCACCAAGATGGCTCCTCCTCCTCCTCACTAGATATGTGACCCATATCTGATTATTAATCTAAGCTGGCTTCACATACATTTTAGCCTGATCTTTGTTGGTAATTGGATCTGCCTACTCTGGGACTTTCACACATGGACGTTCCAAACGTAAGGAATAATACTGGCAGATGTATGTTTTGCTTTATTGGGGACTCCTGATGGAGCTATGCCATGGAGGTCAGGTTGCCCAGTATTTATACTGGGAATACAGCTGTCTGATACTGCACCACATTAGATCCAGGATCCCATGGATTTCAATGGAATTTATTGTGATACATTGAGGAAATTAGAACAGAAGGCACATTTCTCCTTGCAAAATTATTTATACTTTTCTTTAGTCTCTTTGCTGACTCTATTTGTTTCATTTTAAATTATTTTAAGCATTTCTGACTATCAAAGATGCTCAGAAGGATCTAAAAATCCTTGTTATCACAGCCAACGAAGCAATGAAATGGGCACTAAGAGGTTTCAAAGGCTTTCAGAGGATGTTTGGGTGCACAGGGTGGGGTGGTGTGGGGGTAGTTGGTCTTCTGTTCTGAGGTCGTACAATCCTTCACTACTTGTCATTGGAATCTGGGAGGGTTTAGGCCAGTGAAATTGACTGCACATCTTGAGGTGTATCAAAGGGTCTAGACCTGAAATGTTTCTCTTTTCTCTTTTCACAGATGCTGCCTGACCTGCTGAGTATTTTCAGCATTTTCTGTTTTTATATGTATGAGGGCAGCAACTGCTAGTGTCAGGCACATACCTGCATCTTAAAATTTTAATTCAAATGTCTAATTTTTCTCTTTCAGTCCTTTTCCCCATCTTATCTCTAGACCCTCCACCAATCCTTCCACTCATCCTATTACTAATGAAGACTCTTGGAATCTACTCTTATAGTTTCCTCCAAGAACCAATTTGCCTTTATTTCCCTTGCCATCCTTAAATGTTTTGTGAAATCTGTCTTTTTGAGCAGCCTTCAAGCCACTATTCCTAATTCTGCCACAATGGATTCAATTATATTCATTTAATATCTTAGAGCACTTTAGGATGCATTTAATTTAAATATAATTGGACTCTTATAGTTGGTGACTAAAACTGTTATGAATGTTCTAGTAAAATAGTGTCCAAAGCATCCACTCAATGAGTTTTATGGAAATATGTTTGAGTATATCACTTTGCATATTGGCAGCCTATTGAATTTAAAATAGAACTTTTATTATCAACGAAAACTCATGGCCAAATACATAATTACTGTCTTTAAATACACAACCCTTATATCTTAATTTACCTTGTATTTTCTCACATTTGCAAAGAGCTTTCTGAATGTAAAGAAAAGCACCAATCACTTCTGATTGGGAGGACTCATCAGTATGTCAACTTGGTTGCCTGGGTAAGGTGAGGCAAATGACCTGTTTCTGTGCTGTGAGGCTCTGGGACTATTAAGTGGCTGCAGATACAATGATGAGAACATTGTGATTCAGAAACAAGATAAAGGTAGATTGAATGATGGGCAAAAATAGAATTGAATGTGCAGAATTGTGAGTCATCCATTTCGGTAAGAGGATTCAAAAGGCAGATTATTCCTAAATGGAGAGAAACTGCAAGGGTGAGAAATTCTGGGTGATCTACATAGTGTTCCAGTACATAGATGGAAAATAGGTAGCAGGTCCAACAAATATTTAAGAAGGGCATGTTAGCATTTCATTGCAAAGGGGTTCAAATTTCAGAATAGCAAGTTTTGTAAAGGATGTTGGTGAAGTTACACCTGGAACATTGTGCAATGTTAGTCCTTTGTTTAAACAAAAATACATAATTGCATTGGGGCACTCCACATGAGGATTTGTCAGACTAGTCTTGGCAGGGCAGTTTGACCCTATCAAGAGACACTAGGCAGTTTGAGTCTGTATTTGGGGTTTAGAAGAACAAGAAGGTGACCTTATTCAAAGATATGAGACCCTAAAGGGACTTGACAGGTTATATATCGAGCTGTTTTAACTTGTGGGAGAGTCATGGACAATGTAACACACTACAAAATAACCAAATGTCAATTTAAGATTCTGGTGCACACATCTTTTACACTCAGAGTATGAAATCTCTGGAATTCTCTGCCTCCTAAAAGGTGGAGGTCAGATCATTAAATATACTTAAAATAGAGAGATAAGTATTTGAAATATGTTGGAGTTGTTGGAGGGTTATGTGAATATGGAACAAAGGAAAAGTTAAGGCCTGCATATATTAGCCATGGTTGTATTGAATAGCATGGCAGGGTTGAGGGGCCTGGTAGTGTGCTTCCATTTTTATGTTTAGTCCATCCACTGTAGCAATGTGCTTTGGTTACAAATCCAGTAAAAATCCAATGAACTGCAGTACACATTACTTATTAATGGCAGGCCTCAATGTGGTGTGATGAGATTATTCAGTTGGGTCCAGCGCTCTCTTTCGATTGCTTAATAAACTACAATTATTGACACTTTCACCCTTTCCATATATAATTAACGGCATTTGTTTCTTCTAGATTATACAAGCTGTGTCAGCCTCCTCCTGATGGTGATGCTTGAAGATTCTTGCTTCAACTTTTAACTTGGAGATATCTGAACATACATTCTTCAACAACAATTCAAGAATTTTCATTGTAGATAGTATAATCCTGGCTTGCAAACAAGATATTGCTGGGAAGTTCCGGTAAAATGTGCTGATTTTATAACATTTTCTAAGATAAACCTTTTCTAAGACTCTCAAACTGGCATAAATGCCTTTCTTTGCCACACTGAACAGACTCAAACTAGGGTTGTTGTTTAATCTTAAAGTTAATTATTGCTTAATGTCATATTATTAAGCATAATTTTCTTTCATTAACTATCAATTTCAAAATGTATCGTGAGCTTGAACTTATACATTCCTTTCGTCTTTACCTTTTAAAATAGTAAACAATAATTTGTTGATACAGTTTTGTATATTTGAACAATTTCACTATTTAAAATGATATTGTAACTGTCTATTTTCAGCCTATGAACATTAACAAAAGTGCATTATAGTCAGATGTTTGTCCTAAGCTCTTTGCAGATAGCTGAGAGCTTGTGAAAAGACTGCAACGTTACCAAGGGATTCAGATGTTTTAAATACCACAAGTACAGTTTCATCTTATCTCATCAAAACTGAGATTATGTTACAAACTTAGACCCAGGACCCAATATGTTGTTTCTATGTGATAAAACATGCAGTAGTTGTTTTTTAATGTTGTAAAGAAATCACTGTCCCAGTTTCTTCTTTTGTGTGGAATCCTCTGTGGCAGTATTTGTACTTTGAGATTGGAAAGCAGAGGACATAAACCAGTAGTATTTGTTCATATTGTCAAGAAGGAAATGTGATGCAGTTTTCTTTTGCAGAAGACTTACCATCTTGCATATATTGTAAACACTTGAACATGCATTCATTCCTTTAATGCATGCAATATGTAAATGCATATATAAAGATCTGGACGTGCTTCTCATTAGATAGGAACTGATTTAGAAAACTTTAATTTGTATAATGGACAGTAATATCAGGTAACATTCTCTCAGGACAAAGATTTTTACTTATTAAGGCGCAACAATAACTTTACGGTCCAAAAATAACTTTATGGTCCTCGCTTGTGGGTCTTTTTGCCTTACACTATTTTATCTACCTACTTCAATGTAACAAATTATTAGTGTTTCTTTATTATTGTCAAGTGTACTGAGATACAGTGAAAACTTTTGTTTGTGCACTATCGAAGTAAGTCAGATCATATTATATACAAGTACAACCAGGCCATTCACAAGCACAAAGGTTGTGGAAGGAGAAATATACCAGAATACAAAATATAGTTTTACAGCATTGTAGTGTTACAGTTACAGAGAAAAGGTCCGATGTTCATATTGAAGGTAGGTTGGAAGATAAGGATTACCAACTAATTTATGGGAGGACCACCCTATAGTCTGGTAACAGAGGGGAAGAAGCTATTCCTGAGACTGGTGTTACAAGCTTTTGTAGATTCTGCCTAATGGGAGAGGGGAGGAGGGAATGGCCAAATTGAAAAAAATCCTTGATTATGTTGGCTGCTTTCCCAAGGCAGTGTGAAGCGTTGATGATGGGAGTCTGCTTTGTGTATGGACCAGGCAACATCCACATTTCTCTGCAATTTCTTGCTATCCTGGCATTGTTCCTAAACCAAGTTGTGATGCAACCCGATAGCATGCTTTCAATGGTGCATCTGTAGAAGTTGAGAAGAGTTGTTGGAGACATATCAAACCTCTATAGACCCCTGAGGAAGTAATGGTGTTAGTGCACTTTATTGGCCTTGGTAGTGTTGTGTCATTGTAGTTGGTTCAGGGCAGATTGTTGGTGATTTTTGTTTAGTTTAGAGATATAGCGCAGAAACAGACCTTTCGGCCCACTGGGCCCACGCCGACCAGCGATCCCCACACATTAACACTATCCTACACCCACTAGGGACAATTTTTACATTTACCAAGCCAATTAACCAACAAACCTGTACGTCTTTTGAGTGTGGGAGGGAACCGAAGATCTCGGAGAAAACCCACGCAGGTCACGGGGAGAACATACAAACTCCATACAGACAGCATCCGTAGTCAGGATCGAACCCGGGCCACCGGCGCTGCATTTGCTGTAAGGCAGCAACTCTACCGTTGCGCCACCATGACCGCCCATGATATTAAGGCCAAGGATATTTCAAGGTCTTGACCATTTCCACTTCGGCATCATTGACGCTATTTGGGACATGTATTCCACCACACTTCCTAAAGTCAATAACTGACTCCTTTGTCATGCTGACATTGAGCGAGAGGTTGTTGTTTACACTCTCCATTTCCTTTCCGTACTCCATCTTGTCAGTGTTTGAGATCCAGCCAACTACAATGGTGTCATCTGCAAACTTGCAGATGGAGATAGAGCTGACTGGCTGCACAGTCATGATTGTGCAGGAAGTAAAGTGAGGGATTGAGAATGTGTGCAGTGTTGAGAATTATTGTAGAGGATGTTTTGTCACCTATCCTCTTAGATTGTGGTCAGAAAGTTGAGGTTCCAGAGGCAGGTGGGGGTACTGACTCCTACAAGGCCCAGGAGTTTGGAGAAGAGTTTAGATGGGATTATGGTGTCAAACATGGAAAAAAAATTTTATGTAGCTCTAGATTGTGTTAAAATGTACAATCATGTGGAAGGTACACAGAGAGGGATGGCTGTCATTTTGAATAAGAAGTGGTTATAATTTGCTACTTGAAAAACGATTGCCTTCAAATATTTGGCGGCATAGTCACAGATGCTTCACAGATGCATAGTCAAATGCTCTTGTATTCTGATGGCCATTGCAGGTTTATGGACGATAATCATGTAACTTAACTGATTAAGTCAGGGTCAGTGATATCTTTCCATAAGGGCCAATTGGTTGTGTCCCATTCAAGCATGAATGCAGTGACCTAAATGATTTTGTTCTCTATTGCAAAAAATATACAATTCTGTGACTTGTATTTAATAAGAATATCCCTTTTTGCTAAGCAAACAACAAACCAACCTTTATATTTCATTAAGCTTTTAATCAAGCTAAAAATTGGTGTTCTTCTTGTTGATCATTTTATTGTTAGCCCATCCTTTGTCTTCCTGTGATCCCCTGTGACTGTCAAGGCGACTATGTCTTGGTCTGATTAAGCTACCCACTTAATCAAATGGTGTTAGGTTGTAATAGTTCTGAAAGGTGGAAAATTACAATAGTTTTTCTTTAAGGCAATAATATAGTACATTTAAATTTTTTGTGACATTCACTTGGGCAAAACAAAACAAACATGTAGTGCATCAAAAATTTGTGAAATCCTATTGCTGGAAAGATTCTGAGGATGAAACTCACTTTTCAAAGTGTTGTATTTATATTACTTTCCCTGTAGCATGCTCTATTCCTGATTAATAAGTAAATAATTTGCTTTAAGAATTATCATTATAGGCAAGTATATGATAAGCTGGTTCTAGAAACTGCTGCTACCGACAAATGTATATTTTATTGGGTGTGTAGCACACCTATTTAAACATTAAAAATCAAGTCAATTCATTGCCTATGAATGTTAAAATCAGACTCAGATTGATATCTGAAATGTCAAAATCTGAAACATTCATGTAAAATCCTGTGTTTTTTTCCCCCTGACCTAGTTTCCTATAGGACTAGGGACTGACCACTGCATAATTTCACAAAAGCAGGCAAACCTGCAGTATGTTGCTTCCCATTTTAGAGTTGCTTGATGGCTCTGAAACATTTGTATAATAAAGCATTGTTTTTAATTTTTAGAATATGTGAAATTATTTAATCTAATTTTAGCTTAACATATCTGTCAGAAAACAGATGGCATTGATCTACTACCCATTTTAAGCACACTCTGATTTTTGCCTTCTGGCAGGTGGGATGCAGTTGGTTTCTTGTCAGTTTCCCACTGAATGAGTTAGAAGATAATTACTTCCATTAGTTCATAGGAATATTTCTTTCTAAATATTTTCAATAACATTACTCTTGGCCAATAGTATGTTAGATTTACATTTTTTTAAATATACGTGTTAAAATTATAATAAACAAATACATGATTTTATCTAAATGTTCTGTTAACTTGTATTGAGATTTGTGGTTCATATTTCAAGTATTTTAATTTTGCACTAACTCATAGAATTCGAACTGGGATATGGCATTAGGGAAGAAATATAGTAACATTTGATTGTATTAGTTCTTGATGTGGAATCCACCTGAATCATCACTTTGCTTACCTACATTCTGAAGTCTATTGTAATCAAGCTGGCAAAAGATAAAATAAGCAAATGAGGTCACATTTTCACTAAAATTCAATTAACCATTAATTCAACCTGGGTCAGTCCAAGTCCATGTGGTTTTGAGATGCATCACAAAGTACAATTATTGTTAACCAGTATAGTTAGATTTGCCAGAAATGTCCAAGTTGCCTTTTCTGACATTTCCTCTGTATTTTCTGTGGCGAAGGTGCTGAGAGATTATTACAATGAAAATAGGAAATCAAAATGTAGGGTGAGTGCATTCGCTGCAAATTTATAATGAAATATTGTGATCTTCAACTGTCAGACAAGTAATGCAAAAATAATTAACTAAAGAGCAGATTATTTTTCTTGCATTATTATTAAGTAAATTATAAGTTTATTTGTTTTCTGATATCTGCATTCTTGTTGCTAAATAGAAAATTGTTGAGAATGGAAGGTTAAACATAAAATACAATTTCCTTCCAAGTCCATTGAATGCCTTGCTGTTTAGTAGAGTATTAAGATGTTAAAAAATTCCATTAGGCTTTATGTATCTTGTGCGGCTTAACTTCTATTGATGCAATGATGTTTTGTTTGGATAAAGCCACGGAGAAAGCTTGTTCTGAAAATAATGATTGTTTCTGAATGTTATGAGCTTGATGGTTAAAATTAAGGCTTTGAATTCCTTACTGTCTTGGCACTGCATATGTACCACAATGCATTTTAGTTCAATGTACATCACATGTTTCCTTTTCTCTGAGAAACTTTTAAACTGATGCCTGTATACCTTTAAAAAAAAACCTTTCCCTGTAAATACATAATTGCAGTATAGTGTGATATATTGTTAAATTATACTGACTATTTAATCATACTTATATATTAAACATGTTGCAGAAATTGGAACATTGTATTTAAAGCAAAACTGTTACATTTTCTTTACATTTTAAATATATTGTTGTAGAAATGCAAATAAATTCAACTGAAAATGAAATGTGCAAGATACAATAATCATATGAATTTTAAATAAATAAAGACAATTATGGTTTAAACAAATGCGAATTTACAAAAATATAGCACTGGGTTTCAGATGTCAACAATATAACAATGCTCATCATTGATCTTGAAGGAAGAGGTCCAGAAAGTTCTTGATCTATGTGGTGTGTATGTAATCTTCCTTACATCAATTTAATTCACATTGCAGCTACAGGGACTTCCTACAGAGATGGTATGGTACTTTATTGGTCACATGTACCGAGGCACAGTGAAACTCATTTTAGTATACAGTTCAGAAAAAGTATCACTTATTAAGCATCTCAGATACAATACAAGAGTATAGCAGAAGTATACTGATATAGTCGCACGTTTGGGTCAATTTTCAAGTCCCAGTTGATGCAAGTGCACGGTTCTTGGCCTAACCATGAAGGCCCGTTGTCCTGGTGGAATTACAGGGTTGGCTTGGCAAAGCTTAGCCGTGGTGTCCTCCACTGCTATCCCACCGCTGAAGGCCGCGTCTGGTCCGTATGCTCAGCTTCTTGTAACGGCGCCTGGTCCAGCCGACCCCCAGACTGTTGCATGGCCTCCAGTGGCTCACTCCACCATCAATGCACTGCACTCCCTCCCACAAACAGTCTGTTTACTGGCACTCTGTCCGAATCCTTCTACTTTAGGCGGGCAGGCCAGGCCTTCTGGGCGAGCTCTGGTCTACGGTACGGGTCCTCTATCCACGGCGGTCTCTGGGCTTTCTGGTTGGAACCATCTTCCTCTGTCCACGGTGGGCGAGCTGGACCTACCGGGCGGGGTCATCTCTCCGGGCCTGCTGATGGGTCTGGCTGCGACCTGCCGCAATACTCCAGGTATCATCAAGCAGCCTGAACAGGAAGAGCTAAGGTATAAACATTTTACAAACAATACTGATAAGATTAAGGCAAAGTCAAAATATCATGATAATTTATCAAACTGAATTAATTATGATCAAAGCATAATATTTGTAAATTGAAATTCAGGGAACAAAAATACATCCGTAGATTTTTTTTGAATATCAGTAAGACTGCTTAGTGTTAATTTTGGTTTAATGCAGATCATTCAACGAAATTTACAATGAGATTTGAATGATATTTATAAAAAAACATTTGTCTTTTTATGTTCTTGTCAAATGGACATTTTCTATTTGTTTCTATCTGTGAAGCTGCCTCTATGGAACCTTAAGTCATCGCTACCAGAACCTTCATGATTTCCTCATTTAATTCTACATGTGCAGACACAAATGGTTGTTGCATATGCTATTTTTTGATTATGTCTAGACAATTGAGCCCATGCAGTATACTAAATGTAGCGATGTTTGCCATGCATTTGATTAAATGTGTTGTAACTGTTAGTTGAGATTTTTTCCACAAAACAGCTGGTAACTTCAACGCTCCAGATCCTCTGCTGCATATAAGCACTTGGAATAAATTTCCAGCAGTGTTATGGAGAAAATAAGTGATGATCAGCCCAAGAATGATGCATGGAATTGAGCCATAGGTGATTATGACTCAGTCATTCACAGCTAAAGGACAGTTTGATAATTCAAACCATGTATGGACATTTAGTCTGATTGTCCTTGGAGTAGTGCATGTTAACTATTTAGGAACAATCCAATTTTTGGTGCATATAAAATACAGTGAAACTGCCTGGTCAGAATTTTCACAGTAAGATAACTGTACATATAGGAGCTCACTTCCTACAGAAAATGTTAAGAGTTAAAGATTTCACATGCAAGGTTTTTGGCTAAAACCATTTTCTTAAGCTTATTCTGATATATGCAGTTCTCAATTCATTTCATGAAGACTTGAAACTGGAGCACACAGTATTTCCTGTGCATAATTGGAAAGTATATAATTTGAATTTATAAATCACAAATTAACATTTTCATAATGCAAAAGATCAGTAATCACTTTAGATCTTTCTATTGATCATTATCAATAGGCAACTAATGAACATTCAGACAGCTGTTATACAAAAACTGCTCTGATGGAGTGCACTAAAATTATACTTTGTCTCTGAAAGTCATGCTTGAAGCAACTCATTTTAAAGGATAATGTTTATTTCTTCCCGAGGCACACAGAACATTCTACTTGAAGAGTCCACACTAACCTGCAGGCCCTTCTCCATAATTACTAAAATAATAAATTAAAGCACTAAATGTAGTCATAAACATAATTATTGTTCAAAATCAGTTTATTAAATTCATTCTATGAGAAATGCATATGATTGGAAGATCATCTAGTGTATTTGGATAATTAAGTGCTTTCATTCATCCCTGATCTACCTGGCGTGATATAGTACTTTGAAAAATATTGAAAAAGTATAAAAAGTTCATCCAAACTTTCCTTATAGCTAAAACACTCTAATTCGGGCAATAGCCTGGTGAACATTGACTGAACCTTCCTAAAGGTGTAGCAACCAGAATCTCTACACAATCTATACCCATGGTCGCCTAACAAAGAGTTTATATAGCTGTAACATGACTTGCCTACTTTTACACTTAAGGTCCTGATGTACGAAGGCAAGCCACTACCAGGGAGCTATGGACTTGCACCTAAAGATCACTCAGTACATCAAGAGTCTTCAGGGTACTGCCATTTGCATTTATTCGGTGACAAGGGCATGGATAAGATTTCTTTTTCAATATCTCAATGACTATTTTATGGAACAAAATATTGAACAGCATTTGCACATTTCATGCAGGTTGTTTTGGAAAATACCGCACCAGCTCAATGCCATTCGCTGTAGTTGCCAGGATTTTGCGGTGCAATGTCCTACCAATGGCAAGGAAATTTGAGAAATCCATTAATTGTACATACGGCACACTGAAGCACAACAATCTACACAATAGAAGACAGGTATATGACCCATCATGTCTGTTCGAGCTGCCAAAGAGCAATCCAGCCTAAAACCGGTTTCCCAACTTTTAATCTATGGATGAGACATATCAGTAGGCATTGTTTTTAAATGCCACATGGAGTTATGTCTGCCACCATTTCAGTTAGTGAGTTTCAGACATCCGTTATCCTTGAGGTGAAGAAAAAAATCACCTAAAGCTGCTCTGGTCTTTCTACAAATAATCTTAAATCAATGCCCCTGGTCGTTGACATATTTGCAGAGATTTTGACTGTCTTAATATAGATCATGCAAAGTGAGCTGAAACTCAGCGGGTGAGGCAGCATCTATGGAGCAAAGGAATAGGCAACGTTTCGGGTCGAGACCCTTCTTCAGACTGATGTCGGGGGGGGGGGGGGGGGGGGGGGAAAAAGAAGATCACCTACTTGCACAAGTCATACAAAATGAACATAATGTTGTTATGATTTTGGCACAATTGGTCAGGGAAGCAAACAGCAGCATATTATGTGGTTCAGTTCTGGCCGCAAGCTTTTGGGAAGAGAACAGCAGTGTTTTTCTTTGGTCAAATTCTTGGATTAATAAACTGTTTAGACAAGGGTGCACTAATTCCCATTTTAAGAAATCTGGTAGCCATGTTCCTAAAATCTGCTCTCACCTGCTTGATTGTAGAGTTAAGGAAGATTCCTCAATTGGATACTGACTTGGATACAACTCTCAAAGCACACTCAATAATTGTAAGACGACAGATAATAAGAGGAATTCTCTTATCCCAAGAACTCGCCCAAGGACATTTCTGGTTTAGACAACTGACTAATTCTAAAAAGGAAAGAGAAAGCAGGAAACTGCAGACTGTGTAACCAGCATGGAAACAGTCCCTTTGGCTGATCACGTCCAATTCACGTCCATGCCTACTGTCAAGAACTAATTCCAAGATAGACATAAAATGCTGGAGTAACTCAATAGGACAGGCAGCATCTCTGGTGAGAAGGAATGGGTGACATTTCGGGTCGAGACTATCAATCTGATGAAGGGTCTCGACCCGAAACATCACCCATTCCTTCTCTCCAGAGATGCTGCTTGTCCCACTGAGTTACTCCAGCATTTTGTGTCTATCTTTGGTTTAAATCAGCATCTTCACTTCCTTCCTAAAACAAGTAATAATCCCACTAGCCTTGATTAATGTTGAAGGGGATTTATAGAAACGATCTGGACAGTGCCATTCCCAGCCATTCATCAAAATGTTACAACCTTTACATAGGTCTTTTTCTGATCAATGTCCCTGATCCACTAATAACATGTAAAAAATATGCATTTCTGAAGTTGTGCTGACATAGCAAAATGGCTGGCCAACAGTGGGCAAATGTGTACTGGCCTCCTCATAAACTACAAATTCTTAACATAATATCAATGTCGTTTTTATGAATTATAAACCTGTTCATTCGTGTTTACTGTAGTACAATTCCTCATGTTTTTATGATCCACTCTTATCAAGATTTCTCATAATTTTATACCTCTCTATTAAACCTTGCCTCAGAAGTAAGAAATCAATCCCCTAAAATTCAATCTTTGCAGTTACAGTTTGCATCACAGACAACATCTTTGTAATTTGTACTTTGCCTTCTCTGGTGTAATTCCACCTGTAATACGGTGCCCAGAACTGAATAGAATACCTTAGCTGTGCCTGGCTCATATGTACTGTGCATTACCCTGAATGTTCAAACATCTTTTCTGCTCCTACTATCGACCTGTACCCACAGCTCATTGTTCGTATTGATTAGAATTCAAATAAAGCACTTTAAAACAAATATTGTTAATTTTTTAGCTTTTGTCCCTTGAACTCATTAATTTGCAGCCTTCTAATTCCAATTTTGATGCTCTTACTGAAATTATGTAATGGTCCCATCCCCTACCAGAGTAAACCCAACCCACCATCACTGGAGCACTTCAGATCAATAACTTAAACAGTAGTCAAAAAGTTGTAATAACAACCTATCACCTGGCTGTTTCTGCGACATTGATTATTGATTACTTTTAATGAATCCTATTGAATAAGGTAAAAGCTTCCATTACACCCAGTAACTTTAGCCCTTTGGCCAAACTCTCTATTTACCTGCTCTGCTTCAGTTCCAGACCAAGTCCTCTCCTTCCTCCTTCCTCCCAGTGAACATATTGGGTGGCTCTCAAGAACATACTTTTGCCAAGGTATATAAAATACAGAGAAATCGGCACTTGAGAGCCCTACAATGGTGGTCCAAAGAAACACCACGGACTTTAATGCTGTTTTGAAGGCAGTTGAATTGACCGAGTCTCAAATTGTATATAATCCAGCTACCATACTGTGTATTCCTCGCTGTAGACATTGCAAAAGCCAACAGAGTTGACACTCTGCACAGGAACACCTGACAGGCACCAAATGTTACAGATAGGTCTAAATGTTACATGAATATATGTAGGAGCTGTGATACTACTCGTTTTGGCATTGTAAGGCAATTTATCAATGCTGTTGACTTTTTTGCATTTCTGAAGCTCCCACGTGCTTACTGGATATCTGGCTGCTGGGCAGAACTCTTGAGGACCACGTCATATCAGCCACCTGGTTCAGACTGGCTACTCATGAGATGAGGGACTGGCTTGTAAAAGATACTGGACCTACTTGCTGGATGACCCTGAGAGGCAGGAATCCAAATTACCTGGATCTTATTTCCAAATATTGCATTTTATTGTTAAAAAAGAAAAAAAAGGATCCAGATGCCTACCTTCCCTAATGTAGCCACCCACACTTCACCATATCATTCATCTCCCCCCACAATATGTGATTGAGGATCCATCAGCTCTCCCAAATGTTTGACTCTGTAAGCATGGATTGATAAAAATATTTCAAGGTGGCAATGTGCAACCAAAATTGGATATTGTCATTATAATTGCATTATTTTTGAAAATATTTGTGGATATCAGGCAGAATTAAAAAATAGCACATACAGCTGGAGGACTGGGCAGTAAAAGAGCATCAAAGCACCTACAGGGCATCAAAATGTAAGTGATTCAAGCACATATAAAATGTGGGAGGAAATCATTGAAATTTGCAGACTAGCTTAGCTCAATGTGTCCTCTGATGCTATGTCTGGCTGTTCATAATTTGTTAGAACAGACATGATTGGACAAAACTTTCCTGAACTGTGTGACAATGCATGACGTAGTTATTATTACACTGTCTGCTTCTGGCTGACTCCGTCACTTACACTTCCTTCCTTGTACCCTTGTCTCACTTTACTGATAATATATTTTACGTGATTGAATGGCTGTCCTCCTTGCCACAGTTGATCATTAATAGACAACAGCGCAAGTTTATAATTTAAATGAAATCATAATGTCAAAGTAGCCTCCTGTTACGTCAGTTTTGGCGGAGTGACATACATGCCCCTAGCTAGCACAATAACAGTTGACAGCAGTTGAATAGTACAATTCGGTGAGACAAATGAGTTAAATATAAACAATGGTATGTATTCATTACCATTCCACTTACTCATTCCATTTAATTTTTTCCTTCACTTTCAATTTGATGTTTCTTATCAATTTCTCCTTTGTATTTATATACCTTCTTGCTCTTTTACTAGTTTAATATGTACTAGTTTCCATCCAATGGTTTTTGAATATTTTTATATTGTATATAAATAATGTATGTAATCTCACAAAATTAAAAACAGAATATGTTAGAAGGATTCAGCTGGTGGACAGTAACTTTAGATAGGGTTATTTTAATACACAAGGTTATCAACCAGAAACATTAAGCTTGCCTTTGTATCTCCACAGATAGCTGCCTGATCTGAATGATCTATTATTGTTGAGAATTCCAGAATTTATGGTACTCTAGCATTTAGAAAGTGTTACTTTTAAGTTTAAGATATCAATAACTGTGGCATGTTTTTTGCAGTGATACAACTGTTTCACAATTATTATTGAGCAGTAAATAGAAAATACAACTAAAACATTGCAACTGGTTGCCAAGTTATATTGCTCCCCCACACACTTTGCAACAATAGTAACTCACGGATTGATTTTAATCTTGAGTCAATGTAACGTCATAAAGCTGCAGAACTTACTAAACATGGCAGAAGAAGTTAGTAATGATCCGTTTTAATGGATACAATGATATTATTTGTCCAGTCATTATGGCACAGGAGAAGCCACATGGCTTTAACCACATTAAATCCATGCACACTCACTGCAGAGTAATCTGACCAATTGCATTCCTCCAATTTAGTGACCCCTCAAGGGTTCACAGTGCACTGTGGGGGCTCGCAATGTATTGAATTGCAAATGCAGTGTTCATTGCTAAACTGGGATGTGGGATTATTTAAGGTGCTTTGGGACCCAGTCTTTTGTCTTTACTCACCACTGCTCTTGATTCTGGGAGTAGAAGGTTGGAAACTACTCATACTTTAATTTTCTTCCCTTTAAAAATAAATTTTGCACGATAATTTACTCGTAACATCTTCTGGATATACACCTGTTAAAGCCAATAACCTGTTAAAGCCAATATGCATTTCAAAGATCAATCTTACTTTTTAATAGTAACTCTCTCACACCTTTGCAGAATAAGACCTGCCAAATTTCTGTGTGTAATAGTAACTTTTTTTGCATATCTTTAATTAATTGTTCTTTATCTCTCTACATAATCGTTGATATCTCTCGTTTCCCTTTCTCCTGACTAGTCTGAAGAAGGGTCTCGACCCGAAACATCGCCCATTCCTTCTCTCCAGAGATGCTGCCTGTCACGCTGAGTTGCTCCAGCTTATTGTGTCCATCTTTGGTTTAAACCAGCATCTGCAGGTCCTTCCTACACAGCTCTTCTTACTTCATCTCCTCTGTTTTCCTTTCAGAATTCTGAGGAGGCCATTTCCTCAAAGGCACCCATCTCATTCACCTACCACCAACAGTCTTTCCCCTTGTAGCTTCTGATTCAATCATAGTAAATATAACATCTGTTTATTCACCACTTTGCACACCATAATACCCTGACAACTTTCAAATGATTGACCAATACTTCATTTATTCTGATATACTGCATTTACTGCTCATAATGTGGTTGGCTTCTTAAGCAGATGAAATATCAAGGTCAGTTATTACCTAACTGCCTTCATGTTATGTACAAGTACAATCTTCAGTTTATTTTTTCCTTCCCTGATATTTCTTTCCAAGATTTTCATCACAATTTAAACGAGACTCAATACAAGCTGATGAAATTCCACCTCATCTTTTGAAATACAAAATTATCCCAACCATTATGGCCAGTATTCCTCTCTCAGCTAACATTAGTAAATCTCAATATCCTCATTACTATTCTGCAGTTTGTATGAACTTGCTGTGCATACATTAACTGCCTCCTTCAAGATAACAATGACCACCATGTTAAAAAGTTATTAATTAGTTGTAAAGTGCACTTGGGTCATGAAAGATATTATACAAAAGCAATTTCCTTTGAGGTATTTCACAGCTATCTGGCTATAATATTGATTTCAGCAATCACAGCTTCCATTTTTCCTCTGACAATTATCGATGAAAGTGTAGTGTGATTTGTTCTCATTCTGCTGTATATTTGTCTTCAGATTGTTAATGCTATTTTCCTGGTATAGCTACTGCTGATCTAAACCAACCTGCACTTAATCGTCACAATAAGTTGCAAATGTTATCTCTCCCCCCCCCAATCCTCACCTCCCTGCAGTTGCAGATGGAGCCTTCACTTATGTCTCCTACATTTCCTGCATGTCTGCTTTTGCTCTTCCTCCCTCATACAGAACAGGAATAGAGTTGGTCCTCTCCTCAAGTCAAGTCAAGTCAAGTTTATTCGTCACATACACATACGAGATGTGCAGTGAAATGAAAAGTGGCAATGCTCGCGGACTTTGTGCAAAAAGACAAACAAACAAACAAACTACAAACAGAATGGTGTTTAAGAAGGAACTGCAGATGCTGGAAAATCGAAGGTACACAAAAATGGTGGAGAAACTCAGCGGGTGCAGCAGCATCTATGGAGCGAAGGAAATAGGCAACGTTTCGGGCCGAAACTCTTCTTCAGACTTCATACACTTATCCACTATAAACCCACTGACTCCCATGGCTATCTGGACTACACTTCTTCCCACCCTGCTTCCTGTAAGGACTCCATCCCCTACTCCCAATTCCTCCGTCTACGCCGCATCTGCTCCCCGGATGATGCGTTCCACACCAGGGCATCTGAAATGTCCTCATTCTTCAGGGAACGGGGGTTCCCCTCCTCCACCATAGACGAGGCTCGCACCAGGGTCTCTTCCATACCCCGCAACACTGCTCTCTCTCCCCATCCCCCCACTCGCAACAAGGGCAGAGTCCCCCTAGTCCTCACCTTTCACCCCATCAGCCGTCACATACAACAAATAATCCTCCGTCATTTTCACCACCTCCAACGTGACCCTACCACACGCCACATCTTCCCATCTCCCCCCATGTCTGCTTTCTGCAAAGACCACTCCCTCCGTAACTCCCTTGTCAATTCTTCCCTTCCCTCCCGTACCACCCCCTCCCTTGGCACTTTCCCTTGCAACCGCAAGAGATGCAACACCTGTCCCTTTACCTCCCCCCTCGACTCCATTCAAGGACCCAAGCAGTCGTTCCAGGTGCGACAGAGGTTCACCTGTATCTCCTCCAACCTCATCTATTGCATCCGCTGCTCTAGATGTCAGCTGATCTACATCGGTGAGACTAAGCGGTGGCTGGGCGATCGTTTCGCCGAACACCTCCGCTCGGTCCGCAAGAACCTACCTGAACTCCCGGTGGCTCAGCACTTCAACTCCCCCTCCCATTCCACGTCTGACCTCTCTGTCCTGGGTCTCCTCCATGGCCAGAGTGAGCAACACCGGAGGTTGGAGGAACAGCACCTCACTCTTGGGGAGTCTGCATCCTGCGGGCATGAACATTGAATTCTCCCAATTTTGTTAGCCCTTGCTGTCTCCTCCCCTTCCTCAGCCCTCGGGCTGTCTCCTCCCATCCCTCAGCCCTCGGGCTCCTCCTCCTCCTTTTTCCTTTCTTCTCCCCGCCACCCCCCATCAGTCTGAAGAAGGGTTTCGGCCCGAAACGTTGCTTATTTCCTTCGCTCCATAGATGCTGCTGCACCCGCTGAGTTTCTCCAGCATTTTTGTGTACCTACAAACAGAATGGAACAGAATCACATATTATTTTACATATTAAATATCATGGGCTAAAGGAAAAAGGGAAAAAAACAGCACTTTTTAAAAAAAAGCAGTAGAATGGTGAAAAAGCTACTTTCTTAACTACTAAACCAGGTTCGCTTCTTAATAAACAGACACCACACAAACTGTTTGGTAGACCAGTTCAAAACTTTACTTAACATCGGCCGATGGAAGGGAGGGAGAACTCCAGTCAAGTGACCATTACAGACACTTGACCGTCCTCCGTTCACCTCACTGAACAACAGAATTACATTGCCTTAAATAGGGTTTTTTTGTCCCCTTAGCATATTTCACAGACATTAGTCATGGTCAGAGGTACTGGAAAAGGTTTCCACAGAATGCATCACATCAAAGGCCTTTTGTTTACATAGTACAAGATAACATTGGCCATTTGGTTTACGACATTTTATCTTCACAGAGATCACCCTAGCTCTTTTGCTGCTTCCTCGCTGTCACTTGGTCCCTCATAAACATTGGCCATTTGGTTTATGGCATCTTACTTCACAGATATGACTAGCTGTTTCTATCTTCCTTTCTCGCCTCCTCCCCCATAACATTGGCCACTTTGTTTACGGCATCTTACTTCAAAGAGATCTAGCTCTTCTCTGCTTGTAACTTGGGAGACAATGTTATGGTATTTATTATCTCACACACCGCAACCTAAGGCAAGCCTAATTTGACAATAAATATAAGCTGTAAGCTAGCCCAGGAACCTATTTTAATATCTTCTTATATTTTAACTAAAATTCAGCTTCATCATTCCATCCTTTTATCAAATTTTTGATAACAACTACAGTCCTTGCTGAGTACATACGAAAGACCATAAGCATCTCATCAGACAAATTAATAGTACACTAGTAACACAATCATTTCATAGTGGACAATCGTTCCACAAGTCCCTCCAAACATTTTAAATGGCCACCAACCTCCCCCGGACGTGACACTAAGATACTACCATAGGACAGGAAAAGGATCATAAAAATTGCTCAGCCTTTATTCGGCTTCGCTTGGAATTCCCCGTGTGCTGGTGTAACTGGTTCATGCTTCTCTTGTGTGGCACTGCATTTGCAACATAACGATGCCCTGTCACAAATATACTGTTTCCTAAAAATACACCAGTGCCTTGGTTGTGGCAAAAACAGGTAGATTTAACTGGCCTTTGCAGACCTCTTACTGTCTGTAGTCAGGTTATCTTTGCTGCGCTTGTCATGTTTGACTTCAATCTTGTTTAAAAGGAGGTGTGTACCATCCTTTGAATGTGGGTTAGTCCGCAAATTTGCCATTCTGAAGAAAGTTCAGTCCATGTGGGCTGGGCCACCCCAGAATACAGGGAGCATCAATAGCCCATCGTCCTTGTTTCCACAAACTGTTCACAGTCAATCAAATGTATCCAGCGACGATGATCTTCAATCTTTACAGCAGTTCATGTTGTTAGCAACACTTGGTTGTTCTTTTCAATACAGTCTCAATTTCTTCTTGTCCCAGCACCATCATCGTATAGCTTTTATGGCCTTGGTCACTGGTTTCCAGCAAAAACTCCTCCAACCTGGGAATGTAGATCTGGCAAGACATGGGTTAATTGCTGACCATACATAATTAGTTAATTGCCCAGGGCCTGTAGGTGGCTTCCCCCCACTCTCCAGGGGGTGGACACAGCAGCTTTTCCTGTATCAATAAAAAGTTGTGAATCTTGTTCCCAGCTGAGTTTCTCCAGCACTTTTGTCTACATTTGATCCTCCAGAATCTCCAGTTCCTTCTTAACACTTCCCTGTGAATTTATTCTTTAATCCGATTATATCCGAAGAGGCTCTCCCCACCTAAATATTCAATTCTCCAAATATGTTCTCTTCCCCAATCTACTTTATCTTCTCGCCTTTCATCCCTCATTGTGAGTTCCCTCAAACCCCCTTTTGTAAGTCATAATACAATTTTTCATCTACCTTCATTTTCCTCAAACAGCCCATGCTTCAACATATTTTTGTTTGCTTGAAAACAGTAATCTTGCTGCATTTGCATTTTAAAAGACAACCTCTGTTATCATATCAAAACAATCTTTCCTAAAAGAACTCACTCAGAATCAGTAATCAATAATACATTTTCTTTTTCTCTGTAATTTTGACATTTCCAATCTCATTTAACACTTTAATCGGGATGAGTCTTTTTTAAACTTGGTTCAAAAGATTTATAATCAACCAACACATTTTATCATTCGAGTATAGCTCCGCCCCCCATTCATGCCTGTTTCTTCACGGAGCACAACATAAACTGTCTGTCCCATTTGCATTTTAAAGGACAAACTTCTTAAAGTGACACACAACTTTGCTCATTGCTTTGAATTTCACACATTCCACATACAAAAAACATTGCTTTACAATCAGTACATATACAAAAACATTGTTTTACCAGCAGTATATAATATTTCATCTTCAAAGACGTCTCTTTGTAATTTACTTTCCCTTTTTCTGACAAGATTTCTGTTTACCAAAATCCTGGTTACCTAACCCTAATTGGACATTGATCCAGATCATGATTATTCAGACTCCCCGTGACTTTTCAGTCTCCCTACCATATCCTAATTTCTCCATCAAATTTTCCTTCATCCCCAAATTTTTTATAACATAGTTGCCTGTCAGAAAAAGGATTTACCTCCGGGGTAATTTTGTTTTGCAATCCCCATTGATTCTTTCCACCATCCCAGATGCCTGTGGGTGGTGTATACAGTGAAATTGCAGTCGAATATTACAATGTGCACATTTTTCCTTATTAATAGTGGTTAAAATGAGGACCATTGTCTGAACTTATGACAGTAGGTAGGCCAAACCTGGGAATAACTTCTCTTAACAACAATGTTACCATAGTTTCAGCAGTATTATTAGTGGTTGGTAGAGCTTCACTCCACCTGCTAAATAAATCTAAAATCACTAAGCAATATTTATTACACTGGGCCCTTGGCATTTCAATAAAATCAATCTGTATGCATTCAAACGGTCATGATGGCATTGGCGTCACCCCTGAGGGTATCTTAAAATTTGCCTGGATTACTTTGTTGGCAAATTTTACATTCTGAGGCCTGCCACCACATTTCCTTTGTTATCCTATCATTCCCTCCTTACCAGCATGGGTAAGACGAGTAAAAATGTATCGTATACACCAACTTGTCCAAGCGGGGTGTGCTGAATCAATGGCACAGCCCTCTTGTTTCCATAGTTATTTTTATATATAAGAGGCGTCCCTCTGTAATGTACATACCTCCTTCATGTTTGGCAGGACCGTTCTATTTGCTAGCATCTGTTTACGTGCTGTCACTACGCATTTGGATGTACAGGCTGCCTGTTTGGATACATTATCAGCAACTCATTGTCCTTTGCTATAGGGTCCCCAGCACCAGTGTGTGCAGTACATTTAATAATGGCCAGCTGTTCTGGTAACATCAATGCCTTAAACAAATTACGCACAGAAAGGCATTCCCGTGCTCCCAATCCTGGGGAGCTTTGTAAGGTCAGAACTTCAAGGTATAGGGATGTTACTGACGGAACTGTCCCAGGTAAAGATGCCATTGCTACTGGTAGGGCATAGGTGGACATGTGGACATCTCCCAAAATTATCTAACTCATCATCTTCACTACCAAATAGGGTCGTCGTGCCAGACATGAAGTCTCCTCCAGAGGATTTACCAGTACTGGGTTTATTTTTTACTAACCATCACTTGTTTCTCACCTCCTGTCTGTCTTTAGTTTAAATCTTTTTATTTGAATTTTGAATTTAACAGGAATTTGCATACATACAATGATAACAGACAGTGATAATCAGGACATAATTGTACAACAGTATGTAAACGACCCTCAAAACCCTTACCCTTACCCACCCTCGCCACCCGGGAACAAACAACACGCACATACGTACACATCCACACAAATACGATAAAAAAAATAAAAATTTAAATTAAAAAAAAAAAGAAAAAAAAAAAGGAAATTAAATACAAAATAAATAAAAATAAAAAATAAAAATAAAAATTGTGGGGAGGGAGGGGGGGGGGGGGGGGGGGGTTGAGGGGATAGCAGCTGCAATAAGACAGAGCTGTGATAGAGGACACTCAGTCCTCTTCCGAGTCCGGAAACAAGTTAAGAGAGTTAACAAGTTCCAGGAAAGGGTTCCATGTATCTAGGAATGTCTTGGTAGAGCCTTTGAGAGAGAACCTAAGTTTTTCAAGCTTTAAGTTGTAGAGCACCTCCTTGATCCAGCGGGCGTGTGTCGGGGGACAGGTAAGTCTCCAGTTAAGCAAAATCAGTCTCCGGGCTAACAGGGTTGTAAAAGCCAGGACCCGCTTCAACGCAACAGAGAGGTTGGTGTTGGGGGGAATACCAAAAATAGCTGACAGTGGGTTTTCCTGTCTGTCTTTTAATTATTTCCTCTTGTTCCTCTGCCCACTGGCATTCTAGTTGCAATACGTTCCATCCTTTCCGAATGCTATCCTTGTTTCTTAACTCTATCCCCTTCTTACATACAGTATCCATCCAACTTCAAAGTATACTCTCCTCATGCTTCTTCACTGCTTCTGCTTCCCATGTTTTAATTCCTTTCTTCCATTTCTTTCCTGCCTTCCTTTCCCATATAAATGTCTCTACATTCCATGTTCCCCCTACTGGCCAGGCTTCATCGCCTAACCGTTTGGTCAACTTGTAACTTAACATTCTAAATTTCTTATTATACCTAGGATTCAAATAACACATATGTTGGACTGTTATCCAGAGCATTCCTCATAGATAGATAGAAAGAGAGAGAAAACAGACTTCTTAATTCCGAATCGTTCCAAATATATCAACCAGGCCGACTCGCTACTCGAGACCCCAGTTTCTCAATTTGGCTGACTTTTTAATCCCGAATTGTTCCAAATATATCAACCACGCCGACTCGCTTCTCGAGACCCCAGTTTCTCAATTTGGCTGACTTTTTAACCCTTTAATATACGACCCAAGTGTCTCAACGAAGCAGACCCACTAACCGGGATCCCAGTTTCTCAACCTGGCAGACTTCTTAAATCTTTAATATACAACGCCACTTATTTCTGAATCCGACATCTCTTCAGATGTCTCAATAAGCCAGACGCACACCTCAACCCCCATTCAACCCGACAAATCACGGATGTCTTAACGAGGCCGATGAGCCCTTAGTAGAGAGAGATAAAAAAGAGAAAACAAAGAGAGATAGAAAGAGAAACCGCTCAAGTCCTGCTTAAAAATATACATGCACAATTCTGTCTTAAAAATACATACACAATCCCTTCTCAAAAATACATACACAATTGTGTCTTAAAAATACATACACAATCCCATCTTAAAAAAAACATATGAAGCCCAACTGGTCTTACCTTTGTCTGTTTCTAAGAACCTCGGCAGGGAACCAATTCAATGTCTGCTGAAGGATCACAGACGTTCCCGGGAGTTTCTAGGGAGTCGGTCTGACAAGGGGGCCGATAGAGCTCAGTTATCTCCCTTCCAATCCCGGCAACCTCTGCAACCTCTTGCACAGTCAGCCGTTGATGTGGTCCCAGCGAGGCCTGCATAACTACGCCAATGAAAAAGCTACTTTCTTAACTACTAAACCAGGTTCGCTTCTTAATAAACAGACACCACACAAACTGTTTGGTAGACCAGTTCAAAACTTTACTTAACATCGGCCGATGGAAGGGAGGGAGAACTCCAGTCAAGTGACCATTACAGACACTTGACCGTCCTCTGTTCACCTCACTGAACAACAGAATTACATTGCCTTAAATAGGGTTTTTTTGTCCCCTTAGCATATTTCACAGACATTAGTCATGGTCAGAGGTACTGGAAAAGGTTTCCACAGAATGCATCACATCAAAGGCCTTTTGTTTACATAGTACAAGATAACATTGGCCATTTGGTTTACGACATTTTATCTTCACAGAGATCACCCTAGCTCTTTTGCTGCTTCCTCGCTGTCACTTGGTCCCTCATAAACATTGGCCATTTGGTTTATGGCATCTTACTTCACAGATATGACTAGCTGTTTCTATCTTCCTTTCTCGCCTCCTCCCCCATAACATTGGCCACTTTGTTTACGGCATCTTACTTCAAAGAGATCTAGCTCTTCTCTGCTTGTCACTTGGGAGACAATGTTATGGTATTTATTATCACACACACCGCAACCTAAGGCAAGCCTAATTTGACAATAAATATAAGCTGTAAGCTAGCCCAGGAACCTATTTTAATATCTTCTTATATTTTAACTAAAATTCAGCTTCATCAATGGTACAGTAAAAGTTAGTCCCTGGTGAAATAGGAGTTTACAGTCCTAATGGCCTCTGAGAAGAAACTCCTTTTCAACCTCTCCGTTCTCACAGCATGGCAACGGAGGCGTTTGCCTGACCGTAGCAGCTGGAACAGTCCATTGCAGGGGTGGAAGCGGTCTCCCATGATTTTATTGGCTCTGGAGTTGCACCTCCTGATGTATAGTTCCTGCAGGGGGGGGCGAGTGAAGTTCCCATAGTGCGTTCGGCCGAACGCACTACTCTCTGCAGAGCCTTCTTGTCCTGGGCAGAGCAATTCCCAAACCTTTCACCGCACCAGCCTCCAACACATCATTCTCCGATATTTTTTGCCAAACTCAACATGATCCCTTTACCAATCTCATGTACCTTGTATCATGGGGTTGTAAGCTACCCAAATGGAATATGAACAGCTTTTCCTCAAGTTTGCATGTGGCCTCACTCTGAGAATGGAGGTGGCCCAGGACGGAGAGATCAGTATGGGAAGGGAAGTTAAAATTGTTAGCAACTCTGAGACCCAGTAGGTCCCAGTAGGTCCCAGTAGAACTAAGCACAAGTGTTTAGAGAGTATACGCTTGGTATCGCCAATGTAAAGGAGACCACATCAGGAAAACCAAATGCGGTAGATAAGGCTAGAGGATGCAGTGGATGAGGCTAGAGGATGCAGTGGATGAGGTTAGAAGAGATGCATATGAACCTGTCTCAATTGGAAGGACTGTTGAGGTCCCTGGATGGATATGAGAGGGGTGGTTACAGGAGAAAGTACCTGAGTGGGTTCCTAATGCTGTCCAATTTATCACAACTCTGGAAAATAGAGAACCTGCATTCACCCACAACAAGAGGATGAATCATGCAACTGGAACAGCACCTCATATTCTGCTTGGGTACCTTGCAACCCAACAGTGTGAGCATTGAATTCTCCAATTTCAGGTAACTAACCAAAACCCCTCTCCAGTGCACTACCTGGACTCGCACGTATTTCTCCCCTTCCCCTCCCCTTCCACCTACATTCCTTACTCTGGCTTCACAATGTGCATCTCTGGAGAACATGGACAGGTGAAGTTTAGGGCGAGACCATTCTTCAAACTTCCCTCAGTCTGAAGAAGGGTCTCAACCCGAAACGTCATCTATCCATGTTCTCCAGCGATGCTGCCTGACTTGCTGTGTTACTCCAGCATTTTGTCCTTTGTGTATCCACAGTTCCTTGTTTTTTCAGTTATTTTCAAATTTATCATGCCTGTTTTATCAACGCTACAATTTATCAACGCTACAATTAACATCACAAATCTTTACAAAAACTAGTCCTTTGGTTCCTCAACCATATTAATATTTTAAGTTATGTTCAAAATCGTAACTACTATAAATAAATGCTTTCAATGATTTGTATGATGGGCAACACATCATAATTAAATTATGTGTAGGAAGGAACTGCAGATGCAGGTTTACACAGAAGACAAAATGCTGGAGTAACTCAGCAGGACAGGCGGAGTAAGAATGGGTGACTATGGAGAGAAGGAATGGATGACTTTTTGGGTGGCGACCCTTCCTCAGACTAAGAGTCAGGAGAGGGGGAGTCTAGATATATGGAAGGGCAAGGTGTGAAAACGACAGATCAAAGCAGACGCTACTCAAGGAAATATAGAATGGTTCATTATTGGCTGAGGGGGAGGTGACAACGAGGAATACAAACATTAAAATTAATCAGTATAGTGAAACTAGTCGGGGAACTGGGGTGAGGGAGATGGAGAGGGACTGCAAGGGCTACTTTGAAGTTAGAGAAATCAATATTGATACGTGAACATGATGAAAGGTATACAAAAAAGCTGGAGAAACTCAGCGGGTGCAGCAGCATCTATGGAGCGAAGGAAATAGGCAACGTTTCGGCCGAACCCGTATGGAGCGAAGGAAATAGGCAACGTTTCGGCCCGAAACGTTGCCTATTTCCTTCGCTCCATAGATGCTGCTGCACCCGCTGAGTTTCTCCAGCTTTTTTGTGCACCTTCGATTTTCCAGCATCTGCAGTTCCTTCTTAAACATGATGAAAGGTCTCGACCCGAAACGTCACCTATACCGTTTCTCCATAGATGCTGCCTGACCCGCAGAGTTACTCCAGCACTTTGAGTCCATCTTCGGAATTAAATTATGATTCGTCACATACCGCTTCGTCCAATTTGCCACGACTCTGGAAAGTATCGTGCAATTTGCCACGACTCTGGAAAGTATCGTGCAATTTGCATTGCTGTAGAGGGGAGGCGGACCTTTCTCAGTTTAGCGAGGAGGCAGGCTGGAGGGGTGGACTCTTGCACGTACAGTCGAGGCTGCGGACCGATCGACTGCGCGGGCGGCGATCCCAGCTCCACGCTGGAATAACCGTCGCTAGGGAGCAACCGAGGGACGCAACGCTTTATGTTGACTAGGAAACAGCGAGCAACAATTTGAGCCTGTGTGCCAGCACATCTCGCCCTCCCGGCTTTCACAACTTCTACACCGCGATGCAATTAGGAAAAGTGCACCGCCGACGAGTTGCACTGGTGAAGCACTAAATTGTCCAATCTTATTTCCTTCCGAAAAGTTAACGTTCTGAATTATTTTCAAACAATTTCGGATGTTATAAAAGTAAAGGAAAAACAAAATCCCGCTCTCGCTCGGTGACAGGAGGATATTTTTGATGGCGTCTCAGCAGACCAGAATTCAAGCCTACCTCGAAAAAAACAAGATTGGCCCTCTTTTCGAGGTAACGTACAAATAATGATTGGAATATTTAACACTGGGTGAAAAAATACTGGGGATGAAGAAAGTGGTCGAAAACTGGAGTTAACCGTGATGTCATCAATTTACACAATGCACAAAACTAGTGAGGGGAATTAAATCCCCAGTTTCTGGCAAAGAGGGTGGTTGTAATTTGAAATGGGGAATCTGTTGACATTGAAAGTGGCTCTAAATGTGGTGTGGGGTTGGTGGTGAGGGGTGCCTGGTCACTGAAACATCTTTCAGAAATGTTAGGCAGTGCTTTTTGGATTTGGCGAGGTTCAGATGGTGATGCGTAGTAAAAGATGCAGTGGTTAATTCGTTATATTTGTCCAGCAGAAGTTGTCATATTGAGCTCCTCAAGGTAACAAACGGGAATAAAACACAGTGATATCTTTCTGCTGAGGCGTTGTAAAGTTGTCGTTTTATCTAAGAGGCAGGCACGTCAGTGCTCGGAGGAGACACAGAAGACAATTGATATGCACGACTTTTTGTCCTGGTAAAGCTACGCTTCCTCGTTTGGTCAATTTGAATGTGTGGATCATTTGGACATTTCGCTGTGCTCTTACCGAGTTACGGCTTTGATATTTTTAGAGGCACTCGAGGTTAAAAAAACCCTCCATGGTCATCGACATTACAGCGCACTCCGCAGCCTGCAGTAAATTCATCTCTTTATAAAAGGGACATTTCCGAGGGAAGCACAATGTGCACCTGAGCCCCAGGACAAGCGGCGAAGTCCCTGCGGCTACATTATGTTCTCTGGGAATCAGTACTTTACATGTTAGGCGCGCAAGCGTGTTTCAATAGCGGCGACAC
This sequence comes from Amblyraja radiata, assembly GCF_010909765.2. Classification (NCBI taxonomy): domain Eukaryota; kingdom Metazoa; phylum Chordata; class Chondrichthyes; order Rajiformes; family Rajidae; genus Amblyraja; species Amblyraja radiata. Next base: position 48,645,699 of record NC_045959.1, on the reverse strand, counting down.
CAGGAATCTGGATTCGTGGAACAACCCCTTCTTAAAGGGACACTGTCCTTGTGAAAGCAACGTCACTAATTCTGTTTATGATTGCACAATTAGAGTTAATAATGTAAACACTGGCGCGCACCTCCATTCTGTGAAATGGGGATATCTTCCTGTTCCTCTTTCCCAAACGAGAGATAACGCTGTTCAGGTATCCTTAATGAAACCGTACTCTATATCTTATTTTTAAGATATTCTTACGATACACAAATTACACTGTGCAATGACCCAGTTAATGCTGAATTTAATATTGTGTGTATTTAAATATATCTCTATCCCGCAATTAACATCGCACAGGTTAAAATACCACCGATGATGAGGAAACAATGAATTAAAAATATATATAACTGTTGATTTTTCCCTTTCTCTCCGATTGTCTTCTCAGTTTAATCCTTTAACAGGTGCGAATGTATGTACATGTGAACAAGTGTCATTCTATTTTTATACCCAGGATAAGTTTCTATCTCACGGGACCTTGAAAGGAACAGAATCATACAATTTAGTAATTGGACCCTGTTTCATTATTCGGTGAGATAAGTTTAACCTGAAACTGACCATTGTTCTTTTTGTCCACGTTGATTAACACGTTTTGATTAAATTTTACAAATCTGTCAATTTTGTTTAATAATTTATATTTGCAGACTATAACTCTAAACGTCATGTACTGTTGTGTATAAAAGTGTTTATTCACTTCATTCCTAGAAGGCCTGACTTTAATTTTTAGCTATGTTTCTCGACTTATAAGCCTGAACCAAGATACACAGCTTCTGTGCTATGCTGTCTGTGTCCTTAATATCTTATCCAATTGAGATACCAGATTTCTACATTTTAGTGAATAGAAGCCTTATTTAAATATTCACCTCGTAATTTAACCTTTAATGTTTAGATATCATTGGTAAATTCATACTGCACTTTCTTCAAGATGAATACATTTTGTGATATATTAACCAGACCATATTACCATAAGATGTAGGAAATAGAGTAAGCTAACAAGTTCCTTAAACAGTGGAATCACCTTCCAATTTTCCCATCACCCTTGTTTTTATTTTACCGATTCAACATTTATTTATCTCAAAAATGTAACCAAGTATACTGGTCGTACAACATTATGTGCTGAGGAACTTCCAATGACACAATTCACTGAGAAAATAAGTTAATTCCCAAAGAATTAAATAAGCACCCTCTTATTCTGCAAACATGCCATGGACATGGACACTCTCACAAAAGGGAAAATCCTTTCGGCAATTACCCTGTATAGCCCTTAAGGATTTTATCATTTTAAATAAGATTTTATCTCATTTGTCTGAACTCAAATGAGTAGTATCCCAACCTGTTTAAATGTTCCTTGAAGGAAAACTCCATATGTGGGATCATCATAGTGAACCTTCTCAGAGTCTTGGAGTCATAGTGTCTTAGGGTGTAGAAACAGGCCCTTCGACCCAACTTGCCCACGACGAACAACATATCCCAAATAACACTAGTCCCACCTGCCTGTGTTTGGCCATATCACTCTAAACCTGTCCTATCCATGTACCAGTGTAAATGTTTCTTAAACATTGCGATAGTACCTGCCTCAACTACCTCCTCTGGTAGAAGATAGGCATAAAAAGCTGGAGTAACTCAGCGGGACAGGCAACATCTCTGGAGGGAAGGAATCTCATTTTGAGACCCAAAACGTCACCCATTCCTTCTCTCCAGAGATGCTGCCTGTCCCGCTGAGTTACTCCAGCTTTTTGTGTCTATCTTCGGTTTAAATCAGCATCTGCAGTTCCTTCTTACACATACCTCCTCTGGCAGCTCGTTCCATATGCCTTCCAGCCTTTGTGTGAAAAAAGTTACTCCTTGGGTTCCTATTAAATCTCTCCCCCCTCACCTTAAACCTATGTCCTCTGATTCTCGATTCCTCTACTCTGGGCAAAAGACTGTGCATCTACCATATCTATTCCTCCCAAGATTTTGTGCACCTCTATAAGATCACCTTCAATGAAGTAATTTCTTCCCTTAAATAGGAAGGTCAGAATTGTTTACAGTATTTCCAATGTGATCACCTAGTGATTTGTAAAGTGGCCATATAAGTTTTCCTCCTAGATACTCCAAACCCTTGAAATAACCCAGTCTATTCCCTATAATTTGCAGCAATTAAGATCTAGCTATGGTTTATGCATGATTCTCAATTCTCTTTGTGCTACCTCTCTCTTTTTGTAGTATTTCTCGAGGTAAATAGCACTCTGATCTTTTGGTTTTGTTTCCAAAATGAACATTTTCACATTTGTTCATGTTATCCTTAATTTCCCAACTATTAACCCATTCTCCTAACCTATCAACATAGAACCACAGATAGAATCATAGAAATGAACCGCATTTAAATGAGCACCCACGTCTCATCTTGCTCACGCTGGCTGCAGTGTCTATCTACACTCAACCCCCCCCCCTCAACCCCCTCCCCCCCAACCCTCCTTCCACCATTACCACCACCCAATTGGCCCATATCCCTCTATGACTCTCTTTACCTAAATATCGGTCCAAATGCCTTTTAAACATTGTAATTGTATCTGCTCTTACTCTCTCCATAAACTCAAACTGTTTGTACCCGCCTCACAATTTGCCTTTTCATCTATATTTGTGTCATTGCAAATTGGCCATTATATATTCACTTCCTTCCTCGGTCATTAATATATACTGAAAACAATTGCACCCCGATCGCTATGGTACTGTCTGCTTACAGTTTACCTGCCTGAGAATGATCCGTTATTCCTACATGCCATGATAGTTTCAGTGTAGTTTAACGATGATTTTTATAGCATTAATATTCTTTTTAATTTCTTGTATATTGGCACTCTTGATATTAAAGTTAGTATTTTGTTAACTTTTGAGTATTTTCTGTTCCTGCCTGTGATATTTAATTAACTTTTGTTCATGTATTCCTATATTTGACCTCATCGTTTCTAGCTTTGCATTATTTATGATGTATTGTACCCTTTCAGGATCTGAAGTGGATGACCTTCATTCACATACTACAAAATCTATTGTCCACATTTTTCCTCATTCCCTTTGGAGAGTAATATTACTTTGTAGCGTAGTATTTCTCTCTGCGTTGATTACAGTCACACCTATCTGTTGCCTATCGACATAATAGCTTTTTAGACCATCATGTAAATTGTCTCGCAATGCAAACTGTTGAGATCCTGTCTCTGTCAACAGCAGCACAATAGACCCTGCCAATTAAATAATCTGTTCATTGTCCCCGTTCTGTGTCCTGCCTCGCCTTCAATTCAAAGTTTCAATTTTAACGAAATGTCTTGTGAGAGATTTTACAAATACCATCCAGAAGTTTACATCCAGAAGACCATCCAATAGCATGCATCAGACATCCCCCTTTTGCCACATTAATCATCTCTTCAAAGATTTCATTCAGGTTCATCAGTTATGACCGACTCTTTAAATCTATGCTGGTTCCCTCTGATCAGCTGGAAAACATCAAAGGTCACTCCATCATTAACTGTAGATTTGTGTAGTTTCCTGAAAATCCTGCAAATTTACACTGCCACCATCAATGTCTGTTTCTAGTTTCAAATTAGAGCACTTTTTTCCCTTTTGCTTAGATGTGTCTATTTCAAGCTTCACCGAGTTCAAACTAACTGCTTTGACATGGACACAAACAGCAAACAAATGCACTACAAAGCCTAAATTATACCCTTTTTGAAATGAAATGTTCATTTGAAGAACACCTTCCTCTGGTGGATCAGCCAGATTAGGTAATGGTATTCCCTTATTTGTTACATTGCAAATGCAAGCACTTTGCTTTCTGATCGAGAATCCAGTGGTCCCTAACTGGTGTTCAAAAGGGAACTGCAGATGCTGGAATATCGAAGGTACACAAAATTGCTGGAGGAACTCAGCGGGTGCGAAGAAGGGTTTCGGCCCGAAACGTCGCCTATTTCCTTCGCTCCATAGATGCTGCTGCACCCGCTGAGTTCCTCCAGCAATTTTGGGTCCCTAACTGGTGCTATTTATGAGGAAAGCAATTCCACTAGAATTCTATTAGGTTGCATTCTTCGTAGTTGCTCTAAAGTGTAAGGAGCAATAATATTAACGTCCACAGGATCTGTCACAGCCCCATCTTCTTTTCAGCTAATCTACTTGAATGCTTCCACAACGTTACACGAGTTCTGGCACTTGAGCTAAATCAGAGAATTTAGCACCAGTGTGATCTGAACGCAATCACTAACTTAATTGGGCTGTCCTGCTACCCTGATGCAAGTGCTTACAACAAGGAGTTATCAGTGGATGCCATGTTATCGAGCTCTGTAGTGGCATTAGTCAGTAGCAGAATCTTCCATCCCGTTACTGTACTGCCAGCTGGCTTGGCGCTGCATCAGTTGTCTGTGGGGCAACACAAAATGTGGCAAATTTTCCAGATCTCAGGCTTGGAAATCATCCCACTGAGCCTGCAGCAGGTTGAACCTGGCATGTTTGAATAGATGGCAGAAATCATTTGCTTAGAACATAGCAAGTGAAAATCTTTTTTGATTAAGTTAGCTTAACTTTTTTAGTCATCACAAAGTATATACAGTTTTTTGTTCTTTTAATACAATAGTAAAAAAAGGTGTTGGATACGTTTGTCTTCATCAGTCACGGTATTGAGCATAGGAGTTGGGATGTCACAGTTCAGCCCTACAAGATGTTGATTCGGCCACATTTGGAGTATTATGGACAATTCTGCTCATATTGCTATTGGAAGGATATCATTAAACTAGAAGGGGTGCAAGAAAAATTGACAAAGATGTTACCAAGTCTGAAGGATTTGTTATATGGAGTGGCTGGATAGGCTGGGTCTTTTTGTCCTTGGATCATAGGAAGCTGGGGTTCACAGAGGTTTATGAAATCATGAGGGGCATAGATAAGGTATATAGTCACAGTCTTTTCATCAGGATAGGAGAATCTAAAACTAGAAGGCATAGGATTAAGGTTAGAGGGGCAAGATTTAAAAGAGACCTGAGAGGCAACGTTTTCACACAGAAGAGGGTGGGTACATGGAATGAGCTGCCAGAAGAAGTGGTAGAGCTGGGTTCAATTACGAGATTTAAAATACATTGTTGTAGTTGTTGACGGGTACATGGATATGAGAGGTTTGGAGGATATGGCCCAGGCACAGGCAAGTGGGACTAGCTCGGTTAGGCAACTTGTCGGCAAGGATGAGTTGGTCTGCAGGGCCATGTTTCCATGCTATACAACACTTGATCTCTGATTCTAATGCTGGACCAACTCAGTGTGACAAGCAGCATCTGTCGACAGAGAAACAGTTAATAACTTGGTAGGTTACCTTTCTGATGAAAGGCCATTGACCTGAAACGTTAACTGTGAATCTTACTCCATGGGTGCTGGCCCAATCTACCAAATATTTTCTTTTCTATTTCAATTTTTCTGCAGCTGCAGGGTTTAGTTTCTCGTTTAAATTACTGACCCAGCAGGCAGAGTTCTGGATCATTGATTTAGAGGTACAGATTGGAATCCTGTCATTGGAGCTTTGAAATTAGATAAAATAATTACATTTATCCAGAATGTAAGTTAGTCTTGTAACAATGAAAAATTAGACTGTAACAATAAAAATAAATTAAAAAATAGTACAACAGTATCCTTGAGGGGTGGACATTTTATCCTGTCTGGCCAAAATGTGAGTCCAGAAACACCAATGTGGTTGACTCTTAATTGTCTCTTCAATTCAAGTGGTAACACCAGCATAGCTCCGGGCTGCGAGCACATGTCATGGACAAGTAAGCATAAAGAAGGTGATGAGTCAGGGAACATGTTCTCACCATATGTCAACACTATCCTGTGAATGCAATCAGATTTTTGCACTGAGACACCCAAGTTGCTGCATTCTGTCACGTCAATAAGTTCCCAGTTACACAACGTTGACTGTGCCAGTCAGGAAGAAAGGGCATAGCCCTGGGTAAGGTGGTCTACTCCAATATATCCCTTCTCCAGAGGAGCATCTGGACTGGACCAAATTTCATTCAGTACAAGATCAGTAAAATCCCACACTGTTTTTCAAGAAGATTTTTTGGCTGTTACAGTTGTGTGATAACAGCAGCACTTAATAAGTAAGTACGTAAATAAATACATTGATCAATAATAATAAAGATACACACACTTCTGGACCCTGGAAAGATGAAACAACATACTGGGTGCATTGGCTCAACACACACGCACACACACTTCATGGCCTCCTGCATGATTCAACTTTCCAGGGTCCAGAGGCAACTTTATTATAGCTTGCCATAGCATTTCCCTCTGCAACAACCTTGGCAATCTTTTCTACGATATTCTCCTGGGGAGGGGGGAGGGGGGGGGGGGGGGGGAGGATAACGAGAGTGCAGTACATAGATTGCTGGGTTGGAAAGTCTACCCTCTCACCAGGGTAGATTATAAAGGGGAATTTAGAAGAACGATAGTTGAAATCCAGCCTGTCAAGACCACAAGTGGAAAAATCTGTGGTCATGACAGGCTGGATGCCAATAGGTTAATACCCATGCTTGAGTCAGTACCATTTAGCAACATAAGGGTAACTGGCACCATTCAGATTATTAGAGACGTTTGGGATTCTCTCCCCTAGAGAGCTGATAAACCACAATCGCTTGAATATATTTAAGATGGATAATCTGGCAACCAAAGGAAATAAAAAACAATTAGGTTTATATGGGTGTTGTGGATTAGCTGATGGTGGAACAGGCTTAACCAGGAGAGTGGGGTAATCTTTCAACAATTACCTCTGTTCTTTTGAGGGAATAACGTCAGACATAGAACATGAGGCATTGCAACAGATACATGAGCAGGTAGGGGATGGAGGGATATGGACCACGTACAGGCAAATGGGATTAGTTTACATTGTATCATAGTCGGCACACACATTATTGGCTGAAGGGCCTTTTCCTGTGATGCACTGTTCTATGTTCTGTTATAGGAGGTTGACAGATAATAGTCTAAAAAGCTGATTTGAAGAATAAGCATCTTTTCTGTCTCAATCCATTTTTGTGATGGCGAACTGCTGACATGTTTTCAAGACAGCCAACAGAGAAGTACTTGCTGATTTTCATTGGCTCAGCATTACCAGGCAATATTATTTTGACAAGCTGGTGGCCCAAATTAGAACGTCACACCAGGTAAAAGTATATGTACGGCTAAATCGTTTCATTTTGTGCAACCTCAAGGGATTATTTTACTTGTTTTTATTACATATAAAAATCGCAGAAATCTTTACATTGCTGTGCAGAAATTAAACAGATGACTAAGTGAAAAAAAGAAAACCACGAGTGTGTTGTTAATGTTGGTGAAGACGTGGGACAAATGACTGCAGTGTAAATAACAGGCAATTTCTTTCCCCAAGCAAAAATAAAGTGATGATATGATTTTTTTTTCTCCAGCTTATGTACTAAAAGTTGCTGCGTTTACATCATGTGGTGGGGGATGGTTCCAGATGGATTTTAAGAAAACTGACACAATTTTAAAAAGCAATAATATATTTGCCGAATTTTTCTGTAAAAAGTAAATGAACGTTAAAGCAGATTGGTACGAAATGATGTACCCTGGCTAATGGAATGAGGAAAGCACATGCACTTAAAAAAAAAATTAAAATAGATTAGAGAAGCAAAAAAAAAAATTAGAGTTCAAACTTGTTTCATATTTCGAACCCATAAAATTGCACAAAAACACTGAGCCAGAAGTGGAAAGTAAAGAATTTATGTTAAATTTGGTAAGACCATGTTTTGAGTGTTGGGTAGAGTCAATTATAAAATTGACTCAGGAAAGAGCAAAAAATATTTCAGCATTAATCCTCAACACTGGTGCCCCACAACGATGCATTCATAGCCTCTCACTATACCTATACCTTCTTCCTGATGGCAGGAATGAAATGAGACTGTGGCCAGGGTGGTGTGGGTTACTGATGATGCTGGCTGCCTTTTTGAGGCAGCGACCCTTGTAGATCCCATCGATCTTGGGGCGGGGGGGCTGCACCTGTGAAGGACTGGGCAGTGTTCACCACACTTTGTAGTCTTCTTCGTTCCTGGGGATTCAACTTGCTGAACCAGACCGTGATGCATCCAGTCAATGTGCACTCTACACCTGTAGAAGGTCAAGAGAATATTTGACAACATGCCAAATCTCCTCAATCTTCTAAAGAAGTAGAAGCATAGACAAAAATCTTCCATTTCAATGAATTCCAAGAATTCATTTGTACACAATATTCAGAAGACCCTGCAAACGTGGAAGTAGATTATTCATTTGAAACTGGTGCAACACTTTCTGAATACGCAAATTAAATTTTTATGCTGGTTAAATAACTCAAACTGGGAATGTCATGTGTAATTGGGTCTCGTTTGGTCTGTGTGGATGTGTCAGCCTTTCAGGAATCAATGCATATGTCACACCTGCACAACCTAATTTTCAATGTGCTGAGAGGCCCAATGAATAGTTCCATAAAGCAGTAGAACTTGTACTGGGTGTACAACAAAAAATCTTTAAAGTGATGTGAGCTGCCATCCGCATAATACAACCACTTAAGCCAACATCCCAGCTTCCTACTGCGGCAAACAACATGATTTGGTGGTGGCTGGGTTTGAATTGATGCCCAGCTTGAATCTGGCTCAGACTTGGCATGGCACAAATTGACAGGAATGCTAGTTTCTTTCCTGGCCTTTTGGACAGAAGACTAATTACTTAGCTATTGCATTGATGCACGTGCAGTAGGATAAACATTCCAAACACAACGTCTGGTTATTGGGGTTCTCGATCACCAACACATGTACATAAAATCACTCAACATTTCAATTGAATGTTGCTGCCATTTGGTAAACCTCTCGCATAGTTCAGTTCAAAGTAAAATGAATAACTATTTACATTTTTTTTTAAAAGGGCAACAACAACATGTCCAGAATTTGACACAATGGTGTCAGCAGGTATTTGTACCATTATGCACCCTGGTATGTAGATTCAGACGACTGATATCACCCTCCCCCCCCCCCCCCCTCCATAGTTTGCCAAGCTGTACACTCACATGAGCCCCAGTAACAGCGATTCAGATCACTCCTTCAATTAGTCCCAGGCAGAAATGCGAACCCACGCATCTCGTGCAATTCTACAGACCCTGCTATGACTCAGATAGCATTGTTGCTATTGATGAATTCCATTTCAGCAGCACAATATCAATCCCAGAATTGTAAAAACTCTTTATTGTTAGTTATGCCCTTCGCACCAAGAATGTGTTCCAAAGGTATAGTTTGTGAGGAGCTCTTGCTAAGTAACTTAAGATATTACATGTGAGCCTTGAATCACAAATGTGTCATTTAGAGTACCACACAATAGATGGATGGTTTGTTGATTACTTTTTGGAAAGATTGTTTGGGAGAATGCCAAGTTCAGCTGCAAGAAAATCTTTGCTGTTTCTAGTTTATAAAGAGATATGAACATGTGGATTTACTGAGCAGTTACTGTATTTTCTAATAACCTAATTATTCTGAATTGCATTGTATAAATGAATCCAAAGCAATATGGTGAATTCAATAAGCAAATGAGAATAATCACCTCTAAAATGATCCAAGGAATTAAAAAGATTCAAGTACTGAACAACCCAACATTTGACATTATGTCATGTTTGATCTGGCATACAAATAATATTTTGTTCATTTATGACTAATTAGCTGTAGAGGAAGTAAAAAAAAAAAATGGTTTTAAGTTAATAATAGTTCCTTTGAACAATGTTGGAGAAATCTTGTGATTATTCTTTGCCGCAATTTCATCGAGTCTCTTTATCAAATTGCTAATGGGGTCATGTCATAAAAGCTATCTTCCAGATTGAATACCGGGAATAAAAGGACTGATCTTTGCACAATTAATGGTAGAAGCTTGGAGCATAGATCAATTTCCATCACCAGAAACATAGAAAATCAGCAAGAGATTGGTGGGATATATTCCCTACTCCCTATTCCTCCGCCTACGCCGCATCTGCTCCCAGGATGAGGCGTTCCACACCAGGGCATCTGAAATGTCCTCATTCTTCAGGGAATGGGGGTTCCCCTCCTCCACCATAGATGAGGCTCGCACCAGGGTCTCTTCCATACCCCGCAACACTGCTCTCTCTCCCCATCCCCGCACTCGCAACAAGGGCAGAGTCCCCCTAGTCCTCACCTTTCACCCCACCAGCCGTCACATACAACAAATAATCCTCCGTCATTTTCACCACCTCCAACGTGACCCCACCACTCGCCACATCTTCCCATCTCCCCCTATGTCTGCCTTCCGCAAAAACCGCTCCCTCCGCAACTCCCTTGTCAATTCTTCCCTTCCCTCCCGTACCACCCCCTCCCCGGGCACTTTCCGTTGCAACCGTAAGAAATGCAACACCTGTCCCTTTACCTCCCCCCTTGACTCCATTCAAGGACTCAAGCAGTCGTTCCAGGTGCGACAGAGGTTCACCTGTATCTCCTCCAACCTCATCTACTGCATCCGCTGCTCTAGATGTCAGCTGATCTACATCGGTGAGACTAAGCGGAGGTTGGGCGATCGTTTCGCCGAACACCTCCGCTCGGTCCGCAAGAACCTACCTGACCTCCCGGTGGCTCAGTACTTCAACTCCCCCTCCCATTCCTAATCCGACCTCTCTGTCCTGGGTCTCCTCCATTGCCAGAGTGAGCAACACCGGAAATTGGAGGAACAGCACCTCATATTCCGCTTGGGAGTCTGCATCCTGCGGGCATGAACATTGGATTCTTCCAATTTTGTTAGCCCTTGCTGTCTCCTCCCCTTCCTCAGCCCTCGGGCTGTCTCCTCCCATCCCCAGCCCTCGGGCTCCTCCTCCTCCTTTTTCCTTCCTTCTCCCCGCCACCCCCTTCGCTCCATAGATGCTGCTGCACCCGCTGAGTTTCTCCAGCATTTTTGTGTACCTTAGAGATTGGTGGGATTAGGTTACTGCAGTCGAATTTTTGAACTGTCCTAATGGTTAGTGAGCTGTCTTGGATAGGCAGTTCAGCATCACAGGCACAATATATGTTATTACTATAGGACCAAAAGAGAAAAGTTGGGTAGGGGTATATGAAATAATAATTTTGAATTCTGATAAAGTATGTTCAGTCAAAGTGTGCTATTTATTCTAGAATTTCATAGAATTTCATAGAATCACACAGTGTGGAAACATGCCCTTCATCCCAACTTGCCCAAACTGACCAACATGCCCCATCTACATTAGTCCCACCTCCCTGCGTTTGATCTATTCCCTCTAAACGTATCCTATCCATGTACCTGTCCAAATGTTCCTTAAACATTGCAATTGTACCTGCCTCAACTACCTCCTCCGGCAGCTCATTTCATACACCCACACCTGTGTAAAAAAAAAAAAAGTTACCCATCAGGGTCCTATTAAATATTTCTTAATTCACCTTAAACCAATATCCTCTGGTTCTCGATTCCTCTACTCTGGGCAAAAGACTCTGGTTGCTTACACAATCTATTTATCTCGTGATTTTGTACACCTCACCATGATTTTGTACACCTCACCAAGTCCAATGTTGTTCAACCTCTCCCTACAGTTCAGCTCTCCAATCCTGGCAATATCCTCGTAAATCTTCTCTGCACCCTTTGTAGCTTGACAACATCTTTCCTATAAGATGGCGACCAAAACTGAATAGAATACTCTTAAAGTGCCCTCACCGAAGTCATATATAATGGTAACATGACCTTCCAACGCCTATATTCAATATTCTGACTGATGAAAGCAAATGTGCCGAAAGCCTTCTTGACCACACTATCTACCAGTGATGCCACTTTCAAGGAACTATGTACCTGTGCTCCGAAATCCCTCTGCTCTAGAACACTCTCCAGAACCCTACCATTCACTGTGGAGGTTAGTCCTCCCAAAATGCAACACCTCGCATTTCTCTGTTAAATTCCATTGACCATTCCTCAGCCCACCTGCCCAAACGATCAAGATCCTGCTGCAATTTTTGACAACCATCTTCACTATCTACATTTAAGCTGTCAGACTGGTCCCTTTGATCATATTCTTTTCAAGCAGGACCAAACAATGGAAATCTTTATGACTGTTGTAAGATAAAACCATCATAGCATTGCTGTGTAAGTGGTCAGTAACCCACACAATTTTGCAAAGATTGCAAATCAGATCACATTCAGCCAAATGCTGGTATTTATATAAAATTTGGGCAGAAGATGCAAAAGCTTACTACCACATTCAGTAGCAGCTTGTTTTGGACTACTCAATGATTCTCCCATTAGCTGCGGTATAGTCTCTATCTCCCAAGCTTCCTTATTGCAAACCTTGCACATGTTAATGTTCTTTCTCTGTAAATGTATTGCTATAATATTCTATAACATATTATTCTGCATATCTGTGTTTTTCTCTTCACATTCCCTGTTGTGTATGACTCGATTGTACTTGTGTATAATATGATTAGATAGCAAACAAAGATTTTTACTGTATCTTGGTACATATGATAATAATAAATCAATACCAAAATATTGGAAACTTTCAGCAGGTCAGGCAGCATCAATGGAAAGAGATACGCTAACATTTCAAGTCCAAGCCCCTTTGTCGGAACTGTCACAAATTCTTTGTGATTGGTGAAGATTGCAGTATTATGAGGAATGACAGAGCATCACGTGTAAAAGCAAAGATGGCCAGCTGCATTTTGGAGAATCCTATACTTTCTTTAATTTCCAAACCTATCTGTCATGATAATTAGAGAGGCTGCAGTTGAACTGATCAAATATATTTATTTGACAACCTGGAAAGAACTGGAGGCCAAAAGCACAGTGACCTTTCTCTCAGCAAGCAATTTGCATGCTTGCCTTGAGGATGGCTGCAGGTGACGGCTCTTGCTGCCTCAGTGGAAGAGTGTAGCCTCGACATACATTATTCTTTAATTTAGTACAAGAATGATTGGAACAGTCTCTATGGTTGGTTATAAGAATATAAATAGAATCAACTAATTTCATTGTGGTATATAGAAAATATCACAAACATAAATGTAGATGGTTTGGTTAGTAATTTTGCAGCCAACATCAAAATTGGTGGAGTTGGGGACAGTGAAGAAGATTGTCAACCTATACAAGGGGATACAAATGAAATAGACAGAGGAATGGCAGGTGGAGTTTAATCTTGGCACGCGTGAGATGTTGCACTTTGGGAGGTTGAATTTAAAGGGAAGTATACAGCTAATGGCAAAGACCTTTAACAGCATTGATGTACAAAGGGATCTTGTAGTCCATGTCCATAACTCCCTGAGAGTGGCAACATTAGCACATAGTATGGTAAAGAAGGCGTATGGTATGCTTGTCTTCATTGATAAGTATGTTGAGTATAAGAGAGGAAGCCATGCTGCAGCTTTATAGGACTTATGTTAGATTGCATTTCAAGTATAGTATGCAGTTCTGGTTACCTCTTTACAGGAACGATATGCAGGCTTTGGAGAGGGTGCCGAAGAGGTTTACCAGTCTACTCTCTAGATTAGATGGTATTAGCTTGAAGGAGAGGTTGAACAAACTTGGATTGTTTTCTCTGATACATTGGAGTGAGGGGAGATGGGTAGAAATTCAGAACCTTTTTCGCAGGGTGGAAAAGTCAAAGATTGGGCGGGCTTGGCTTTAAGGTGAGAGGAGCAATATTGAAAGGAGATGTGCAGGGCAAGTTTGTTACACAGAGTTGGTGCTGATACATGCTGCAATGGGTGGTGATGGAGGCTGATACGATGGTGGCATTGATAGGCACATGGATATGCAGGCAATGGAGGGATAAGCATCACATGCAGGTCAAGGAGATTAGTTTAACTTGGCTTTGTACTCATCATGGACATTGTGGGTTGAATGATCTCATCCTGTGCTATACTAGTCTATGTTCTACAACTCTCACCTGTCCCCTTAAAGTGCACTGACTGGCAATCCACCTGCCTGACACCTCCCCAATTACCTTTGTCCCCCACCCCCTAGTACTAATCTGCCAACCACCCTGCCATTGGACTGCACAACTATTAATCACAAAGCCTCTTTGACAACTGCCTGCCAATTTCCAGAGGCCCTGTTTGTTTAACCTCCAATGAACTCAACAGAACAGAATTCTGGCGACTGTTCAACAAACTGTCATGACTGGAAAGCATGCTAGCTCGAGATCTACAGGAAATTTCTGAGCAAATGTATCCAAATGCTTAGAAAATGACAGGAATGCAAACATCATCGTTTCTTTAAGTTTCTCATGTTAAAACTATTCAATAGATGAGATATGGTGTCATCAGCAAGGCTCCATCATTGTTTCTTTTAAATAGCGGTTCCATATAAGGCAAATACTACTAATGGGGATATATTTTTTAAGGAATTTCACACAACGCTTTTGGTTTTTCAGCAGCCTGCTGAACTAGCCTGCTGAGAGGAAATATTATTTCTCCAGTGACAAGTTGACAAGAGGCTCCCTGTGGAATATGTTTGCCCAAAGTGCACAATTAGACGGGAACTGATTGGCGACCCATACATGAAATGAAAAGATTATCACGCACTATTTTACATTCCTGCAGAATATTTCGTTTCACCTCCTTTGACTGTTGGATCTTGTACTTTTGTCCTATTGGCCTGATGCGTATAAAGAGAGGAATGCTTAGCACTCTCTTCGGACTTGGGAAGCAAGAATGTTGGTTTGTACAGGTAGAAATTGAGGAATCAGTTCTTTTTTACCTCTGCTTCATCACTCACAGATTTTACTGACCCAGACACCTAGCTCACAGAAATGCAGTTCTGGGTACAATAATAATGAGACTCCCACTTGCTAACAGGAGCAGGAACAGCAGTTTCACTTTGCAGGTTGGAAATGGTGTGGCAAACCATGTCTCTATATTTGCACATCCATTCTGCTGATCAGAAGGAATTAATATTATCTTATGAATGCTAAATAATAAAATATTTTAAAAAATGTATTAATGTATTTATTCAAAAAGTTACAGCATCAAATTACTTAATGAGCTGATGGATCTTAGCAATACAAAAACATATTAAAATAATGGTGATAATTCCTCAATTGGGGCCTGACCAAAGTTTTATCCAGTTGCATCATGACTTTCTGACTTGTAATCAATACCACAACCGATGAAGATAAAACTTCTATGCCACTCTACATCCTTGTCTTGCTACTTTCAGGGCACTTTGGACTTGTACTCAAAGATCCCTCTGTACACCGTTCCTGTAAAGGAAGCAGTTAATTTAGTTCTCGTATTATTTTGTCAAATATACAAAATTTGTTGAAAAGTCATATGTTATTAAGACTTTAAGACTTCTTTCACCGATCTCATATGAATACCTAGTATAGCTACTGTAATCGTTTATTAATTTACATAAAATATGGAAAAAAAGATTTCAGGTTTTCAGCTGCTTTTCAAACATAGTTTTGTATCTTTAAGGTTAAGATGTGTTCTCAGAGATACAAAACAACTTGCATTTCTGAAGCTTTTCTGCGCAAAACAACATAATCACCAGTACCATGGTGACCAATCTTAAAGCATGGTGAACGACTTGGAGAATCAACCCACTAGCATCTCTCCGTGTGTCAATCCATCCAGACAGTTGTCTGGCTAGCGTAGACTGTGAGCGAGAGATAAAGACAGCTGTTCATGAGAAATTGAATTGTTTGTAGTCTGCAGATTCAAGAAATGGTTTTGGATTACTTTAATTGTGTTTCACATTCTCCAGTTTCTCTTATTGTTTGAGGATTTTGTGTTCTTTCTCTCTCTCTCCTTTGTCAATTACATTGTGATTTACGACCAGATCTTCAAATATATCCATGAACTTAAGCCTGTCTCTGAAGTACATTGGAAAAAAAAATCAAATCTACTGGATGTTATGATTAACACATAACTCTATATTTTTGCACACGGAATAGGAATCTGTGAATGGCACCAATTTTGTTTCTCATTCACTTAATCTTTAAATTATTTTAGATTTAAATTCAAAATTTAGAACACTAAGAACGTGTGAGTGCATATTGATCTATCCACTCACGCATAGCACCCAACTCGCAGGCGTGGCTAGAGAGGGAGGAGGGTAGACAGAGAGGGACGCAGAGGCACAGAGAGGGACACAGGGGCACAGAGAGAGGCGCGGAGGCACAAAGAGGGACACAGAGGCACAGAAAGGGATACAGAGGTAGGGGAGCTTACTGCCTTTTGGTGCTGGGGTTTCCGATTTGTGGCATCTTTTGAGCAGGTGGCCCTGCTGCTGTGAGCGAGCGGCTGCCCTGGGCGATGTGACTCACAATGCGTGAACACAACGTGCAGCCATTGTGACGTCATCACGTTATCAGCCAAAGCCAGCGGATTCATTTTCTAAGTTATTTGAGATTTTTAAACATTTTTATTAATAACGAGAAATAATGCATGAATTTTTCAGATAAGGCGATTTTTGACTTCATGGGATAAATCTCTACAGGAAAATGTAAAAATGTTACCGTTAGAGCGTTGATTTTTTGAGCAGATGTGATTATGCACACGCACGCACACACACACACATCCAAGATCAGAGTTTTAATAGTTACTAGACCAAGTGCAGACCCGTTGGGTCTGTTTCCCCAACGGCGTTTTGCAGGGGGGGGGGGGGGGGGGGGGGGCGGGGGCATCAAACTCTATTAACCAACCCCCAAACACACAGGTGGGGGGAGGGAGGGGGGGATGTGAAGAGGGGAGGGAGGGGAGAGGATGTGGAGGAAATTGGGACAGATTTGGGAGGGAAAGGAGAGCGGGGTAAGGGGGGTGAGAGAGGGGTGGGGAGATAATTGGTGGAGTGGCTGATGGGAGTGTAGGGAGGGGGAGGGTGGAAGGGGGCTGAGGAGGGCGATTGACGGGAGGGGGGGTAGGGTGTAGATAGGGACCGGGTCGGAGAGGGGGTGGTAGGGGTTGGGGAGGGAGGGATTGGAGGGGTTTTTTCGGAGAGGGAACATAGAACCATTGAAATTAAGTGCAGGAGTAGGCCATTCGGCCCTTCGAGCCTGCACCACCATTCAATATGATCGTGGCTGATCATCCAACTCAGTATCCTGTACCTGCCTTCTCTCCATACCCCCTGATCCCTTTAGCCACAAGGACCACATCTAACTCCCTCTTAAATACAGCCAATGAACAGGCCTCAACTACCTTCTGTGCCAGTGAATTCCAGAGATTCACCACTCTCTGTGTTAAAAATGTTTTTCTCATCTCGGTCCTAAAAGATTTACCCCTTATCCTTAAACTGTGACCCCTTGTTCTGGACTTCCCCAACATCTGGAACAATCTTCCTGCATCTAGCCTGTCCAACCCCTTAAGAATTTTGTAAGTTTCTATAAGATACCCCCTCAATCTTTTAAATTCTAGCATGTACAAGCCGAGTCTATCCAGTCTTTCGTCATATGAAAGTCCTGACATCCCAGGAATCAGTCTGGTGAACCTTCTCTGTACTCCCTCTATGGCAACGATGTATTTGAACATTGGGCATTGTGACATCACACGATGGAACGTTCACCAGGGGCTGGGGCTGGTGCTGCTTCTATGGGTGAGAAGCCAGTTTAGTTGTGAAATATTGGGGGGGGGGGGGTGGGTTAGGATTTGATTAAAAACGTGCACTTAAACACGACGACCAATGGCAAACCCGTTGGGTCTGATCCCCCAACGCAGCCGTTCCCTACCCGTAGCCCCCACTGGGGGGGGGGGGTGGGGGGCGGGCGCCTCACACACACTAACCACCCCCACACACAGAGTTGGAAAAGTGCATAAAGACCGTTCCCTACCTGTAGCCCCCAGGGGAGATTTGGTCGTCGAAGTCGGGTCCCTGCCGTCTTAAAATATCGTATCTTGAAGTCGTCGAAGTCGGGTCCGTCTCGGCAACGCGTGGGGGGGGTGGTGGGGGGGTTAGCGGTGCGGCATCACACACACGAAGCTTCGACACACACAGAGCCTTAAAAGTGTAAATGCCCGACCTCTTTTCCGTTTTTCTCTAATTTAATTAAGATGTGCAGGTGGTGTTCTTATCGAGGTTCAGGGGTGAATGACGTAAATATTTTCACACAATATGGGAACATCTCATGTTGTCTTGAAGGCTCCTCGGCCCACATCTGACTCTCTGTACTGTCACTATGGCAACGATGTCTATGAGCACTGGGCATTGTGACATCACACGATGGAACGTTCACCATTGGCTTGGGCTCCTGCATAGGCATATGTAAATGAATCCATTCCGATTGGACATATGTGAACATTGGGCATTGTGACATCACACGATGGAACGTTCAGCAGGGGCTGGGGCTGGTGAAGGTTCTGTGGGTGTGAAGCCAGTTTAGTTTTGAAATATTGGGGGGGGGGGGGGGGGTTAGGATTTGATTAAAAACGTACACTTAAACACGTCGAAATGTAATGAGGAACGGATACTTAGAAAGAAAAGAGAAATCTCTACCAAAATGGAAAAGATGTCGGCGATTCAGCGTTCCCCCTTATCCTTAAACTTTGACCCCTTGTTCTGGTCTTCCCCAACATCCGGAACAATCTTCCTGCATCTAGCCTGTCCAACCCCTTAAGAATTTTAAACGTCTCTATAAGATACCCCCTCAATCTTCTAAAATCTAGCGATTACAAGGCGAGTCTATCCAGTCTTTCTTCATATGAAAGTTCTGACATAACAGGAATCAGCCTGGTGAACCTTCTCTGTACTCCCTCTCTATGGCAACGATGTCTTTGAACATTGGGCATTGTGACATCACACGATGGAACGTTCACCATGGGCTTGGGCTCCTGCATAGGCATATGTAAATGAATCCATTCCGATTGGACATATGTGAACATTGGGCATTGTGACATCACACGATGGAACGTTCTGCAGGGGCTGGGGCTGGTGAAGGTTCTGTGGGTGTGAAGCCAGTTTAGTTTTGAAATATTGGGGGGGGGGGGGGAAGGATTTGATTAAAAACGTGTACTTAAACACGACGGAATGTAATGAGGAGCGGATACTTAGAAAGAAAAGTGAAATCTCTACCGAAATGGAAAAGATGTCGGCGATTCTGCGTCCAGTTTCGGAGTTGCAGGGAATCAATGGAAGAAATGTGGCAGCCGGACGGAGTTCCGTTTCGGAATCTTGGGCGAGAGTTTTATATATTAATAGATAAGTTAAGATAGATTATGTGCAGGAAGATGAGTTGGTTTCGGCATCGTGTTCGGCACAGATATTGTGGGCCAAAGGCCCTGATCCTATGCTGTACTGTTCCATGTTTTATGTAAGGCGTCTTCCTACATTACATCTGTGTTCTTTGAATCACTCATCTGATGTAGAACACCATCACTACTATTTCAAAGTGCCCCTGTGCAATCTCCCTCTGTGGATACATGAAAGGAACCATGGTGCTAATCTTCAGAATGCTTATTTCTTGAGAACACTTCCAGAGCCACAATCCATCTTTACTTTAAGCATTAGAGGCTTCCTCAAAGCAGCACCATCTGAGATTCTGGCAAATGACTTACTGATCTGCACAGTGATGGCTGCACACAGAATTCAAAGTAAAATGTCAAAGTATCCTTTATTGTCATTCAGACTTTTCAGTCTGAACAAAATTTCATGCAATGGTGGAAGTCAGCAGGCAGCATAAATTTAAAGCTCTAAGCTCTGGCTTCAGAGCAATAAATCAGTTATTAGTGATCTCCATGCTCATTTTTGGGTCTTGTCAAATCCAATTTCCACAGTCTTCACTTTGGCTTGGCAGAAAAATATTTAACCAGTTTTTAATATTCAGATGTCTTAAAAAGTTCCATTCAGATGTTTAAAAATAAAGAGATAGTGCTGTGGGAAAACATTTATCAGCACATGTAGTGCAATCAGGAGAGATTTATTTTGGTATATGCTGAGTTAAGTGAATTTTTTGCTGAATTCATTTTAGTGAGTTTCTTACTGTACTTCAAGTGCATGTCAAATTCATAGTGAATTGAGGGCCACTCCTCATTTGCATTCAATTCTTCTGTTGGCTGATAACTAAATCAGTAATTCATTGATGGATTTTCAGGTTTAAAATTATTTGTGCTGACAAACAACAAAGACTAAAGTAATATATTTGAAGGTGTGGATGAATCTAGCTAAATCAGCAGACCAAATGGTCTGCATCAACATGGTGTCATATTGCAAATGTTAATTATAATCCTTCACAGGTTTCCTGTGATGTATATGATTGCACTATTTAGGCACAAACATATGTTACAGAAATTTTTATATGCATTATCTGAGGGGAAAATATTTAATTTGATAAATGTATATTATTAAAGGAGTGCATGGTGATCAATTGAATAGTCAATATATAAGGCCTTTCTTTACCAGCTTATATTTATTAATTTGGTCTGTACTAATATAATCCAACGCATTATTCTTGCTGAACGGCATAACTAAGAAGACAAACTGCATGGCAAAAATATTTCTCCTGGCATTGACATTAATCCTGGTTAATTACAACAGGTTTTGTTTCTGTTCTGTAATATTCAGTGATACTTAAATTATTACTGATAAACACACAACTTTAAAACTTTTTTTTAGTCCTTGAGGCATCAGCATCAGTGGAAAACTCTGTTTTGTTCTACATTAAGTAAACTGCATGTAGAAAACTGTGGTTGCACAGAATAATTGGAGGAATTAGATTCATGTTATTTTTCTTTTCTGTACAAAACTAACTTGTATACAGCATTTATGAGCTTTTTAAAAAAAAACTGAGTTTCTTTTCATTAAATAGTTGAAAATGGAAGGTTGTAGATTAAGTTATTTATAAAGAAATAAACTTGATTGCAATGAACAATAAGTCAAGTCAAGTGTCAAGTGAGTTTATTGTCATGTGTCCCTGATAGGACAATGAAATTCTTGCTTTGCTTCAGCACTCAGATCATAGTAGGCATTTACTACAAAACAGATCAGTGTGTCCATATACCATAATATAAATATATACACACATGAATAAATAAACTGATAAAGTGCAAATAACAGATAATGGGTTATTAATAATCAGAGTTTTGTCCGAGCCAGGTTTAATAGCCTGATGGCTGAGGGGAAGTAGCTATTCCTGAACCTGGTTGTTGCAGTCTTCAGGCTCCCGTACCTTCTACATGAAGGTAGCAGGGAGATGAGTGTGTGGCCAGGATGGTGTGGGTCTTTGATGATACTGCCAGCCTTTTTTTGAACAATTTATTTGAAGTAAATGCAAATTAAAGGATACCCTTCCACTGCGTAAAAACTAATTTTAATTTATGTTAAATATGAGAATGTATAAACAAGTTTGATGGATAGAGTGGCTAGAAATTGTTTAAACGTGAGACATTAATTAATAGTGCTTATTTAAGTGGCTGCTTTACTTACAATGGACCCAATTTAATTACTTGCTGAACTTATCTGAGGTGATCTGAGCTGGCCTGTTGTTGAAAAGATAATAATTATTTCTGTCCAACCGTGACAGGAGTTAAAATCTCTACATAACATTGACTTCACCATCTTCCCCACACAGGAGTATTAGTGGCAGAGGCCACATCTAAATCAAGAGAGCGCCAAGAGTGTTTTATTGTCATATGTTCCCAAAACGGTCAATTAAATTTTTACTTGCTGCGGTGAGATCCCAACAAAAGGGGCAGGAAACTAATGCTCCTTTCAGTCCATGTCCATGTTCCGCCCCCACCTCTTACCCAGGTTTCTCCCCCATTACATCAGAATATAGAAGGGTCCCAACCCAAACGTCACCTACTCACATCCTCCAGAGATGTTGCCTGATCCGCTGAGTTACCCCAGCATTTTGTGTTTTGCTCAATATTGTAGCATCTGCAGTCCCTTATTTCTCCAGACAGTGTCTCTATTCTTTCTCTTTGGTTGGACCAACACTTTTGTTGAATATTCAACCACTGATCATTGGTCAGTTGCACCTATTCTTCCACTGTATCTCTCAGTTCTGAGCTCAGATGTCTGGCCCAACTAGTTTTCGTGCCAATTGGATCTTCCACTTATCCAATATCAGTTTGGCCGATTTACCATGTCCTAGATTTCCTGTTCTGAGGGCTGCTTGATTACACAGTACAATGGCCTACTCCTGCACCATGCTTTGGAATACTAGCAAGATTGGGCGCTGCCCAAAAGTTTTCAGTGGGCCTGGATTTGCAGCCTATGTGTAAACCCAAGGCTTTCTTTGAATTACTGAATCCCAGTAATTTTCTTCATAATCAATCCATCCCAGTGTATAAAGAAGGCCAATTGATTTGGGCAAATCTGGTCAAGTGACATTAGCATTGTACACTGGAAATACATTGATATCCGTAGTTTACACTTATAAGAGTAGAGTTCACGATTGAGAGGGATTAGTATGATTTCTTATTGGAAAGTATTACTAACTTCAGAAGATAATAGGTATGTTTGTCATTTATTCATCAAAATAATTTTGAGGAGGAGGAACAGGATGAATTAGGAGCAGAGGTAACAACAAAAGACATTGTAGAAACTATTAAATCATTGAAAAGTGGAAAAACTCCGGGTCCGGATGGGTTTAGTAATTAATTTAATAAAAAATTTAATGATTTAATTTCCCCACGTTTACGTCCTTTATTTTATTTAAAGAACAGACTTTAACACAAACTCTTGCCGAATCAACTATTACATTGATTAAAAAAAAAGATCTCGAGGAGCCTGGATCTTATAGGGCAATGGCCCTTTTAAATACGGATCAGAAGATACTAGCTAAGACGTTGGCTCGCAGACTAAGCTTGGTTATCAGTAAACTAATACAAAATTCTTAAGGGGTTGGACAGGCTAGATGCAGGAAGATTGTTCCCAATGTTGGGGAAGTCCAAGACAAGGGGTCACAGCTTAAGGATAAGGGGGAAATCCTTTAAAACCGAGATGAGAAAAACTTTTTTCACACAGAGAGTGGTGAATCTCTGGAACTCCCTGCCACAGAGGGTAGTTGAGGCCAGTTCATTGGCTATATTTAAGAGGGAGTTAGATGTGGCCCTTGTGGCTAAGGGGATCAGAGGGTATGGAGAGAAGGCGGGTACGGGATACTGAGTTGGATGATCAGCCATGATCACATTGAATTGCGGTGCAGGCTCGAAGGGCCGAATGGCCTACTCCTGCACCTAATTTCTATGTTTCTATGTTTCTATCCAGATCAAACTGGGTTTATACCTAAACGACATTCGTTTTATAATTTGAGACGTTTATTGAACATAATATATTCGCAGAGAATGACAAATGAAGATTTAACAATTATTTCTCTAGATGCAGAAAAAGCATTTGATCAAGTGGAATGGTCTTATCTTTTCACAGTGTTGGAAAAATTTCAATTGGGAGAAAACTTTACTTTATGGGTAAAGCTTTTCTACACTAATCCGACAGCCAGAATACTGACAAATCAAATTTGTCAGTATTTTCACCTAAAGTTTATTTATCTAGGGGTAACAGACAAGGATGCACCCTTTCACCAATGTTATTTGCTTTAGCCATAGAACCCCTTGCCGAGAGTATTAGGTTCCATTCAGGCATTCATGGATACAATACTAAATATACCACCAATAAGATTTTGTTATATGCAGATGATGTACTTCTATACATTGCTCATCCCCAAGTTAGTATTCCAAATGTGCTAAACATTACAGAACAATTTGGTTCTTTCTCAGGATATAGAATAAATAAATTGGAATAAAAGTGAAATTATGCCAATAAAAGGACAACAACAACTCCAAAAATTTCCTTTCAGAATTGTTACCGAAAAGTTCAGATATCTCGGAATTTACATGACTAGAAAATATTCCTCTCTGTATAAAATAATTTTTCCACCATTAATTACTAAACTATATGCCTACATTCAATTTTGGAAAACACTTCCTATCTCCCTTATAGGTAGATTAAATGCCATAAAGATGATCTTCCTTCCGCAACTCCTATATTTATTTAAATATATCTCACTAAAAGTTTTTTAAAAAATTGATTCTATTGTCACTAACTTTATTTGGGACTACAAACCCATAGAATACACAAAAGACATTTGCAAATCCAAAGAAAATGAAGGATTAGCTCTTCTTAATTTTCTTTTTTACTACTGGGCTACTAACATAAAAAATATAATCTTCTGGTTGGACGATACGTGTCAACATGTAAATTGGTTAAAAATGGAGGAAGATTGTTTGCCTTTTAGTATAGGCTCGATCCTCCTATCTCCAATACATTTGAATAAGTGAACGTATGAGCAAAATCCAATAAGACATAGTACTACAGGTGCACAACCTTTTATCCGAAATTCCAAATAACGAAAAGCTCCGAATAGCGGACATTTTTTCGGTCCTTCAAGAAAGGTCCTTGAAGACGTTCACCGAGGGCGGCCCGCAGAGGTGACAGCTGAACCTCCGGTCGGTCCTCGAAGAAAGGGGAACTAAATCCCCATTCATAAAAGAGAAGGTGAGGGTATATTGCGCGGGAGGGTTAATAATTGACAATCTGCTGTTGCCTGCCCGCTGAGTTAAAAAGTTCCCACGGTAGAGTCACGATACACAGTGTATCGTGAGTCTTGCGTGGGAACTTTTTAACTCAGCGGGCAGGCAGCAGCAGATTGTCGCTCCCTTCAGTTTCACCCCACCTACACCCCTCTGCTTCCCGGCCATGTGTGTGACCCCTTCCCTCCCCTCTCCAGCTCCCCGCCCATTGCACCGGCGAGGGGGCTTTGCACTGTCTTCACGTCGGCGATGCCAGCAGGTCAGTGCCAGTCACCGGAGACGTCAGGACCAACGGGACACCGACCCCCAGGCCCACTGCAAGCACGGAGATCCCAGAGACCCACAGCCAGCAGCAGCCCAGCCCCGTTCCAACTCCAGAGGAAAACTGCAAACTGGCCGGAGACGTCAGGACCACCAGAAGCCGCTCCCCGATGGGCCGCTACGGCGACAAGTGGCAGTTTGCCCACAGCCCGAGCTGCGCCCCCTCATCGGGACACCGACCCCCAGGCCCACTGCAAGCACGGAGATCCCAGATCAGCAACTCCAGCCCAGCCCCGCTCCAACTCCAGAGGAACACGCTCCCCGTAGGGGCAGAAGCTGATGGTGTGCAAGGTACGTCTTGTTCTTGGGGTGGCGCAGCTCGGGCTGTGGGCGAACTGCCACTTGTCGCCATAGCGGCCCATCGGGGAGCGGGTTCCTCTGCAGTTGGAGGGGGAGGGGGGTATTGTGCTGTTTGATCGTCCCCTGCTATCCCAGGGACAGGGAGACACAGCGGCTTTTGAGAATGGTGGGCAATCACTTCCAAAGTTCTGCCCACACAGTCAGTACACCTCTCCTACACTTGTCTCCCGCACTAAGATCATCTCGCAGAGAATGATTCCAGCCTAACCCTCCCTATTCTCTCCTATTCTGCAAGAAAAAACTACATTGAAGACTCAAACTTGCGATCGAGTAACTGCCGGGATCGAGGCGCAAACTCGCGACCTATGAGCCGAGCACTCTACCACTGAGCCAGCCGTTAAAATCTACGCTAAAAATCTTCCATTCCATAAGCCGAAAAATTCCGAATTACGAAAAGTGTCTGGTCCCAAGGCTTTCGGATAAAAGGTTGTGCACCTGTATCCGTATCTGGAAACTCAGTCTTAAATTGAGAAATATGTCTCTATTTCTTCCTATTGCAAACAATCCCTCGTTTAAACCGTCTACTTTTGATATGGTGTTTGTTCAATGGAAAAATCTGGGAATTAATACTGTGGGAGACCTCTATAAGAAGGGGACTCTCTTTTCTTTTCAAGAACTACAGGAGAAATATCACTTGAACGCAAACGATTTTTTTAGATACCTTCAAATCCGAGATTATGTAAAAACATGTACACAAAACTATCCTTTTATGGGTCCAGATATATTAGACGATTGTTTGAATAAACATGCCGATACAAGTAAGTTGATATCTTACATTTATAACACTCTCTTAAATATTGATACCCCACCTTCTGAGATTTATAGGCGAGCATAAGAGGACGAGCTGGGTTTACCCATTTCAAAAGATATATGGGAGCAAAGCCTAATATACATACATTACTGTTCTTTAAATGTCATGCATTGCCTGATACAATTCAAAGTATTGCATAGGTTATACTACTCAAAAACCAAATTGAATAAGATTTTCCCAACTGTCTCCCCTCTTTGTGATAAATGTCACCTCCAAGAAGCTACCCTAACCCATTCTTTTGTATCCTGTATGAAAATACAACATTTCTGGATGGGAATATTCAATTCCATTTCTAAAACACTCAAAATTCAATTGGAGTCAGATTCAAAATTAATAATATTAGGAATGTCAGAGAGCCCAAGCCCTTCGTCCTCCTGTGCCCAGCATTCTTCTGGCGAATGTCCAGTCCCTGGAAAACAAGCTGGATGACCTCAGCGCAAGGGTCTGATTCCAGCGGGACATAAGGGCTGCAACATCCTCTGCCTGACCGAAACATGGCTGACCTCGTTGATTCCGGATCAGGTAATCTGCCCAACCGAGTCCTTCACTGTCCATCGTGCTGACAGAACAGAGGAATCTGGGAATTCCAAGGGTGGAGGAGTCTGCTTCATGACCTGGTGCAACCCTGGAAATATCAAGATGCTTTCCCGTTCCTGCTCACCGGACCTGGAGCACCTGACGATCTCATGCCGCCCATTCTACCTTCCCCGTGAGTTCGGCTCAGTGATCGTCACAG
The DNA here is from genome assembly GCF_010909765.2 of Amblyraja radiata. Taxonomy (NCBI): domain Eukaryota; kingdom Metazoa; phylum Chordata; class Chondrichthyes; order Rajiformes; family Rajidae; genus Amblyraja; species Amblyraja radiata. Next base: position 48,618,935 of record NC_045959.1, on the reverse strand, counting down.
CCGTCTACAATCCACCGCATGCAGACACCGACGTGGCACTATCGGCCCTACACGATGTGCTATGTCGACATCAAAACAAGAACCCGGATGCAGCTATGGTGGTGGCTGGAGATTTTAATAAATCAAATCTCAAGAAGGTCATGCCGAACTTCTACCAACACATCACGTGGGCCACCAGGGGCGAAAGAACATTGGACCACTGCTATACGCCGTTCCGGAAGGGCTACAAGGCCGTTTCACTCCCTCCCTTAAGAAAATCTGACCACGCTGCCATTTTCCTGCTGCCGGAGTATAAACAGAGGATAGCTCGGGAAGCGGCAGTGACGAGGGACGTAAAGCGGTGGTCCGACCAGTCAGAGTCCATGCTGCAAGATGCACTGACAGATGTCGACTGGAATATGTTCCAAGCATGTTCCAGTGACGTCAGTGAGTTCGCGGAAGCAGTCACGGACTTCATCGCAACAATAACCGACAACATCGTCCCCACGGTAAGGGTAAGCACCTTTCCTAATCAAAATCCCTGGGTAGACAGGTCCATTGAATGCTCGCTCCGCTGCCGACAACTCGGACCTGACATCCGGAAATATGGACGTCTTCAAGGTAGATTCCTACCGAATGCAAAAAGGAGATACAGAGACAAGATGGAGTCACAGATGGAGCAGCAGGACACCAGACACCTGTGGCAGGGGCTATGGACTGTAACCATCTACCGGAGCAGCCCCCCTCCTCAACTGGAAGTGCCGGCACCTCCCTAGCTGATGACCTGAATTCCTTTTACGCTCGTTTCGAGACGGGCAACATCACCCCAGGACTGCCAACTAACGACAATACCGCCAGCGTGCTGGCTACCGAAGCTGAAGGGAGGAATGTGCACACATTCTTGTTGTCCGAGCACGACGTGAGGAGGGCTCTGACATGGGTGAACACGAGGAAAGCTGCAGGCCCAGATGGCATCCCGGGGCGAGTACTTAAGTCCTGTGCTACGCAGCTAGCTCCGGTGCTCACTACAATATTCAACCTCTCCCTGGCCAAGTCCGCGGTCTCTGCCTGCTTCAAAAGATCCATAATTGTACCGGTACCTAAAAATGCCTCCCCGGCCTGTCTGAATGACTACCGTCCGGTGGCCCTCACCTCGGTAGTCATGAAATGCTTTGAGAGGCTGGTCAAGAAACACATCTGCGCCTTCCTCCCTCACAACATGGAGTGCTTCTACTCAGCGGCTGTGGAAAGCATCTTGTCCGGAAATATCACGATTTGGTTTGGGAACTGCTCTGCCCAGGATAAGAAGGCTCTGCGTTTGACTGAATGCACTATGGGAACTTAACTCGCCCCTCTGCCGGAACTATACATCAGAAGGTGCAACTCCAGAGCCAACAAGATCATGGGAGACCCCTTCCACCCCAGCAACGGACTGTTCCAGCTGCTACGGTCAGGCAAACGCCTCCGTTGCCATGCTGTGAGAACGGAGAGGATGAGAAGTAGTTTCTTCTCAGAGGCCATTAGGACTGTAAACTCCTATCTCTCCAGGGACTAACTTTACTGTACCATTTTACTGTTGTGTGATGTCTTTTTAAAATTGCTGTTTTTTTCCTTTCTTCTCTCCCTCCCACAAATATGTAATATGTGATTATTCTGTTTGTAGTTTGTTTGTTTGTTTTTTGCACAATTCGTGAGCATTGCCACTTTTCATTTCACTGCACATCTCGTATGTGTATGTGACGAATAAACTTGACTTGACTTAAGTTAACGATATTCCAAAGACGTTTCCTTGACTATGGTTTAATAACTGCGAAAAAACATATACTTAAATTCTTGAAAAAGATAACAGTTCCCGTAGTGAAGATGTTGATCACAGAAATGACCGAAAAAATAAGGCTTGTTTTGGCTGACAAATCAGACCAATTTTCCAAAATATGGTCTCCTTTCAATGAATTTCTTCAACAGCATAATGGTTGAACACAAATTCAAAACCGACGCTAGGGTCTGGTGAGCGGGTAACGGGGAGGCCAGTGGGACATATCTCCACTTTTTCTTTTTTTTTCTCTCTCCTTTGTTAGGTATGGGTTTTCTTTTTCTTTCTTTTTTGTATCTTTCTTCTTCCTTTTCATTCTTTCCTTCTTACTTTTTTCCGATTCACATCAGTTTATAAAATGTTAAAACTGAAGCTGTACGAAAATTGTATAATTGTTATGTCGATTACTTTCTCCTTGTACAATTGCTTCTAATAAAATAAACAATAAAAAAATAAAAATAAATCTAAAGAAATTATAAGTCTTTATGTGCCAGATGTATGGAGAGCACTGGAATGTGAAGAGAAAAAATTTCAGTGCTCTCCATAACGCAAACCATTTTCAATTGTGCCTTATTTTAAAAGTTGGATCATGCAGCTCACAAAAGCTTGGAGCCAAGCAATCCAATTTCTAGATAGATTAATCCATGATTTGGAACCCAACTTTAAGAACTTAAGGAAATGCAAAGGAAATTCACTAAGATGATATCAGTGCATTGAATTCTATTTAGAGAAAATTCTATGAAAGAGAAAATACTTTTTTCTGGCATTAGAAAGTTAAATGAATACCTATTCATAAACTGAAGCTTTTGAGATGATGACAAGCTAAATAGCTAGCACGTTAATGTTTGGAGACATAAAATGATGATAATCATTCATTACATAAAACAAAATGTTAATGTTAATTAATTTAATGGTTTTTATGTATATAAATGAAAGGATAGAGTCGTTAAACATTTAATTAAGAAACTTAATCAAAAGAAAGGAAAAAGAGCAATGATATTAAGTAGCTAGTTTATTCAGAGCGAACTCATACGTACAAGGGTATTAAAGAGTCTGTTTTTTGTGGTACTTGAACACCCTTTGAGCATCAAAATGTGCTACATCAATTTTGACTTTAATCTCACTGACCTATTTGATTCTTAATTTGAATCTTGATTAGATCTCTGTACGTTCCACTTGCCATTTTCATCAATTGATTTTAAAGGAGATGCTTGCTTGTTTTCACTATATTTGTTTTTAAGATAGGCCTACCATAAATCAGCATTATCATAAACGGCACTTTAAATATTTGGGTAGGAAGGAACTGGAGATGCTGGTTTAGACCAAAGATAGACACAAAAAGCTGGAGTAACTCAGCGGGTCAGGCAGCATCTCTGGAGAAATGGAATAGGAAGAAGTCCATCTTGACCCAAAATTTCTCCAGAGATGCTATCTGAACCTGTGTTACTCCAGCTTTTTGTGTTTAAATATTTGATAATCTAATGACTTCCAGTTTGGAAGAGGATGGGTCAGTCACCATGGCTTTGTATGTGGTGCGTCATGTCTTACTAACTTAATCAAGTTTTTGGAGGTGGTGACAAAGATGATTGATGAGGGTAGGGTGATGGATGTTGTCTGCATGGATTTAAATAAGGCTTTTGATAAAGTTGCCTATGCTAGGCTGATCCAGAAGATTAAGGTGCACGGGATTAACAGTGACTTGGTCATATGGATTCACAACTACCCCACTGATATAAAACAGAGGGTTGTGGTGGAAGTTGGATGTGGAGAGGATGTTTCCATTAGTGGGAGAGTCTAGAACTAGAGGGCATAGCCTCAGAATTAAAGGACGTTCTTTTAGGAAGGAGATGTGGAGACATTTATTTAGTCAGAGGGTGATGAATCTGTGGAATTCTTTGCCAAAGAAGGCTGTAGAGGCCAAGCCAGTGGATATTTTTAAGGCAGAGATAGATAGATTTTTGATTAGTACAGGTGTCAGAGGTTATGGGGAGAAGGCAGGAGAATAGGGTTAGGAGGGAGAGATAGATCAGCCATGATTGAATGGCGTAGTAGACTTGATGGGCCGAATGGCCTAATTTTATGCAAATGCTGATCAATTAAATAAATGTGGTCTCAGATCTCAAAGGTGGGTGTGGAGAGTTAATCACCTGCAATTAATTAACGTATTAAATATATTGATTAAATTCAGTTGGCCTTAAGATGTTGAATTGAAATTCTGGGAACCCAGCAGGCAAGTCTGGAGTTAAATAGGTGCTGCTGATTGTAATTGAGCTCAATGCGGAACGCTGATTATTCACAATACTTAATTCAATAAATGTCATTTGAGCTTTGGAAAAGCAGAGTTACTCCAAATTAATTAATTTAATGTAGACCAAATCAAACTGGGTTTTTAATAATCATCAATCATAATTAGTTAATTAACCAAATAATCTCTGATGAATATAAATACATCTCTAATACTTCTATATATAATACATCTATATATAAACTAGACTAAGTGGGACCCGTTGGGTCCCAGACCCTGGTCCCCCAACGCAACCCATTCCCCAACGCAATATTCCACCACTCACCCGTTCCCCCAACGCAATATTCCACCACATAGCCCCTAACTGCGCAGGCGCGGCTCATTTCCCCTCATCCCCCAGCACTCCCTCCCCATCCTTTTTATGTGTTGTAGGGGAGGAGGTGAGGGAAGGGTGGTGTGTGGTGGTAGGGCAGAAGGAGAGTGTGTGGGCAGGGGGGCGTGCAGGAGGGGGGGAGAGCATGGTGTGGGGGGAGGGGTATGTGTGAGGGAGGGGGGTGTGCGGCAAGGGGTGTGAGGTGGGAGGGGAGGTGTGCATGTGTTGCGCTCTGCAGCCAGGGGAGGGGGACAGCTTCAGGCGGGGGCTGACGGGGGGCCTGTGGGGGAGAGGGGAGCGTTCTGCACCCTGGGGAGGGGGACGGTTCCAGGCGGGGCCTGTCTGGGGCTGGTGGGGAGGGGGAAGCGCTCCCGTGGCCTACTGCTGTTGGATGCTTCCCCCTGGCCCACAAGCCCCCTCCTGAAGCTGTCCCCCTCCACCACTGCAGGACGCTCCCCCCCTCCACCTAAAGCCATCCCGTCCCCAACTGCAGGAGGCTCCCCCCCACCCCCACCACCCCCCCCCCCCTCTCCCACCCCCGGCCCCCCACCAGAAGCTGTCCCCGTCTCCAGCTGCAGGAAGCTCCCCACCGGCTTCAGGCAGGGACTGATGGGGAACATCCAGCAGCTGGGGATGGGACAGCTTCAAGCGGGGGATGGTGGAGTGGGAGCATCCTGCAGTGGGGGAGCGGGGCGGTTTCAGGCAGGGGTTGGTTTCAGGCAGGGGATATCGGGGGCCGGTGGGGGTGGGAGCATCCTACAGGCGGGGAAGGAGGATGGCTTCAGGCGGGGGCTGTCGGGGGTTGGTGGGGGAAGGGGAGTGGCCTACCGGTGCCACTGCCGCTGCCTACCCCTGCTGCTGCTGTGGCTAACCGCTGCCTTTCGCTGTCGTGGACTACCGCTGCTGGTCCCCACCAGCTTCAGGCGGGGACCGGTGGGGAGCATCCTGCAGCTGGGGACGGGACAGCTTCAGGTGGGGGGGGATGGCTTCAGGAGGGGGCTGTCAGGGACCAGGGGGGAAGCATCCTACAGCCAGGGGAGGGGGACGTCTTCAGGCGGGGGATATCGGGGGCCGATGGGGGGGGGGAAGAGTGTACTGCAGCGGGGGAGGGGGATGGCTTCAGGATGGGGCCTCCGGGCTCCCCGACTCGGAGCGGCTTCGGGGCTCACGGACTCACGGACTCAGGGCGGCTTCGGGGCTCACGGACTCGGGACGGCTTTGGGGCTCACGGTTTTGGGACAGCTTCTGGAGTCAACCTGGCCACCGGGGCTTTAATCTCTTCGACCCGGTGATTGACAGCAGGTGCCGGAAGGGGCGTCACCATCCCGGCGACTGACAGGAGTGAGGACCAATCTGCAGATCTTACGATTTTTAAACCTTAATAACTTTTGTAATGTTCCACCGATTGGAACAAAACTGTACGCTTGCAGCACAAGAGAACGGTGAGTAAGGTGGCAAAAAATTGTAGTGCTATCGAGTACCGTTTTTGTGCAAATGTAAATACAAAGCAAACCGGAAGAGGAAAAGATGAGAGTTTTACTTAAGTATAGATGTGTGTCTTGATACCGATGATATTTTGAGTGGAAATCTCCAGACAATCTTTTACAGACGAACATGTTGAGCGGACTGACTGGGGAATAGGCTTTTTAACTGGGTTTTGTGCAATGAGAAAAGAATAATTAACAACCTTGTTGTAGGCAGCCCTTGAGTAAAAGCAATCATAACGTTTTAGAATTTTCATACAGTGGAGTGTTCATGTAGTTATTAAATTAACTTAATTAAAACTATTTTCAGATTGTTTTTTTGTCATGCTTGATTTTGACTGGGTATTTGCTGGTGTGAGTAATTTTGTGCATCCCATTTATCAAATGAACAGTATTCCTTGTGCAGCAATTGCTTTGCACCAACATTTTTAAGGAACCATTCGCTGAACAGCGATCCCTTTGCACCACCCGTTTATAAGAACCGTCGATTAGAAGTTCATTTCCACAAATGCAACAAAGTCCTGTGAAACAGATTTTTGGTTCAACTGAGTCGAACAATATTTTGCACATTTCTGGTTGTCTTTGGTACCCACTGTGAAATTTGATGCTTAGTTTTTCAGCAGGATTTTCATTTGCCTTAGCATCAATTTTTCTGATGTTTTATCACAAATGATGCTACCCACAAAGCAAAACTCAAAAATCATTATAGTAAAATAGAACAAAGAACAGTACAGCACAGGAACAGGCTCGAGGCTACAAAGCCTGTGCCAAACATGATGCACAGTTAAACTAATCTCCCGTGCCTGCAAGTGATCCTTATACCTCCATTCCTTGTTTATCCATGTGCTCATGTGCCAATCCTAGATAAAGGCTTTTTTACAGTTTGCCTCTGTGCTAGTGACTTGTCATGCATGGGTCTAGGGTCTGGGGTCAATTATGCATTTTGCACGTGACATTAAAACATGCATGCTGTTTAGCAGATGTGCAACTAATTCTGTGACTGACTGATTCCCTCCACTTTAGTCATCGAGGTTTTGATAAAATTCACGCATGAAACCAGTGAATTCTTCAACTATGTTGTTGATCAATTGTACAGCAATGGAAAGGTGTCTTTGATTTATATATTTGTCTTTGTCATGTGCACCGAGATAGTCAAACATTTTCGCCTGCTATCTAGGTACATCATACTTTACATTTGTTCAAGAGGTAATACAAAAAGAGAAAGGCAATGGTGTTACTGCTACAGAAAAAGTCCAGTTAAAAAAATAACAGTGGGGAAGAATCTGTTCTTGAATCTGGTGGTAAGGTGGGGGTGCTGCAAGACAGCTGCCCTGCCAGCAGCGTGTTAGTCATTTCTACTTTTTTTTTTTTTTTTTAATATGTCAAAATGTTTGCTTTAGTGTCTCTCAGTGTGTCTTGTGGTGGGTGGTGGGGGGGGGGGGTGGTTAAGGGGGTGGTGACGGGGGGGTGGGGAGGGGGGGTTAAGGGGGAAACCGCTTTCGGTCGCCACCTCCACGGAGAGGCAACTTTTTCCATGTTGCCTCCCTCACGGCCTAACACCAAGGATTGGTGCGGCCTTTCCCGGAGTCGGGCCCGGAGCTTCAGCGGTGGGCGCAGCGTGGACTTTTTCCGATCACTGGCCTGTGGATTGTTCAGCCTGAAGCCTCGATCTGTGGAGCTCATAGCTGCGGGCGCGGTGTCCGGAGCCTGGGATCGCTCGTTGGGGATTCCTGGAGGAAAAGAACACCGACCACCGGCCTTCAACATCTTGAAGCCGCGGTCTGCAGAGCTTCTAGCCACAGGCACGGCGTGGACTTACCATCCAGAGCGGGATCCCTCACCTGGGATCCCTGGAGAAGAGCTCCGACCGCCGGCCTGTGGCCTACATCATCTTGAAGCTGCAGTCTCCGGCAGGGAAGCACCGATTCGGGACATACCTTCCAGAAGAGAGGGCCTGTACATCTGGCCGCCCGCAGCAGCGATTGCGGAGGTTTATGGCCCCGACCATGGGATGACAATGGAGGAGGACTGACTGTACTTTGTGCCTTCCACCACAGTGAAGAATGCTGTGGTGGATGTTTGTGCTAAATTTTATTTTGTATTATGCGTTCTTTTTTATTGTACTGCTGCTGGCAAGTTAATTTCACTGCACTTTATTGTGTATGTGATGAACAAATCTGATTGATTGATTGATTGATTGGCTTTTAACCTATTGTGTCTTCTGCCCAATGGAAGAGGAAAGAAGAGAAATTTATGACCTGGATGTGAGTGACCCTTGATAATGTCGGCTGCCTTCTTGAGGCAGCGTGAAGCATACATGGTGTTGATGTGGGTAGATGGAAGGCTCATTTGTGTGATGCGATGGACTGGCCTGCATTGGGGTGGAAGATTGCAACCATCACGTGGTCAGCCCTGTTTCGATTAATGCAATCAACTCGACGTGCACAAACAGAAAATCAAATAGAACAAGTTGTCCTTCAACTTTAGGCTGTGCACGCCACACGAAAGAAGAAGACTGGCCTGCATCCACATTCTCCATAATTTTTTGCAGTCTTGGGCAGAGCAGTTGCCATACCAAGCTGTGATGAATGCCATATGCTACTGTCTATGGTGCATATTTAACTGCTACCTAAGTATCATTGGGAGAGCAAATATTCCTGAAATGTCTTATTTGCAGTGACATTATGTGGTACATTCATTCTCTCAGCATAATAAATTAGCAATTTATATAATAAAAGTATTTAAATATAATTCTAATACTGAAACTTAGTAATTCTGATATTATTTTTGTTCAACTCTGCCCAATGTAGAGTGACTCTTTCATCTGTTATAATCACAGGATTATATAGGCTATGTTAAGAAATAATATGTATGCCATTACATCTGTGTAGCCATTATAACATATTGTGCAAGTAACATTTATTGAATACAAATACTGCTGAGTTTTATAGAAGATCAAACAAATATATGTATTCTGCAAACTATAGATAGAAAGATGGAAATATAATAAGACTTTATTTCAAATACATTTGTCTCTGTTCTTTATCATTTAGGAAATGATGACAAAATTAATAACAGAGACACCTACCAAGCCAATTCCATTTTTAATAAGCCACCTGAAAAATAAACAAGGAGGTCCTGGCCAGCTGCAAAAAACATTTTCAGGCTCAGCTGCCCTCTGGGCTGAAACGGGTAATGAAACAGTTTTCTCTATTTTCAAGTATCAATGAACAGAATAATGTTTGAATATAATTGAGAGACTATTTTATTACTGTGCAAGCATATGAAATATTGTGAAATCCTAGACTAAATACATGTCCTAGTTGTGCAGGCCAGTGGACCCTCTTGATGCAAGGTGGACCCTCTTGAGCACTTGTGCTCACATAAAGTTCTAGTGGGAGGTAGTGACGATTGTTTTCTTTGGTTCCTTTGCACACATCTAAAGGATTAGAGAATCACTCAGAAACCCCACAACAGTAGTTCTACCTCCTTCATTACCAACAGCTGCACTGGGTAGGTATACTGGTTATATTGTGTGATCATTAAGGTTATTATTGAATAACAGGAAGTGTAAGCAAAAAAGTACTACTGAAGGAGGATATAGCATTTTGCAGGAAAGATTTAACATAGAACATAGTGCAGCACAGGAACGGGCCCTTCAGCCCTCAATGTTTGTACTGAACATGAAACCTAGTTAAACTTATCTCACCTCCCTGTACATGATCCATATCCTTATATTCCTTGCACTACCATGTGCCTATCTAAAAGCCTCAAATACCACTATTGTATCTGTCTCCACATCACCCTGGCAATGCATTCCAGGCCCCCACCGCTCTTTGCGTTAAAAGAAATTTACCCGCACATCTCCATTAATTTTTCTCCCTCTTACCTTACAACTGTGTGCTCTAGCGTTGAACATTTCCGCCTGGCAAAATAGCTAGGACTGACTACCCTATCTATATGCCTCTCATAATTTTATAGACCTCTATCATAGCCTCAACCTCTGCCATTCTAGAGAAACAAATCCAAGTCTATCCAACCTCTCGTTCTACCTGACAACCTCTAATCTGGGCAGCATTCTAGTATACCTCCTCCGCAACCTTTCCAAAGCCTCAATATCATTCCTGTAATGGGGCGACCAGAACGGCACACAATATTCCAAGGATGACCTAACCAAAGTCCTATGGAGGAGCATGACTTCCTGACTCATATATCCAATGCCCCAAGCAATGAAGGCAAGCATACCTTATGCCATCTTTACCACCCTCTCTACTTGTGCTGCCACCTTTAGTCGGTTATGAATTTGGACTTCAAGATCACTCTGCACATCAATGCTGTTAAGGGTCTTGCCAGAAACTTCAATTTTTTTGGTCCCTTTAAATGCTTGTCTTCCTCATTGGTGCTTCATAGGAGCATTAAAACAAGCAGTAAATGCTGGAACTGGCATTGACAGACTCATTCGTGATATGAGAATCCTAACAGGAATCCACCATGCATGCTAAATGGCCTTTGAAATCAGTAAATTGGTTAGTGATGAATCAGTTTTCAGGGGGAAGTGGACACTTACCACAAAGTGCAAAATGTAATGTTTTCTGAAATTACCCAATTAAAGAAATACATTTTATTATAAAATATAATTGGAATGTTAAAAACATGTGGTAATCATGTAAATATATATATATTTATATACATTTATATATATTAATATATATATACTAGACTAAGTGGGACCTGTCGGGTCCCAGCATCACACGGGAGGGCTGGTCACCAATGCAATATTCCACCTCTCCACCAATTCCAATATTGCACGCCAGTGGGTGGGTGTGGGTGGGTGGGGGGGGGGCTAGTATAGACATTGCGGACCGAATGGATTCTTGGGCTGGCAGCCAACTGTTGCACCGATTTTAAAAGCCAAGGCGAGGAAAACAATTGGGCTGCACCCACACCTGACAACCAAAATTAATTTTGTGAACACAAACTTTTTAAAAAAGGCGAGGCAAACAATTGGGCTGCAGCCACACCTGACAACCAAAATTCATTTTGTGAACACAAACTTGTTAAAAAGGCGAGGTAAACAATTGGGCAGCAGTCACTTTACAGCTGTATCGAGGGGACTCACCGTGGAGTAGACGTGCATTCAGTGTTATTCGCAGCTCAGAGAGCCGTGACCCTCTCGCTTCCTTGGTCCGGCAGAGACGGAGTGAGGGACTACACTTCCAGGTTTTATAGTCCCTCCCCCCTGCTGCCAGTGGGGGCAGCAGAGAGAATGGCAATTAAAAAAAAAACATTAATATCTCTCTGATTTTTTATCGATGGGAAAAATCCTCCGGTCCCGGAAGGTGGAGGGGGGCTCTGAGTGTGATGGCCAATAATGACGGCCTTGTTGGCGGCGTTCTCCCGGAAATTGCAGCACAGTAGGCCAAAAGCGGTTGGGTAGCAGTCACTTTACAGCTGCATCGAGGGGACTCACCGTGGAGTAGACGTGCATTCAGTGTTATTTGCAGCTCAGAGAGCCATGACCCTCTCGCTTCCTTGGTCTGGCAGAGACGGAGTGAGGGACTACACCCTGACAGGTTTTATAGTCCCTCCCCCTGCTGCCAGTGGGGGCAGCAGAGAGAATGGCAATTAAAAAAAAAAACATTAATATCTCTCTGATTTTTTATCGATGGGAAAAATCCTCTGGTCCCGGAAGGCGGAGGGGGGCTCTGAGTGTGATGGCCAAAAATGACGGCCGTAGGTGGCGGCGTTCTCTCGGAAATCGCAGCACAGTGGGCCAAAAGCGGTCAAGATCAGACTTTTAGTAATATAGATAGATATATATATATATATATATATATATATATATAAACAAAAGATATCTTATATGAGCAATGTTAATTTAGCCAGTTTAGAATTTCTTTGTATTGATTACATTTTTTCCCTTTCAGGAAACAAAGGTTTGCGGCGCGATTGTCGAGGTTATGAAAAACCATGGCTTACAAATGCTAAAAAGCCAAAAAAGTCAAAAAGTGACCTTGCTATGTCCAACCTATCACCAGAATCAAAATCCCGTAAGCAAGTTCTCATTTAAATTGCTTTACTTTACAGTTATTTATTAGGTTTCAGTAGCTAGTGGCGTTGCTTTTGCTGCTGTTGTAATCGCCTTTAAGTCACTTGGAGCCTGATTGTTTTTGGTGTGATTATTCTGTTCTGTACTATATTGGATAATTGAAAAATAATAAAACTTCAGTTGCCAGGAATATGAAACAAAAAAAACCCCCAGAAATGTTGACTGACCCAAAACATTAGCCATGTTCTATTTCAAAGTTGTTGCTTGACTGGTTGAGTTCTTTCAGCACTTTTATTTTTATTGGTGAACATAGATGTCTTTTGAGTTTTGTTAGGGCAGTTCTTTTCCTTGAACTGGCTTGAAATTATGGTAGGTTCTGCAGTTGATATTGATAGGATACAAATGAAGGTTGTTCATCACTAAAAATGTTGATGTATGATAAATAGGGCAAGTGTCACACTAAGTGAAGTTATTGAAAATACTCTTAGATTTGGTAGGACCACATTTGAAATGACAAGAAGAAATTCATGCAGAAAATTAATGCACATTACCTTATAATCGAATATATCAGAATATATCTGTAAGACATTTATTTCTCTTAGCACAAATATTTAGGAGCTTTATGCAATTAGTGTCAGGTAAAGTTAACGCTCTATTAATGAAAAAATATGCTGAATGTGAGAATCAGTGAGGATAAGTTGCTGACGTTTTTACTCATAATGTCCTTAAAACCTGCAGTACCAAGGTCAATAGAACATACTGCATTGGACTGGCAAACAAAACCCGAAAGCCACAACTTTGATGAACTGAATCACATCCTTCAGGAGAGCAAGAGGCTGGGCAAGGCTCTGGAACACCTCTCTCACAGTGAGTATTTTTCATTGGTAACTGACAGTAATGAGAACACAATCTCTCTTTATAAGTGGAAATCACAACAACCCTAGCTTTGTCTTCCAAGATAGATTGATATGAAATACTTTTGAATTGAATTTGCATCCCTTTTGGTGCACGAGTGTTAAATTTACACTGACCAATTTTCCTCAGAAATTGAAGAAATGATTGGTATTTTCTGCATTAAGTATGTCTCAGATTATTTTTGAGCAGTTTTAGATGTTAATTGCAGGCTGCTGACATGTGACAAAGCATGCTAAGTTTCGAATGGGTTGAGACAGTGGAATGGAAATAACTTAAATAACTTTACAAAGAGAGAGAAATTACTCCTTTAACCCAGAACAAGCTTGGAAGTCTTGGAAATAATCTAACCCTATAGCATCTTATTTCTTAGTATCGGCATCAGAGCGTACCTTCTGTCTCCATCTCTATTGATGCCTTTGTTTTTTAAATTTATTCAAGTTTTTTTAATTCCCCAATGGGCTGATCAACAAAAAATCAACTAGATTGTGTGTACTTGTTTCACTCTCGCTGCAGTCTCTTGTCTCAAGAGAGATGTAAATTTTATACTTATACCCTGAAATTGAGCGACCACAGTTTGATTAACTTGCTTAAGTCTGAAAATCAAGCAGATTGGCTATCCCAACATACACCCGCTACAATTATTTAATGAGCCAGATAAAACTGTGTCCTTTGTATTAATATGTTCAATTGCTTTTCTTTAATTACAATAGTTTTGAGTTTGTTCTTAGCGTAAAGCTGCTCTACATCAAGTGCTTAGAACCTTTGGTCCCTTTCTACATTTGCTAAATTGATTATTCAACAATTACTTCAAGAATACAGTTGTCATGCATATTAGCACCAACAAGGACGACATCTCTTTAGATACACTACTGTCAGATAATCAATATAATTGGCCTTATGTATTGATCGTGGCAAAGTACTGAAAAATCTTGTTTATCTAAACCATGCTATTTATTTCAAGTAAAATCATCTCTCACTGAAAGCAACTCTTTGTTGAAGCTGTCAGAGGTGAGACATCACTCACCATGTCAAACTGCTGGTAATTCACAATGCGGAAGATAGCATCAAGATTAATAGTCGTAGTGTTTGCTAAAATCAGAACTGTAATGGGATCACAACTGCTAATTTTAAAGAACCTGACATAATTTCTTATTGTTTCTATACTTGATTTTATTTATGCATTGTATAAATCTACCATTTTTGCAGTAATTGCTAACAATTGTGATAAGCAGGGACATTATTGTGGTGAAGTCAGTTTTCAGTCTCCATTCAGACTGCAAACTTTGGACAATCGTCAGCTGATCAACGACATGAATTAGTTCTACTGCAGGTTTGACAAGCAGAAACGTAACCCTGGTACCCCCCCCCCCCCTCCCCAACCAACACAGCCAGACCCCAGTCTGCAAAGACTGGACCCTTCTACCCCCACTCCTCCCCATTCACCACTTCACACCTACTTAAAGCAAGACTCCAGTCTGAAAAGACTGGACCCTTTCCTACCCATCCCACTCCAATCACCACTTCACACCCAATTACCCCTCCCCTCCGTGCTGCACAACATCATTTCTGCATCATAAACAATAAAAATAGAGGAGGTGGAGAGGCTGTTGAGAAGACAGAAAAGCTGGAAATCTCCAGGACCGGACAATGGTTTCCCCTCTACTCTCAAGCTCTTTGCCGAACAACTGGCACCGGTCTACACAAACATTTTCAACCAGTCCCTGCCTGCTTCAAAGTCTCCACTATTGTCCCTGTACCCAAAAAGGCAAGGATTACTGGTCTTAATGACTACAGACCTGTCGCACTGACCTCTGTCGCCTGGAAGACCCTTGAAAGGCGGCCAAGCTGAAAAATATCATGAACCCCCTGCTGGATCCTCTGCAGTTTGCATATCGAACCAATAGATCTGTAGCTGATGCAGTCAACCTGGGCCTTCACTTCATTCTCCAGCACCTAGACTGCCAGGGGACCTATGCGAGTATTTTGTTTTCGATTTTAGTTCTGCATTCAACACCATTGTGCCAGAGCTTCTACACTCCAAACCTTCTGAGTTGACTGTGCCTGAAACCCTCTGTTGGTGGATCACCAGCTTTCTGACAGACAGGAAGCAGCATGTGAGGCTGGGAAAGCACACCTCCGACCAGCAAACCCTCAGCATAGGAGCACCGCAAGGCTGCGTACTTTCCCCTCTCCTCTACTCTCTCCACACCAATGACTGCACCTCCACTGACTCCTCTGTCAAGCTTCTCAAGTTTGTGGACGACACAACCCTGATTGGACTGATCCAGGATGGGGAAGAATCTACCTACAGACAGGAAATGACACAGCTGGCGACCTGGTGCCCTTGCAACAACCTGGAGCTCCATCATGGTCTGGTTTGGCTCAACCACCAAGCACGACATCCAGAGGCTGCAGCGAATCATCCGATCAGCAGAGAAGATTATTGGCTGCAACCTTCCCTCCATTGATGAACTGTACGCTGCAAGGGCCAGGAAGCGAGCGGGCTAGATCATCTCGGACCCCTCTCACCCTGGTCACAAACTCTTTGAATCACTTCCCTCTGGAAGTCGACTCCGGATTGTCAAAGCTGCCACAACCAGACATAAAAACAGCTTTTTTCCACGAGTAGTTGCTCTACTCAATAACCAAAAATCTGTAGCCTCCTTTTGCTCTGGTATTTTATTTAATTCCCATGCTTAATCAATAATGTTTTATTATTAACGTTTAATATTTTATGTGTCATTCCGAATTGACAATTTACGTCATGTTGTCACTTGTGGGCCGAGCACCAAGGCAAATTCCTTGTACGTGAATACTTGGCCAATAAACTTATTCATTAATTCAAATAGATTAAACTTTCAGTGATTCTCTGTTGGTAGCATAAAAAGCAATTCCAATTCCATTTAGATCTCCAAATAATTATGAACATGTACACGCTAGAATTTAGAAGATTGAGGGGGGATCTTATAGAAACTTACAAAATTCTTAAGGGGTTGGACAGGCTAGATGCAGGAAGATTATTCCTGATGTTGGGGAAGTCCAGAACTAGGGGTCACAGTTTAAGGATAAGAGGGAAGTCTTTTAGGACCGAGATGAGAAAATCATTTTTTACACAGAGAGTGGTGAATCTGTGGAATTATCTGCCACAGAAGGTAGTTGAGGCCAGTTCATTGGCTATATTTAAGAGGGAGTTAGATGTGGCCCTTGTGGCTAAAGGGATCAGGGGGTATGGAGAGAAGGCAGGGATGGGATACTGAGTTGGATGATCAGCCATGATCATATTGAATGGCGGTGCAGGCTCGAAAGGCCGAATGGCCTACTCCTGCATCTATTTTCTATGTTTCTATGTTACAAACCAATCTATATTTGAATTTTACCAAAGACAGAAGATGATTTTGGAGTACTCAATTTATCAGGGTTAAAACCCTGGGTAGACATAAAATGTTGGAGCAACACAGCGGGACAGGCAGCATCTCTGGAAAGACCAGAGATGCTGCCTGTCCCGCCGAGTTATTCCAGCATTTTGTGGAAATAAAACCCATTAATTCCCAGATGTAAGTTAGCTTGCAAGGCACAGTGAAGTACAGGTGCACAGATGCATTCTGATGACATTAGCTCCTATGGGCTATCGTATCATTGATTTCCTGAACTCAGATTCATCAGTCTGGGGAAGGGAGAAAAGGCCAAGTCTTTTGAAAGATTAGAAAGGTGATTCATCCAGTCTAATTCTGTTCAAAATGTGCGCTCTCTTCACCATTCAGTGCATTGGTAAAGTAACAGAAAGAGAGATTTGAAAGAAACATTGAAATATATTTAAAAGGAATAAGGCAACTATCTGGGTGGAAAAAAAGCTACTTCACTTTGTAAATTAATATCACTAATCTTTGCTTTTTCGTGGTAATATTCTCGTTAACGCACACACACACACACACACACACACACACACACACACACACACACACACACACACACACACACACACACTATATAATCAATTATTACAAAATGAATAGCTAAATATAATAAGATTCTCACAGTGCATTATTATGTAGTGCATTATTTAATTTCAAATTTAAGTAGGTTCTAATGAAAGTGAGAGCTTTCTGAATAAACATTGTCTTAACTTACCTTGAATGCTGTTCATTTATTTCTGTCCATGTTAATTGATTGGTTTCTAATTAATCATTGTTGATTTTGTTGTTAAACACAGCTCAAGCTATCTCTCTTCTGCAGGAAAGGTTTGATTGCAGATATTGATATTTTTATTAATAAATATGAAACATCTGAGTTGTCACCATGAATGATGGCTCTTTTTTTTAGAATCTCTGTCCCCCACACAAGTGTTTGGTAGTGGCTATGGACAATGTGAACCCAAGAATGTGTACCCTGCAACAATGTGTACCCTACTATGCATATTAATGAGAATTTCTAGAATTATGGACCTAAAATGCTTGTATTGGTTTCAGACTAAAAGAAAGCTGAATAATAACTACTAATAATATTGCTCCTTTTTTAATTGAACACCAAAATTAATGGTATAGCATGAATGATAACATATAATGAAAACATTGTGGCAACACTATTTTCTGCCTTCCACTTAACAAATGCCTGGTCAAAAGTCAAGAGTGTTTAATTATCATGTGTACTGTGACCTGTTATCATATGTACTGTGACAGTAGCTGTATAGGCACACCAACCTAAACAACATAATGATAAAGATGCAAAGAAGCAGGTCATGATAGTGCAAGCCAAAATATTGTTGTGCAGCTTTAGTAGTGCAAAGCCCATTGTAGTTTGGTGCTGAAATAGGTTGTAGTCAGATTCATAAGGTCATAAGTAATAGGAGTGGAATTAGGCCATTTGGTCCATCAAGTCTACTCCCCAGTTAATCATGGCTGATCTATCTCTCCTAACCCAATTCTCCTGCCTGCTCCCCATAACCCGTCACCAGTGGCGGACTGGCCAGGGTGTCAGCTTGCCCGATGGCAAGTGGGCCCCTGATGAAGTGGGTCCCCTATATCAAGTGGGCCCCTGATGAAGTGGGCTCCCTTTGTCTCCTGGCAATCAATATTTTTGGACCCAGTCCGTTACTGCCTGTCACCCTTACTAATCAAGAATCTATTTATCTCTGCGTTAAAAATATCCATTGACTTGGCCTTCACAGCCTCCTGTGGCAATGAATTCCACAAATTTACCACCCTCTGACTACAGAAATCCCTCTCCATCTCCTTCCTAGAGAAACATCCTTTAATTCTGAGGTTATGACCTAGGCTATCCCTCTGGTGGAAACATCCTCTCCACATCCAAGCCTGTTGTTTCAAGATTCTGGAAGTTGATGGGAAGAAGCAAAACTCATAATTCTCCCATAATTGTACTATTACGAAGTTTTCTCTGGTTCTCCCATGATTTTGAATTCTATCTACATATCTGATGCATGCTTCATGTAGAAATAGGAGAACGAACCAAATATGACTTTGTATACAAAGTATCTAGGATAGCAACCCTTGAGGTCAATGAACTGCCCCCTATTACTGAAACCATGCTGAAGGTCAAACAAAGAAAAAAGTGCTTCACTTTATTTCATTTTTAAACTTTATTTAACCTATGATTAATCAATACAAAATTCAAGTCCTTCAGTGGTTTAGAGCCTGCATTTGTTCTTCATCGTAAGACTGAACTCCTTTGAAGCTTTGTATCTGTTCACAGCATGAGTCATAGAAAAATGTCCATGGGTGTGGGAGAAGCAGGGAAATGCTGTAGTGTAACATATCAAAGTGTATGCCTATTCTCTGTTTTGAAAAATCTTGCAACGGTACAGTTAAGTTAAATACAATTAACTAATATTGTCTGTCAAAACAGACTTAAAATTGTAACAGCTGGGTGCCAGTTCTGCTTGAAGCATTCTCAAACTTCAAAACTTCAAGATCAGTCTTTCTTCCTTGATGAATCCCCAGAAGAATCATTCAATGCTGAATAGGCTACTTTTTTTTTTTGAGGTTCTGGAACTAATCAACTTGGCCATCTCCCAGCTTGCAAAAGTAATAACATAAGTGCAAATAACTGCTAAAACTTGTTTAAATGTAATTTTACAGATTGTTGCAAGTGCTGTGCAATCCTCTTGTTAAAGGGTAAATCCTAAAAAATATACAAGAATTCTAATTCTCTTTTTTTTCCTGGCTAGGTATTGGTACTCCAGATGAATCTGACCAGGTAAGTCCTTTTATTCCTCGCGCGTGTGTGTGTGTGTTTTTGCAAGATAGTGGAGGAAAAGGGTGTGCACCTGGGTCAGGTGGGGCTCCAATGTTCATACCATTGGGTTGTAAGCTACCCAAGAAAAATATGAGGTGCTGTTCCTCCAGTTTGTGTGAAGCCTTATTTTAGCACTTGAGGAGGCCCAGGACAAAAAGGTCAGCATGGTAAAGGATGCCACATTGGGAGCACCAAACACAGTAGATGAGGTTAGAGGAGTCACATGAACCTCTGTCTCCAGGGCCGGTGCTAGGAATTGCGGGGCCCAATTAGAAAACTGATGGCGGGGCCCCTACTCTAGAAAAGTAAAAATTTATGTATGTTTATATTTCGTGTAGTTTCGGGAATTTTAAGGCAAGCTGGTTGGTGATTGGATGCAACCCCCCTAGAGACAGCGTTTGATTGGCCGCCAAATAAATTTGTCAAATCTGTAACAAAAATCGCTGGTCGGTGCGAACTCAGTGGACTATCTGGTTGTATCTCCAAACTAATCTGGTTGTATCTCCAAACTAATCTGGTTGTATCTCCAAACTGATCTGGTTGTATCAACCAGACTATCTGGTGGTATCTCCAAACTAAACAGTATAACATGCAGGTACATTCATTTAAAATTAAATTCAGTGATTATTTCACATGATTTCTCACTGTGTAAAGCTCAATATCTGACCAATTTCTGTTTAACACGTTTGGTCTGCCGTGAGCATTTTTCGTTGCATCTCCCCTTTTCCTAATCGGCCACAATTCAGATAATAGTCTACTTTCCTGTTTTTGCCACCAAAGTGGATAACCTCACATTTATCCACATTATACTGCATCTCCCATGCATTTGCCCACTCACCCAGCCTATCCAAGTCACCTTGCAGCCTCCTAGTTTAGAGGGGTTTAAACGGTTTAGAGATGTTTAGAGGGCTTCAGATGGGTTCAGGTGTGTTTACAATTGTTTAGAGGGGAATAGAGGGAAATAGGGGGGCTAGAGGGGGTTTAGACGTGTTCAGAGGGTCCCAGAGGGGTTTAGAGACGTTATAAGCCCCCCGTGAGAAATTGTAATTCTCTGAAATTGAAGATAGACATAAAGCTGGAGTAACTCAGCAGGACAGGCAGCGCAGCGACTCTGGAGAGAAGACCCTTCTTCAGACCGCACTGAACTCGCGTCGATGAGAGTACTTGTGATTGTCTGAAGAAGGGTCTCGACCAGAAACACAACCCTCTCCCCAGAGCCGCTGCCCGTCCCGCTGAGCCACCTTCAACTTCAGAGCCAAACAAAAAACACAGAGTGCTGGAGGAACTCAGCGGGCCAGGCGAATGCTTCACCCGCAGGGTTTCTCCAGCATTTTTGTCTACTGCAAAACGTCAACGATTCCGGGAATGCTGAGGGGACAGGGTGATAGAGAGGGAGTGGGAGAGCTAGAGAGAGACAATATGGGGAGCGGGAGAGAGAGCGCGAGAAAAAGAGGGAGGGAGGGAGGGAGTGAGCAAAAGACAGAGAGACACAACCAAAGATCCGCTATAAGATCTTTGGACACAACGTGGGTCGGTAGGTGAATGACTAACCTGCACACCAGGAAGAAGCCCCTTCTCGCGGTCCGGGGCCCTCACTCATGATGGTGAGTTAAATGAAATTCTCAACGTGTCATCGATCTACATTCCTCAGTAAATGTAATTGTGTTTTAAACAAGTATTAATGACGCCGCGTGAATTTTATTCAAAGGAACACGGCGTCATTAATACTTGTTCAAAACACTATAACATTTACTGAGGAATGCGGATAGATGCAGATTCATGACTTTGCATAATAAGGTGTTAAGTACTTACCGTTAAGAAGTGCTAACAGCACTAGTTAAATCGTTTGTGTATGATGGCCGTGCAACGGTTGTTATAGATGTTCGTTTAAAAAAAATCCGGATGGCGAATTTAAAAAAATCTTTATTTAACAAAGAGAATTCGTATTTCCGTACGAAATACTGAACATTAGTGCGGGGCCCCGCTTAGGCGCGGGGCCCAATTTGGAGCAATCGGTCAAATCGGCTTAACGCCGGCCCTGTCTGTCTCACCTAAGATTGCTAGGGTACCTTGATTGATGTGAGGGAGGAGGTGTAGGGACAGGTTGAATAAAGTCATGTTTACATGAAATGATGTTGAAAACAGCCAGGAAGATTGCAGTGTACAAAAACCATGCCTGTTGCTTCCAGTGAAGGCAACATACCAACTATGTTGACTGTTAATTTGCACTGTTGAGGTGAAAAGAATACGGTTTCATCTGAAGAGCAATATCGTGAGAGGATCACTTTGCACTTCTTCAAGGGGGTGGGGGTTGAATTATATTTGCAGCAGGAGCTGGCGGGTAATCTTTAATTGAATCTGACCTTGGACACCTTTATAAATGAAGCACTGTGAGCAAGAGCACGAGATTCAAGATTTTCTGAAACTGCTGGAGAAATTCTGTCATGAGATACTTGAGAACCCTTCAATTAAATTTCTCAAAGACAGTGGGAGAAGATACTTGTAACAGTGGAAGGGAAGCGTCAAGCGCTGAGACTAGGATGCGTTGCCATATGTTCAGTGACCTTGTGCAGGCTAAATGTTATGTTGCACACAACTAGTCTTGGTCAATGTGTTGCAGCCCATCATTCACCTACCAATCACTATCAATCAGGACCAAAAGCAACATTTGCCTCAAACTCATAGCATTAACATGGATTCAGGCCTAATAGATGCATCTTATACCTCACTGTCGACCATTTCAGCTTTGAAGATGGAGATCACTATGACTATGAAAGAAGCTGAGGGTGATGGTGGAAGGTTAGTTTTCAGGTTGGAGGTGTGCCTCGGGTATCAGTGCAGGGCTGTTTGTGGTTTATATCAATGATTTGGATGAGAACGTACACGGCATGATTAGTAGGTTTTCAGATGACACAAAAGTACTGTAGGTGGTATCGCAGACAGCAAAAATGGGTATCAAAAATTTGCAGCAGGATCTTGATCGGTTGGGCAGGTGGGTGGAGGAAAGGTTAATGCAGTTTGATACAGATAAGTGTGAGGTATTTCATTTTGGGAAGTCAAAGCAGAGCAGGACTATACAGTTAATGGTAGGGCTCTGGGGAGTGTTGTAGAGCAGTGGGATCGAGTAGTGCAGCTATATAGTTTCTTGAAACTGGTGTCACAGGTAGATAGGGTGGTCAAGAAGGTTTTCGGCACATAGGCCTTCATTGGTCAGAGTATTGAATATAGAAGTTGGGAGGTAATACGTTGGAAAGGCCACATTTGGAGTTCAGTTTTGGGCACCCTGTAATAGGAATGATGTTGTTATACTGAAAAGGGTGCAGAGAAGATTTACAAAGATGTTGCCAGGACTCGAGGGATTGAGCGATTGAGTAGGCTAGGATTTATTTCTTGGAGTGCAAGAGGATGAGGGATGATCTTGTAGAGGCGTATAAGATCATGAGAGGAACCAATAGGGTAAATGCACAGAGTTGTTTACCCAGAGTAGGGGAATCCAGAACCCGAGGACATCGGTTTAAGATGAGACAGGAAAGATTTAATAGGAACCTGAACGCCAACTGTTTCACACAAAGGGTGGTGGGTATATGGAACAAGCTGCCAGATGAGGTAGTTAAGGCATGTACTACCACAATGTTTAAAAGACATTTGAACAGATGCATGGATAGGATAAGCCTAGAAGCATATGGGCCAAACGCAGGCAGGTGGGACTAATGTAGATGGGCATATTGGTCGAGGTGGAAAAGCTGGGTCAAAGGGCCTGTTTCCATGCTATGTGACTCAATGTGTAAATAATTAGAGAAAGAAAAGTATGTGAAAAAGACAGATGTAAATGTAAGGTATTTTGAATGCCTGTAATATGTACATACATGCTTTTGTTTCAAAAGGGGCATGGGAAGTGGGATAAGATGTTACAGAAGATATTAAAACTAAAGTTTGGTTGTGCAAGTTGTGCACAGAGTAAAGATGGATCTCTATAAAAGCTTAATCCTGCCAGTCCTGGTGAGATCCTCTGCTGCTCCCAGGTCCAGGGAACAATTCACCTGGCCTCCTGTGTTCCTTCCACATTGTCTAAGAGTAAATTTAAATTACCGGGACATACATCAGCCTCACCAGAGTGGACAATCTGCCTTCTGATATTCAGTTAATTAACTTGCAGTACCGAAGATGATAATTTTGGTATTCAGCCATCGTAAGTTCCCCTCTGCCTTTCAAATAATTTGTGCTGCTTTTTAATATTAACAATCCCATCACATATTCCTTCCCCCAAGAACTGAGCGTAGTATATGGAGAACAAACGCCCGGAGCACATCCCTGGTATAATGAGGAATCATCACATAAAAGGAAGATACCCCTCATTGACTTCATTGGTCAAGTAAAATTTGACAGCTTGTACACTGTACGCTTAATACATGTGTTCTATAAAATAACAATACAATTTTATTTCCTTTAGAGCAACATATGTTTTGCGCAGTTTTGCACTGACTAATAAAATATTTATTGTTCTGTAACGGCTGCAACTCATGACAATGCACCAGCTCATAGAGAGTTGTTGAGGCCCATAGCTCTTTTATTTTATTATAAAATCTTATCAATGTGGATTGTGTTTTTTTCCAAGTAAATTCCAGTGTCGCTTCTTGCAATTTGTGTTTTAAATAGGAAATTCAATCACGAGAGGCCACATTGAGTAAAGATGCACATGACATCAGAAAATCTGAAATGAGATGAAAATTAAATTAGGCAATGTGTCAGGATGATGAAATGTTTGGAGATCAGGAATTACAAGCAGATATTTGGATATTAGTCCATGCTCCCATTTGAATGAATTTCCCTACAGAAATTTCCGTACAGATTTCCCTACATTTTTCCAAATCTATACATTGTGAAATCAAAATGATTAATAGAATGCAATCAATGTAAAACTTGGACAACTTCTGAATATACTACCATCAAAATTTTACTTCATGCTTGTAGGTAGTGTTTGAGCATTTATCAAAATGGCATTTAGCTATTTTGAACTGGGTAAGTTACAGAGGTTGTTACATTTTATCTCTTAATTGGTTGCTGGTATGTTTATCGGCAGTAATATTACTTGCCTTTGGAGAATTAATTATATCTTGACAGTTGCTATGATTTATGATGTCCTCACTTGCCCCATATGCATCAATGATTAAAATGTGAAAATAAAAAATCTTTCTTTTCAGGCAAGGAGAAATATTTACCAGATTTTAAATTAGTAAACCTGCCGAAATGTAAGAAATATTAGAATATTTTTTCCAAATTGTGTCCCCTAATATTTTGGGAATACCAATACTATGGACAGATAATTTGAATGCTAATATCTTGCAATTGATTTCCATATTTGAATTTCCTTGAAATTCCTCCTCCTTTAACACCAATCCATTCTCACATTTTAGTCATTCAATGGGTTTTGGTGAAAAGTGTTAATTACTTGCACCCTATGTTAATGCAGATAAGTTTTCTAGAACAATGCTACATGCATTTGGAGTAGATCTTTGCCAGGAAAAAAAACCTACCATTTTCAGAATTTGTGTTTGGGTTTTAAGGTCAGGTTGATATGGTGTCTATAGAACTAGGTTCTCAACTGCCTTTTCCTCAGATGTACTGGTGCACTGACAGCGATGGTGAATTTCACACTCTTTGTCAACCTTCACTATAGAACCCTACCCAAGGAAAATGTCTCTATGGCTTATAACTCATAGCCACTCATGTCCAGTAACATCCATGTTAATCTTCTCTGTAGTTTAGAAATACAGCATGGAAACAGGCCCTTCGGCTCACCGAGTCCGCACCGACCAGCAATCCCCACAAATTAGCATTATTCTACACACACTGGGGACAATTTACAATTATACCAATCCAATTAACCTACAAACCTGTACGTCTTTTGAGCGTGGGAGAAAACCGAAGATCTCGGAGAAAACCCACACAGTCACGGGGAGAACGTACAAACAGCATACAGACAGCACCCGTAGTCTGGATCGCACAGGCGTCTCCGGTGCTGCGAAGCAGCAACTCTACCGCTGCCCCACCGTGCTGCCCCAGTTGCACTCTTTCCAGTTTAATGACATCCTCTTGCTGGTATCCAGCACTGCATGCTGCACTCCCAAGTGTTGTCTCATCAACGACGTACACATTTGTATCATGACATCCCAACTCCTGTATTCAATGCCCCGAGGAGTGAAGGCAAGTGTGCCAAATGTTTTCTCCACAGTCTTGTCTATCTGTGTCAGTACTTTGTTCTGTTGCACTTGTGTACTGCATTAAATTCCCCAGTGTTGAAGCATCGTAGAATTGTGATCAGTGGATACATTTGAAGTTTGGAAAGCTTAAATTAAAAAGTATATGTTCAACACATGCACATCATTACACATCTGATGATAATTGTGACCTTTAGCAAATTATCAATGAAACATTTTGAAACATTTTAATGCATGGTAGCTGTAAAGGAGATGATGCACACTCCATGCAATGTTTTTATTTGGTTTCTGATACCTTTTTCAACTGGAGATCTAAATCCAATTGCTAATTTTCTTTTTCTTTATTGCGCTGAGTTTTGACCTCAAGAATGCCTGCATATTTATTTGAAATATAATTTATAGACTAGCAGTGCAGCGTAGCTATATCTTACAAATCTCTTTGTTAAAGAAGAAGCATTTAATGTCTGTGGCTAATCTATTTACTATGGTTGGGTTTTAATTTCTACATTCGGATGATATTTATCGCAGCAGTTAATGTCATTCAAAGCCACTGATAAGGAGGTTTTGCTTTAAATACTTTTGCATTTAGCAATTTGGAAACTAAATATGCTGAGAAGGACATAATATGTGATAAAAGCCTTTCTGGAATTATTTGTGAGCTGATAGGGGGGCAGGGATCTTTCTCAAAATTTGTCAGGGAAGCCCATTTCCCTTCCAATGAATAACCACCTATTCTTCACAATCTGTTGTTAGGGTTTAATAAGATCTTTATTTGATTTTTCTATTCTAATCTCTCTGCCCAACTTTCTGTTTGATATCTCCTCTATCCTAACCCAATGACGGCCTCCCTTAACTTTCCGTTCACAATTTCTCAGTAATAATCTTTAACTGCTACTTCAGTATTTCTCAATGATGCCCATCAGAACTTCCCTCCTGTTCAACAGCTCAATATTCTGTACAGAGAGCAACGGCATAGAAAGAAACCTCTGGTTCCAAATCCATTCCAACCACCCACTCGCTGTAATCCTGTATTAATCTCATGTTTTATTTTCTCCAAATCCCACAAGATTTTACCACTCACCTACCCACAAGAGGGCAGTTTAAAATGGCTAATTAATCTACCAACCTGCGTGACTTTGGTATGTGGGAGGAAACTGGAGCACCCGAAACAAACTAAGCAGGCACGTGCCATGAGTGATTACTCAGGGTAGGCAGTCAGTCGGCTTTAAAAAAAAAACTTAAACTGCGCTTGCGCAGATTGTTCTCTCCGTAAATATAAAAAATAAAAATAAAGACAGTAACAATTCAATTTGCCGGCAGAAGGCGCTGAGGTGGCGGCCAGTTCTGCTGTCCGGCCCGGCGGCCGCTCAAAGCCACAACATTATTCTACACACACTGGGGACAATTTACAATTATACCAATCCAATTAACCTACAAACCTGTACGTCTTTTGAGCGTGGGAGAAAACCGAAGATCTCGGAGAAAACCCACACAGTCACGGGGAGAACGTACAAACAGCATACAGACAGCACCCGTAGTCGGGATCGCACAGGCGTCTCCGGTGCTGCGAAGCAGCAACTCTACCGCTGCCCCACCGTGCCATCCCCCCCCCCCCCCGCCTCAATGCGGTGGCTCCATGCAAGAAGCGTCGCTGGTGGGTTACTGACATGATCCAGATCCCCTCCTTCACAATGCTCCTGCCCCCTCCGCAACTTTACCTCAGGACAGACTCCCCAAACGTTGTGAAAGGAACTCCTCCCACCCCGGGAAATACGGTATTTAAAAACATATAGCACCAAGAAATGTACTTACCACATTATTGGTACACAAACGGCATTCTACTCTCTTTGTTTCCTAAGATATTCTTCAGATTATGGCAATCCATATTTGAAAAACCCGCCAAGAAACTAGCGCTGCGCAGGCGCATTAGGCTGCTGCGTCTGCGCAGTACAGCAAAGGCAGAATTTCAGCTGCCTTCAGCCCCGCTTGTCATTGACGACTTGAAACAGCACTGACGGCACGTGGGCTGCACAGACCTTCGCGTGTTGCAAGTGCTGCAGTTGAAAGGCACGGAGAATTATGCCTCTCTAAGAGATCGATCTCTTAGAGGCATAATTCTCCCATACCTTTAATATTTATACTTAGTAATTACCATTTCATAATTTTAGTCAGGGTCGGCAGTACCTACCTTGCCTACCTTGACAGCACGCGCCTGAAACCTAGGCAGGCTCAGGAGAATGTGCTAGCTCCACACAGACAGCATCTCAAATCAGGATTGAACCCGAGGCTCTGGCAGAATAAGGTAGTGGCTCTACTAATTAGCCACTGTGCTGTAAACTATTCTGGGCTTCATGTGATGTAATCAAGTCCAATGACTCCATTCACAAAACTGTAGAGAAATGTTTGAGAATTGACAAAGCCATACCCCTATTTATGTTGCCTGTGAAGATGTTCAAAATACATTAAAAGTAAAATGAATGAATAAAACAAAAATATTAATTTGCTTATAATAAATTAAATATAATCAACCAAAACACGTGAATATAAACATTACTGCAAATACAAATGATTAAAATGTATCTTATTGTATTCTTGCCTTTTTTTCTCAATGTGGTGCAATGCATTGGTTTGCAATATTTTCTCTTGGTGTTGGAACTTCAAGTAGATTCTCTGGAGTCCGTAACAGAGCACTTGGCTCATCTATTAGCAAGTTCAGGACTTCTGTACTGAGTATATGTAAGCCTAGGGCCAACAGATTTGGGGACATTGAGGGCAATTGAGTGATTCTTTCAGATTATTTTTTGAGATCTGAACATTGCTGAAGACTTATTTTAATAGTATATGCAGTGTAATTTTCAATGGTTTATGCTGTACATGTGCTTTATATTTTTCGGGTATGATTGCTTGTTTTAACTTTAGAACACCTCCTCATCAATTTGCTACATTGATAAATCTGCACAAAGGCTGCATGGATTTAATGATTAAATTATGTATTTGGTTCAGGTCAGGATAAAATAATAACTACATATATTCTGCAAGGGATTTCTTGTGTGAATTTCTTGTCACACCATGAATGTTATCTCATAAATAAATTATAGTATCTTGGGGAATTCTCTTTGGTTATTGATACCTCTATTATTACGCTCATTGTTTCCAACGACATTCCACTCATCAGGGGCTTTGACCAATGAAAGAAATGGGTTTGAACTTTAATTGGTGGCTTAAATTACAGCACGATGTGTAGTATTAACATGTCTTACAAATTAGCGTTGATAGAATTCGAATTATATCTTTTCGAAGCTTATAAATTACAGAAACTAGATCTTGATATCAAATGGAGCAGCAGTGCGTTCAACTGGATCCCCTTCACTTACACTTACCTGAGCAAATATCAGTGCATCAGAGGGGTATAAAATATCCAGTTTGTAGACCAGTTTCATTCAGCCATATTGCGACTTCATAAATGACAGGAGCTGAATTAGGCCAATTGGCCCATCGTCTACTCCGCCATTCAATCATGTCTGATCTATCTTTTAACCCCATTATCCTGCCTTCTCCCCATAAACCCTGGCATCTGCTTGCTTGCCATCCGGTTTAGCTGCTCCATTGCCAATCTTATATTGCTGAGGGTATCTGAGACACTGAAATAAATTCCAAGGACATTTACAAATCCAGAGAGGGAAGTGAAATTGTCCTAATGAGGAGTCTGCTGCCTCCAGATATGTATTATATTGGCATTGGCAACAGCATATCTAATCAGGTTCTGTCTGTTTTTAAAGCTGGCTACTTTTATGTACAATGACCATGGATTTATTTGTATTTTTGTTTAAGGATCTGCGGGCTTACAATTCGTCCCTTGTTAGACCCCGGGTGGTTGGAGAGTGGGTTGGTCGTGAGGAAACTGATGCTGATCCGTTGGCTGCAGAGATGCTACAGCCTCCAGTGCCCAGAATTAAGGATGAAACTGAAGAGGCCCACAGCTCTGGAAGGTAAACACCGGCAAAGTATAAGCAAGGGTATCAGTGCTTGATATTTCTTCTTGCTTCCATTCTTGTTAAATCTATTAACTGCCTATATTGCTTTATTCTCGTGGCAATAACCATCATGAATATCATTAGCGTCACAATTTAAATAGTTAGCTAATTATCTCTTAGATAGAATACTATATTCTTGCTAAGGTTTACCCAAGGCAAATACTTTAAAGTGCAAAGAGCTTGGAAGGAAGTGTGTGCTGACTACTCCATACTTCTATGTTCTCCCAATGCTTATCTTGTTCCATTGGCTGATGTTGGTCAGCTTGTGCCATAACCTGCCATGTATTATGTATTGCATGGTTCCAGGCTGTGCCATGTGATTCATCTGAAATGTTCCCACAGTTCAAAATGTATTTCTGTTTTTAAATCTATTTGCATTCATGGTGTAAATGCTTTTGGAATATGTTAGTTGGGTCATACTTGTAGATAATCATTAGTGAGATGATGTGATGTACAATTGATTGATATTTGTATTAAATTTACATGATAAAATTTGAATCCTTTCCCATGGGTTTGTTCCCCCCACACCCGACTATCCCAGTGCTATCCTTTGGAGAGCAAAGGATCCAACGAATAGATTTTACTTGGATTCTAATGTCTATAAACAAGATTACCAAAAACTCGTATGAAAAAATGATGTTTTATTGTACTACCTTGCACCAAGCCCAGTTCATCCATTACATTGATCCTTACAGGCCAATACCAACTACCAATTAATAAATATCTTTATTTTAATATTTTCATCCTTATTTTCACATGTGCATGGTCATTGCCAGCTCTCCGACACACCTGTGTTTCTCCGAGTCTGGAACGTTGTGCACACCAAATGTGTTCTCTTCACCATTGCTCGATGTTCCAGGACCCTAAGTTCTGGAAATTCCCCAAAGAACTCTGTTTCATTACCTTCCCTTCCGCCTATAACATACAGCTTAAAACCTGTTTCTCTGCCCTGTGTCTGAAACTGAAATGGAAATGGAAATGAAATGAAAATGCAATGAGCTGTTTGACCTGCCCTGTGCCTGAAACTGTAAATTAAATGGAAATGAAATTAAATAAATGCAATGAGCTGTTTGGCCTGCCCTGTGCCTGAAACTGCAGTGAAATTGAAATGAAATGAAAATGCAATGAGCTGTTTGGCCTGCCTTGTGCCTGAAACTGCAATGGAAATGGAAATGAAATGAAATAAATGCAATGAGCTGTTTGGTGTGCCCTGTGCCTGAAACTACACTGGAAATGGAAATGAAATGCAAATGCAATGAGATGTTTGGCCTGCCCTGTGCCTGAAACTGCAATGGAAATGGAAATGAAATGAAAATGCAATGAGCTGTTTGGCCTGCCCTGTGCCTGAAACTGCAATGGAAATTTAAATGAAATGAAATGAAAATGCAATGAACTGTGGGGCCTGCCCTGTGCTTGAAACTGCAATGGAAATGGAAATTAAATGAAAATGTAATGAGCTGTTTGGCCTGCCCTGTGCCTGAAACTGCAATGGAAATGGAAATGAAATGAAAATGCAATGAGCTGTTAGGCCTGCCCTGTGCCTGAAACTGCAATGGAAATGGAAATGAAATGAAAATGCAACGTGTTGTTTGGCCTGCCCTGTGCTTGAAATTGAAATGGAAATGAAATGAAATGAGTTGTTTGGCCTGCCTGAAACCACTAATTTCAGCCCACAAGGCCCCTATTCGCCGAGAAACCAGTCCCTTTTGCCCAAAATGCCTGTATTTATCCAGGAGGGACATTTTGGCCACCAGGCCTGAGTGACTGAGCTGCCAGCCCAAGAATCAATTCGGCCCACAATGTCCATACTAGCACTCTGCAAACCTGTCCCTTCGGCCCACAACACCCATACTAGTGGTCCAGAAAGCCCTTCCCTACTTGCCACCAATATTGGAATTGGTGGAGAGGTGGAATATTGTGTTCCAGGCCTCCCATGTGAAAATGTGACCCAAGGGGTCCCACTTAAACTAGTCTTCTATCTATATTACTAAAAGTCTGATCTTGACCACTTCCTGTTGATCTGTATATTGATTTTAGAAAAATCGCTGCCACTTACGGCTGTGATTTTCGGCCATCTTACTCAGTCCTCCTCCGCTGCACAGGACAAGAGGATTTTTCCCGTTGATGAAAAATAAAAGTTATTAGTGTTTAAAAAATGTTGAGATTCTCTCTCCTGAAGGCCACGCCCCTTCCAGAGGGACAATAAAACCCGGAGGTGTTGAGTGCCTCAGTCAGTCTCTGCGAGATGGGGGAGCGAGAGGGTCACGTCTCTCAGTCTGAGCTGTGAATAACACTGAACACATGTCTACTAAACTAAACCAATTTTGCTAGTCCTTGCTGTCTCCTCCCCTTCCTCAACCCTCTAGCTGTCTCCTCCCACCTCCCATCCGCCCGCCCTCGGGCTCCTCCTCCTCCCCTTTTCCTTCCTTCTCCCCCCCCACCCCCCATCAGTCTGAAGAAGGGTTTCGGCCCAAAACGTCGCCTATTTCCTTCGCTCCATAGATGCTGCTGCACCCGCTGAGTTTCTCCAGCAATTTTATGTACCTTCTACTAAACTGTGAGTGGTTTTACTGACCTGTCAGTGCCCATAATGTGGTTTGAAAATATAGTTTCGAAATGCTAAAGCTGTGTTGCCTTTGGTTTGGAAATGTTAAAGCTGTGTTGCCTAATTAAAGTTGCCTTGCCTAATTAAAGTTACCTTGCCTAATTAGTTGCCTTGCCTAATTAAAGTTGCCTTGCTTAATTAAAGTTGCCTTGCCTAATTAAAGTTGCCTTGCTTATATATAATTGACCACTTCCTGTTTGCGCTTTATATTGATTTAGAAAAGCGCTACCACGTATGGCTGTGATTTTTGGCCATCTTACTCAGAGTCCCCCTCCGCTCATTGGGTGCTGAGGATTTTTCCCATCGATGAAAAATAAAAGAGTTATTATTGTTTAGAAAATGTTGAGATTCTCTCAACTGTCAATCACGCCATGAAGGCCACGCCCCTTCTGGTGGGAGGGGGTAGGGGCGTGGCCTTCATAAAACCCAGAAGTGTGGGCGTGGCTGAGTCTCTGCAAGATGGGAGAGGTAAAGACTCGCTGCCTTTAGTGGCCTTGCACCCTGCTTGAAGTGGTAAGAAACTGCACTTGAATTTGGTGGCCTTGCACCCTGCTTGAAATAGAATTTCAAGGAATAGCCATGAGTCAACTGCCAGCCCACCAGCCCTGAGTGAGTGAGCTGCCAGCACAACAGGCTTGAATGACTGAGCCGCCAGCCCAAGAATCCATTCAACCCACAATGTCCATACTAGCCCTCTGGAAACCAGTCCCGTCAGCCCACAACATCCATACTAGCGCTCCAGAAAGCCCACCCCCCCCACTGGCCACGAATATTGGAATTGGTGGAGAGGAGGAATACAGGGCTCCCGTGTGATGCTGGGACCCAACGGGTCCCACTTAGT
Source organism: Amblyraja radiata (assembly GCF_010909765.2). Classification (NCBI taxonomy): domain Eukaryota; kingdom Metazoa; phylum Chordata; class Chondrichthyes; order Rajiformes; family Rajidae; genus Amblyraja; species Amblyraja radiata. Next base: position 48,586,130 of record NC_045959.1, on the reverse strand, counting down.
CTAGTGTATCATAAAAATTGATTGCACAAAATGAGGTGTTGATTTTAATGCAGAAAATCAGGTGGATTTGGGCTGCGAATAATACAAAAATGTTAAGAGTTTAAAAGTTTTGTGACCTGATCGAAACTGCCCATGCCCCTACTGTACATTTCAAGGGCCAGGAAGTGAGCGGGCAAGATCATCTCTGACCCCTCTCACCCTGGCCCCAAACATTTTGAAACACTTCCTTCTGGAAGGCGACTCTGGACTGTCAAACCCGCCACAGCCAGACATAAAAACAGCTTTTTGCCACGAGCAGTAGCTCTACTCAACAGCCAAAAGTCTGTAGCCTCCTTTTGCTCAGGTATTTTATTTTATTCTTAACATGTTTAAATTATAATGTTTTATTTTTATTTGTCTACTGTGTATCATGTTGTTACTTGCAAGCAATGCACCAATGCAAATTCCTTTTATGTATACATATTTGGCTTATAATATTTATTTCATTCATTATCCTCTCCATAACTATGCGGGTTTACAAAGGCTCTCTGGTTTCCTCCCACATCACAGGACCCTGCTGGTAGGTTAATAGGTAAATTATTCTATGCGGGTAAGTGGCTAGAGAATCAAACAGGAATTGTGAAAGAGAAAGAGTTTCAAGGTGACGGGGAAATGAGAAGAGGGGGAATGGGACTGGGAATGATTACTTTGCCCGGAGCAGGTATAGGCTCGTTTGGGCCAATGTGGATGCTGAATAGGGATAACTCCTGGTAGCATTTTCTTCCTTCTGGTTCTCATGTGTTTTTGCAACTTAAAAATATGGATCATTGCTCTCAGGTTACAGCTTTTCTTATTGCTTTTCTTCTGATAGTGCTGTCTTCTGTTAGAAATAATGTGCGGCTATACATAGAGAAAGCACTTCTTTTCGGCACACGGTATATTTTGGAAGATGTTTGAACTGCCTTTCAAGGATTAGAATTAGAATTAGATTCCTTTATTGTCATTCAGACCTTTCGGTCTGAACGAAATTATGTTGCCTGCAGTCATACACAGAATCAATAATAACAAAACATACAATAAACACAAATTAAACATCCACCACAGTGAGTTCACCAAGCACATCCTCACTGTGATGGAGGCAAAGTCTTAGTCTCCGTCTCTTCCCTCCTTGTTCTCCCTCTGCGCTGAGGCGATTGATCCAGGCCGAAGATGCCGTCCTCCAGTCCAGCGGACCTCCGTGGTGATGTCGTCGCCGCCACCGAAAGCCGGAACGCCATCTCCGCTCCGAGACGGCCCGCCACAGCATCAGCTCCGGGCCGCCGCCCCAGCTCCGGGTCCCGCAGTCTCCGCTCCGGGCCGCCTCCCCAGCTCCGGGTCCCGCAGTCTCGGCAAGAGTTGTCAAACTACCAAGCTGGGTTTTGCAATGTCATGGAGCAACTCTTTAAACAGCAAGAAAAGCAACAACTAACGTAACAGACTCGTTTTATTGAGACTGTTCCATGACAATGGTTGTGTAAAATTTTATGCTCCAGTTTATATTGCTACAGGGGGAAGTGGGTTGTGTGAATAATGGCACTATTAGCTGCACACAGGTGCATTAACATGGATCATACACAAAAGTGCCTGGTCTAATTTTGGATTGATATAGTTTCCCTTGGAAATCATCACCAGCCCAGTCTACTCCAGACACAATCAAGTTGTGTGCAGTTAGTGATTAAAAAAAAAAAGACTAAACAAGGAGTGTTTGGTTTGTTTCTTAACCATTAAATTTTTGGTGGTGGGTTATAATTTAAACAGCCACATCTACAGGCCAATTTACACCCACCCCCCCATCACATGCTTCCCCCCAGTTTCCACCCGACCCCCACCCCACATTAACATCACATGCTCCCCTAAATTGAGCTTCACTGTACCTTAATTGGTACATGTGACAATAAAATGCCTTTGATCCTTTGACCCATCCTCCCCCCATCCCGTACTCCCTTCAGGTATGTCGGAATGTCATAGCAGTAGCATAAAAGGACCGCTTATCAACCAAAACACTTATGTATCTTTCGTTCATTTGTTCTAAGGTAGACACAAAATGCTGGAGTAACTCAGCGGGTGAGGCAGCATCTATGGAGAGAAGGAATAGACGACGTTTCGGGTCGAGACCCTTTATATATCTCTTTATATTACCGTCTACATCTCTCTCTTCCCTTTCCCCTGACTCTCAATCGGAAGAAGGGTCTCGACCCGAAGCATGACCTAATCCTTTCCTCCAGAGATGCTGTCCAACCCGATGAGCTACTCCAGCCTTTTGTGTCTATCTTCGGTTTAAACAAGTATCTGTAGTTCCTTCCTACACTGTATCTTTAAAGATAAGAATTGGGCAGAGTCAGGCGGCATAGAGTGAAGGGTTGGAAAGGAAATAGAATGGCCTGAGCTCTTGCCATTCTTTGCCATATCTTTGCCATTAAGTTCTCTAGAACTTTGAAGTCTTTATCTCAAAATGTCCAATTTCCAGTCGACATGACTAGAAACTCTCTACAGCAAGTTGTCATAAAGAGGCTTTTGCCACCTTCATCAATCTAATTTTATCAGCTAGTAGTAGATAGCTCAATTTTTGCTGTAAAGATTAAAAAATGTAACATATTTGCTCTTCAATTTCAATGCTGAGACCATGTTAATAGTATAAAAATAGTGATGTTTACTGTGCTTTCATCATCAATAAGCATTTTTTTGTGTGGTTTCATTTAGCAGTTGATTTGGATCACATGTTGCAAGCATTTAACATTTAAAACTGACATATTATTTCTAAAATGGTCTTGCAGCACAAAATTGGAGCAGAAGAGTAAAGGCTTGAGACAACAGCAGCAACAGCATAAGAAGCTTTTAGCTGCAATGCTGTCCCAGGATTCATTTGACTCTGTGCACAGTGCAACACCATCAGTGGCTGAAGAGGACATTGAGGATGAGGATGATGCCATGGAATTACTGGGTAAGACATTTGGTGCTTTCTTATTAACACACAATCCAGGGCACCTTTTCACACGTGTTAAAATGCACAGACAACTGTAGGTAAGCACAACTCAGATCCACATGTTCTACATTATTACTGCTTTACAAGAGACTATCTTTAAACACACCATGACTGTGTAGCAAATTATTAAATTTTGATCGCTATATCGTAAAATTATATTGTGAGATTAAAAAAATGAATGTACTGCAAGTATATTGGCAGTCTTAAAGTCCTATCACTGTGTAGAAATGTGAAGTACATGTTAACATTTTGGATGGAAGTAATTTATCAGAACACTTGCAGGAAATGAGGAGAGACCCCTTTTAAAACTTGAGTAAAGCAAAGCAGAAATGGGAAAGCAGGTCGATTTGACAAATGCAGCTGTTCTAATTGTACATTGCCAGAATTTGTGATTCATGTGCATGTCTCATATTTAACTTTTTTTCTAAAGCGTGTAATGTGAAGAATTTAAATGTAACTTGCTGTATATTTAATTTCCTGTGTTAATCGCAGTGTTAAAGGCACTTAGGCTAATAATAGGCATTCTGTGATTTTGGGTTAATAGCTAGTCAGCTTTTAAAGGGAGACCCACTTCAATATGAGATTTGGGCCGTTTGGTTTAGTTTTGTGCTAGAAGTGTTTTCTGTGTTTTGTGTGCTGGTTCTTTGATATTGAAAGTAAGAATCTATCTGGGAATACTTGTGGTTGTTGCAGTTATAATTTTAAAAATTGCATACCCTGTTTTGTGTTATTTGAAGTTGATGAAAATTGGAAATATAGAGATCATATTGTATGAAAGGCAAAATGCCAACAATACTAATATAGAAGACGATGTATTATAGATGGAAATGACCTGGATGTGAAAGTTGCAATAAGACTACATTGCCGGGGGATACTGACAGATTTATCCAGAAAATAGCCTCCTTGATATTTTTAAGCATTTGTTGCTTCCAAGTTGCCACACGGAGATTACTTTTATCTGTAGTCTCCGGATGCAATTTTTTTACAAAGGAAAAGAAGTTCATTGTTTAACCATATGAGAAAAACTGCATTGAAACAAGTTTTTGCAAAGTCCAAAAGGATGTGATAATCCAATACTGAATGTGTAAATGTTTGGTACTAAGTTTATTTGAGCCTTTGTTGGCTGAGGCTACCTTTACTCACTGAAGATAGACACAACATGCTGGAGTACTTTGGCAGGCCAGGCAGCATCTCTGGAGAAGAGGAATAGGTGACGTTTTGGGTTGGAACCCTTCTTCAGTCTCAACATTTCGGGTCAGAACCTGTCTGAAGAAGGGTTCTGACTCGAATTGTCACCCATTCCCTTTCTCCAGAGATGTTGCCTGACGCACTGAGTTACTCCAGCATTTTGTGTCTATCTTTGGTATTAACCAGCATCTGTAGTTCCTTCTTGCACCTTTACTCACTGTTCATCTGGTGTGTAGCCTTGGTGCATGACTAGTTCATGATGCAAATTATTAAAAGTGGAGAATAGTTTCTAAAATTCTTAAAAGTGGAGAATAATAAAAGAATTGAATCTAAATAGCTCCAAGCCCCACAAAGCCTAGCAGGCTCATCACCATGAATCTGAATCTTAATCTGAATCTGAGCATGTATCGCAAATTGACTGGTCAGACTTGTAGAATGGGAGACTTTTCATTGAAGAATTGATAAGCATTTGGTGTGAATGGAATATCAAGATAATTTGTATCCAAGGATCCATCATTATTCAGTTTATGTTTACCTGAGCACCTTTGATGTATCCGTTTCTGAACATCATTCTGCTTCCAATGGGATATCCCAGAGATCTACATATCTGTTAAAAGACAGTGGAATGGTTCCAAGATTACACCAGCTTCATTATGAATCATCCTTTGATTAGCTTATTGTTTAACAATTCTACAACTCCATGCTCTAATATTGTTTTTACTTCAGAAGAGCTGTTAAAGCATAATTGTATCTGTGTGTGTTTGAGCATGATACAGTTTACCTTAGGGAGAGAGTAGAATGGCCCCAGTTGAAGGAAAATACAATATTTTAAGGAACAGAAAAGCAATTTCAACTGAGTGAGTGAATTGGGATCAAAGAATTAGTTAAATTGTCACTGCATAACCGTGCTCCTGCTAACTCAAACTTTACTTGAGCCATTTGTAGTTATGCTTATTTCTTTACACGCTGCAGGTTGAACAAAAGAAAATGTAATATGTCGAATTGAGGCCACATTTCTCCTAAGTACCGTCTATATCTCTCGTCCTTCCTTTTTCCCTGACTCTAAGTCTGAGGAAGGGTCTCAACCCAAAACATCACCCATTCCTTTTCTCCAGAGATGCTGACTGACCCGCTGAGTTACTCCAGCCATTTGTGTCAGTCCCTTATCTGATTTCATCTCATTATGGATCTTGACAAAAAATATATATATATAATTATATAAATTAAGTTAAGAAAAATCGAAGTGCAATGTCTATTAATTTTAGATAAATTATGTTAAAATGGCAAATATGTTGTTTTAGGTTGGTGAATGTTCAAACGTTGGAGTGAAAATATTAAATGTTTGCTGTGACCCTGGTCCTTATTTCCAGTGTTGTAATTCCTGTTGCAATATAAGAATTAACCTTCTCTTGTTCTCAAATAAATCTTGGATGCAAGGTCCTAAATTTGAAGTTTAATATGCCAGCATTTATACCATGTAAAAATTTATAAAACGGTAATGGTGGTAAACGTAGTAGTTAAAGAGTCACTCAGATATTGGAGTCATAAATGTAACAATTTATTGTTCAATCAGTCATGGTGTAATCTTTCGTACAGGTGAAATGGATGAATCTCCCTGAGAATCAAAACACTGAGTTTTCTACCTATTGGATACAATGATAATGCATGACAGACAATTGACAGCCTATCATATGTGTACAAAGAAACTGCAGATGCTGGTTTACACCAAAGATAGACACAAAAATCTGGAGTAACTCAGCGGGACAGGCAGCATCTTTGGAGAGAAGGAATTAGTGACCTTTTGGGCCGAGACCCTTCTTCAGACTGAAGAAGGGTCTCGACCTGAAATGTCACCCATTCCTCTCCAGAGATGCTGTCTGTCCCACTGAGTTTTATGTCCAGCTTTTTGTGTCTATCATATGTGATCATTTTTTGGCTTGATGTCAGGTAATATTCAGGCATCTCCTTTGGCCCCTTGGCTTATTCTGAAATGGATGGCCCTCCTTTGCTATCCATATTTCATACTCCTTTTGCCTAGTCCATTTGTACCTCGTTTGTTTCTCACCAAGTGTTGTTCTCATCCATATAATACATTCTATACTTCTCTTTGAGATCTTGCCATGTTATTCTCCCTTATCATGATTGCATTGCTGTGTTGTGGTCTGGAGCTCTGGAGAGGCTATCAAGGTAGGATTGCAATCTTGTTTACATATCCTTTGTCTTTTCTTTCTTGATCTTCCTCTTCATTGGCCCATACATATCAAAATATCTCATAGCCATGTGACATTCGTTCTGCTTCAACACTATATTCTCCACCCTGGTCTTTTTTCCTTGCACTATCTATTGTATTTGTGTATGGATTAATTGTACTTGTGTACAGTATGATTTGACTGGATAGCACTCAACAAAGTTTTCCACTGTATCTTGGTACACGTGACAATAATATACCAGTACCCTTGATCCCTAAGGTCATGCGCCAGCTTTGTATTTGCCTGGAACGTGAATGTTTAAAATTCCTCAAAAATATTCTTTTTGGGTGAAGTATAAATTTCCAAGCTCTGAAATAGCTAAGTATGTGGATTGTTGAGCTGCTTGTTTATATTGTAGCTTCTCTCGAATGGCCATCTTGTGGTGATGCACTGAGGAAATGTTAGACCTTCTCAAGTTTTCTTAATGAATTTCAAGGTAAAGATATAATTTCCCCTTGGATGGATTGCTCGGTATAAAGTAAGACTGCAGGCTAAATTATTTACTCACTCAGCGTTGCTTGATATACCATTTCATTGTTAAAAGGATCTTGCTTTTGCAACTGAACTCTGAATTTCTTACAACAGATGGTTGCGAAATGGTTTAAAATGACCCATTAATATATAAGATGCTGTATGAATTAAATAGCTTCTATTGGCTTAGAAGGGGTGCAATTACACCAACTATCGGAGGTGTACGTTCACTCAGTAGCCAGAGAAGCATCTGAGAAGGCCGTGTATTAGTTATAGAAATTATTGGAGAAAATCTTAAGGGATAGGATTGACATACATTTGGATGGGTAGGGGGTTGATCAAGGATTTTCAGATCATGTTTTGCTATTCTTATTGAATTTTGTGAAGAATAGAGTATTAGTAGAGGGAAATTGGATGGTTCTGCGGTCGAGGAAGAGAAGGAGAGCTTTAAGGCCTTCCAGGTGGGGGATGGAGGTGTAGAGTGACTGAAAATCCATAGTAAAGATGACGGAGTGGGGGCTCTGAAAGCGGAAGTCATTAAAGAGATGAAGGGCATCTGAGGTATCTTGGACATAGATCGGGAGGGATTGGACCAGGGGGGATAGGATGGAGTCGAGGTATGTGGAAATCATTTCCATAGGACAGGAGCAGGCAGAAACAATGGGTCTGCCAGGGTAGTTGTGTTTGTGGATTTTGGGGAGAAGGTAAAAACGGGCTGTGCGGGGCTGGGAAACGATAAGGTTGGATGCTGTGGAAGGCATGCACCCAGAAGTGATGAAATCAGTAATGGTGTTTGAGATTAAGCCTGGTGCTCGTCTGTGGGATGTGGCCTACCTTGCCTACCCTGACGGCACGTGCCTGGTCCAAGGATAAGTAGGAGGAGGTGTCTGAGAGTTGTCGCCTGGCCTGAGCCTGGTAGAGGTCAGTGTGCCAGACTACCACGGCACCTCTCTTGTCGGCGGGTTTAATTATAATCTCAGGGTTGCTACAGAGTGAGTGGGGGGCTGTACGTTCAGAGGGGGTGAGGTTGGAGTAGGTAAAGGGAGTGGAAATGTTTGGACGGTTGATGTCACGCCGGCAGTTAGAAATAAAGAGGTCTAGAGAGGGTAGAAGGCCATTCTGGGGAGTCCAAGAGGAGGGGGACTGGTGTAGAAGGTGTCATCGCTGGATTTATGAGGATTCCTTCCCAAAGAAAAAGGCATGGAGGCAGAGGCGACGGAAGAAAAGCTCTACGCCGTGGCGGAGGGGAACATCAACCATTTTATGTATTCAGTTTACGATGTTTTATCAAATGTTCTTGTTACATGGATATACAGTAATAGCTAATATAGGTTGGTACTACTCTAAGAATTGTATTTTGTGACCAACTGTTCTGTGTTCTTGCAACGTTGCTTAATATAGATTTTGCCAGAGGTCTGATTGTCTGATGAAAGCCACAGGAAGGAATTGCTGTCGCTGACATTCTAACATTTGTCTGTTGATTAAGGTTCTCACAGTTTGAATGCTGACTATTTTTCCCAACATCTTAGAGAGAGATATTGAGGTAGTTACTGGCACGGATCAACGCTCATGTTTGCCAGAGGTATGTTCAGCTTTCTTTTATTGATAGGTTAATTATTACCTTCACTTGAAATTCCAGTTGGGCCTCAGCAGAGCCAAGACTAATTTTTGTGTTTATACTGGGTAAATTGCATTAGGCTGTAAGTTATTTACAGTTTGGTAGAGGCAACTGTATAAAACCCTTTTGATGGTGATGAGTAACACTTTGACCTTTCACTTGGAATGATGGAGGTAAATTTGATTGGGAAGCCTCATCTGTCAAACATGTCTTGTTCAGGGTTTGTAAAGCCTAGCTTTTCATGGGTCAGAATTTAAAAGCAGAGACTTCAAATTAGGGGGTATGCCACTGAGATTTGTCCATGTATACTGTACATACAAAATGCTAATTTCCAACCCCTATATTTCCCAATTCTTTAAAAATACATGTACCCTCCACCTCCCCTCCAAAAACTTTGTCCATTCTTTCTTTGTCCAGTCTGAAACCCTGCAATCAGGTTTCTACATCTCCATTGGCACTGGAAATAGATAATCTATCTTTCATCTCTCTGAGTCTGAAGCAGTGATTTGGTAAAAGACTGGATAGACTTGGTTTATACTCTCTAGAATTTAGGAGATTGAGAGGGGATCTTATAGAAACTTACAAAATTCTTAAGGGGTTGGACAGGCTAGATGCAGGAAGATTGCTCCCGATGTTGGGGAAGTCCAGGACAAGGGGTCACAGCTTAAGGATAAGGGGGAAATCCTTTAAGACCGAGATGAGAAGAACTTTTTTCACACAGAGAGTGGTGAATCTCTGGAACTCCCTGCCACAGAGGGTAGTCGAGGCCAGTTCATTGGCTATATTTAAGAGGGAGTTAGATGTGGCCCTTGTGGCTAAGGGGATCAGAGGGTATGGAGAGAAGGCAGGTACGGGATACTGAGTTGGATGATCAGCCATGATCATATTGAATGGCGGTGCAGGCTCGAAGGGCCGAATGGCCTACTCCTGCACCTAATTTCTATGTTTCTATGTTTCTATGTATTCCACTCCATGTTCCTTCACCATCTTTGTGCTGGTCAGACCTCACCAACTTGAATTCATACCCATTGCCAATTCTAGCCCAAAATCAACCCCTCCCACAATTGCCTCTGATGGACCCTTGGATTCCTCCTGATTCTCATTTGCTTCTATCTCTCGGTGACATTAAGTAAACAGATGGGTTAGTTTTTACATACACAGTCACAACTCCAGGCTCAACCTCAACATCACCCCTCTATGTCACTCTTTGTCCAATATACAGCATTAGATGTGCAGGAATCTGCTACATTTATATGTTGGGAATACTTGAGGTGTTACTTTTCTTTGGCCCTGCCATAGGATGGCATAGTGGCACAATTAATAGAGTTGATGCCAAGCAGCTCCTATGACCTTGGACCAATCCTGACTTTAGGTGCAGTCTGTGTGATGTCTACATATTCTGTTATCATTTGGGTTCACTATGGGTGCTCTAGTTTCTTCGTACATCCTAAAGTTGTGTGGGTTAATGGATCAAGTACAGAATGTTGCTTTGCGCTGGTCTGAGGAAATAGATGAACATCTGCATGACTGCTTTGGGTCAATAGACTGGTCTACGTTCGAGGGCTCAGCGGCCAACCTCAGTGAATATGCCATTGCCATCACACACTTTATCACTATGTGTGTAAATTATTGCATGTCAAAGAAGTCAATCCAAGTCTTCCCCAACTAGAAACCATGGATGAACCGTGAAAATCACTGCCAACTGAAGTCAAAATCTGGGGCGTTCAAGTTGGGTTATACTATCCTCCACAGGGATTCTAGGAACGACCTTTGTAAAGCCATCGGAGATGCTTGGAGACAATTTTGGACTAAACTAGAGTCACTGACTATGACATAAACACTGCTTGATTGTGGCAAGACTTGCATGTTCTAATGGACTACAAAGTGAAGTTGGGCAGAATTGCTGGCAACAACGCATTCCTCCCTGACAAATTCAATGCAATGCAAGCTTCTTTTGGTCAGAAGGTCAATGAAATGATGTCACCTGCCCCAACAGCCTCGGGTGCATCTAAACCCGAAAATCTATGCCCTTTATTTTAGACTGCTCTACCCTGGGGAAATTACTCTGACCATCCACCTTATTTACGCCCCTCATAGCATTAAATATCACCATAATATCATCCCTCAAACTTCAATGCCCTGAAAAAAGCTCTTCAAACCCTCCAGACCCTGCATCATTCTTGTGATTCTTTCATGCAATCTTTCAAGCTTAATAACATCCGATAGCTACGTGATCATAACTGCACACTTTACACCATGTGTAGTCTTACCAATGTCTTGCACAGTTGTAACCTGACATCATAACTCCTAAACTGTTTTCAAGGGTTTTACCATTAACTGTAAACGTTCTCCTTACATTTGACTTCTAAAAAGTGCAATAGGCTCGGATTACACTCGATCTGCCATTTCTCTGCCAATCTCTGTTGTTGATCTATATCCCGTTGTATACTTTGGCAATGTCCCTCACTGTAAACAACTCCACCTATTTTTGTTTCATCTGCAAACTTGCACTCAAACCTATCTACATTTACATCCAAACTAAGACACAAAGTGCTGGAGTAACTCAGCGGGTCAGGCAGCATATCTGAAGAACATGGATAGGGATCCAGCAGGGTGTGGCAGACCAAGCGCGTATCCGGTGAAATGCTCATGGAGTCTACATTTGGTCTTGCCGAGGTAGAGGTGCCCACATTGGGATGTAGTTGATGAGGTTAAAGGAACCTCTGTCTCACCTGGAAGGACTGCTGCGATTGCTGCTTGTGCTCGGTCCACCAATATACACTGGATCTCCCGAATGCAAGCCATTTTTGCTCCTCTTCCCATTCCCATACTGACCTTTCTGTGCTGGAACTTAACCATTGGCAGATGCAAACTGTAGGGACAGGACCTCATATCCCGCTTGGGTAGCTTACAAGGTATGAACATTGAATTCTCCAATTTTGGGTAACTAACTAAACCTCCCTTTCCCTTCCCCCTTCCCAGTGCCCTGCCTGAGCATGCACTCGTTTTGCTCAAACACCAACCCCCCCACCCACCTCCCTTACCAGTATGATCAAGAAGGAACTGCAGATGCTGGAAAATCGAAGGTAGACAAAAGTGCTGGAGAAACTCAGTGGGTGCGGCAGCATCTATGGAGCGAAGGAAATAGGCAACGTTTCGGGCCGAAACCTTTCTTCAGTCTGATCTATTTCCTTCACTCCATAGATGCTGCCGCACACGCTGAGTTTCTCCAGCACTTTGTCTACCTTCCCTTACCAGTATCCAGGTTTTGTACTGCCCATCTCTTCTTTTCTTCCAACTTTCACCTCCCCTTACCCCCTCCCTCCCCCCACCCACCCCACCCCACCCAGTCTGAAAAGCATGCAGTCTCAAAATATCATCTACCCATGTTCTCTAGAGATGCTGCCGGACCCGCTTTCTTTTTGACATGTATTTTTTTGTCACAGGATTCTTCCTAAAGTTACATGAGGACTTGGAAAGGATCAGTTTGTTTTACAAGTTCTGCTTTTTACCATAGCATTACTATTGTAAATCAATCCCATTCTAATGGCCCTGTCTTACGGTACGAGTCCACCCACAAGTGATCCCAAGTGAAAGAAAAAATCAAACTCGTGGTTGTCTACGAGATTCCAAGTTTATGTTCACGAGTTTAAACGAGTTCCCACGTGTATGTCTAAGTTTGCCGTTTACTTCTCATTTCTGCGATGCACCAAGTTCCTCTCCCGAGTTACTCTTGAGCCAACAACGACTACCGACGTGTGGAAAAATCATCACATGGATAAAAATGATGTCATGTTTTTTTAAATTATAAAAAGCCTCCCATGACCATGGACAGAACTGCCCCGATGATCAGCTTCTCCATGTCTCTTATGTAGCTGCATGCTTCCCTTGTCATGTAATTAACTGTGTGTTTGCAAACAAAAAAACAGGTTTTTTACACTTATATACATTACACAGATCAAGGAGTGTGAAATAAAGCTGGCAAGCCAAGGTCATGCAAGAAACGGAGGAAAACAGGAACGATTATATTCAGCAACTCCGTTCTGGCAGAACATCTATCCTGTGTTAAGAAACCTAACTTTCAGAGGATTTAAATCTTGAGTTCAACTTCTACCTGAATTTAATCGATTTACAAAAGCTTTGAAGTTCTCCCTGCAGTCCGTTTATTATTTATATTTTTAAATTTAATTAATTTTTTTTATTTATTAGTAGCAAATGTACAAGAGTAGAACCAACGGCATATAACATTATACAGCTATTGTACAGCTTCAATTTTAACTTTTTAGCTTTGAATTAGAAGAAAACAAAGGAGAAAATGTAAGAAAGAGAAAAAGTGAGATGTGCAAAGATAGGACCTCTAGTCTACCAAAGTAGTGTAGCCAAAGAGTGAATAAAAGAAAGAAAGACGAGAGGAATAGAAAAAAGAAAAGGACAAAAAGAAAAAGAAAAAGAAAAGTGGTGATATACCTGCCTCTCATCCCTCCCCACCCACCTCACCCAACCCAAATTAGATTTAAATCCAAAGTTGTGTTGTGCCATACTATCCTTGTAAGAAATCGATGAAGGATGTCCATGTCTTGGAAAAATGATCTGGTTTTTCTGCCAAGACAAGTCTAATATTTTCAAGATGTAGTGTCTCGGACATGTTTATAATCCACATCTTAAGAGTAGGGACTGATGTATGTGCAGCCCTGTGTAACTTCATATCCATGACTATTTCATTAGTTTTTCTTATTAAGAGATTTATATAAGTTTTGCTGTGAATATGTGTTTTGATGTCATTAGCTGGTTCACATTGATATGCACTACTGCCCCTTTAAATAGTTTTCTGCAGTGTACTTGGTGAACATGTGTGGTAAACAGCATACAACCTATGTGGATGGATTTAAATGCATTTGATTTGTTGTTAATGAGTTAGATCATTTTTCCTATGTGGTGATTGGTTTGGGGGCGGGAGCTGGGGATTGTGGGTAATCGGTGAATGGAAGAGAGACAGAAGAAGTCCGCGGGCGGAGCAGAGAGAAATACGAAGAACAGAGACTGAGAAGAATAAGTTTTGACTGTCCTACTCGGTCAGTAACCAGTTTAAATATCTTTCCTCGCGGCGAGGTAAGATAAAGACTTTTACAGAGAACGGGGTAATTGGACTGTGAGCTGCAGCGGCTTGCTGAGCTCAAAGACTTTTCCTCTGCCGCTGCCTTCCGTCATTAGCGTAGTTAGCCGTAGCCTAGCTGCTACCCCTTCAGCTCGGAGGTGTGGATTAAAGACTGTCGCTGATTGGACTTTGTGATTACGGGGAGAGTGAGAGCAGCGGTTAGCTGAGCCCTGGAGACAACGAGGGAGAAGGAAGATTTCTGCCACATGGGGTCCTCTCTGGTCAGCCAACTTGCCAGCAGCTCGCCATTCGCCCGCCAGCCGTCATCACCAGCAACGTGCCTTTCGCCCGCCATCTTGTGAGCTTCTGCACTGTGCACTTGTCGGCTTCAACTGTATTTGGCCGCGACGCTCTCCAGCTTCGACCAGGCCTGTAACGTGTGGTTATTCTTGTTTTGTTTTTCATGTTGCCGGCTTGTGTGAGTGAGTGTGTGGGCCCACATAGCAATTAATACTTAAAGGTACTATAAAAGATTGATTTATTGAGTGGTGTTGTTTGAATGTCTGTGTGAGAAAACACCAGTAAAACACCATATTTTTGGTTATTGATATTTTATTTTGTATTTCCCTGACCAACATATTTTTTATTTTAATTAATAGAATAAATGTGAAGGTAATTCATTGGAACATAGTTGTCAGTTGATTTATTTTAACTGTTTCTACAGTAAGGTATACCATTTAATATTGAAATTAAAGGTGCCCTAATGTCCAAATTAAAAGAGTGCATAAATACTTAAATTAAAGGTTAACTAACACCTATAAGGGAATTAAAGTTTACGAACCTGGGGCGCAGCTCATGTAGAGGGCAAAGAAGCGCTACATATGTTTCCAAAATTTTAGTATTAGTTTTTTCGCCGTTATCAGGCCATAATTATGGAAACGTCTTTGAAATAGTGATAGTTCAGAACAGGCTTCTGACAGACGTACCGAGAGTGATCAGTTCCGTGTCGGGATCCAATTTTATTTTTAGTGTTTTTGAAAAAATTTCAACATTTCCTCTCCAGAAATTATGGAACTTTATACAAGAGGCAAAGGAATGGGTTATAGTTGCTTCCTGAAGAAGACATTTATCACAAATAGGAGATGTATTTGGAAATATCTTATTCAGTTTCGACTTTGAATAATAGAGTCTGTGCAGTATTTTAAATTGAATTAACGAATGCCTAATGTTAATAGAACATTTGTGTATATATAGAAGGTTTTCCTCCCATCTGTCTTTAAAATTTTTTAGGCCAAGCTCATCTTCCCAAGCTCTTCTAATTACTTCTGATGATGGGGTTTGTATATTTAAAAGGGTGTTATACAGATATGATATTAACTTGTTTGAATCCGAATTTCTATTCATACATTCGTCCAGCGTGTCTGGCTACATAGATTGATAGTCTTAGATATATGATTTCAGAAAGTCTCGTATTTGAAGGTATCTAAAATATTGGCTACTTTTCAGATGATATTTCGACTGTAATTCTTGAAATGAGAGAAGAGTTCCCATCTCATAAAGATCTCCCAGTTTTTTAATTCCTAATCTTTCCCAATGTGTGAACGTTTTGCTAAAATAGACGGCTTGAACGAAGGGTCGTTGGCAATTGGTGAGAGAAGAGATAAATTTCTTAGTTTATGTGACTTCACTAGTTTCCAGATTCGTAGGGTACTGTGGGTAATTGGATTTTACTCATATAGTGTTTTCTTCAAATTTATTGGAGAGAGAAGAATCGCGCCTATATTAAAAGGCAAACAATCCTCTCTCTCCATTATTAACCATTTTACCTGTTGGTATGTGCTGTCCATCCAATAGATTACGTTTTTAATATTCGTTGCCCAATAATAGTATAAATAAGTGGGGAGAGCCAATCCGCCAATTTCTTTGGGTTCACATAGATGTCGTTTATGGATTCTATGTGTTTTATAATCCCAAATAAAGAAGATAAATCGGTATTGATTGAAATAAGTACAGGATTTGTGCAAGGAAGATCGTCTTTATGGCATTTTATTGACATGATTTCACTTTTGTTCCAATTTATTCTATATCCTGAAAAGGAACTGAATTCCTCTATAAGGTTTAGTATACTTGGAATGTTAACTTGGGAATTGGTGATATAAAGTAATACATCATCTGCATATAATGATATTTTATTATTGGAATATTTAGTGATATAGCTGTGAATATTCGGATGTACTCTTATACTTTCCGCTAAAGGTTCAATCGCGAGGGCAAATAACAGGGTTGATAATACACATCACTGTCTATTGCCCCTGGATAGCTGTAATTTAGGTGAGAGTCAATACACAATACACAATACAATTTATTTGTCATTTGAACCCCATTGGGGTTCAAACAAAATGTTGTTTCTGCAGTCATACACACAAAAAAGAACCAAGACACAACACAATTTACACAAACATCCATCACAGCGCATCTCCTCGCTGTGATATAAGGCAAAGACTTATCTCTCCCCTGCACTTCCCATTCCCCTCCCGATGACAGAGTCAAAGTCAAAGCCCCCGGCGGGCGATGGTAATTGTCCCGCGGCCATTTACGCTGCGCCGGGTGATGCAAGGCCACGCTCCGGGTCTTGTTGTTGGAGCCCCCGGCGGGCGCAAGCAAAGTCTCGCAGCCATTCCAAGCCGCGCGGGGCGGTGATGTAAGGCCATGTAAGGCCCCGCTCCAGGTACTCTTCAGCCCCGCAATTCGGGCGGGTGAAGTCGCCGTTGCGGAAGCCCCGAAAAGCGGTCTCCCAGCAGGGACCCGCGGGCTCCCGGTGTTCCTGTCTACCAGACCTGTGGTAAGCCTCCGAATCCCCGGGGTCAGGTCGCAGCAGCGCGCCACCACAGCTCCTCCCGCTCCGAACTCGGCCAGCTCCGCGATGGTGAGTAGGTCCGCAGCTCCGTGACTGGTGCCCTAGGTCGTACCTGCCGGAGGCCGCTCCACGTTGCTAGGCCCCAACGACAACGGAGACCCGACAGAGAAAAAGTTGGGTTCTCCGTGCAGGGGAGTACATGATTAGTCAGTATTCTGGCATTCGGCTTGTCATATAGCAATTTTATCCATGAAATAAAATTTTCTCCCAACTGGAATCTTTGCAATACTGTAAAAAGATATTCCCATTCTACTTGGTCAAATGCTTTTTCTGGGTCTAATGAAATAATTGATAATTCTTCCTTTATCGTTCTGTGTGAATACATTATATTAAACAGGTGTCTCAAATTGTTAAACGAGTGTCTCTTGGGTATAAACCCAGTTTGATCAGAATGTATTAATTTGTTAACATATTTACTTATATTATCTTCTTGCCAGGGTTTAGCTAATATTTTCTGATCTGCATTTAACAAGGCAATTGCAGCAATGATAGCATTATAGCATTGTAGAAATGATTGTAACAAAACAAAAAAAAAACTTTTATCAAATCGTTGCCTATCATTGCTACAATGCAATAAATGGGATTTAAAGTACTTGGCTGTCAAAAAAAGAGCAAAATGTAAAGGTGTTTAAGAAACGAACTGCAGGGAGAACTTCAAACCTTTTGTAAATTGATTAAATTCAGGTAGAAGTTGCTCAAGATTTAAATCCCCTGAAAGTTAGGTTTCTTAACATAGGATAGATGTTCTGCCAGAATGGAGTTGCTGAATAAAATCGTCTCCCATTTTCCTCCGTTTCTTGCATGACCTCGACTTGCCAGCTTTATTTCACACTCTGTGATCTGTGTAATGTATATATGTGTAAAATAATAAACTGACCAAGAAGGTCCAGTGTTCTCCCTTGTTAGTTTAGTTTAGAACTCAGCGGGGCAGGCAGCATCTCTAGAGAGAAGGATTGGGTGACGGAATGACGTTTCCAAAATTCTGCTGCGTCTTTGTGTTACTCCAGCACTGTGTGTTCACTTTTTGTCAACCAGCATCTGCCCTTTCTTGTGTATGACATTATTTGTATCCGTGGCAGTTGATTGTTACTCCCTTCAGTTTCCCAGGGGGTCGGGACGGGACTGGAGTTGGGAGGGAAAGGGGGTGGGAAGGGGGGAAGGGGTGACTTAGTACGGGAGACAAATGTAGGAGAGGTGTACTGACTGTGTGCGCAGACACTTTGGTAGTGATTGCCCATGGGGTTCACTGTCGAGGACTTCATAACGCAGAGAGCATTATAAACAATTGCCGCAAAAAAAGTTTTTGTGTGGATCTGGTATATCTGGGTATTGAAGGCGCTTCTGGTCTTCAATGTGCAATAGTCACCAAAATACACTGCATCTTTAGAAAGGAAAAATACAAAACGTGTCAATCCCACTGGATAGGCCTTAGTCATGGTGCTGTACAACACGGAAACAGGTCGTTCGGCCCAGCTTGACCATGCCATCCAAGTTGGCGTCTTGGGGTAGTCCTATTTGCCTGCATGTGGCCCATAGCCCTCTAAACCCTTCCCATCCATTTATTTGTCGTTAATAACCTCAAAAAAATATTAAGGCTACGTGAGCCTGCTTCAGTTTCCTGGGTCCAACTCAGAGAGAAGTCTCCCCCCTTTCCAGGGTTAATCGCTCCACTGTTTATAATGCTCTCTGCATTATGAAGTCCTTGACAGTGAACCCCATGGGCAATCACTACCAAAGTGTCTGCCCACACAGTCAGTACACCTCTCCTACACTTGTCTCCCGTACTATGTCACCCCAACCACCCCCCCCCCCCACTCCCCTTCCCTCTCCCCCCCCATCTTTCGCTCCCAACTCCAGTCCCGTCCCGACCCCCTGGGAAACTGAAGGGAGCGACAATCAACCGCCACGGATAGAAATAATGTCCAACACAAGAAAGGGCAAATGCTGGTTGACAAAAAGTGAACACACAGTGCTGGAGTAACACAAAGACGCAGCAGAATTTTGGAAACGTCATCCCGTCATCCATTCCTTCTCTCCAGAGATGCTGCCTGTCCCTCTGAGTTAAAGAGTGCCCACGGTACTACGTTCTTACAACGAGTTTAAAAGTTTAAATTTTTGCTTCAAGAGTAAATTTGACTCGTGGAAATCTTTCATCATGTTGAAAGATTTTCCCTTAATCATGTTTTATTCAAGGTATATATTGTCTCTTTGTGGGAAACTTTAAAGTCGATATTCTGGTGATTCGCATTGCGCTCCTTCCAAAACCAATAAATCCTTTGAGGTGTGCTGCGAAGAGATGAACACAGATCATCCATCTTGTTGGGAGAAGTCAGCATTCCATTCTGTTATTTATTGCTTTTGTTTTGTACCTTTCCAGTAGTTTTATGTAATTTATATTTTGAACTCATGAATCATCCAAATCTGCAGATCCACATTTTCCAAGTTCTTGTCCTTTAGAAGATATTTGAATAATCTGTTTCTTTCCTATGTTAAACTCTGAACTGTGTAACATTGCACACTCACCAATCCAGATAATGTGCTTCTAAACCTTTCTGGTCTTGAAGGTGACTCGGTGGTATAGCAGTTGGTATTGATGCTTCACTGCCCCAGGAACCCTAGTTTGTTCCTGACCTCTGGTGCTGTCTGTGAAGAATTTGGACATTCTCCTGGTGACCTATCTGGGTCCAAATCTGTCCTATCCATGTACTTGATTTACTGTTTCTTAAACGTTGGGACAGTCCCAGCCTCACCTAGCTCCTCAGGCAGCTTGTACCATACATTTGTTCCATACATCCTTTGTGTGAAAAAGTGACACCTCAGATTCCTAATAAATATTTTCCCCTATGTCCTCTGGTCCTCGATTCACCTACACTGGGCAAGGTACTCTGTGCATCTGCACGATCTATTCCTCTCACAAATTTATACACCTCTATAAGATCAACCTTCTCAGACAGTCTCGACCTGAAACGTCATCTATTCCTTTTCTGACCTGCTGAGTTACTCCAGCTTTTTGTGTCTGTATTTATTTTTATTGGTGATATTTATTTTCATTTGAATTTACAACCAATTAAATATTTGCTTGCTACCGGTTTGTTAAAGTATGCATTGATATTCTTTAAGCATTACTTCCTTACTCTGTTCTATATTCAGCTCAACTGTCTTGCACTTTAAGATGTAACTCTGCAGCATCCTTTGTTAATAATAATTTACTGTAACTAATGCTGCATGCTTTAATTAGACTTGTTGCACACACGCTGAACAATATATAAAGGCATGTGTTCTTCACGCTTCTTCCTTGTAGATTGAACTGCATGGATGCTTTTTGCTTATTAGTTGATGGTGCATTGAAATGTGATTCATCCATTACACATCTGGTGTCAGTACAAATTGAGGTCAGACGGGCATGGTATGCTAAAAGTGCTGTTGGAAACTGATAGTGCTTTCTTCCAGGCTAGTTTTGGTCTATCCTGAACCTCAAATTTTTTTTTTCTCATAATAGTTCCCCTTTTATTCTGCATACAATCAATAACAGATTGTGAAATTGAAGATTAGTTATGTGTTAATAGTCTGAGGATGGAGTGAAATATCAAGTTAATATTCCCAGTGATTGTTTTTGGTATCTGGACAAATGTTATTTTATTTGTTTGTGGGAGATGACATCTTACAATGTAATTGGATTAATCATTTGAAAGAATACAAATGAATCTTGCTCGCATTCTAAGGTGACAGCATCACACTTATTATCCATTGGTAGTTATGTTGTCTGCAGTGAATCATTTCGTTGCTTATTGTATTGATATTTTTTTGTGCTATTTTTACTCCAATGTTGTGGCATGGTGGCTTATATTATCCTTTTGGTGTAATGTTTCATATTTTGCAACTTTGGTGCCTTTGTTATGAACAGATTGTTAGTTAGATTGTATGGCATCAATTTATGTCTTTGATCTCTTACCAACATTTGTGGGGGGTTTTTGTGAGATGTTATTTGAATGTGGTTGATATGCAGGATATTGCTGTTTCACTGTTATGTGCATTTATTTCATTGTGATTTTTCTAAATCAGTTTGTAATGTATTTTGCTGGTGAGTTTAGTGATTTTAAAGCCAATGTTTTCAGTTATCTCAATGTTGACCAGATGTAAATGTGTGTTCGAAGGTACCTATGTAAATGTTTTCCAAATGTCGGTGAATTGATTTATACCTGTGTCCATCTCAACTTGTCTGTGATGTTATCTGTAGGCTTTGCAGGGCTCTCACTTAACTTTTTTCCCCCTGTTGCCAGCCGGGCAACCTTGACAGCTTTTTAGGTTGCCAAATGACAGTTTAGGTGGTCATTTAAGACGGTTTGCATGACGAGTGCGATAATGTGCTCGGACGAAGTGCGTAGTTACCAGTCGGAATTATGCTCAATGAAGCACTCACATATTATATTCAAGAAGGAACTGCAGATGCTGGAAAATCGAAAGTGGACAGAAGTGCTGGAGAAACTCAGCGGGTGCAGCAGCATCTATGGAGCAGTACAGGATGCATGAGGGGATCAGTACAGGATGCATGAGGGGATCAGTACAGGATGGATGGGGGAATCAGTAAAAGATGAATGGGGAGATCACTACAGGATGGATGGGGGGATCGGTGCAGGGTAAATGGAGGGTGGGTCAGTACAGGATGAATGGGTGGATCAGTGCCGTTATGAATGGGGGAGAAGTGCAGGATGGATGGGAAGGGGGGTCAGTACAGGATGAATTGGGGGACCAGTGTAGGATGGATGGGGGGGTGGCAAGAGAATCAATGTGAGGTGGGGAGGGTGATGAATAGATGGGGGGGCAAGATGGTGAGGGGAGCACAGGGGATGTCAGTGAGGACTGAAAAGAGGAGGGAATGGGGATCGGTGCGGGATGGAGAGGAGGGGTCCCAGGATAAGAGGGGTGGTGGGGGGGGCATACAAGAGTGCCAAGTGCCGCCGCCAACGCCAAGTGCCGCCGCCAAAGGGGGTGGCGGTTGGGATCTCCTCGCCACCGCCTCCCCTCCTCCGCCAGCCGACAGGAAGGTGCGGGGCCAAGTGGTGCAGCTTAAACATCCTATAGCTATAGGATCTTTGGTGCAGCAGCTTCAGACGGCAGAAGGAGACCCCTTCCTCCCTCCCTCCCTCCCTCCCTCCCTCCCTCCCTCCCTCCCTCCCTCCCTCCCTCCCTCCCTCCCTCCCTCCCTCCCGGCTTCGGCGTGCGAGAGGGGTTGTTTTGAAGGCGCCATTGGTGGATTTGCAGGCAGCGGCCGCTATCAGGGCGATAGCGGCTGCTGCTTGCAAATCCGCCAACGCGCTGTCAAAACAACCCCTCTTGCACGCTGAGGCCGGGAGGAGGGAGGGAGAGAGAGGCCTCCTTCCACCGGGCGGGGTGCGAGAGGAGGAGGCGGTGGAGCCGCTGTCGCGGCTGCTGCTGCCGCTGTTGCCGCTGTGCAGGACCGTCATTCGCTCCGACCTTTCGTCACCACGCACCTAGTATGTTTGCCCTGCAATTCAGCCACCGCCGACACGATACGTCACGTTCCTATTCTCCAGAGATGCTGCCTGACCCGCGGAGTTACTCCAGTTTTTTGTGTCTATCGGTATAAACCAGTATCTGCAGTGCCATGCCGGGCAAAATGACTTGGCGTTTAGGTTGCCCGGCGGCACTTTGGGTGGTCAATGGCACCCGGGCAACCACTAATTTCGAGCCCTGCTTTGTGATAAGGCAGAACAGTGGCCTAGTAGAGCGAGCATTTGAACTTCAGGTGAAGTTCTCAGTAGGGTAAATGGTAAAGGTGATGATGGTGGTGATAGGAAGAAAGGGAAGACTGCGAGCATGTGAAGAGCAACGCATATGGCAATGATGCTGAGAGAAAAGCCCTGAAATTAAATGAGAACTTCAGTAGGCAGCAATAGATTGAAGGAGGATTTGGAGCACAAATACATGACTTCTGGACAGCCATCCAGCAGATGTTGAATCTTTATTTAACCAAGGAAATGGACTTGGATCCAGGCTAAATTGGTTACAACAAGCTGATAGTTATTAAGCCCATTGAGTCTTGAGTATGTAAATCCACTGTGGTAGATATTAATGTCTTGCAGTATTTGATATTTCCATCTAAATAGCACATTTTATGCTGTGTGGTTCAATCTTTATGAAAATGGGAAATTGTGGAGTCAATCATAATGCTTTTTAATTCCAGTTTGTTTCCTAAGTTTGCCACGTATATGATTAATGCAGAGGGCCGATGTATGTTTAGTGACCAAATGGCCTCCACAGGTTACGTGCGGGAGTAGGGTTCCATAGCATGTGTTTCTGCTCAATATAAAACAGCTAGAACCTGACCAGAGTCGATCAGAGACCAACCTCCGTTTTCATCTGATGCCCCATCCACTCCTTGCATGGTGACAATTTCACCCAGAGAGTTGTGAATCTGTGGAAGTCGCTACCACAGTAGGCAGTGGAGGCCGATTCACTGGATGTTTTCAATAGAGAGTTAGATTTAGCTCTTGGGTCGAAAGGAATCAAGGGATATGGGGAAAAAAACGGAACGGGGTACTGATTTTGGATGATCAGCCATGATCATATTGAATGGCGGTGCTGGCTCGACGGGCTGAATGGCTGACTCCTGCACCTATTTTCTATGTTAATGATTCCCAACTTCTACCCAGCCTCGCAATCCTCTGTAGATCTGCTGGGTGAGTTGGCTTGACTTCGCTCACCAGCACTGACCACTTGCCCCACTCTCACCACTGAACTGTCAGCTCTTGCCTGACCTGGTTACCCCAACTAATGATCATCACCTCCCTTTATCATGAACTCCTCAAGCAGTTCTTGCAGCCTTACACATTTCTGATTCCTTGACTGATGATTGCAGGCCACTGCCCAACTTCTAACACTAATCTCTGGCAGAAACCCCTCGCCACAAATAGAAATCCTCCTTCTCTGCCACGCCAGTTCCTCTCATAGTACTGCTGCAGCAGGTGAAGGACACCTGCTGATAGTACAAAGTGATTCAGTTAAGCACAAGGCTGCTATGTGTTTCAAGCAATGTGCCCGTAACTAAAATGGTTTATTAATCTTGCATCTGCAATTGCAGAAATTCCAGCTTTTAAAAATGCAACATAATGGAAAATCTCTGAGCATCTCTCTTTGATTTTTTTTTCAATAGTGATATGAAATTTGTCTTATTTATCATCAAAATCAAATGTCAAATCTACTCTGACCCTTACTTACGCTTGTTTTAGATTTTCATCACCAAGATCTTAACTTGTGGGTTTGTTTAGGAAGTCTGGTTTTAATCGGTAATTTTGTCTGATTGTTGTTTTCCACAATTTGAATTTGTCTGGCATTACCAAGCAGAAATGTAAAGATATAGCATTCAAGCACTTTTTCAGCTTCAATTTCCACAATTTCCATGAAAATTATGGTATGTATAGATTCTATTCAACCAGCTACAGAATGCGTGGACTATGCTGATTGATATCTACAGTATTTTTCAGTAGGCCAGAGGGAGACTCTACCCTACCCTACATGGGTTATTGGACATGTCTTTGTAGGTCCCAGTGGTGAAGAAGGACAGAGTCAGATGGACAACCTGCACCTGCAATGGGGCAGAAGGTATCAGAGCATTCTACCTCCTCCTTCTGCCATAGCTTGTGTTCTATATGTAACTTTGAGTTCATAATTCATTCCTACTGCATCTTAAAGAGGATGTGTAATAAAACATCAAGGGACAAACTCTCCACAAATCTGGAGAATTCAGGACCAGCCACACCCAAGGATGGACATCTTCCTTCAAAATCAGTGCCACATTGATTCATCACATTGATTCCTGGGATGTGGAGTTTTTGGTATTGATAATGATTTAAGGTTGGGCTACTGAAATGAGATGTAGCAGATTCTGTGAAAGAAGATATAAAGAGGCTCTCTCCCAAGTCTGGAAAGTCTGTGACTTGGTGAAATTGCTTCAGTGTAAGGGATTAGCCATTTTAACTAAGATTTAATATATTTCAAATTGGTTATGCTAACTCAATATTTTTAGTTCCTTATGTCGTAGGAGACCATTAGCCCATTGGGTCTATGGTGGCATAGAGAGCAATCTCATTTTCTAATTTAAAGTGAGCTGACTGTTAGAGTCGCAAAACTTTGGAATCCTTTACTCAGCAAGGCTGTGCATATTTAAGACTGACACCATTGTTTTTTATGCATTCAAGAAATATGGGAATTTGGTGAAAAGAGGACATGAGTGGAATGAATGACACAATCATTTCATTGCACGACTATATCTGCTATTTCCTTTTGTTATAAGAACCACAGGAACACAAAGCCTTGAGAGAATTATTAATTAAATGTTGATTAAAGCATTGGTGAAGATTTAATAGTGTCCCAGCAAATCTCTAAAATTAATTTAAATAATAAATTCTAAATCTCCATTCACAAGGGAGCAGGAATTAAATAGGCTTGAGTTTGAACTATTTGCTTACTTTCAATCAGTTGATCAGTGTTTGGTTTATGCTAACTAACAAAATACCATGTAGTCTTAATGAGTGCTTTCAGGCATTTTAAGTGGTGATGGGCAGTTTAACAGACCTGGTTGAAACCACCTGTTTCAATGTGGTTGACTTGGATTCACTTGGGCTAGATGGGCTTTCAAGCTGAAGAAGACACGATGTGCTGGAGTAACTCAGCAGGTCAGGCAGTATTCTTGGACGACATGAATAAATGACATTTCTGTTTCGGACTCTTCTTCAAACTTAAGATGAAGACCCCATCATGGCTTCATCAGAAGTTCTAAAGTGCCTCAAGTACCCTTTGCCGTTTAACTTTTTCCATGCATTCAGAAAACATAAATTCAGTTTGAAAGGCTAGCAGGTCTTGTGTCAAATAGGACCTGCTACATGGTTGAACAAGTTAAATATAGCTGCGAAAATCAGATCTGGGAGCTAGGCAGCAATAATTGCTTGTATTTGGATACATTCTAGGATTGCTTACGATTCATCGTCTTTATTTCCACTGCTTCTTCACCTTGTCCTCTAACAGTTCCTAACTGAAAAGCGGAAAAACCTGCAGATGTTGAAAATCTGAAAAATAAATTGAAATTTCCTGCAGGTCAGGCTGCATGACTGGAAAGAGAGAGAGAGTTAATCATCATGCCTGTAACTGATCCCAACAGTTCACTTGGCAGATCCAGCAGCATTCCTTTCCGATTCAAACCTACAGAGATTTTACCAGCAGGTGGAATACTTGGATAAGCAGTGGGGAGACCAATACAAGAGGTATTGGTTCTTACATCATTAAAAAACTTCAATCCCGAGACCTTTCAATCTTTATTTTCTTTTATTTATTTATTTTTATTTTTAATTTTATTTTATTAGAAGTTAGTACAATACAAAACAATACAGTGGGACCTAATTTTAGGTGCCAACTATGTCATAACGTAATTATACATTCTATGTACAACCTCTAGTTTTATGTTTTTGAAAAGAAAATAAGAAAGACAAGAAGAAAGGGAAATAAAAAAAAATTGGAGAAGAGAAAAAGAGGAAAAATAGATAGTAGAAAATAGAAAAACGTGAAGTGTGTGTATAAGAAAAGAAAAAGTGGAAAGTAGAAATAGGACCAAGACCCTTAAAAGAGAAATTTTCAAATCTTTATTCGGAGATGTAGATCTATCCGCGACCTCACCTGAAATCAGCAATCTTTACGGTACCGCTGCATCACATGATTCCAAAAAGTCGATGAAAGGAGACCAACTCCTTAAGAATTGGTCATATTTATCTATTAGTCAGAGTCTCATTTCTTCAAGGCGTGCTATGTCCGTCATATTCCTAATCCACATTTTAACAGTTGGAATAGCTGTATTTTTCCAAAATTTCAGTATCAATTTCTTTCCAATTATTAACCCATAATTTAAAAAAACTTTTTGGTCCTTATTTAAATTGATATCTTCTACTATTATTCCAAATATAATCCATTCCGTATTAGGTTCTATTCTTGACTTGAAAAGCTTTGTAAATATATCAAATATATCGCTCCAAAATGTATTCAACTTTATACATCCTACAAATGAATGTGTTATATTAGCATTTTGAAACAAACATTTATCGCATCTGGGAGAGACGTTTGGGTAAAATTTATTCAACCTCGTTTTTGAATAATATAGTCTATGTAATAATTTAAATTGAATTAAATTATGTCTTTCATTAATGGAACAATTATGTGTGTTCATCAGATACTTTTCCCATCTATCCTTTGGGATCTTTCTCATTAGTTCATGTTCCCAATCTTCTCTTAGTGCCTCTGTTGAGGGTATTTCTCTATTTAATATATTATTATAAAAGTATGATATTAGTTTTTGTGAATCAGCCTTAATATTCATTGCTTCTTCTAAAGGGTCTAAAAATATAATTTGAAATCTATGTGTATATTTCTTCATAAAGTCACATATCTGTATATATTTGAAATATTGATTATCCATTAGTTTTAATTGTTGAAATGATAACAATTTGCCCAATTCATACATATCTCCTACTTTCCTAATCCCCAGTCTATCCCATTGTTTATATGTTTTATCAATAAGAGATGGTTTGAATGCAGGGTTGTTCAATAGTGGGGTTAGTATTGATAGATTATTTAATTTCAAGGATAATTTTATTTGTTTCCAAATTCTTATTGTATTGTGAATAATTGGGTTCTTCTTATATATTATACTATTCAATTTTATCGGTGAGAACAAGATCGTTCCTATATCGTACGGGAAACACTCCTCTTTCTCCATTCTTATCCACTCCGACTGGTGAGTGGAACTATCCAACCAGTACATTATGTTCTTAATATGCACTGCCCAGTAGTAATACGTAAAGTTAGGTAATGATAAGCCCCCAACTTCTTTAGGTTTACACAAATGCTTTCGTTGAATTCTGTGTGCTCTGTAATCCCATATAAAATTAGTGATAGTAGAATCTAGTTTTTTTTTTAAATATTTTGGAATATATATTGGGATCGCTTGAAACAAATATATTAATTGTGGTAAGAAAGTCATTTTTATAGCGTTAATTCTACCTATCAATGAGAGCGGGAGCGTTTTCCAAAATGTAATCATATCATTCAGTTTCTTTAATAGTGGCATAAAATTGGCGCTAAATAATGATTTGTGTCTTCTCGTAATTTGAATACCCAGATACTTGAATTTTTCTGTTGCAATTTTGAAGGGGAATTTTAGTAAGTGTCTCGCATCCTGTGGTTTTAGAGACATAATTTCGCTTTTATTCCAATTTATTCTATATCCTGAAAAAGAGCCGAATTCCTCAATTAGTGTTAATAAGGTGGGTATACTCGTTTGTGTATTAGTAATATATAAATGAATATCATCAGCATATAATGAAATTTTATTCTTTGATTCCTTAGTGTTATATCCGTGAATATTTGGATGATTTCTAATCATTTCAGCCAGCGGTTCTATCATAAGGGCAAATAGCAATGGTGATAAGACACAACCCTGCCTATTACCCCTTGATAAATAAAATTTTGGAGATAACATATTATTAGTTAATATTCTTGCCGTAGGTTTATCGTAAAGTAGTTTAACCCATCTAATAAAATTCTCTCCCGTGTTAACTTTTTGGAGTACCTTATATAAATACTGCCATTCTACCTGATCAAATGTCTTCTCTGCATCCAGCGTAACAACTGAAATATCTTCAATGTCCTCATTGTGAGAGTACATTATATTGAAAAGCCTTCTCAAATTATTAAATGATTATCTTTTGGGTAGAAATCCCGTTTGATCCGTGTTTACCAATTTGTTAATATAATTATTCAGTCTTATAGCTAGAATCTTTGCTAAAATTTTCTGATCCGTATTTAGAAGTGATATAGCTCTGTAAGAACCCGGTTCATCTAAACCTTTATCTTTTTTTGGTATAAGCGTTATTGTTGCTTCTGCTAAAGTTTCTGGTAGTTTATTTTCGGTATAAGCCTGGGTGTATAAGTTGAGTAATCTTGGTACAATTGAGTCCTGAAATCGTTTATAAAATTCATTACTAAAACCATCTGGTCCTGGGGTCTTCCCATTTTTCAGTGAGTTTATTATTTGTTTTATTTCTTCACTAGTAATCCGTGCTCCTAATTCCTCTTGTTCTAAACTATCCAATTTAGGGAGATTGCAATTATCTAAAACATTTGTAATTTTACTAACATCTGTATTTATTTTAGTTGTATATAAATTATGATAAAATTGGGCAAACCTCTTATTAATATCCTTTGGTAGTGTTAGAAGCTCATCCTTATCCGATTTAATTTTAGTGATAGTATTTTCCTTTTCTTGTTGCTTCAGTTGCCTCGCAAGTAATTTATGTGGCTTATCCCCAAATTCGAAGTGTGCCTGTTTTGTAATTTGGAATAGTCTTATTACTCTTGCCGATAATATTCTATTGAGTTTATATTCAATAAGGTTATTTTAATATGTTTATCTATGGTTGGGTCAGTTGCATTGTCCAATTCTAGTAATTTTATTTCCTGTTCTATCCGCTGAAGTTCCCTTTTATTTTCTTTATTTTGAAAACTTTGACAAGAGATTATAGCGCCGCGAATGTATGCCTTAAAGGTTTCCCATAATAGCGATACAGAAATCTCATTTATTTCGAAAAAAATTTTTGTTTGTTCTTTTATATACTCATAACCCTACGGGTTATTTAATATTTGTGCGTTGAATCTCCAAAAAGGTTTTATACCCGGCATTCCCTCAATTTTAAGTATAAAAGTCAATGGTGAATGATCGGAAATAATACTATTATGGTATGATGGTTTATTCATATACGGGATTAATTTTGTATCCAATAAGAAATAGTCAATTCGTGAATAAGTTTTATGAACCGATGAGTAAAATGAATATTCCCTTCCACTTGGATTTGCTATTCTCCAAACATCAGTTATGTTATTATTTTTTATATAAGTATTTAAAAATTCACAGGTCTTAGTTTTAACAAGACGCTTCCCTACCTTTATTGATTTATCTAAATATGGGTCTATAACACAATTAAAATCTCCCCCCATTATTATATTTTGATAATTATGCTCTGCAATTATATCTACTATTTTCTTAAAAAATCTTTATTTTCTAATGTGGAACAAGAGGTAGAGCTACTCAAAACTAAACTGTTCTCCTGGATTCCAAGAAATTGTTCTTGCAAGGAAGTCATCAATTTCCAGATACTCCCACTGAAAGTGAAGTCGTTCAAGTTCAAGTTAGTTTATTGTCATGTGTCCCTGTATAGGACAATGAAATTCTTGCTTTGCTTAAGCACACAGAAAATAGTAGGCATTTACTACAAAACAGATAAATGTGTCCATATACCATGATATAAATATATACACACATGAATAAATAAACTGATAGTGCAAATAACAGAAAGTGGTTGGTAATAATCAGAGTTTTGTCCGAGCCAGGTTTAATAGCCTGATGGCTGAGGGGAAGTAACTATTCCTGAACCTGGTTGTTGCAGTCTTCAGGCTCCTGTACCTTCTACCTGAAGGTAGCAGGGAGATGAGTGTGTGGCCCGGATGGTGTGGGTCTTTCATGATACTGCCAGCCTTTTTGAGGCAGCGACTGCGATAGATCCCCTCGATGGAAGGAAGGTCAGAGCCGATGATGGACTGGGCAGTGTTTACTACTTTTTGTAGTCTTTTCCTTTCCAGGGCGCTCAAATTGCCGAACCAAGCCACGATGCAACCGGTCAGCATGCTCTCGACTGTGCACCTGTAGAAATTAGAGAGAGTCTTCCTTGACAATCCGACTCTCCGTAATCTTCTCAGGAAGTAGAGGCGCTGATGTGCTTTTTTGATGATTGCATTAGTGTTCTCGGACCAGGAAAGATCTTCAGAGATGTGCACGCCCAGGAATTTGAAGCTCTTGACCCTTTCAACCATCGACCCGTTGATATAAATGGGGCTGTGGGTCCCCCTCCTACTCCTTCCAAAGTCCACAATCAGTTCCTTGGTTTTGCTGGTGTTGAGGGCCAGGTTATTGCGCTGGCACCATATGGACAGTTGCTCGATCTCTCTTCTGTACTCTGACTCATCCCCATCAGTGATACGCCCCACAATAGTGGTGTCGTCAGCGAACTTGATGATGGAGTTCGCACTGTGGTTCGCTACGCAGTCATGGGTATAGAGTGAGTACAGCAGGGGGCTGAGCACGCAGCCTTGAGGTGCTCCCGTGCTGATTGTTATTGAGGCTGACACATTTCCACCAATACGAACAGACTGTGGTCTGTGGACGAGGAAGTCGAGGATCCAGTTGCAGAGGGATGCGCAGAGACCCAGTTCTGCGAGTTTGGTAACCAGTTTGGAGGGGATGATTGTGTTAAATGCCGAGCTGTAATCAATGAATAACAGCCTGACATATGAGTTTTTGTTGTCCAAGTGGTCCAGTGCGGAGTGGAGGGCCAGCGAGATCGCATCCACCGTTGATCTGTTGTGGCGGTACGCGAACTGCAGTGGGTCCAGGTTTTTGTCGATGTTCAGAACCTTAAATTAGATTTAAAAGCGCAAATAACATATCCTAATTTAAAAGGTGATAATGAATACTGGACTTGTAAATTTCAACTGAGATAATACATAAATCTCACTTCCAGTGTAAACATTTCCAAATTATTTATGGTCCCAGTGTTATCACAATGACGCCGCAGATTTCTGACGCCTAAATTGAGTCTTTCACAGTCCTGTTGAATGGTAATTTCCTACTCAGTGATATTCAAAAGCATATATCATTTCACAGTTGGTCTTAACATTATTAACCTCTCAGGAAGAATTTACATTATCCAGGAACCAACACCCTGACTTCAGCATGCAAAGTACCATTTATTTCAATCAGTGGGATGATGTTCCTGGCGATTAAACAAACATGAAAAGCTTTATTGCATCAACAGTGGCCTGTCTCCCTCCAGTGGTGGCAAGTGAAATAGCAGTGTTATTTAGATAGATAGATAGATATGCCTTTATTGTCATTCAGACCGAAGTCTGAACGAAATTGCAGCAGTCATACATATAATACAATAAAAACAACAATAAACACATATTAACATCCACCACAGTGAGTCCACCCAGCATCTCCTCACTGTGATGGAGGCAAAAGTCTTAGGTCTGCAGTCTCTTCCCTCCTCTTCTCCCTCTGCGCTGAGGCGATACCCCCCGGGCGATGCTATAAATCAGTCCCGCGGCTCAAACACCGCGGCCCGGGGGTGGTCGAAGCTGCCGCCCACCAGTCCCGCAGACGCAGCCGCTAGCCCGCGGCCGAACCCCGGACTCAGGCCACCACTGCCAGAACACCGTCCCAGCCACCCTCACGTGAGTACCGTGCCGTCTTCAGCCTCGGGCTGGGCCGCCCCCGACATGGGCGTCGCTTCTTCCCTGGGCCGGGCCGCCCCGACTTGGGCGTCGCTTCTCCCTCTGGCCGGGCCACCCCGACTTGGGCGTCGCTTCTTCCTCGGGCCGGGCCGCCCCGACTTGGGCGTCGCTTCTCCCTCTGGCCGGGCCGCCCCGACTTGGGCGTCGCTTCTCCCTCGGGCCGGGCCGCCCCGACATGGGCGCCGAACCGCCCTCGGGCTGCAAGCGCCGCACCTCCCCGAGCTCGGCCGCTCCGACAGGAGCCTCGTTCCACCCTCGGGCTGGCCGCCCTCACGGGAGCACTGTTCCAGCCCTGAGCCGGACCACCCTCACAGGAGCGAGCTCAGGGCGAGTCCTGACGGGCTCTGCCTCCGGAGCCTCGAGGTCATCAGCTCCATTAGGCCTCAGCGCAGACGGAGGCAGAGAAGGTGAATATGACAAAAAAGTAGCATTCCCCTGCAGGGAGAGACTGCAAACCCCGTTTCTACCCCCCCCCCCCAAAACACAAACTAAGAAACAAAAACTAGACTAACCAAAACAAAATAAACAACACAAAAAACACAAACAAACGGGACTGCCGGTGAGCCGCTGCAGCCAGGGCCGCGCCGCCACTCCGACGCTTAAACCATTCAATAATTCATGCATCTGTGTGCAGGGCTGGATTTATGTATAAGCTTGACAAGCTTATGCTTAGGGCCTTGAGATCTAGGGGGGCCTCGCAGAGCCGGATTTACCACTAGGCTTCATAGGCTGAAGCCTAGGGCCTCAAAATCTAGTGGGCCTCCGGCCAAGGCAGGACACCTGCCGTTCAACTCTGGGCGGGTCCCCCTCCCTATCTCTCTCTCTCTCTCTCTCTGTCTGTCACTCTCCATCTCCACCCACCGTCCGGGCCACCGGGCTCCGTTCTCCGCTCGCTCCTCATCTGCCGGCACGGCAGGCCGCCTTGCACATGCGCACTGCTACTGCCAGCACATCCTCCCCCCTGCACATGCGCACAACCACGGCCAGCACATCATCAAACGCCATGCGCATGCGCACTGCCAAGGCAATTGGTCGGCGCTGGGCACTTTCTCCCTCGCTTTGAATTGTGGGAGATCTGGCCGCCATTGCTGTCCGGTCGCCGCCTCGCCGCGACCGCTGAAAACCAATGCAGAATCACTCCCTGACCCTGGATCTGGAGTAACCCCCTGGAGTAACTCTTGCTTCTGGTTTCCTGGTCCTCCATAAATATTCTAAATGAAATTTAAACTGGAGGTGGTGGAGGGCTGAACAATAACAGCCTATTGCATTTTATCTGTTTGGAGCAGCCAGCAACTCTGGATAGAAGAAATTGGGTGACGTTTCGGGTAGAGTCCCTTCTTTAGACTCCCTCTGGTTTTAGTGTTTTTAGTTTAATTTAAAGATACAGTGTGGAAACAGGCCCTTTGGCCCACCGAGTCCATGCCTATCACCTATCACCCGCATACATTAGATGTTGTTTCCTGATGCTTTGACTAAAGTGGCATTCACTAGGATGCTTGACATAATAATGCTCATGGGATGGAAATGACACTGATTCCGTTTAAA
Source organism: Amblyraja radiata (assembly GCF_010909765.2). NCBI lineage: Eukaryota > Metazoa > Chordata > Chondrichthyes > Rajiformes > Rajidae > Amblyraja > Amblyraja radiata. The sequence continues at coordinate 48,552,635 of NC_045959.1, read as the reverse complement.
GAGATCTGTTTAATTTGCATATCACTGTACCTTAATTGGTACACATGACAATAAAAGACCTTTGAAACTTTTGCTTTGCAACTTTTAATTTTCTACCCAATAAAGTAGTGGTAGATTTTTTGGAAGGAAAGTTTATGCTGTAAAATGTTTTACATCATCAGCCTGTAAACTTTCATAATGCACTTTCGAGATTGTTACCTTTGTTTCATTAAAATGAATAAGAAAAATCCATCCTGGCACTAGATTTGATATCACTGCACCATAAGCATGCTGCTTCACAGATTATAGAGAGCAGAGAAACCTAGAAAATAGGTGCAGGAGGAGGCCATTCGGCCCTTCAAGCCAGCACCGCCATTCATTGTGGAGCAATTATATGACTGCTATTAGGAACCATAATAATTGAATCTGGGTTGTTGCACTATTTTTCAGTTGAATGATCACATCATATAATGTAGACCCTTATAATAGATTTTGGAGGCAAAAATGAACAGTCAAGTATAAAATTGTTAGAGGATCATTTTAAAGAAACACCTATATTTTGCATGGATTTAATGGAATTTTACTTATCTTAAAAACATTAGAATTGCACCTTACTTTTTGGGAGTCAAGATTATAGTTTTTAATTAAGAAATTTAAATGGATATATGAACAATGAATTATCAACAAAATAGTTTATTCTGACTAGAAGGAATGGGTGTTGTTTTGGGTCGAGACCCTTTTTCAGAGGGGAGAGGGAGACACAGAGATAAGAATCTCTTATATCTGTGTCTCCCTCTCCTGACTCTCAGTCTGAAGGAGGGTCATGACCCGAAACGTCACCCATAACTTCTATCCAGAGATGCTGCCTGTTCCTCTGAATTACTCCTGCATTTTGTGTCTATCTTCGGTGTAAACCAGCATCTGCAGTTCTACACATTTTATAACTGAATAAGAGGGTAGTATTTACATCAGTGGCATATTTAAAAGAAATGGCATAACATTTTTATTTAGTTGTGATTAAATGGTAGAAAAAATTGTAATAAGTTTATTTCCGTGCTTAATCTGACTATCACCACCAGAGGGGGTACCAGAATTAGGGTAAACGTATTTCATCTGTTTTACTAGAGCAAATGCAGCAGTTCCAAGGTGTGCACCTTACTGAGTGACTTTCACAATATGAGGAGATTGTTGTACTAGACTTTAAGAAACACAAAGAAAGAAAATAAAATAAAATAATTAACTGAAAAGGAAAGAAAGGAATTAACTGAAGTAAAATAATCAAAGAATGAGTATTTGTAATTGTGATTTTTACTTTTAATATGTTTTCTGCAGTTTTTATTCTTTAACAATTTAAGTGAAAAACAGGCATTAACTATTACAGATAGACACAAAAAGCTGGAGTAACTCGGTAGGGCAGACAGCATCTCTGGAGAGAAGGAATGGGTGATGTTTCGGATCAAGATTCTTTTTCAGACTGGTTAGTGATAAGGGAAACGAGAGATATAGATGGTGATGTGGAGACATAAAGAACAATGAATGAAAGATTGTAATTGTAATTAATATATTAGCTAAATGGTAAAAACATACAAGGAATTTGATTTGCCATACAGTCATACCAAAAAAGCAACAAGATACACAACTACATGAAAATTAACATAAGCATCCACCACAGCGGACTGTGATGGAAGGCAATAATGTATTATCTTCTTCCCTCCTTTTCTCCCGCGGTTGGGGGAGTCGAACCATCCGCAGTCAGGGCGATCGAAGCTCCCATGATCGGGGCAGTCAAAGGTCTTGCGGCTTGGAGCTCCCAAATTTGTTCCCTAACCAAGGGACCGCGATCCCCACGATGTTAAGTCCCCTGGCTCCCGCGGTTGGAGCTCCCAAAGTCGATCCCCAGCAAAGGGACTGCCAGCTCCATGATGTTAGGCCGCAGTGCGGATGGAGATACGATACGGAAAAAGTCGCATCTCCGTCGAGGAAAAAGATTTTTTAAAGTTTGCCCCACCCCCCACGTAATACAAAACTAAAGGTACACTAAAACATACATTTAACAACAGTCTAAAAACAACAAAAGAAGAAAAGAATGAGACAGACTTGGCAAGGCTGACATCGTACGGTGCGACCAAGATATGCGAAAAAGTAACGATGATAAATGAAACAGGCCATTGTTAGCTACTTGTAGGGTAAAAATGAGAAGCTGGTGTGACTTGGGTGGGGAGGGATAGAGAGAGAGAGGGTATGCCGGGGCTACCTGAAGCGATAGAAATCAATATTCATACCACTGGGCTGTAAGCCGCCCGAGCGAAATATGAGATGCTGTTCTTCCAATTTGCATTTAGCCTCACTCTGACAATGGAGGAGACTGAGGACAGAAAGATCTGTGTAGGAATGCGAAGGAGAATTTAAATGTCCAGCAACCGGGAGATCAGGTAGGTTCAGGCGGGCTGAGCGAAGGAGTTCGGCGAAACAAACGCCCATTCTGCGTTTGGTCTTGTCTTGAACACAACTTGAACACATTCTGTCCACATCTTGAACACATTCTGTCCACATTGACTTAACATTGCCTCTTTGAGGAATGGAGGATGGGAGGTAGACTAAGTGAGATTGTCATCATTTGCTGAGAGTTGTAATGTTGTTTGTGTGCAGCGCCGGGGACCTGTATTTGATCCTTACTACGGGTGCTGTACAGAGTTTGTGACCATGTGGGTTTTCTCTGAGATCTTTGGTTTCCTCCCACACTCCTGACATACTGGATTATAGGTTAATTGGCTTGGTATAAGTGTAAATTGTCCCAAGTGTGTGCAGCATAATGTTAATGTGTGTGGATCGCTGGTTGGTACAGACTCGGTGGGCTAAAGGGCATGTTACCACGCTGTATCTCTAAAAAAAATCGAAATAGTTCTTCATTAAAATGATCTATCCATTCAGCAATATTTTGGCAGTGACGTTCACATTTTAACTGCCCTCTGTATAAAGATTTTGTTACATTAAATAAAATATCCAGCACTATTAACTTTATTAAGGATTCTTAATAATATTTTGGACAAACCTGTAATATGTTTCTATAAAGCTGCTATAAAGTGATGTATTGTGAGTAGAGTCAGTAATATCTTCTTGGGTATAGAATTGAGGCCTCCCAAATCTCTGACGACAGATGGCACAATGGGCTAAGTGTTCGGCTGGCAACCTGAAGGTGGCCGGTTCGAATCCTGCTTGGAGTGTGTACTGTCGTTGTGTCCTTGGGCAAGACACTTCACCTACCTTTGCCTGGGACTAGAGACGGAAATTAGCTACTGATTGGCTACAATCTCGCATATTTACATGCAAATGTTAATTAATATGCACTGTCCCTATAAACAAAACATTATTATTATTTATTATTCAATGCATTTTCTACCATTTAGGTGGGGCACCTTGTTCGGCATGGATGAGCTGGGCCAAAGGGCTTGTTTCAGTTCATAAGTGATAGGAGCAGGATTAGGCCATTTGACCCATCAAGTCTACTCCAACATTAAATCATCGCTGACCTATCTCTCCCTCTCAACCCCATTCTCCTGCCTACTCCCCATAAACCTTGACTCCCGTACTAATCAAGAATCTATCTATCTCTGCCAAAAATATCCATTGACTTGGCCCCTGAAGCCTTCTGTGGCAATGAATTCAACAGATTCACCACCCTCTGACTAAAGAAATTCCTCCTCATCTTTTTCCTTAAGGAACGTCCTTTTATTCTGAGGCTATGACCTCTGATCCTAGACTCTCCCACTAATGGAAACATCCCCTCCACATCCTCTCTTGTCCATGCTGTAGGACTCTATGATTCCATCAATCTATAATTCTTTCTGGGAACATTCTTTGACAGGTGAGGCAGGAGGTGCCCAGTGGCGGACTTGGCCTAAAGATATTGGTTTCCAGGAGACAAAGGGGGCCCACTTGCCATCGGGCAAGCTAACACCCTGGCCAGTCGGCCACTGGAGGTGCCCATTGGGACAGATGGTAGTTTGTAAGATGGTCTGTTACTTCTGATGCAGAGCTACCACATGCTTCTGATGCATGAAATTCTGAATTCCATCACAAATGCTTCTTCTCCAGTTTGAGTGGTCAAATCCCTTGGAGACCGTGAAGATAATGAGCTTAGGAAAACAGGAAGGACTGGGGCCCTGGTGAGATTTAAAAGCAAGGATGACTTTAAAAAAATTGAATCTAAAAGTGTTTTTAGGTCACAATGAGATAGATGAGCCACAATATTATTACATGACAGAGCATTCTTGAGGGGCTTGATGGACTACTCATTCTCTTAATTTGTATGTTCAAATAAAGTGGTGTTTCAGTCCAGGTTATTGGACTTCAAACTGATAAGTTGATGGACATCAGTGTGAATTAGAACACGAAGATCAAAGTTTTCAACTCAAGTTTGTAGAAGTTGGAAGTCATCTAGGAATGCACTGGAATAGTCAAGTCTGGACATGAGGGGTGAAGGTTTCAGCAAGAGATGAGCTGCAGGGGTATAATTGGTTAACATTTATGGAAATAGTAATCAGAGTAAAGGTGCGGTTATGCGACTGGAAGGTCATCTCAGGATCAAATGTAACATAAACTAGCAAACAGTCTAATTTTAACTCAGACATTTGCTAGGGAGAGGGATGGAGTTGGTGGCAAGGGAATTTGTGGCATGGAAGTAATTGTTTTCTGTCTTCCGAATATTTAGCTGGATGACCTTTCTGCTTGTCTAGCCTGGCTATTGAACAAACAGACAGACAATTTAGAGACCGTGAATATAAAAGACTGTACTAATCCACATATTTGGCACCAATGTGTAACTTTTCTGTTGACAGACTTGAGATTTACTTTCAGCCCTACTAATCTGTTTGGAGCTTCTGCACCATCTGCTACTTGATGTTTGAACAGGAAGAAACAGTCCCTTTTGAAATTCTTAATAATTATTTGAGCTTCTTTAAGCTGTCTTGGAGGAGCATTTTCTTCCCCTTTCCCTCATCAACATTTAGAAAGATGATGAAATTGCACATTTGTTGCACTATGTATGTCTCTTGATCTTACTGTTTGTCTAACTTTAATTGTTACTAGACCAAGTGGGACCCGTTGGGTCCCGTCCCCTCAACACGCAGTTGCAGGGGGGAGGAGCGGGCAGCCTGCGGCGTCTCACACACACACTAACCACCCTCCACACACACATACTAAACCCCACCCTTGATACTATATTATTATTATTCATTCCTTTTCCCCCATCCCCCACCTTATCCACTCACGCACAGCCCCCAACTGTGCAGGCGTGGCTAGAGAGGGAGGGGGCAGAGAGGGAGAGGGAGGGGTTAGAGATTTAGGAGTAGTGGGGCGTGCGTCATCACATGGGAGGCTGGTCCCCAAACGCAATACTCCACCACTCACCCATAGGTCCCAATACTCACCACTCCCCAGAGAGGGGGGAGGGGATAGAGAGGGAGTGGTGGCAGAGAGGGAGGGGAGCAGGGAGGGAGGGGGGCAGAGAGGGAGGAGGGTAGAGGGTGAGGGGTATAGAGAGGGAGGGGAGGGGGTAGAGAGGGAGGGGGAGGGGTAGAGAGGGAGGGTAGAGAGGGAGGGGTAGAGAGGGAGGGAGAGGGGGTAGAGAGGGAGGGGGAGGGGGTAGAGAAAGGGGGAGGGGGTAGAGAGGGAGGAGGTGTAGGTAGAGGGGGAGGGGGAGGGGTAGAGAGGGATGGATTAGAGAGGGAGGGGGAGTGGGTAAAGGCAGTACCTACCCAGGTTGTAGAGCAGTGCCAGGGCCTGGAACTTGGCCTGGTTCTCGTACTCAGTCTGGGACTGGCTGTAGACTGCCGCATGATGTCCAGTCCAAGCCCCGACTTCATCTCCGGGCTCGTCCCTGACCCCGGCTTGTCCTTGATTCCACTGGCGGATTCTTTTTCTACGCCAGTCAATGCTCCATCCCAAGCCCCGAGCTCGGCCCTCACTCCAGCTCCAGGCTCTGCTCCAGCCCTGCGTGGCAGCAGCCTCCCCAGCAGGCACCGGGCCACGGGCAGGCATCGACCCAAGGACCAGAGCAAGGCCACGGGCGGGCGTGGACCCGAGCGAGGCCCCAGGCAGGAGTTTGTTTGGAGCACCTGAGTGCCTCTCCCGCGCGGAGTGTCCCGTCGTGCCTTGCGAGTTGATTGTGACGTCAGTCGTAATTTTTTTTGTTGAAAATGAGAACATTGAAAACTTTAATATTTTGAAGCTGTTTCTAAATGGTTAGTAACTCGTTAAATATAGGTTAAAATGCGATGGGAAGATATTTATCCGGTCGGTGGAAAAAATGTGAGTAGCATGTGTGAAAATGGGAAGGCTGTGGCCTAGCATTTGTAAGAAGATACAAATTAAGGAGATTAAAAGAAAGCCAACCCAACTGCAAATACACAGACATTTAGAATGTTAGGAACAATGGGAAGAGTTTTAGTATAATACTAGACCAAGTGGGACCCGTAGGGTCCCGTCCCCTCAACGCGCAGTTGCGCGGGGGAGAGGGGGGGGGGGGGAGTGTGGCCTGCGGCATCACATACACACTAACCATCCCCCCCCACACACTAACCACCCCCACATACACACTAACCACCCCCCTGATATTATATTAATATTATTAATTGGCTCCTTTTACCCCATCCCCACCCTATCCACTGACGCATAGCCCCCACCTCGCAGGCACGTCTAGAGAGGGAGGATGGGGGTAGAGAGAGAGGGCAGAGACAGAGAGAGAGGAGCAGAGAGAGTGGGGCAGAGAAAGGGGGGGAGAGAGGGGCTGAAGGGTGTGGAGAGGGGGGAGGGGGAGAGAGGGGGAGGGGAGGAGAGGGGAAGGAGCAAGGGAGGGGGTGAGGAGAGTGGAGGGGGCTTGGTCTAGTATTATACTAAAACTCTTCCCTTCGTTCTTAACATTGTAAATGTCTGTGTGCTTGCAGAGTTGTGTTGGCTTTCTTTTCATTTGTATCTGGGGTGGGAGATTGCAACCTTCACGTGGTCCACCCTGTTTCGACAAATGCAATCAACCTGGCATGCACAATCAAATAAGATCAAATAGAACAAGTTGTCCTACAACTTTAGGCTGTGCACGCCATACGCAAGAAGATGAATTTGTATCTTGTTCCAAACGCTAGGCCAAAGCCTTCCCATTTTCACACATGCTACTCACATTTTTTCCGCCGACCGGATAAATATCTTCCCATTCAAGCTAATCCCATATGTCCACATTTTGCCCATATCCCTCTCAGCCTTTTCTATTCATGTACCTGCCCAAATATCTTTAAAATGGTATTATAATATGCTATTGTAATATGCTCTTAAAGATAGCGGAGTCAGGGGATATGGGGAGAAGGCAGGAATGGAGTACTGATTGGGGATGATCAGCCATGATCACATTGAATGACGATGCTGGCTCGAAGGGCCGAATAGCCTACTCCTGCACCTATTGTCTATTGTCTATAATACATGCCTCATCTGGCAGCCTGTTCCATATACCCACCACTTTAGCTACTTGGTTTCTCTAACCTGTTCTACCATTCAGTAATTATGGCTAATCTGTACCCTATCTTCAAAACTATGTGTCTTTGCCTCATCGTTCAATAAATCTGATTAACCAAACTCTATACATCTTAAGCTTTAAAATAGACTTGCCATCAATTGATGTTTGTGAAAGAGGAGCCAGACTTCTGCCATCCTTTGTGTGCACAAGTATTTTGTTACTTCAACACTGAAGGCCTAACTCTAATTTTTATGTTATCTTCCTGGTTCTAAGGTTCCCAATCAGCAGAAATAGTTTTGCTTTAAATACTTTTATCAGTTCCTCTTGCATTCTTGAACACATTGGCCAAATCACCTTTTAGCACATTACATTCCAGGAATGTGGCCCTGATGCATATAAACAGTGGTGTTTCTGCGATAGTGCAATACTAATGCACTGAAAATGACAGTTGGCCTTTTACCTTTTTTATACTTTTGCTCCTCTTTCTTCACATGTTGCAGATGTTAATCATTTATTTTTTAACTGATTAGAGCTGATTAGAGACAGCTTAAGTTAATTTCACATTGGATTCTATGCCATCAATGAGCATGGAGGCTTTCATCTCAACATTCCAACAAGTACAAGAAATGAATGAACATTTTTAAAATCCAGTCTGCGCTCAGTAGCTTCATGTAAAATAAAACCTTGGTGTGTACTGTCGCTTCAGGGTCAAAACATTTCTTGCAATGAGCTGGGGATGGTTTCATGTTTCACTATATCTTCACCCCGGAGAACACTTTATTAGTGTGATGCAAAGTAAACTAATGCCAAATAGAACCCTTTGTGGATCTCCAGACAACTGGGTCCCAATAATTACTTTCTTCTCAAAATCAGACAGCTCTGGTATGTTCTGTGGAAGCTTCCTACAAAATGCCTGCATTTTTCTATAGTTCATGGTTTCTATAGTTCACAAATGTATACTCTTTCAAATTGCTTCTTTTTATTTCATCAATAATGTTTTGTTTTTAATGAATAAATATGCTCAGTGAGCATATTTATTTTTACTTCTCAGAATTTATTTTTAGCAAATCAAAAAAAGAATTAGGATTGATGGCCTTAAGGGCCTGTCCCACTTACGTGTCCTTGGCACGCAAATTACGCAACCTCGTGGTCGTGTTGTCCCGCTAAGGTCGCGCGCAATTTCATGCGTATGCACAGCCATCTGGAGCGCGTGACGTCATATGAAGATGGACGCAAAATGCTGGAGTAACTCAGCAGGACCGGCAGCATCTCTGGAGAGAAGCAATGGGTGATGTTTTTTGTCGAGACTCTTCTTCAGTCTGAAACGCCACCCATTGCTACTCCAGAGATGCTGCCGGTCCCGCTGAGTTACTCCAGCATTTTGTATCTATCTTCAAATTTCCTGGCCCCGCTCTAGGAGTAGAAGTGGGGGTGGATCCGGATCATAACGGCCGTGAGACCCAGGCCGAGTTCGGCGATCATTTGCCTGCTTCTGCTGCTGTTGGAGGTGAGACGTTGCGTCGCTCCAGGGTCTTGGGCCTGTCCTACTTTGGCCGTCAGTTCCGCGACAGGCCATTGGCGTGCGAAGATTTAGTTCACTACAAAAATTTTGGACATACCCCTCTGCGTTTCTCAGTGGGACTGGCCCCGCGCGGCCATACAATGCCACAACTTAATTTGCGTGTGGGACAGGCCCTTTAAGTGGTTGCACAGAGATGGACATCAACCATCTGAGAATTTAATAGAACTGTTTGGAAGTTAAATTCTGTAAGCACAGGAATCTCTCAAAGGATTGAATAAACATTAGGTACAAATAGTAAAAATAGCACACTAACGTGTGTTATTCCCATTGATAAATTCAAAGCACCTGTTTTCAGGTGTTCTGGGCCAAGTTTAGGTGGTAACCTGTCACCACTGAAAGAAATGCTCTCTGTCATACAAGCAAGTGATAGGGGTGAAAGAGGTTTGAGAGATTTAGCAAGTGGGTATAAAACCTATCAATATAAAAGCAGTATTAAAGATATTTTTGTACAATGTGTCCAAGAAAATAAAATTTATAGTATACTTCAGTTTGAAGAAATTTACTACGTGGATGAATTAAAATGTGATTGTAGTTTATTATGGTAATCATCATAATTCTCCTGCACAACTGTACTTGATTAAGTAAGAAAATAACAGACAGTGAACAGGTTAATTCAGAATATGCAGCTGTTGCCATTCTACAACTCCTTGCCAATGAACAGTAGATTGGCCATTGTCTTTGTACCATTGGGTGATATCTGGAAATTAGATAGATTAGTGCCCAGTTTAGGTGCAAAAGTCTGTCTTTTCATAGTTTCCATGCTGTATGACTATAACTCAGCTGCTGGAACACCTTAACCGGTGATGTAGTGGGAGGATCTTCACAGCGCAGACTGCAAACAATCTTGAAAAAGATTCACCTTCAGCTTCTCGAGGCTGACAATGTTTAGACAATAAATAACAACTTTGTTTATGTCACAGAAATGATTTGTGAAAGTCATAGATTAAAGCCTTTTGATTGCTAATGTGCAAAAATAATGGAAAATTTCCCATATAGACTAAAATGCCAATTTATGATTGGGTTTTTGGCATCTGTTAATTTATTTCCTTTCTCATAATCCATTACCTCCACTATCCTGCAATATTTCATTGATGGTATTGGCATCGTGTCACTTTGATACCTTATACCTTGTTGGAACAGGCTACATGGTTGTGTTTCTGATAGACACCAGAATTTAAAAACCATCTGATATTCAAATGCTTATAATCTTGAAGAAATGCAACATTCCCACGTACTCCTGAGAACCTATGGCCCAAGACTGCTCAGAGCATTCAGATTGTTATTGAATAACTCAAGTCCATGTATCGGGAGCCTGACGTAAGGGCAGGAAGGAAAAATCACCTTGTAAACTACACACCTGCCATACCCGTGGTGCATCTGCTGCCCCTTCTGTGAAAGCGTCCAGGATTTCCATCTCAGAACCAAAGCGGAAACAACACATATTTGACCTCAGGGGACTACCTATGGAAAAGAAGATGTATGCGAGTGTAAGGTGGCTTTAAGCATACTAACAATTCTTGAGGTGTTTTAACCTTCACAGGCAGTTGATTGAAATACAGTTCAATCTTGTGTCTTCTTGCAACTGAAGAAAGTTAATTGAGAAAAATATTTTGACTCCCAATTATAAAATCTCTGAGGCTCCCTTTATCAAATCCATGCAGCAATCGCTTTCTGAAAATCATGGGAAATCTTTTGAAATGGAATTGCTGGGGGGCCACAGGCATGCCTGGCTGGAACGTTAGCAAAGGTCGACCACAGCTTCATAAAGTTGAGGAAAGCTGGCAACTCAATGATAGTTCTGAATGTAGACATATTTCAAAATTTACTTATTTGTTCTGAACAAAAAAGATAAATTCCATTTTCATTAAATTTCAGGATATTTATGAATATTTTGGGAACTGTAACACCTGCATCTGTGCTGTTTTTTCTGTGATAAGTAATACTTGGCAGCGTTTCCTATGATTTGTGAGTTATAGTGCAGGAGAAAATGGCCTTGTTGTAATGCAAGCTGCAGAATCGTTTAACACTCCTAATAGAACAGGCAAGATATCAAATTGGTTAAAAGTGCACTTTGCATACGTTTCCTATATGTTTTGTCACCACCCAAGACCCTCCTCCTAGTAAACCACTCATCAGTGGCTGGAAACCTGTGGCCAACACATTCTCTTGACAATGCAGACACATAAAATTACCTCAGTGGGGCCGGGTTGGAGTTCTGTGGACAATTTTGATATGGATTGATGTTAGCAACAGATGTGGTAATGAACACTAGTTTCCAAATGTTGACAGTTTCAAAACAACAGTTGGATGTATATATAAAGGAAGGCTGATTACCGATTGCCTTGGATTTGCTGCTGCTATTCCTTACACTTTTGTCCTTGAGACTCTTGAAAGGCGCCCATAAAATAAAATGTATTATTATTATTACTTCCACTGTGGCACAGTCTGTTATTTTACCCACATCAGGCAGAAAGGTGCTGCAATATATTAATCATAAAATGCAGAGCTGCAAGCTATTGGGGGAGTCCAGAACCAGGGACCACAGTTCAAGAATAAGGAGTAAGCCATTTGGAACGGAGACGAGGAAACACTTTTTCTCACAGAGAGTGGTGAGTCTGTAGAATTCTCAGGCTTTGAGGCAGGTTCTCTGGATGCTTTCAAGAGAGAGCTAGATAGTGCTCTTAAAAATAACGGTCAGGGGATATGGGGAGAAGGCAGGAACGGGGTACTGATTGGGGATGATCAGCCATGATCACATTGAATGGCGGTGCTGGCTCGAAGGGCCGAATGGCCTACTCCTGCACCTATTGTCATGATGGCATAGAAGCAGACAGATCAGCAGGATTGAGAGTATTTATATGAAAAATAGTGATTCTTTTTCATGTGACCCTGGCACCAATTGCACAGGAGGTTGCTGTGCAGATGGGAGGGCTTCAACCGAACCAACATGGCACCTATGTGCAAATGGAGGAAGTGAACAGGCAGTTGGGAGAAAAGTTGGGGGCGAGGTGGTGCTTGTGAGCAATATATCTAGAGTCACGGTCTCATTATGGTTGCCGCGAATTTTTCAACATGCTGTAAAATTAGCTGCGACTAGAATGAAGCCGCCATGGAGAGTAGCGAGAATTCTTGTGCCGTAGGTGGGTTGCCAGGAGGTCCTAGTGGGTTGTGAGGAGGTCAAAGGTTCTCGTAGGTTGTAGCCAGTGCTGATCGTTGAATTTCATTGGCTCATTGGGAAAAAAAAACGTAAGCAGTAGTTTTCAGAATCAAGGATAACCGACCGGTAATGTTAAATGGAACCATGGACATCCGGTGGCAGTGTTGCTAGCTACCTCCGCCTTCAGTCCGGTATCTTTTTGTTTTTTTGTTATGTTGAAGAGCGTTTTTCTGTGTTTTTTTTAATGTCTTTATGTGGGGGAAGAGGGTACGGTAAGGGGGATACCGTCCTTCAGTCGCTTCCTGGAGAGGATGCAACTAATATTCGAGTCGCGTCCTCGCCCCCCCTCCCCCTCCCCCAGCAGCCTACCTACTGGATTGGCGCGGCCTTTCCTGCCGGGACCGACCAGAGCTCCAGCAGCAGCAGCGGCGCAGCATTGGATACATCCTTTCTCATAATCCATTACCTGCAATATTTCATTGATGGTATTGGCATCGTGTCACTTTGATGCCTTATACCTTGTTGGAACAGGCTACATGGGGATCGCCGTTTGGAGCCCCTGGTGCTGGGCCTGCTGCACCGACATCGCGGAGCTGTGGTTCGTGGAGCTCCCAACGCGGGCGGCGCTGACCAACATCGCGAAGCCCTGTGACTCCGCCCGGCTCGGCCTGTGGACTTCGGGAGTCATGGACTCCGGTGGGAGGTGGCTGCTCTGGAGGTCCGGGCCGCTGAGGATGTTCTCCGTCGAGGTTCGGCGTCAGTGTTCCATCATCCCGGCGTGAGAGCCTGAGCATCGGGCCGCCCGTGGCGGCGACTGTGGGTGCTCGGGAGGCCCTGACCAAGGGTGAACATCTGGGAAGATCAGCGGGGAGGCTGACTGGACTATGGTACCTTCCCCAACTTTGGTGCCACTGTGGGGTTATGTTGTGTCGTGGACTTCTGTGTTTGTGCTTTTTTTTAATATGTTTTATTTGTAATTTATTTTAATGTTACTTGACTGTAAGGTAAATCCATTTCGTTGTCTCTTATGAGATAATGACAATAAATTGAATCCAATCCAATGTCCGCCGAGCTTCACAGCCGTGTATCTCTGGGTTCTTAAAAGTTGTCTCCACTCCTTCTTCCCACCCCGTCTATATTATGGCTAACTAGAACTATAATCTTGAACAGGCATGACTCCTTTTGCTAAAGACTAAACAAGTCCCCCTGTAAAAGTGGTAAAAGATAACCCACCTATTCAAGGTAAATATTTTTTGAACTGCTTTCAACATCTTAACATCCATAAAGAAGACTTGTAGAATGTTCCAAGATACTGTCTTGTCATTACTCTAAATAAATGAAGCATACCGTAAATTATCTATTTTATGTGCTAAATACCTTAATATTAATTATTATTATTATTATTATTAATGTTTAGTGTTTTCTGATCATTCGTAACTGTCACTGTATGTCATGTTGTTACTTGTGGGCGGAGCACCAAGGCAAATTCCTTGTATGTGAATACTTGGCCAATAAACTTACTTACTTACTTTATCATGTTATCAGTACTTGGGAAATGCATGCAACAAAATGATTTTGAACCCTACCAAAAGTAAAATATACAGTATTGACAAAAAAATAGTGTGACCTTGGCATATATATGCTTACATATCAGAATGTGCCATTTTCATTGGTTCTGTGTGGAAAGCTAGAATACTACACTTTCAAATGCAATTTCACTGAAAAATAAAGTGTCTAGCCTGCATTTCTACTAAATGTCCACACCTTCATATTTGGATGCTGCAGTATTAAGCTGCAATAGATCATAGTCTGCATTAACTCTGCATTTATCCATTAAGCAAGTGAATTAGCATGACCACTGCTGTTGCATTACACTGGAAGTTTGAGTCCATTTACACTCCTGAGCTGTGCTACTGTAACCTGTAGGTTAAGTTTTACAATTAAGCAAATCTTTAATCTTTCAGTATTTCACATAAAATTTAAAGTACTTAAAGCGCTTTCTCACGGGGCGACTTGACGCAAGAGTTAACCAGAGTTGAACATCGTGGGAACCCCGTGCGATAACCGTACGGCATTCGTGGACCACCGTGGACCACCGTGGCGCTAACGGCAGGTACTCGTGTAACTTGGTGACTCGGGAGAAAATTCAAGCAAATTTGAATTTCTCCAAGAGTGACTTGTACACTTGTGGTTGAAGATTGCAACATTTAATGCACGTAGTGGCCAGTGCGATATCCGTATTAACTCTTGCGTGTACCGTGGGAACTCCTGCGAACGGTGAACCCGGAAGCTGGACAGAGGGGACAGAAGGTGAGTAATCTGGAATGAACATGCTGTTATAGGCTGGGATCATTCTCTGCGAGATGATCTTAGTGCGGGAGACAAGTGTAGGAGAGGTGTACTGACTGTGTGGGCAGAACTTTGGAAGTGATTGCCCACCATTCTCAAAAGCCGCTGTGTCTCCCTGTCCCTCCAACTCCAGAGGAATCCGCTCCCCGATGGGCTGCTACGGCGACAAGTGGCAAGCGACAAGGGATCTCCGTGCTTGCAGTCGGTGTCCCGTTGGTCCTAACGTCTCCGGCCACCCCCCTGGACTGGAGCTGAGACTGTGAACTGTACCGCCCTTGCCCCCTCCCTCTGCAACTGCAAACAACCCCACAGTTCCCAGTCTCAGCTCCTGTACAGGGGGGTGGCCGGAGACGTCACAGCCCGAGCTGCGCCCCCTCATCCGCAACCCCAAGAACAAGACGTACCTTGCACACCATCAGCTTCTGTCCCTACGGGGAGCGTGTTCCTCTGGAGTTGGAACGGGGCTGCGCTGCTGCTGGCTGTGGGTCTCTGGGATCTCAGTGCTTGCAGTGGGCCTGGGGGTCGGTGTCCCGTTGGTCCTGACGTCTCCGGTGACTGGCACTGACCTGCTGGCATCGCCGACGTGAAGACAGTGCAAAGCCCCCGCGCCGGTGCAATGGGCGGGGAGCTGAAGAGGGGAGGGAAGGGGTCACACACATGGCCGGGAAACAGAGGGGTGTAGGTGGGGTGAAACTGAAGGGAGCGACAATCTCCTGCTGCCTGCCCGCTGAGTTAAAAAGTTCCCACGCAAGACTCGCGATACACTGTATACCGTGAGTCTACCGTGGGAACTTTTTAACTCAGCGGGCAGGCAGCAGCAGATTGTCAATTATTAACCCTCCCGCGCAATTACCTTCTCTTTTATGAATGGGGATTCACAATGTTCATTCAAGATTTAACGGGAAAGCTCGGGAGACGGACAAGTCACTCGCACAAATAACAGAAATGCCGAGTACCCGTGGGAACTCTTTATCTACCCCCCGTTATATCGTGTGATATCGTGCTAGACCACGACCACTTCACTCTGGTTACATCTTGCGTCAAGTCGCCCCGTGAGAAAGCGCTATTACCCTTTATGCCCCTGTCTCACTTAGGAAACCTGAACGGATACCTCTGGACTTTACTATTTAAGTGTACAAGCATAGAAACAAAAATCATTGTGAACTTTGTAGAGCTTTTCAGTGAATTAGTGTGTTTCCATATCACTGGGTGCTACAGATATATTCAGGCAACTCAGGCAATTTCTTTCTTTCAAGGTCTAATATGCAGATTTCTTCTGCTGTAGATACTTAACAATGGAAATGACATATCTGAGGCAAAAATGAAATAATGAAATGCAGACACACAAATTCACAAGATAAATTCTACCCATTTGTTGATGCCAGCATTAATGGAAACCTAAGATAAACACAAAATGCTGGAGTATCTCAACGGGACAGGCAGCATCTCTGGAGAGAAGGAATGGGTGACGTTTTTGGTCGAGACCTTTTTTTTCCCACCCGAAACATCACCCATTCCTTCTCTCCGGAGATGCTGCCTGTCCTGCTGAGTTACTCCAGCTCTTTGTGTCTATCTTTGGTTTAAACCAGCATCTGCAGTTCCTTCTTACACATTAATATTTTGTTTAAAATTTAGTTATTTGAATAAGGAAAAACATTTTTGCTTTGATGCCAGTATTTAAAGCTTTCATGTGCTCCATGGATTGAACTGCTTGAGGTTTCACTATTTGTAATTCACAGTGAAGAAAAGCTTTTCACTGTACAAGTGACAATAAACGAAACTAAACTAAAATTTTACCAAATACATTTGTTTGGAACATTGCTTTTTCCCTGTTGAAAGAATTGTAAAATGATGGGAGAAAATTTAGGAGGGTATTGTAAAATCAGTATTATTAATTAATATTAGTTTTTTTAGTTTTAGAGATACAGCATGGAAACAGGCCCTTTGGCCCATCGAGTCTGCATCAACCAAAGATCACCCATGCACTGGTTCTATGTTATCCAGGTTTGGCATCCTGCACACTTGGGACAATTTACAGAGGCCAATTAATGTACAAACCGGCATGCCTTTGAATGTGGGAGGAAAGTGGAATACCCATAGAAAACCCATGCAGTCACATGGAGAATGCACAAAATCTATATAGACATACCCGTAGTCAGGATCAAACTTGAGTCTCTGAGGTAACATCTCATCTGTGCCAATGTGTCGCCCAATGATTTTAAAAATAAATTTTCATGTAAGAAAACTAATATCCCATTGTTCAGATTAATGGGACAAGTTTCACTTCTGCAATTTGGTGCGTCCGAAGTATACCAGAGTGCATTATTTGCATTAATGTGTAATGAATACACTGCAACAAATAGAGCAACCAGTTGTGTAAATCATGTGGCGGACTAGAACATAGGCAAACTTCTGTCCCTCCAAGCTGAAGGCTTTTGTCACATTGGAAATGCTGTGGAGTGGTTGACACAACTGTTTGCTAATTTGCATCAAGTTGATTATATCCCTTGTTTATTTTGATGGACATAATCCACTTAGATTTAGCTCTTCGGGCTAAAGGAATTAAGGGAAAAAGCAGGAACGGGGTACTGATTTTAGATGATCAGCCATGATCATATTGAATTGGCTGGCTCTTAGGGCCAAATGGCCTACTCCTGCACCTATTTTTCTATGTTTTCTATGTGACCAGCAGAGGGATTTTTGGCCAATAGTTGTTAAGGACCTTTGTAGTAGCTTTCACTGGGTACAGATCATCATAAATACCTCAGGAAGAAAATACTTATCATAGGAATCCTCATAAAACTGTCAAACATCTAAACTATGTACTTCAACAGTTTTTCAACATTTTCAGTATGCTTGAAACAAGTGTTTAGTCAGTGCAGTGCCATTCCATCCCAAAATGGGTCATTTGCTTCCTGCATTTACTTTCTGTGGATGTTCTTACCATCATAGAGTCATACAGTGAGTAAACAGGCCCATCAGTCCAACTCGTACATGTCCACAAAAATGACCTCCTGAGTTAGTCCCATTTGCCTGTATTTGTTCTATACCCCTCTAAATCTTTTCTATCCATGTACCTGTTCAAATATGTTTCAAACATTATAGCTGTACCCACCTTTACAGCTTCCTCTGGTAGCTCGTTCCAAACACCCACCAACTTTTGTGGAATACTTGTAAACAGGGTCATGTTTTATTTTCTTCAGCTGCATGTTTTTCCATATATTTTTTGGTATTGATATTGTTTTTTTTTTGTATTGTCAGAGACAGAGAAAAATGTGTGTGTTATCCTGTCAAATCATGGTATATACAAGTACACTCATACCATACACACGTACAACATGGTGTGCAGAAAGAAAAATGCCAGTTGCAGAATGTAATGTTACAGCATTATAGTTACAGAGAAAATGCATATTATAAAAAGGGCTGCAATGTGGTAGGTTGTGTGATCGGGACTACACCCCTTGGCTGATGAGAGGACTGTTCTGTAATCTGATGACAGAGTGGACGAAGTGGTTCCTCTTCATTCCATAAGCAACTAAGAGATTTCTTTGTGAAAAAGAAAATTGTCTCCAAATCCTGGCAACACAAAATATCTTTATCCTTGTAATCTATTACGACTCAAGCCTAATAAGGGAGCAGGTTCACAGCGTGTATAGAAATAGAAAATGCACTTGGAAGGTCAGTGTAAAATTGTGCTCTCTACAAGTCTATTGCTCACTGTGACAGTTATATTGTCTCTAGGCTGGGATTGAAAATGATTCTTTCACAGTGACAAATCACCATGGCATTGGCCATGTATGCAGAACAAAGAACTCTCGTGGGAGTTCGCACGTCATTCGCTTTTGGACACTTACATCCACACGTTTTTCTATGTAATGTAAAAGTAATTTGTACTTGGACGCACACTGTTTAAGTAAGTAAGTAAGTTTATTGGCCAAGTATTCACATACAAGGAATTTGCCTTGGTGCTCCGCCCACAAGTAACAACATGACATACAGTGACAGTTACGAATGACTCAGAAAACACTAAACATTAATAATAATAAAACATTAGTGATAAAACACCATTGATCAAGCATGTGAACCAACAAAATACCAGATCAAAGGGAGGCTACAGATTTTTGGCTATTGAGTAGAGCAACTACTCGTGGATAAAAACTGTTTTTATGTCTGGCTGTGGCAGCTTTGACAGTCCGGAGTCGCCTTCCAGAGGGAAGTGATTCAAAGAGTTTGTGGCCAGGGTGAGAGGGGCCAGAGATGATCTTGCCCGCTCGCTTCCTGGCCCTTGTAGTGTACAGTTCATCAATGGAGGGAAGGTTGCAGCCAATAATCTTCTCTGCTGATCGGACGATTCACTGCAGCCTCCAGGTATCGTGCTTGGTGGCTGAGCCAAACCAGACCATGATGGAGAAGGTGAGAACAGACTCTATGATGGCCATGTAGAATTGGACCATCATTGCCTGTGGCAGATTGTGCTTCCTCAGCTGCCGTAGGAAGTACATCCTCTGTTGTGCCTTTTTGACTGTAAAATGGGTTTACGCATTATCTTTAAAGTTTGTACATATTGAAAACCAGTGACTTCTGCAGGTGTGGTGACAAGTGTAATGATTCCAAACATAGAACATAGAGCAGAACAGCACAGGAACAGGCCATATGGCCCACAATGTCTGCGCCAAACTTGTCGCCTCGCTTAACTGAAGTCATCTGCCTGCACATGATCCATATCCCTCTATTCCCTGCACTTCCATATGCCCATCTAAAAGCCTGTCAAATGCCACTGTTGTATCTGCCTCCACTACCACCTCCGGCAATGTGTTCCTCGCACATCAATGCTGTTATGAGTCTTTCCATTAACTGTATACTCTCTCCTTACATTTAACCTTCCAAGGTGCAACACCTCGCACTTTCTTGGATTATATTCCATCTGCCATTTCTCTGCCAAATTTCTGCAGCTGAACTATATTCTGCTGTATCTTCACATAGCCTTCCTTACTGTCTGCAACTTCTCCAATTTTGGTGTTGTTAACAAATTTACTCACCAAACAGCAGAGGTCCCAGCAAGATCCCTGCAGAACTCCACTGGTCACCTACCTCTAGCCAGAATAACTACCTTCCACCACAACTCTATGAATAAGCCAGTTCTGAATGCATATGACCAAATCATCATGAATCCCATACATCTTAATCTTCTGGATCAGCCTACCATGAGGGTCCTTATCAAACGCCTTACTAAAATTCATGTATTAAACATCCACTGCCCTACCTCCTTTGCCACCTCCTCAATCAGGCCCTGCCACATATAAAGCCGTACTGGCTATCTCTAATTAGCCCATTCTCTTCTAAATGGGAGTAAATCCAATCACAAAGAATTCTATTTAATAGATTCACTACCACTGACGTCAGTCTCATCAGCCTATGATTCTCTCTACTTCCTGTATTCTCTACTTCCTTTCTTAAACTAAGGAACAATATTGGCCACTGTCCAGTCCTCCGGGACCTCGCCTGTGGCTCTAGAAGAAACAATGATCCTTGTCAAGGCCCCCACAATCTCTTCTCTTGCCTCCCTCAATATCCTGGGATAGATCCCATCAGGCCTTGGGGATTTATCCAACTTAATGTTCTTCAAGAGCCTCAGCTCCACCTCCTTCTCAATCTCAAACTGCCTAGGCATATACTGTATGTATTAGAGCCATAGAGTGTGGAAACAGGCCCTTCAGCCCAACTTGTCCACACCGGCCAACATGTCCCAGCTACACTAGTAAAATGACTTGCAAATTCAATATTCTTCACACTGATCTCGCTGTCCTCCAAGCCCTTTTCCTCAGTGAATATTGATGCAAAGTACTAATTTAGTAACTTACCTAAGTTCTCCGACTCCAAGCATAGATTCCCTCCTTTATCTTTGAGCACTCCTACTTTCTCACTGGTCACACTCTTGTTTGCAGTGTACGTATTAAAGCCTTGTGATTTTCCTTAATCTGACTCGCCAGTGAGATTTCATGTCCCCTTCTGGCCCTTCTAGTTGCCCGCTTGCTTTATATTCCTCATAAGCCCTGTCTGACACCACCTTCTTTAATCTGATATATGGTTCCTCTTTCTTTCTGACCAAGTTTACAACCTCCTTGGTCATCCATTGTTCCTTTACCTTGCCATCCTTAACCTTCCCCCTCACTGGAACATGCTGATCCTGCATTTTGATCAGATGGCCTATAAACGACTCCCACATATCCTTTGTGGACTTGCCCAATAACAACTGATCCCAATGTACCCTCCTTAATGTCTGCCTAATGACATTGTAATCTGCCTCGCCCTAATTAATTACCTTCCCCCCAATATCCAGACCTGTCCCTATTCAAAACAATCTTAAAATTTATGGATTTGCCCTCATTATCCCCAAATTCTTCTTCGACCGCAATACCTGTCATCTGGCCAGGCTCGTTTCCCTATATAAATTCCAGTTCCGTCCCTCCTCGAATCGGACTATGCGCATACAGTTTAAGAAAACCTTCTTAGATGCACCTAACAAATTCCACCCTCTTCTAATCCTCTTGCCCTGAGTAAGTCCCAACCAATATTGGGAACCCTGTGGTTCTTACATCCTTCTCTAATCTATCAATATATCTGATCATCCATCTCCCATGGGTTATTGGGTGGCCTGTAATATAATCCCATTTGCCGCATTAGAATAATTGCTCCTTTCTTATTTTGTCATAATGCCTCTGTAGTCATACCTGCAGTATGCCCTCTCTGAGCACTGCCGTGACATTCTCCCTGATTAGCAAAGCAACTCCTTCATCTCTTTAAAACCACCTCCCACCCCACCCCTC
Organism: Amblyraja radiata; assembly: GCF_010909765.2. Lineage (NCBI taxonomy): Eukaryota > Metazoa > Chordata > Chondrichthyes > Rajiformes > Rajidae > Amblyraja > Amblyraja radiata. The sequence continues at coordinate 48,531,237 of NC_045959.1, read as the reverse complement.
TGTCTCATCTGAAACATTGAACCCCAGGCACAGAGAGCTGCCAGTCATGTCCCTCTATCAACCAAGTTTTCACCACAACATCATAATTCTAACCACGGATCCAGGCGCTAAGTTCATCAGCTTTACCCACAATACTCCTTGCATTGAAGTAAAGTTACTTCAGCCCTTCAGGGTCCCCACATTCTTGAACGTCTCCCTGTCTGTGCTTCCTTTCAGACTTTACTTATCATAACCTGCACTTTATCCTCGATTTCTGTTCACAATTCTGACTTGGGACATGTAGATGATGGAAAGGTGTTAAATATCTAATGTTTTTAACTCCAAAATATATTTGTTCAATTTTCTACATTGAAAAGAACATCCAGGTAGCTGCAGTATGTAAATGTAATGTAAAAGCTGCCTGCTTCACAGGTCTGGTTAATAATAATGGGCTGAAGTGAATAGATGATGTTGTGTTTCAATAACTACCTTATGGCTTACCTTTAATCACAATCGACGGATTATTGCCAATCACCTTTATACCGGCAGAAATCAGTTATTGAAATAACTGCCGGTTAGTCCTGGCCAATAGCACTGCTCCCAAATTCAAACTACAACCAATGGCAGGGGACTGCAGCGCTGTGGTTCTAAATATAGCGTTACCGGCCGCAGCGCTATGCGCTTTAAACAAAGCTCTCTGGGTCACAGACTGTTTGGGTAAAATTCTCGTATAACAAGAAGTTATTTTTATTGCGTCCTATTTTGTTTTCCATAGTGATTAAATTCTTCAACAAGGAAGAGCAGGTCAGAAAGTTTCTGTAGTCAGATAAACCGAGGATTGCTAGGTAAGAATAATGGTATGATGTTTGTTCCGTCTACCAGTATAAAGCTGTTTATAACATCTATTACTCAAAAGAATGAGCCAAATGTAATACTTACTGCAAGAATACATCTACTGTTCACTTGATCTTTTGCTATTAAAGTTATATGACAACAATAACTTCTATTTTTATGGTGTATTTAATGTTGGAGAAAAGGACCCAAGGCGATTAGAATTGTTAAATCCAAAACCTTTGAGATATTTGGAATCGCAGATGCATCACACGGTTAAAGATGCGGCAGCAATAACTTCTACTTTTATAGTGTCTTTAATGTTGGAGAAAAGGTCCTAAGGCGATTAGAATTGTTAAACCCATAACCCTTGAGATATTTGGATTTGTAGATGCATCATATGGTTAAAGATGCATCTCGAAAGCCAGGAATCTGTAAGTGCCCACGGTTACTGATGCAAAAGTAGCTCAGTATATATATTGCTCATCTTAAAGATGCACAGTGGAATCATATTGTATACTAACAGGATATTATCACCTTTCTTAAAGGTTCAGCGTTCTCTTTTACTGAGCTCACCTTGAGAATGTGTTTAAAAGGCATAGTTTGTCAAAACCAATATATTGAGGCGAGGCTGTTGTTTAAAGGAACAATGCCCCCTGGGATTTCCTAAAGAGACTTTTGGCCTAATCCTGGGATTTTTTAACATATATTGCAAAACAAAAAAGTGGTTTTGTATTTTTGAAAGTATTTTCTGGTGTTCTGCAACAGTTTTGGATCAAGTCTCCTGAACCTGGACCGCAGCCTGAACTCACTGCCTACAGTCTTTGCTCACTCACTTATTTCCTCTGGAAGTGTGAACTGGTCAAGCTGACCCCACATAACTGGCATCTGCTGAGGTGATAGGTGATAGGCTTTACAAAAACATTTAACTAAAGGTAAAAAGGTAAAAGCTATTAAAAATAATGTAAAACCTTTGAAAAAATTATTAAAGTTACATCAAAACACAAGCATGTAAGGAAAATAAAAGTAAAACAGAACAACACAAATGAAAGTGTAAGAAGGATCCGCAAATATTGGTTTAAAACTGAAGGTAGACACAAAATGCTGGAGTAACTCAGTGGTCAGGCATTTCTTGAGAAAAGGAATAGGTCGAGACCCTTCTTCAGACTGAGAGTATGGGGAAATGGAAACGAGAGATATAGAAGGTACATAGAATAAATGAATGAAAGATATGCAAAAAGCAATGATTTTTATTAGAAGTACAATAAGTTACAGTAATACACACCACATATATCTTATTACATTTGTTGTACCCCTTCATTTTTTGAGCTTTAAGAGAGATAGAAATAAAAGAAGTAAGGAAAGTGAGAAAGTCGTGATAGTGCAGGAAAGTGTTAGGAAAAGAAAGCCCATTAGAAAGAGATTTAGAGAAGAAAGTTAAGAAATAGACCGTAGAAAAGAAAGAAAGAAAGAGAAACAATCGCTCTATTATAAAAAAACTCCGCAAAAAGGGATATACCAACCATATTTTTCACTCCCCGTTACCAGATCCTGGCACCATTTATTTTTTAAATTACTATTGCACCTTATGCTTGTAGTAAGTCCATAAATGCAGACCACGTCTTTTGGAAGTGGTCTGCTTTGCCTGCGAGGAGGAGTCTCATATCTTCCAGGTGTAATGTTTCGAACATGTTTGAAATCCATATTTTTATTGTTGGTGTAGGAGCGTTTTTTCCAGAATTTGAGTATAAGCTTTTTTCCCGTTATTAGCCCGTAATTAAATAAATTCTTTTGAAACACGTTTAGTTCAGGGCTACCTTCCATTATTCCAAAAATAATCCATTCTGCTTTTGGTATCAGTTTTATTTTAAATAGTTTTGTGAAGATTTCAAATATTTTGTTCCAAAATGTTTGGATTTTTATACAAAAAACAAAAGAGTGCGCTATGGAAGCTTCTTGAGACTGACATTTATCACAAATGGGTGAGACGTTAGGGAAAAGTTTATTTATTTTGGTTTATGAATAGTATAGTCTATGTAATGTTTTGAATTGAATTAGAGTGTGTCTTACGTTGATCGAGCATTTATGCACATATAGTAAGTGTTTATCCCAGCTCTCTTTTGAAATTTTTATAGCTAGTTCTTGTTCCCAGTCTTTTCTAATACCGTCAGTTGTAGGTATTTCTATATTTAAAATAGTGTTATGTAAGTATGATATTAGGTTTGCTGATTCGGCCTTTGTCTTCATTGCTTCGTCCAGTAAGTCTGGAGGCATGTTATGATAGTCTTTTGTGTATTTTTTCAGATAGTCACACATTTGAAGATATTTAAAATATTGATTATTTCTCAAATTATATTTCAGTTGTAATTGTTGAAATGATAGTAATTTTCCAAATTCATACAAGTCTCCGGGCGTTTTGATTCCTATTCTTTCCCATTGTGTAAATGATTTATCTATAGTAGAAGATTTAAACGACGGATTATTGACTATTGGCGATAAAAGAGATAGATTTCTTAATTTTAGATTCTGTTTTATTTGTTTCCAAGTTCTAATTGTGCTATGTATAATTGGATTTTTATTGTAATTTTTGTTATTCAGATTCATTGGTGAGAGGAGAGTCGCTCCTATATTGCACGGAGAGCAGTCCTCTCTCTCCATTACAATCCAGTCCACCTGCTGGGCAGAATTGTCCAGCAGGTGAATCATATTTTAAATATTTACTGCCCAATTATAGTACATAAATTTAGGGAGTGCAAGACCACCCAGCTCTTTGGGTTTACTCAGGTGTGTTCTTTGTATTCTGTGGGATTTATAGTCCCATATAAAATTTGTAATGTCTGAGTCCAGTTTTTTGAAAAACTTTTTTGGAAGGTATATAGGGATTGATTGAAATAGATATAGGATTTGTGGTAGAAAGATCATTTTTATAACATTTATTCGACCTATTAAAGACATCGGGAGCGTTTTCCAGAATTTGATTAGAGTATTTAGTTTCTTAAGTAAGGGACTATAATTGGCATTAAACATAGCATGATAGTTTCTAGTAATTTCAATTCCCAAATATTTAAATTTTTCTGTGGCTATTTTAAAGGGGAATTTTAAGAGATGTGTTGAGTCTTTCGGTTTTATCGACATCATTTCACTTTTGTTCCAATTTATTCTGTATCCTGAGAAAGATCCAAAGTCCTCAATTAGATTTAGAATGTTTGGTATACTAATTTGGGGTTTTGTGTTGTACAGTAGTACATCATCTGCATATAAAGATATTATGTTATTTGAATATTTTGTATTATAACCGTAAATATCCGGGTGCGTTCTGATTGTTTCAGCTAAGGGTTCAATTACCAGAGCAAATAACAGCGGTGATAATGAACATCCTTGTCTATTGCCCCTTGATAATTGGAATTTCATAGATAGTATATTATTAGTTAATATTCTAGCCGTAGGTTTGTTATATAATAATTTTATCCATGCGATGAAGTTCTCCCCATTTGAAATGTTTGCAATACTTTAATCATATAATCCCATTCTACTTGATCAAATGCTTTTTCTGCGTCCAGTGAAATGATTGATAACTCTTGTTCTTGAGGTTTGTGTGAATGCATTATGTTAAGCAGACGTCTCAAGTTATTAAATGAGTGTCTCTTGGGTATAAATCCCGTTTGATCCTCGTTTATTAATTTACTAACATATTTACTTAGTCTTCCACCAGTGTTTTCGCTAATATTTTTTGATCCGTATTTAACAATGCAATAGCTCTGTATGAACCTGGTTCTTCTATGTCTTTATCTTTTTTAAGTATTAATGTAATCGTTGATTCTGCTAGTGTTTCAGGTAGGGTTAGGTAAAAGCATATGTATACATTTTCTGTAAACGTGGTGTAACTATGTCGTAAAAACTTTTATAAAATTCATTACTGAATCCATCTGGTCCTGGTGTTTTTCCATTCTTTAATGTGTTTATTGTGTCTTCTATTTCCTTAGATGTAATTTGTGCTCCTAGTCCTCTTGTTCCTTCAATTCTAGTTTTGGAAGATTACAATTGTCCAGGAACTCTGAAACTTTATTATTGTCTATTAACGTTTTGGATGTGTATAAATTCTGGTAAAATTGAGCGAATCTTTTATTGATATCATTGGGTAGTGTTAATAATTCCCCTCTATCTGATTGAATCTTTAAAATTACGTGGTCTTTTTCCCGTTTTTTCAGTTGGCGTGCCAGAAGTTTATGGGGTTTATCCCCGAATTCAAAGTGTTCCTGTTTTGTAATTTGGAATAGTCTTATAACTTTATCTGATAATAACTTATTTAGTTTAAATTTCAATATTAATATTTTATTATGTTTATCCATAGTTGGATCTTTAGCATTATCTATATCTAGATGTCTGATTTGTTCTTCTAATTGTCTTTGTTCGTTCTTATTCTTTTTGTTTTGAAAAGCTTGGTATGAGATAATGACTCCTCTAATAAATGCTTTGAAGGATTCCCATAGTAAAGTGGGCGATATGTCTGGTGTATCGTTTGTCTCAAAAAATAAGTCCATCTGTTTTTTTAGATATATACTCCCTTGTGGGTCTTTTAAAATTTGCGAGTTAAACCTCCAAAACGATTTATTCGTAGACATTCCTTCCAGATTTAAAAAGAAAGTTAGTATTGTATAGAAATCGTATTGGTGTGATATTTAGGGTTCATAGTATAAGGGATTAGTTTTGTATCCACTAGGAAATAATCTATACGTGAGTATGTTTTGTGTACCATTGAATAAAATGAGTATTTCCTTCCAGTCAGATTTGCGATCCTCCAGACGTCTGTTATGTTTGTATTTTTTATGTATGTATTTAAGAGTTCACTAGTTTTAGATTTCATAATACCTCTCTGTTTTTGCATCGATTTATCTAAGTACGGGTCTAAAACACAATTAAAGTATCCTCCAATTATAACATTTTGATAGTTGAACTCTGCGATTGTATTCAAGATTTTATTAAAAAATTGAGGATTATCAAAATTGGGCGCATATCTATTTACCAAGATGATTGGCGTAGAGTGGATCTCTCCTGTAACTATAAGATATCTCCCTTCCTTATCTGATATAATGTTCTTTGATTTAAATGGTATTCCTTTGCGAATAATAATTGCGGTACCTCTGGATTTCGAGGTGTGTGAAGAGTGATATGTTTGGCCTATCCAATTCGCCCTCAATCTCATCTGATCTTGGTGTTTAAGATGCGTTTCTTGTAAAAAAAGTAATGTCTGTGTTGTATGATTTAAACTGAGCTAGTATCTTGCCCCTTTTGATTGGTTCATTAATACCCCTTATGTTCCAGCTACAGAATGTGACTCCTCTCATTTTCTTTTGTTTATCGTCTTGCATTTTCGTTGATTTTAATAGCCTTAATTCTTATGGTGCATCCATACCACAGGATTCTGGATATTTGGGGAACGTTTACGTTACTAAATTCCTTTGGTAGATCCCTTTTGCGATTGTCCTTAAAAAAAACAAAATACATAGTTGTGACATATTGTGATTAAAAAAAAATTGAACAAGTGAAATTACAGTGTCTAGAATGGTCGACACTGTAATAGGTGTCCCACACGTCTGTGGGGTTTGACATCAATTCGACTTCCAATGTTGATGTTATACAATTAGCTCTGCTCCCTTAATTACTCTTAGCATAGGAGGGCGGGACCTCTTAAAAATCAGTTGTATTTCATCCAATTACACTATATATATATTTCATTAAGACTTATCAAATCGTATGTTCAGCTACTATGAAACTTATATATCTAACACTTTTATCTGCTAACTATTTGTAGTTATAGTTATACCTTCGATAATAGTCAGCTGTCGGCTGAAAGGGTTAACCAGGGTTAACCAGAATCAGGCTCCTGGAACTATGCCAGGTGCCTGATTCTCCTCCCTTCCCCACCCGAAGTACATAGCACTAAAACTTATGATATTATCTACGTTAGTTCTAGAATTTGTTATTTGTTATTTCTTTATCCCTGCTTAACTGTCCCCCTCTATATACGGGATAGTCTGTCTTTATAAAACATTATTACATTTTGCCCCATTATATAGTTCTGGTTAGTATATAGAATTTCTATTTCTATATTAGTGTTGTTAATTATTGTTAATTCTCTATGTTTTGTGAAACTATTTTAAAATCTTAAACCGCCATTTGTCCTTGTGATGTTTTCCACGTTCGGCTCTCCTGTGCGTCGCTCCCTTGTTAATCAGTCTTTCCTTCATTTTGAACAAAGAATGTCCTTGAGTTAAATTCCAAAGCGTCTGAGAGAGATAAGGTGTCTAGACCAGTGCACATGGAGATACTCCTCCATTTTAGACATTTAGAGAATGGTGTTTCTTCCCTTATCTTCGGGCGTTCTCTGTGAACTAATAAAGAGAAAGAATTTGTCCATACCGTCCCGCTGCATTCATTAATCGTCTGTTTCTGCCACAATCTCTTGGGCATATTTGTACGCTGCCTCCGGGTTAATAAATGATTTCTCCTTTCCCTTGTAAGTAATTCGCATTCTGGCTGGATAAAAAACGCCGTATCTGACATCTTGAACTCCTTGGAGAATCTGTGTTGTCTGTGAGAACTGTTTTCTCTTTTGCACAATCTCATAGGGATAATCCCTGAAAAGTTTGATAGAGTCGTTTCCAAACGTCATCTTCACTCCGTGTTTGATTTTTTCATCAGCTCTTCCAGTGCTGAAATGTCCCGAAGTTTGACTATGATCTGTCGTGGGTGGGCTGGACCTACTTGTGATCTTGACTTAAATCTGGGTACTCGATGTGCCACTTCAATTTTCGGATCCACGGGTAAATTGTTTAATTAAGTTGGCAGTAAACTCACGGGGGTTGTTTCCCTCTGCTCCCTCTGTTACTCCCAGTATTCTTAAATTTTTGCGTCTTGAGCGAGCTTCGAGATCGAGGCATTTATCCGAGACTTTCGCCAGGTGACTCTTGAGGTTGTCTTGTTCTAGTTTCATTCTCTGCATATCTTCAGACATTTGTACCATAGATGATTCCATGCCTCTCATTGCAGTTAGATATGAAGAAACAGATTCATGCACAGCCTCAAACTTCTTCGTGGAATCTTCTTCCACTTAATCAATTCTCCCCGTTAGCTCTTCTTGCACATCATCAATTCGTTTTTTGTAAATGCCAATGCAATCAATAACTTTTTGATTGCCGGCATTCATATTCGACATCATATTTTCCATCATTTTTGAATTTCCAGCCTCAATATCCTTTCTCAGTTCTCTTACCGAATTCTTTATCTCCTCCAGTTCATTTTTCTCCTTAGTAGCCATCTCAGTCTTGGATCTTGTATCCATTACAGAAACCACTTCAGAGGTCAGTTCTTCAGGTTTCTGGCTTTTCAGCAGATGTTTTGAGACTGTCCTCTGAGGGCTCTGAGCTGGAGATGTTTTTTTCATTTAAAAGCTTCTAACCTCCGTTTAAATTACAGCGCTTACTGATGATGTCATCAGCGCGATGTCCAGGGGCTCCGGTAAGTTTTTGAATCGGTCCCGACCTCCAGACCCGATTTTAACGCGAAAAATCGCGAATTTTCAGCTGCGGAGCTAAGTGTTGCGACTGCTAGTCTAGCATGGTGCCACCGGAAGTCTGCAAAAAGCAATGATGATCAGGGAAAAGTGGTGCCCACAATGGTTCATTGTTGGCTGTGGGGTATGTGATAACGAGTTATACAGGCAGCGAAACTCAACAGGACAACTAGTATGATGACTAGCGTGTGAGAGGGATGGAGAGAGAGGGGATGCAAGGGTTACTTGAAGTTAGAGAAATTAATAGTCATATCGCTGGGTTGTAAGCTGCCCATGCAAAACATGAGATGCTGCTCCTCCAATTGCATTTGGCCTCACTCTGACAATGGAGGAGGCCCAGGACAGAAAGGTCAGTGTGGGAATGGGAAGGGGAGTTAAAGTGTTTGGCAACCGGGAGATCACGTACGCCCAGGCAGACTAATTAAAGGTGCTCAGTGAAATGATCGCCTAGTCTGCACTTGGTCTCGCCGATATATAGGAGTCCACACCTGGAACCTGCAGAGACAGTAGATGAAGTTGGAGGAGGTGCAAGTGAACCTCTGCCTCACCTGAAATACATGAATATGTGAAACAAATGAAGAACTAAAGGGCCTGTCCCACTTTCCTGAGTTACTCACAAATTCTCCCGAGTTTTCCCCTTGATTCAAACTCGGAGAATTACAGTAATAACCAGCTGTAGGTACTCATGGCTATTTCTTTTTACTCATGGACATTTTTCAACATGCTGAAAAAACGTCCCGACTTACCTGATGCCCCGAGTACCTACGGCTGGCATTACGAGCCGCTACGAAATATCTACGGACTCCTACGGCCTCCTTCGGACTCGCTACGGAAATTCTCCGGGTTTGATTCAAGGGGAAAACTTGGGAGAAAAAATCGTGAGTAACTTGGGAAAGTGGGACAGGCCCTTTACTCTGTGAGTCACTGTGCTACCGCTGAGCTCAATAATCAGTCCAGTGGTGAAGTGGATAGTCGGATACATTGCGTAATACTCAGCACATCTGGGACTTATGGATTTGACCAGGCACATACAGGCAACCAGTGGCATGCTCTCCCAACAGTTCCCCTCAGCAAATGCAATTTGACTGTTTTACTTTGAGACCAGAAGACTTGCCATTGTAACTTCCACTAACAGTCACATAAGTGCACAAGGAAATAAACAGGAAAAGCCTGTGCACGATTCCAGGATAAAAAGGCAACATTTAAGAGACAGACGATTTTGCACTACACGCCCAGTGGGATGTATTGACCTAGAGGTACTTCACAAATCCTTCCTTCACGCCATTGTGTTTCATTCCTGCAGCTTTGTAAGAACCCTATGCATTATACAGTAGCTGCTGGATCTTCAATCAAGAACCAGGGCATATGTACCTGTGATTGACAGATTATCACTATGGTTATCAGCTTTTAAGATGTAGGCTTCTTTTTCCGAGCCACTTAAGAATTCTTTTTCAGATTATCTCAAAGATATATCTATAAGATATAAATATAAGGTATTATTTCTGCAATTATTTAATATCATTTGGTTAGTACGTGTGTCCTGGGTTATGGGGAGAAGGCAGGAGAATGGGGTTGAGAGGGAAAGATAGATCAGCCATGATTGAATGACAGAGTAGATGTGATGGGCCGAATGGCTTAATTCTGCTCCTATATCTTATGAACATGGAATGAGCAAAAGGATGAGCAAGAGGCAATATAGCAGTAACACCATGCTTTTGTACAATAGATATTAAAATGAACTTGCTCTGAGTGATACAAAATACAAATAGCTTTTCTGCTAGTCTTTGACATGGCAGTCTAAGTTATAGAATTCAATGGTAGTCCCAGTTGTTTGCCAACAAAAATGCTCAAGTTAATTAATTCATGTTTTGATACCTTTAAGACTGTGTGATTTATTATGTGGCAATATTAGATAGAAATGTGAACCCTCATATTTATATGAAGGCAAATGGATTCCATTTGCTAACTGTGCAGTTCACTTACAGTGATGGCCACATGGGAATTCACAAGTGCTGAGAGCTCTTATGATGCTTTTAATACTTTATCATTATTTTATCTGAAATCTATTTCAGTGGCCTGGGATGTTTTCTAGGTGGTGAGATATAACCATTGCTCTCGTGGTTCAATAGCGCTTGTCAATTAGATGAATAGCTCTTTCAATGACATGGCTGTAATGAAGGGAGTGCTGTGAAAATATTGTTTTCTATGAGTGGCAAATGATGATTGAAAATGATGTCAGAAAAATATGACTTGATTTTGATAAATGAGCAATGCACGATGGATGACAGCTCACTGTGATGCACAATCTGATGCACATCACAGCCTGAAGAGATAGGTGACATTTCCCAAACTAAATAAATCTTGCAGAATGACAGGTGTTTCAGCTTACACACTAAAACCTTGAAATTCAATCGTAGTAGTAAATTAGGCTAAGTGGGAGGGCTGGTCTCCCAATGCAATATTCCACCTCTCCACCAATTCCAATATTGGTGGCCAGAGGGGGGGGGGGCTTTCTGGAGCGCTAGTATGGGTATTGTGGGCTGAAGGGACTGTGTTCCAGAGGGCTAGTATGGACATTGTGGGACAAATGGATTCTTGGGGTGACAGCTCAATCACTCAAGCCAGATGTGCTGGCAGCTCACTCATGACTGGTGGGCGAGCAGTTGACACGGCTATTCCTTGAAATTCGATTTCAAGCAGGGTGCAAGGCCACCAAATTCAAATGCAGCTTCCTACCATTTCAAGCAGGGTGCAAGGCCACCAAATTCAAGTGCAGTTTCTTACCACTTCAAGCAGGGTGCTAGGCCACCAAATTCAATTGCAGTTTCCTACCACTTCAAGCAGGGTGCAAGGCCAGCACATTCAGGCGCAGATTCCTACCACTTCAAGCAGGGTGCAAGGCCACCGAATTCAAGTGCAGTTTCCTACCACTTCAAGCAGGGTACAAGGCCACCGAATTCAAGTGCAGTTTCCGACCACTTCAAGCAGTGTGCAAGGTTACCGAATTCAAGTGCAGTTTCCTACCACTTCAAGCAGGGTGCAGGGCCACCAAAATCAAGTGCAGTTTCATGCCACTTCAAGGAGGGTGCAAGGCCACCAAATGCTAGTGCTGTTTAATGCCATTTCAAGCAGGGTGCAAGGCCCAAAGTACAGTTTCATACCACTTCAAGCAGGGTGCAAGACAACCAAATTGAAGTGCAGTTTCATACCATTTCAAGCAGGGTGCAAGGCCACCAAATTCAAATAGACAATAGACAATAGGTGCAGGAGTAGGCCATTCAGCCGTATGAGGCAGCATTCAATGTGATCATGGCTGATCATCCCCAATCAGTACCCCGTTCCTGTCTTCTCCCCATATCCCCATGACTCTGCTATTTTTAAGAGCCCTATCTAGCGCTCTCTTGAAAGCATCCAGAGAACCTGCCTCCACTACCCTCTGAGGCAGAGAATTCCACAGACTCACCACTCTCTGTGAGAAAAAGTGTTTCCTCGTCTCCGTTGTAAATGGCTTACTCCTTATTCTTAAACTGTGGCCCCTGGTTCTGGACTCCCCCAACATCGGGAACATGTTTCCTGCCTCTAGCGTGTCCAAACACTTAACAATCTTATATGTTTCAATGAGATACCCTCTCATCCTTCTAAATGCAGGGTGAAAGCACCATAAAACCACCATAAAACCACACAAAACACCACAAACACCACACTCACAGTTCAGTGGACATTCAGTGTGTTTAGTTGATTCACAGCTCAGACAGAGTCGTGACCTCTCCCACCCCCATCTGGCAGATACTAAGCCACACCCACACTTTTGGGTTTTATAATCCCTCCCCCTCCCACCGGAAGAGGAGTAGCTTTCATGGCGTGATTGACAGGAGTGATTCTCAACATTTTTTTAAACACTAATAACACTTTTATTTTTCATTGATGAGAAGAATCCTCTGCAACTGATGAGCGGAGGGGGACTGAGTAAGATGGCCAAAAATCACAGCCGTAAGTGGTAGCGTTCTATCTAAAATCAATATAGAGTGCAAACAGGAAGTTGTCAAGTTACCACCACCAACAACCATTTGCAGTGCAGCATTTCAAAGCTGTTACCACCACCAACAACAATTTGCAGTGCAGCATTTCAAAGCTGTTACCACCACCAACAACCATTTGCAGTGCAGCATTTCAAAGCAGTTCCTACCACCAACAACCATTTGCAGTGCAGCATTTCAAAGCAGTTACCACCACCAACAACCATTTGCAGTGCAGCATTTCAAAGCAGTTACCACCACCAACAACCATTTGCAGTACAACATTTCAAAGCAGTTACCACCACCAACAACCATTTGCAGTACAACATTTCAAAGCAGTTACCACCACCTTTTTGCAGTGCAGCATTTCAAAGCAGTTACCACCACCAACAACCATTTGCATTGCAGCATGTCAAAGCAACCAAATTTTCATTTTCAAACCACATTAAGAGCACTCACAGTTAAATAGACATGTGTTCAGTGTTATTCACAGCTCAGAGAGACGTGACCCTCTCGCTGCCTCCATCTTGCAGAGACTGAGGGAGGCACAACACTTCCTGGTTTTATAGTCCCTCCCCCTCCCATCAGCAGGGCAGCAGAGAGAATGTCAAAAAAATTTAAACATTACTAACTCTTTTATTTTTCATCGATGGGAAAAATCCTCTTGTTCTGCGCAGCAGAGGGAACTCTGAATAAAAATATGGCCAAAAATCACAGCCGTAAGTGGCAGCGTTTTTTCAAAAATCATGAAACAGATAAACAGGAATTAGTCAAGTTCTTACTTTTAGTAATCTATCTATATTTAAAACTCTGTGTGTGGGAGTGTGTGTGTAGCTGTGTGTGTTTCTGCCTGGCTGTCTTGTGGGTGCCAGCCCTTGATTCGTTGCTACGCCAACACCACACGCAGAAACGCCGAGATTTTTTCAATTTTGGTAGAGATTTCACTTTTCATTCAAAATATCCACTCCTGATTAAATTTTGCCATGTTTATGTACACCTTTTTAATAAAATCCTTCTCCAACCCCCCCCCCAAATTTCAAAATGTAAAAATAAAACAGCTCTCACCCATAGAATGTTGGTGAACGTTCCATCGTGTGATGTCACAATGCCCAATGCTCACAGATGTCCAATCGGAATGGATCCATTTACATATGCCTTTGCTCCTGCACCAGCCCCAGCCCCTGCCCCAGCTCCCCCCCCCCCTCACCCCCACCACCGCAGCCTGTGTCGAATCGCGTCATCACGTGTGGGACTAGAGAAAGAGGTTTGGGGGTGATAGGAAATGGACTGCCCCTACCCCTCCCCCTGCCACTCTCCCTCCCCACTATTTCCCCTCTCTCCCCCACCCTTCTCCCCCTCACTCCACACTCTTCCCCCTCCCTCCCCTACCTCAACTCCCTCCTCCCCTCCCTCCCCCCCCCACACCTATCTCCCTCTCCCCCATCCCTCTCTCCTCCCCTCCCCCACTCCTCTCTCCTCCCCCTCTCCATCTCCCTCTCCTCACCCCTCTCCATCTCCTCCCCTCCTCCTACCACCCCATCCCTCTCTCCCCTACCCCCCTTCTCCCTCCCCACTCTTCCCCCCCTCCACACTCTTCCTCCTCTCTCCCCTCCCCCATCTCCCTCCTCCCCCCCCTCCCCCTTCCCCACACCTCTCCCCCTCCCCTCTCTCCTACCCTCTCCCACCCATCTCTCGTCCCCCCCTCTCCATCTCCCTCTCCTCACCCCTCTCCCTCTCCTCCCCCTCCTCCTCCCACCCCTATCCCTCTCTCACCCACCCCCCTTCCATCTCTACCCCACCCCCTTCCCTCTCTCACCCCCCCTTCCCCTACCCCTCAGTCCCTCTTCCACCACTCCCCCTACCCCTCCCTCCCCACTCTACCACTTCTCTCCCCCTTACCCCACCCCTCTCCCTCTCCCACCCCTCTCTTTCCCCCTCCCTTCCACCTCCCTCCCCTCTCTCCCCCACCCCTTTCCCCTACCCCTCTGTCCCTCTTCCACCACTCCCCCTACCCCTCTCCCCCTCCCTCCCCACTCTTCCACCTCTCCTCCCTTCCCCACCCCTCTCCCTCCCTCCCATACACTCTCTCTCCCCCTCCATCCCTCTCTCCCCCCACCCCCTTCCCCTACCCCTCTCTCCCGCTTCCACCAATCCCCCCTAGTCTCCTCCCCCTCCCTCTCTCCCACTTACTACACTCCCCCTACACCTCTCCCCTCCCTCCCCATTCTTCCACTTATCTCCCCCCACCTCCCATCCCCCAGCCCTCCACATCTCCCTCCCCCACCCCTCTCTCTGCCCCCTCCCTTCCCTCTCCCTCCCCACTCTTCCCCCTCTCTCCGCTCTCTCCCTCCCTCCACACTCTTCCCCCTCTCTCCCCCCTACCCCTCTCCCCCTCCCTCCACACTCTTCCCCCTCTCACTCCTCCCTCCCCTACATATTCCCCTCCCTCTCTCCCCCACCCTCTTTCCCCCCTCCCCCCACACTCTCTCACCCCCTCCCCCACACTCCCTCACCCCCTCCCCCACCCCTCTCTCGTCCTCCCTTTCCCCCTCTCACCCCTCTCCATCTCTCCTCACCCTCTCCCTCCTCCCCTCCCACCCCAATCCCCACCCCTCTCTCCCCCTCTCTCCCCCCACCTCTCCCCTACCCATCTCTGCCTCTTCCACCACTCCCCCTACCCCTCTGTCCCTCATCCGCACTCTTACCCTCCCTCCTCCCTCACCACTATTCCCCCTCCCTCCACACTCTTCCCCCGCCCCCCCTACCACTCTCCCCCTCCCTCCCTCCTCCTCCCTCTCTCCCCTTCCCCCACCCCTCTCTCCCCCCACCTCTCTCTCATCCCCTCTCTCAAATTTCTGTGGGAAGAAAGAAACAACATTTTCTGGAAATATAAGACTTCCAATGATAATATGTCACAGGCTGGAAATTGCAAATGACTATGTTTAATGCTGTCGAGAAACCTGTGACGTAGACAATAGACAATAGTTGCAGGAGTGGGCCATTCGGCCCTTCAAGCCAGCACTGCCATTCAATGTGATCATGGCTGATCATCCACAATCAGTATCCCGTTTCTGCCAGTAGCCTTCATAATCTTTTAGAGCACAGATTGTCAGAGTGTTGTAGGCTCCTGCAAGGCTCGCTGGTGATGCCAGCATAATAATTTGTTGCAGCGGTCAGTTAGTGATGGTCTGAAAGATTACTTTGGTCTATTGCGGTTCATATGTATACATATATATTTACACACACTGACCTTTTTTTTCCTCATTTATTATATTGTTTACAATGTACTATGTCTACATATACTTTTGTGCTGTTGGAAGTAAGAATGTCATTGTTCTATCTGGGACATATGGCAACAAAACACTCTTGACTTGATGTCACAGATACTTTTTGTAAGATAGTTTAATGTTCTGCAAGGCCAGTACAATTCATGCATAAAAGCAATGAAATAATTTTAATTTAATGTTCAAATTAACTAGGCATACAGGTGAATTTTAATCATTTTCAGATCCTTTCATGTAATAATTAAGGATTTCACTTTTGCCATTTAATCCATAGTCTAGTTTTGCATTAATGTTTTATTACTCTACTTTGTCAGCAGGAGTTTGTTATCGAATAACTATCAAGGGCCTGTCCCACTTGGACGACCTAATTCACAAGTTTAGAAGACCCTAGACGAGTTGAAAAAAAGTCATGGTCGTGTTGACTCGCCAAAGTAAAAGACCTCCTACGACTATGTCTAAGACCTCCTCTGACCCCCCACGACCTCAGTCTTCCACAACTAAGACCAACTACGACTAGCTACGAGTGGAAAATGATCACATGATAAAATTATGTCATGTTTGCATTTTTTTTCTCGGGCTAGTTACCGACCTACAACTACCATCACGACTTACCTACGAGTAAAAAGTATCAAATTTTTCCATGCCAACCTTTTTTTTACCTGTGGATATTTTTTATCAGGCTGGAAAAAAACGCAGCGACCTACTTGAGACCACGAGTACGCGGAGACCACTCACGAGCATGAGGAAGAGTTACGAAGACCTCCTAAGACCTCCTAAGACTTTGTGGCGACCCTTCTGCGAGTATTAGTCAAGGGCACACTCGGCAGAGGTCGCCAATTAGGTCGTGAAAGTGGGACAGGGGCTTCAGTAATGCAAATAGAAATACTGACGTGATAGCAGTTTAGAATCATAATCCCCATCAAACCTGACTGGAGCTCAGAAAGTAATGACTTGTGTGGGAAAATGCATTTTGAGGAATAACAGCTGCAGTAGATAAAAGTTCTAGCTGTTCAGCCACTTCACCACTAATCCTCC
The DNA here is from genome assembly GCF_010909765.2 of Amblyraja radiata. Lineage (NCBI taxonomy): Eukaryota > Metazoa > Chordata > Chondrichthyes > Rajiformes > Rajidae > Amblyraja > Amblyraja radiata. The sequence continues at coordinate 48,514,519 of NC_045959.1, read as the reverse complement.
TGATCATTTACAGCTGTTGAAACTAAAAATGAGTTTTCCACACCTGTGCCTTACTAATTTATTGGTGCATTTATTTAAATTCACTTCTATATACCATGTCGAGTTTATGGACCTTTTTCACTCAGTGGGTGGTCTCATAATATTATTCTAATTTGTTACATTCTATCTGTATTAATTGAAAGGCAGAAATTCGCTACTGTTGCTGGATATTATTACTAAATACAATCGTCCAGGCTGTGAAAGACCATGCCTGAACACGGTTGTCTGAATCCCTGCTCCATTTGCAGCTTTGCATTGATATTCTTTGGTTGAAGCTTGTACATGTCAACCTACACTAACGAGCATTTCAAAAAATATTGAAAAAAAACTGATGATTCAGCTCCAATTGATCGATCTCTTTGCACTACTGTAAAAATCTTTGATTCGGTTTTGTTGCGTGAAATTTAATATTTCTATCTATTTTGGGACTATGTTTCATGTTCTCTGATAATGAAAACAAGCTGCTATACTGTGAGTGCAGTAGAACACATACAGAAATGTATTCAGTTGTTTATGGAAGGTTCATGTCCCATGATTATCTGGAGGTAGTCATCCTCGTCTCAGGAACTTTTGGTCTCTGATGCTCTTAAATATAAAATTATCTGGCATTTTAGCCCAAAATAATCCATACCGCACCAGTTACGTAGAGAGCATTAAGGGTCTGTCCCACTTTCACGACCTAATTCACGACCTGTTTTACTCGTGGACATTTTTCATCAGGCTAGAAAAATGCCCCAACCTACTTGATGCCACGAGTACCTACGACCAGCATCACGACCTACCTACAACTGAAAAAGTTACTTTTCTTAACTACTAAACCAGGTTCGCTTCTTAATAAACAGACACCACACAAACTGTTTGGTAGACCAGTTCACAACTTTACTTATTATCGGCCGATGGAAGGGAGGGAGAACTCCAGTCAAGTGACCAATGTAGACACTCGACTGTCCTTAGTCCACTTCCCTGAACAACAGAATTACATTGCATTAAATAGGTTTTTTTTGTCCCCTTAGCACATTCCACAGACATTAGTCATGGTCAGAGGTACAGGAAAAGGTTTCCACAGAATGCATCACATCAAAGGCCTTTTGTTTACATGTTACAAGATAACATTGGCCATTTGGTTTACGACATTTTATCTTTGTACTTCCCTGGTTCCTCTCTCGTCCTTCATAAACATTGGCCATTTGGATAATGCCATTTTATCTTCACAGAGATCACCCTAGCTCTTTCGCTGCTTCCTCGCTGTCATTTGGTCCCTCATAAACATTGGCCATTTGGTTTATGGCATCTTACTTCACAGATATGACTAGCTGTTTCTCTCTTCCTTTCTCGCCTCCTCCCCCATAACATTGGCCATTTGGTTTACGGCATCTTACTTCAAAGAGATCTCTCTAGCTTCTCCTCTCTGCTTGTCACTTGGGAGACAATGTTATAGGATTTATTATCTCACACACCGCAACCTGAGGCAAGCCTAATTTGACAATAAATATAAGCTGTAAGCTAGCCCAGAAGCCAATTTAATATCTTCTTATATTTTTAACTAAAATTCAGCTTCATCATTCCATCCTTTTATCAAAATGTTGATAACAACTACAGTCCTTGCTGAGTACATATGAAAGACCATAAGCATCTCATCAGACAAATTAATAGTACACTAGTAACACAATCATTTCATAGTGGACAATCGTTCCACAAGTCCCTCCAAACATTTTAAATGGCCACCAACCTCCCCCGGACGTGACACTAATATACTACCATAGGACAGGAAAAGGATCATAAAAATTGCTCAGCCTTTATTCGGCTTCGCTTGGAATTCCCCGTGTGCTGGTGTAACTGGTTCATGCTTCTCTTGTGTGGCACTGCATTTGCAACATAACAATGCCCTGTCACAAATATACTGTTTCCTAAAAATACACCAGTGCCTTGGTTGTGGCAAAAACAGGTAGATTTAACTGGCCTTTGCAGACCTCTTACTGTCTGTAGTCAGGTTATCTTTGCTGCGCTTGTCATGTTTGACTTCAATCTTGTTTAAAAGGTGTGTACCATCCTTTGAATGTGGGTTAGTCCGCAAGTTTGCCATTCTGAAGAAAGTTCAGTCCATGTGGGCTAGGCCACCCCAGAATAAAGGGAGCATCAATAGCCCATCGTCCTTGTTTCCACAAACTGTTCACAGTCAATCAAATGTATCCAGCGACGATGATCTTCAATCTTTACAGCAGTTCATGTTGTTAGCAACACTTGGTTGTTCTTTTCAATACAGTCTCAATTTTTTCTTGTCCCAGCGCCATCATCGTATAGCTTTTATGGCCTTGGTCACTGGTTTCCAGCAAAAACTCCTCCAACCTGGGAATGTAGATCTGGCAAGACATGGGTTAATTGCCGTCCATACATAATTAGTTAATTGCCCAGGGCCTGTAAGTGGCTTTTCCTGTATCAATAAAAAGTTGTAAATCTTGTTCCCAGCTGAGTTTCTCCAGCACTTTTGTCTTCCTTTGATCCTTCAGTATCTCAGTTCCTTCTTAACACTTCCCTGTGAACTTATTCTTTAATCCAATTATATCCGAAGAGGCTCTCTCCACCTGAATATTCAATTCTCCAAATATGTTCTCTTCCCCAATCTACTTTATCTTCTCACCTTTCATCCCTCATTGTGAGTTCCCTCAAACCCCCTTTTGTAAGTCATAATACAATTTTTCATCTACCATCATTTCCCTCAAACAGCCCATGCTTCAAAATCTTTTTGTTTGCTTGAAAACAGTAATCTTGCTTCATTTGCATTTTAAAAGACAACCTCTGTTATCATATCAAAACAATCTTTCCCAAAAGAACTCACTCAGAATCAGTAATCAATAATACATTTTCTTTTTCTCTGTAATTTTGACATTTCCAATCTCATTTAACACTTTAATCAGGATGAGTCTTTTTTAAACTTGGTTCTAAAGATTTATATTCAACCAACACATTTTATCATTCGAGTATAGCTCCGCCCCCCCATTCATGCCTGTTTCTTAACGGAGCACACCATAAACTATCCATTTGCATTTTAAAGGACAAACTTCTTAAAGTGACACACAACTTTGCTCATTGCTTTGAATTTCACACATTCCACATACAAAAAACCTTGTTTTACAAGCAGTACATATACAAAAACATTGTTTTACCAGCAGTATATATACAAAAACATTGTTTTACCAGCAGTATATAATATTTCATCTTCAAAGACATCTCTTTGTAATTTACTTTCCCTTTTTCTGACAAGACTTCTGTTTACCAAAATCCTGGTTACCTAACCCTAATTGGACATTGATCCAGATCATGATTAGTCAGACTCCCCGTGACTTTTCAGTCTCCCTAGCTCTTTCCTCATTTCTCCATCAAATTTCCCTTCATCCCCAATTTTTTTATAACATAGTTGCCTGTCAGAAAAAGGATTTACCTCCGGGGTAATTTTGTTTTGCAATCCCCATTGACTCTTTCCACCATCCCAGATGCCTGTGGGTGGTGTACACAGTGAAATTGCAGTCGAATATTAAAATGTGCACATTTTTCCTTATTAATAATGGCAATAAAATGAAGACCATTGTCTGAACTTATGACAGTAGGTAGGCCAAACCTGGGATTAACAACAATGTTACTGTAGTTTCAGCAGTATTATTAGTGGTTGGTAGAGCTTCACTCCACTTGCTAAATAAATCTAAAATCACTAAGCAATATTTATAACACTGGGCCCTTGGCATTTCAATAAAATCAATCTGTATGCATTCAAACGATCGTGATGGCATTGGCGTCACCGCTGAGGGTATCTTAATTGATTTGCCTGGATTACTTTGTTGGCAAATTTTATATTCAGAGGCCTGCCACCACATTTCCTTTGTTATCCTATCATTCCCTCCTTACCAGCATGGGTAAGACGAGTAAAAATGTATCGAATACACCAACTTGTCCAAGCGGGGTGTGCTGAATCAATGGCACAGCCCTCGTTTCCATAGTTATTATTATATATGAGAGGCGTCCCTCTGTAATGTACATACCTCCTTCATGTTTGGCAGGACCGTTCTATTTGCTAGCATCTGTTTACGTGCTGTCACTACGCATTTGGATGTACAGGCTGCATTGTTTGGATACACTATCAGCAACCTATTGCCTTTTGCTATAGGGTCCCCAGCACCAGTGTGTGCAGTACATTTAACAATGACCAGCTGTTCTGGTAGCATCAATGCCTTAAACAAATTACGCAGAGAAAGGCATTCCCCTGCTCCCAATCCTGGGGAGCTTTGTAAGGTCAGAACTTCAAGGTATAGGGATGTTACTGACGGAACTGTCACAGGTAAAGATGCCATTGCTACTGGTAGGGCATAGGGAGGTGGACATCTCCCAAGATTATCTAACTCCTCATCTTCATTACCAAATAGGGTCGTCGTGCCAGACATGAAGTCTCCTCCAGAGGATTTACCAGTACTGGGTTTATTTTTTACTAACCATCACCTGTTTTTCACCTCCTGTCTGTCTTTTAATTATTTCCTCTCGTTCCTCTGCCCACTGGCATTCTAGTTGCAATACGTTCCATCCTTTCCGAGTGCTATCCTTGTTTCTTAACTCTATCCCCTTCTTACATACAGCATCCATCCAACTTCAAACTCTATACTCTCCTCATGCTTCTTCACTGCGTCTGCGTCCCATGTTTTAATTCCTTTCTTCCATTTCTTTCCTGCCTTCCTTTCCCATATAAATGTCTCTACATTCCATGTTCCCCCTACTGGCCAGGCTTCATCCCCTAACCGTTTGGTCAACTTGTAACTTAACATTCTAAATTTCTTATTATACCTAGGATTCAAATAACACATATGTTGGACTGTTATCCAGAGCATTCCCCATAGATAGATAGAAAGAGAGAGAAAACAGACTTCTTAATTCCGAATCGTTCCAAATATATCAACCAGGCCGACTCGCTACTCGAGACCCCAATTTCTCAATTTGGCTGACTTTTTAACTCTTTAATATACGACCCAAGTGTCTCAACGAGGCCGACTCGCTAACCGAGACCCCTGTTTCTCAACCTGGCAGACTTCTTAACTCTTTAATATACAACGCCACTTATTTCTCAATCCGACAACTCTTCGGATGTCTCAATAAGCCAGACGCAAACCTCAACCCCCGTATCTCAACCCGACAAATCACGGATGTCTCAACGAGGCCGATGAGCCCTTAGTAGAGAGAGATAAAAAAAGAAAACAAAGAGAGATAGACAGAGCAAGAGAGAAAGAGAAACTGCTCAAGTCCTTCTTAAAAATATACACAATTCCTTCTTAAAAATACATACACAATTCTGTCTTAAAAATACATACACAATCCCTTCTTAAAAAAAAACCATATAAAGCCCAACTGGTCTTACCTTTGTCTGTTTCTAAGAACCTCGGCAGGGAACCAATTCAATGTCTGATGAAGGATCACAGATGTTCCCAGGAGTTTCTAGGGAGTCGGTCTGACAAGGGGGCCGATAGAGCTCAGTTATCTCCCTTCCAATCCCGGCAACCTCTGCAACCTCTTGCACAGTCAGCCGTTGATATGGTCCCAGCGAGGCCTGCATAACTACGCCAATGAAAAAGCTACTTTTATAACTACTAAACCAGGTTCGCTTCTTAATAAACAGACACCACACAAACTGTTTGGTAGACCAGTTCACAACTTTACTTATTATCGGCCGATGGAAGGGAGGGAGAACTCCAGTCAAGTGACCAATGTAGACACTCGACTGTCCTCAGTCCACTTCCCTGAACAACAGAATTACATTGCATTAAATAGGGTTTTTTTGTCCCCTTAGCACATTCCACAGACATTAGTCATGGTCAGAGGTACAGGAAAAGGTTTCCACAGAATGCATCACATCAAAGGCCTTTTGTTTACATGTTACAAGATAACATTGGCCATTTGGTTTACGACATTTTATCTTTGTACTTCCCTGGTTCCTCTCTCGTCCTTCATAAACATTGGCCATTTGGATAATGCCATTTTATCTTCACAGAGATCACCCTAGCTCTTTCGCTGCTTCCTCGCTGTCATTTGGTCCCTCATAAACATTGACCATTTGGTTTATGGCATCTTACTTCACAGATATGACTAGCTGTTTCTCTCTTCCTTTCTCGCCTCCTCCCCCATAACATTGGCCATTTGGTTTACGGCATCTTACTTCAAAGAGATCTCTCTAGCTTCTCCTCTCTGCTTGTCACTTGGGAGACAATGTTATAGGATTTATTATCTCACACACCGCAACCTGAGGCAAGCCTAATTTGACAATAAATATAAGCTGTAAGCTAGCCCAGAAGCCAATTTAATATCTTCTTATATTTTTAACTAAAATTCAGCTTCATCACAACCTCCTATGACCTCGTGACGACCATGCTGCGAGTATGAGTAAAGGGCAAAGTTGACAGGGGTCGTGAATTTGGTTGTGAAAGTAGGACAGGCCCTTGTTAGAAGTTACAGATGTCTTCCAGATTTTTGCAAAAAAAAAGTAATGTGCGGAAACATATGCAATCTTGTGGCATAAAAACCTGTGCTTCCATAAAGCACTAAAGGACCTTACAGCCATCAACGCAATATTTCTTCATTTCTACCTTTCTACCATGTACATTTTGTACAAAGAGTAGCAAATTCAAGAGAATAAATGATCTGCTTGAAATAGAATATGTTCATGTTTTCTAGTGTAATCCATATGGTGAGAAGAATTTTGCAGAGTGAAGAGAGAATACACAGGAGTGAGTGGAAGATTCCTGCTCGCTCGCCACAATTTATTGTATTTGTTGTGTCACAATCGGACCCTGTCATTATCTTGCATAACTGATTTCCACAACAAAGATGCAGGTAATGTGTGTCACTTTAAGTTATGCACAAGTGGACCTGCTTCCTCCTGCTCAGGTGATGTGATCAAACGTCTCAATGGGCACCCTGCACACTAGTGCTTCAAGGACCTGATCACATTGATATATGATCACTGTCTGAAGAAGGGTCTCGATCTGAGATTAGTGAAACATGGTTGCAGGATGGCTGTGATTGGAAAATAAATATTCCAGGATTTCGTTGCTTCGGGTGTGATAGAATTGGAGGGGCAAGAGGTGGAGGTGTTGCATTGCTTGTCAGGGAAGATATTACAGCAGTGCTTTGGTAGTGATAGAGGATTCGTCTAGGGAGGCTCATTGGGTGGAACTGAGAAATTGGAAAGGTGTAGCAACACTTATAGGGGTGTATTATAGACCGCCTAATGGGGACCGAGAAGAGCAAATATGTAAGGAGATCGCAGATATTAGTAGTAAGCACAAGGTAGTGATTGTGGGAGATTTCAATTTTCCACACATAGACTGGGAAACACATTCTGTAAAAGGGCTGGATGGTTTGGAGTTTGTAAAATGTGTGCAGGATAGTTTTTTGCAGCAATACATAGAGGTACCTACTAGAGAATGGGCAGTGCTGGACCTCCTGTTCGGAAATGAGACAGTTCAGGTGTCGGAGGTATGTGTTGGGGAGCACTTCGGGTCCAGTGATCACAATACCATTAGTTTCAATATAATTATGGAGAAGGTCAGAACTGGACCAAGGGTTGAGATTTTTGATTAGAGAAAGGCTAACTTTGAGGAGATGCAAAAGGATTTAAAAGGAGTAAATTGGGACATTTTGTTTTATGGGAAGGATATAGAAGAGAAATGGAGGACATTTAAAGGTGAAATTTTAAGTGTACAGAATCTTTATGTCCCTGTTCGGTTGAAAGGAAATAGTAATAATTGAAACGAGCCATGGTTTTTAAGGGAAATTGGACACTTGGTTCAGAAAAAGAGAGAGATCTACAATAATTATAGGCAGCATGGAGTAAATGAGGTGATTGAGGAGTATAAAGAATGTAAAAAGAATCTTAAGAAAGAAATTAGAAAAGCTAAAAGAAGATATGAGGTTGCTTTGGCAAGTAAGATGAAAGTAAATCCAAAGGGTTTCTACAGCTATATTAATAGCAAAAGGATAACGAGGGATAAAATTGGTCCATTAGAGAGTCAGAGTGGACAGCTATCTGCAGAGCCAAAAGAGATGGGGGAGATATTGAACAATTTCTTTTCTTCGGTATTCACCAAGGAGAAGGATATTGAATGATGTGAGGAAAGGGAAACAAGTAGAGTAGCTATGGAAACTATGAGGATCAAAGAAGAGGAAGTACTGACACTTTTGAAAAATATAAAAGTGGATAAGTCTCCAGGTCCTGACAGGATATTCCCTAGGACATTGAGGAAAGTTAGTGTAGAAATAGCAGGGGCTTTGACAGAAATATTTCAAATGTCATTAGAAATGGGAATGGTGCCGGAGGATTGGCGTACTGCGCATGTTGTTCCATTGTTTAAAAAGGGTTCTAAGAGTAAACTTAGCAATTATAGACCTGTTAGTTTGACGTCAGTGGTGGGCAAATTAATGGAAAGGATATTTAAAGATAATATATATAAGCATCTGGATAAACAGGGTCTGATTAGAAACAGTCAACATGGATTTGTGCCTGGAAGGTCATGTTTGACTAATCTTCTTGAATTTTTTGAAGAGGTTACAAGGGAAATTGATGAGGGTAAAGTGGTGGATGTTGTCTATATGAACTTCAGTAAGGTCTTTGACAAGGTTCCACATGGAAGGTTGGTTAAGAAGGTTCAATTGTCGGGTATTAATGGTGCAGTAGCAAGATGGATTCAACAGTGGCTGAATGGGAGATGCCAGAGAGTAATGGTGGATGGCTGTTTGTCAGGTTGGAGGCCGGTGACTAGTGGGGTGCCTCAGGGATCTGTGTTGGGTCCACTGTTGTTTGTCATATACATCAATGATCTGGATGATGGTGTGGTAAATTGGATTAGTAAGTATGCAGATGATACTTAGATAGGTGGTGTTGTGGATAATTAAGTAGATTTTCAAAGTCTACAGAGAGATTTAGGCCATTTGGAAGAGTGGGCTGAAAGATGGCAGATGGAGTTTAATGCTGAAAAGTGTGAGGTGCTGCATCTTGGCAGGACAAATCAAAATAGGACATACATGATAAATGTTAGCGAATTGAGGAATGCAGTTGAACAGAGGGATCTAGGAATAACTGTGCATAGTTCCCTGAAGGTGGAATCTCATATAGATAGGGTGGTAAAGAAAGCTTTTGATGTGCTGGCCTTTTGTAAATCATAGCATTGAGTATAGAAGTTGGGATGTAATGTTAAAATTGTACAAGGCATTGGTGAGGCCAATTCTGGAGTATGGTGTACAATTTTGGTTGCCAAATTATAGGAAAGATGTCAACAAAATAGAGAGAGTACAGAGGAGATTTATTAGAATGTTGTCTGGGTTTCAGCACCTAAGTTTACAGAGAAAGGGTGAACAAGTTAGGTCTTTATTCTTTGGAGCGCAGAAGGTTAAGGGGGGACGATAGAGGTCTTTAAAATGATGAGAGGGATAGACAGAGTTGACGTGGATAAGCTTTTACCATTGAGAGTAGGGAAGATTGAAACAAGAGGACATGATTTGAGAATTAAGGGACAGAAGTTTAGAGGTAACATGAGGGGGAACTTCTTTACTCAGAGAGTGGTAGCTGTGTGGAATGAGCTTCCAGTGAAGGTGGTGGAGGCAGGTTCGATTTTATCATTTAAAAATGAATTGGATAGGTATATGGATGGGAAAGGAATGGAGGGTTATGGTCTGAGTGCAGGTAGATGGGACTAGGTGAGAATAAGTGTTCGGCACGGACTAGAAGGGCGGAGTGGCCTGTTTCCATGGTGTAATTTTTTATATGGTTATATGAAACGTCGCCTATCCTTTCCATAGATGCAGCCTCACCTGCTGAGTTTCTTCAGCATTTTTGTCTACCTTTGATCACATTGATTGATCAAATAACTTATTTCAAACTTATGACACCTTAATAAACATACACAACACAACGGAATTGTAGCTAAGCTATAGGTCATAGTGTAAAATATTCATGTGTAGGAAGGAACTGCAGATGCTGGTTTGAACCAAAGATAGACACAAAAAACTCAGCGGGTCAGACAGCATCTCTGGAGAAAAGGAATAGGTGGCGTTTTGGGTCGAGACCCTTCATCAGACTTCATGACTTTTTGCCACATTTCATCAGGACATCGACTCAAGATCTAAATGGATGCAGTTCAATAAGGTGAAAAGTTCCAGTTGCAGCATAACAGACAGCATGGGCGGGAGGTCATGTAGTAGTCATGGTGGCGTAGCGGTAGAGTTGCTGCTTTACAGAGTTGCAGCGCCGGAGACCCAGGTTTGATCCCGACTACGGGTGCTGTCTGTACGGAGTTTGTATGTTCTCCCCGTGACCGCATGGGTTATCTCCGAGATCTTCGGTTTCCTCCCACACTCCAAAGACGTACAGGTATGTAGGTTAATTGGCATGGTGTATGTGTAAATTGTCCCTAATGTGTGTAGGATAGTGTTAATGAGTGGGGATCGCTGGTTGGTGTGGACACGGTGGGCAAAGGGCATGTTTCCGAGCTGTATCTCTAAAATATATATTATTTTTTAAGGCAGTCATATAGTTCAGAAATAAGCCCCTTGTCCCAACTTGTCCATGTTGACTAAGATACCCATCTACACTAGTCCCATTTTCTCACGTTTAACCCATATCCCTTTAAACCTGCCCTGTACATGTACCTGTCCAAATGTCTTTTAAATGTTGTTATTATTGAGTTAAATACAGGCCCAAAGATTCATTTAAAGATTAGTCATAAAATTCCGAGCAAATTTATTTTATTATTCATTGAGTGTCAGGGAAATGCCTCGTATCCTTTTCCCAACTATTCCCTCACCTCCCACCACACTCACAACCATTCAACATACATTGAAGCTTGGCTCTGTGGGTCTTTTTCTCGGGAAATTACCATGACACATAATTTCTCATGGAGATTGATCTTAATTTCCCAGAGATTATGTTGAAGATTCCCCTAGGATGTTATGATAATTCATGGTGGTAATTTTACAGAACACTTCATTTTCTCCCAACATCAGCAGTTCCATTTCGGCCTCATCATTATATGTTCAATATTGTGTCCCACACTGAGAGAGGGGGTGAATTCAATGGTTCACACACTGCGACATGGAATTCCTGGTGCATGAACTATGTGTCTGGACAGAGGTCATGTGCGCACTTGGGACATCTGCCAATGATAGGAGACCCTGGCAGAAAGTGGCTAGTGTTGCTGGTTCCAGAAGTGAGAATGTCCATACCATGGTGTAATATAAAACCCCTGTCCCACGGTGCGAGTCCACCCACGAGTGATCCCGAGTTTAAAACAAATCAAACACGTGGTAATCAAGTAGAATTAACATAGCGGGAACGTCGGAACTCGTGGACGTAACTTAGCGACTTGTAACGCTAACGGCAGGTACTCGGGAAACTTGTTAACTCGTGAAAACATTTTCAACAAGTTGAAAGATTTCCACGAGTCAAATTTACTCTTGAAGGAAAAATTTGAAACTTTTAAACTCGTTGTAGTACCGTAGTAGCCCGTGAATTTACCGTAGTGACTCGTGAGTAACTCGTGGGTTTGGCTTGAGTGCCACAAGTGAAATGCTGAAGATTAGTCAGATCTTAATGGAAAAATTTTCAGTGATCTAACAATTAACTGTTTTCAGGAACAAAAAGTACTCACTGGGGATCTGAGAAACAGTGGTAAAAAGAACCATGCAGTGTGGGGAAAGCCGCATTGCGAGAGTTCATTAGTTCCCTTCAGAACTTTAACTTTTCACATTGAAACGGTGCTATGAATCCATGTTAGGTTAATGCACTTTTTATGGAGAAGCAGATATATGCGACAGGTGTCCAGTCTCAGGGTTTATACCCGACAAATTAACATCAGTTATTGAAGGCTGATGCGTTTATACAGGGGATTTTCTCAGGCATCACTTTCCACCCAGTCTGTCCGTGTTAGAGAGCAATTGGTCAAAACAATGTTGTAAATGGGACGTTTTATTTTATAATTTTATAAATGGGAATTTTATAAATGTTATAAATTATAAATGGGAAGGAACTGCAGATGCAGGTTTAATCCGAAGAAGGGTCTTGACCCGAAACGTCACTTATTCCTTCTCTCCAGAGATGCCGTCTGTCCCGCTGAGTTACTCCAGCTTCTTGATAAATGATTTGTTGGAAGCTCCTTTGTGGCATGTTGCTATTCAGAGTTTTAAGTGTATTTGTACTAACCCGTGCAATATGCTTGCCAAAGATAGGGGGCATTCAGTGGGGAAGTTCACAAAATAAGTTCACAAGTTCAAGAAGGAACTGCAGATGCTGGAAAATCGAAGGTAGGCAACGTTTCGGGCCAAAACGTTGCCTATTTCCTTTGCTCCATGGATGCTGCCGCACCCGCAAATAAGTTCATAAGCTGCATTGGTAATTAAGACCAGAGTTATATTTGTGTGTTATGTAAAATAAATTAATTTCAGGTTCTTTACATCACTAGTATTCTCCTAAAAAGTTACCCACAACTTTACGTTGTAAATGGGTTGGTTTCAGTCCAGCAAAAACACATAACCTAAGTCCTTAATCACATTCCTTAGAAACACAGCGAGAGAGTGTGATGTAGATGGGATATGACTCCAATTTTTAACTAACTCCTGTGCTTGTGTATTCATATTTTTGCAATAAATTATGGTATCTACACCAGATGATAGTCTGCTGTACAATATAGGAAAACATTCTCATATTTACAATTAAGGGCCAATTGTATTCGGGTTTTTAATAAAAACTCAGTTTACCCGAGTTTAAATTGAAACTTGGGCCAGGCGCTGGGAAACTCTGGGACGCTACTGCTGAAGAGAACATCTGAGCTTTGTCTTTTATTCAGTGGTTCGCGGGCGGGCTGGGGTGACTGTAGGGCTCTGAAAACGGGCAGGGCTGGGGTGAGTGTGAAAGGGGTGGTTTCTGGGCAGATCTGCCCAATCAACAATGTTTTGAGCCGCTGCTTTTTATACAGTTTAAGTCGCGACGGTGGGACGGCTGCTCTGACGGACATACTGGGTGAGTAGAGAGACACACACTGCTATCCCTCTGGTCTACGGACCTTGCTGTCGGGGGGAAAAATAACGTTAATGTTCAATTCACCTAATCTTTTTGTTAGAAGTTTACCAACGTTTTAATGAGAGATAAATTAAGGGAATAAAACTATCTTACTAGACTAAAAAAGCTGGAGTAACTCAGCCAAGCCGGCAGCATCTCTGGAGAGAAGGGTCAAAATATTTTTTCAGTCTGTAGAAGGGACTCGACCAGAAATGTCACCCATTCCTTCTCTCCAGAAATGCTGCATGTCCCGCTGAGTTACTCCAGCATTTTGTGTCTATCTTCGGTGTAAACTAGCATCTGCAGTTCCTCCCGACACAATGCCTTTCAATGATTGATGCCAGACCTTGAACAAATGCAGTTCAAATTGACTTTTGAATGCAATTTTGGAAGGATTGTTTCTTGAAACAAACTGCTCTAAAAGTTTGAAGGAAGGAATTGCAGATACTAGTTTAAACCAAAGATAGACACAAAATGATGGACTAACTCAGCTGGTCAGGCAGTATCTCTGGAGAAAAGAAATAGGTGATGTTTCGGGTCTAGATCGTTCTTCAGGCTGGGTCTTTTTATTGTGAAAAAAAAACTACATGACATAATTTTTACCATGTGATGATTTTTCCACACGTCGGTAGTAGTTGTTGGCTCAAGAGTAACTCGGGAGAAGAACTTGGTTCATCGCAGAAATTAGAAGTAAACGGCAAACTTAGACATACACGTGGGAACTCGTTTAAACTCGAGAACATAAACTTGGAATCTCGTAGACGCACGAGTTTGATTTTTTCTTTCACTCGGGATCACTCGCGGGTGGACTCGCACTGTGAGACATGGCCATAATATGCAAAAAAAATTTCATGGTCACTCAACACTCAGCTACCTAGCATCCTCCTCACAGCTAACACTGCCCCCCAGCTTAATGTCATCCGCAAACTTGGAGATATTGCCTTCGATTCCCTCATCCAGATCATTAATATATATTGTAAATAGCTGGGGTCCCAGCACTGAGCCTTGCGGTACCCCACTAGTCACTGCCCGCCATTGTGAAAAGGACCCGTTTACTCCTACTCTTTGCTTCCTGTTTGCCAGCCAGTTCTCTATCCACATCAATACTGAACCCCCAATGCCGTGTGCTTTAAGTTTGTATACTAATCTCTTATGTGGGACCTTGTCGAAAGCCTTCTGGAAGTCTAGATACACCACATCCACTGGTTCTCCCCTATCCACGCTACTAGTTACATCCTCGAAAAATTCTATAAGATTCGTCAGACATGATTTACCTTTCGTAAATCCATGCTGACTTTGTCCAATGATTTCACCACTTTCCAAATGTGCTGCTATCCCATCTTTAATAACTGACTCTAGCAGTTTCCCCACTACCGATGTTAGACTAACTGGTCTGTAATTCCCCGTTTTCTCTCTCCCTCCCTTCTTAAAAAGTGCAATGAAGCGTATCTTCATTGCCTCCTTTTCTTTCCCAGTCTGTGTCATCCTCCTGTCTATTATTGTCTTCCACATTATTTACTACATGTGCAAATTGTGCACATTTTACAATTCTGCACAATTGCTCAACATGCAGAAAAGATGTTAAAATAATTATTAACATGCATCATAAACACCAACCATAAACCACAATACAGATGCATCCCATCTGGATTTGGAACAACAACCTGGCTCTCAACATCAGTTAGACCAAGGAACTGATTGTGAACTTTGGTAGGGGAAGGATGAGGACCTACAATCCTGTTCATATCAACATCATATCATATGGTGGAGAGGATCAACAACTTCAAAATCCTGGGCGTGCAAATTTCCCAAGATCTTTCCTGGACCCAGCGCACCGATGGAATTATAAAGAAGGCACATCAGCCACTCTACTTCCTGAGAAGATTACGGAGATTCGGCATGTCGAAGAGGATTCTCCTAAACTTCTAGAGGTGCATGGTAGAGAGCATTCTGACTAGCTGCATCGTGGCCTGGTTCGGCAACTTGAACGTCCAGGAGCGAAAAAGACTACGAAAAGTTGTGACCACTGCCCAGTCCATCACCCGCTTTGACCTCCCCACCGTCAAAGGGATCTATCGTAATCGCTGCCTCAAAAAGGCAGCCAAAATCATCAAGGACCCACATCATCCTGGCCACACACTCATCTCACCATTGCCATCTGGAAGAAGGTCCAGGAGCCTGAAAACTGTAACGTTCAGATTCAGGAACAGCTTTTTCTCTACAGCCATCAGGCTATTAAACACAACAATGAATAAGCTCTGAACTGCAAAAGACTATATTATTATTTGTTATTAGCACTATATTTGTTATTTATTGAACTTGTTCTTTTTTTTCTCTCTCCCCTGTTATGTGCTATGTTTACATATTCACATATTCTGTTGTACTGCAGCAAGTTAGAATTTCATTGTCCCATCCGGGACATATGACAATAAAACACTCTTGACTCTTGAAATGAATCTCCCTAGAAGTTGTGTTGCTACATTTTCATGGCATTACAATTGTATTAAGGTCAACTTAACATTAGATAGACACAAAAAGCTGGAGTAACTCAGCGGGTCAGAGAGCATCAACATCATCTTAACATTTATTTGGTAACAAGATCTGACAAACATGGCCATCTTCAATTGCAAAAGTTTACTGAATGCCTTTGTTGGCTTTTAACACTTCAGATTACAGGGATGTGAGATACTTAAAGTTGCATTGATGAAAGGCTGGTTTGAAAGAGTGCTCCAGGGGATAGATTTGGACAGGATAATGTTTCCCCAGGAACTATGTTCTTTGCGCCAGTGGGCTTTGGAAAATCCCTGAGCTACGGCCAGTAGCACCAGGCTAGAGGTTGCCAGAGAGGATTAGCGGGGTATAGTGGTAGAACTGCTAGCTCACAGTGCTAGAGATTCAGTTCCTGACCTCATGTGCTGTCTGTGGGGAATTTGTACTTTTTTCCTTTGACGGCATGTGCTCCGGTTTCCTCCCACATCTCAAAAATGTGTGAGTTTGTAAGTTAATTGGTCTCTGTAAATTGCCCCTAGTATGAAGGGAGTGTTTGAGAATGTGGAATAACTTAGAACCAGTGTGAACGGTTGGTGTGGGCTGAAGGGCCTGTTTCCTTGCTGTATCTCTAAACATCAGTGATGACATACATGTAGT
This sequence comes from Amblyraja radiata, assembly GCF_010909765.2. Classification (NCBI taxonomy): domain Eukaryota; kingdom Metazoa; phylum Chordata; class Chondrichthyes; order Rajiformes; family Rajidae; genus Amblyraja; species Amblyraja radiata. Next base: position 48,498,252 of record NC_045959.1, on the reverse strand, counting down.
TTATTAATTCCTGTACTTGCTGCAAGCCTGCATTGCAGGTTAATTTCTGCACCTGTAGGCCAAAGGAACAGAAACAGTTTATCTTTGTGAACGCAAAACTTGGGTGACCTCTAATGCAGCATTAAAGTGAGTAATAATCCATGAGAGGCTGAATTTGCAATTACAGGAAATCCCTGATCTCTGTGAAGACAATGACTGCAGCTTGACGTTTGGCTCTTTGCATGGCATGGTTTTAAGGGGAAACGGTAGTAAGACTTTGTTCTGTGAGTAAATAAGTATTATACATTTTTGGATCAGTGTAGATGCATTGAATTTTATGCATTGAATTACTGTTGACATCATTTTGGGATTTTAAGCCAGAACAAAATACTGATTGAGAAACGATGGGACAAATTCTCATGGGCATTAAGACACCCAGAAATTGTTGTACTCAGGATAATCCAATTTACATCTATAAATGGAATTATGGAATTTGGAATTATGTAAATATATTTATTTGCTGACTAGTTTAGCAAATTATAGCAAAGAAGTAGGTACTAGTATTTTCCTTTATCGTAGAAATGTTAAAAATATTTGTGTATTAACTCCAGAGGCTTGCATTAATTTAGCACCCACAACATTAAAAAAATCCAAAGAGGATTCATAGAATTAGTCATCAGACAAACATCTGACATTGAACCATGTAATGGTATGTCAGAACAGATGACCATAAAGAGATGGGTAAAAGAGAGAGGCTTAACGGCGGAAAAGGAGATACAGATGCTTAGAAATATAGGAAGGGCATTCCAAAGTTTGGGGTCAGGCAACTAAAAGTCATGGTTGCCATTGGTAAAAGAATTTAAGTCATGGATCACAAAGAGGCCAGAATTTGAGGGCAGCCGACAGCTCAGAAGGTAGAATTTCTACATTAGGCTACAGACAGAGGGATAGACAATGCCACTGAGGGATTTGAAGAAAATGAGGTTTCTTAATATCAAGGTTTTGGTCCCTTCTTTTAATTCTTGGACATTGTAAATAACTGAAGAAACTTTCGGGAATTAATGTTTAGTATGAAAATGAGAGTAACACAGTGTTGTCTCACTAGTGTTTGAAAAACCCTTCAATCATAAAAATCCTATGATAGCCTCTCATTCAGTGACTGACTTTGAAGAATGGGCACTATAAAGGGGCTGTCCCACTGCGGCGACTTAATTGGCGAGTTTAGAAGAGTTTGCCCTCGACTCATACTCGCAGCATGGTCGACACGAGGTCCTAGGAGGTCTTTGTAACTCTCCTTCATGCTCGAGAGTGGTTCCCGCGTACTCGAGGCCTCAGCTAGGTTGCGGAGTATTTTTCAACATGCTGAAAAATGCCCACGAGTAAAGGTTTAGTCGAAGTAGGTCGTAATAGGTCGGCATGTTATTCGTAGGTAATCGAGGGTAGTCAAAGGTAATTGAAGGTAGTCGTAGATAGTCTTCAACATAGTCGAAGGGAGGTCGAAGGAGATCGAAGGAGGTCGTCTTCACTCTCCACTATTCGGTGTCCAATTTTCCAGAAGCTAGTCAAAGCTTGTCTTCAACATGGTCGAAGGAGGTCTTCAACATGACACTTTTTCAAACTCTCCTAAACACTTCTAAACTCACCAATTAGGTCACCGCAGTGGGACAGCCCCTTAAGCACCAGAGCTTTTTTGTAGACAAAAAGGTGTTGGTATGCATGATAAATAAACATACTGTAGGTGTAACATGGCCGGGATACTAAATAATGAAGTTTAAATCTGTAGAAGTTCCAGTACGCCATACACCAGGTACCTTCACAAAAATTGCACCACACATAACACAGCTAAAAATGACAGAAATCTGCACAGCAGCATTTCACAGTTACAGATTTGGTTTTAAGTGGTGTTGGCTGAGAGAGTATCATTTGTTACTAATGAAGCTGTACCTCTTTCAAAACATGGACACCCTTCACCGAATTCTTACAAGTATGGTATGGCGCAACACAACTTTGGATTTAAATCCAACTATGGGTTGGGTTAGGTGGGTGGGGGGGGGGGGTGGGGGGGGGGGGGGTGAGAGGCAGGCACTTTTTTTTTTCCTTTCTTTTTTTTTCCTTCTCTCTTACATCTTTATTCACTCTTTGGCTACACTATGTTGGTCGACTAGGGGTAATTGGCTACACTATGTTGGTCGACTAGGGGTCATTGGCTACACTACGTTGATAGACTAGGGGGTCATTGGCTACACTACGTTGGTAGACTAGGGGTCATTGGCTACACTACGTTGGTAGACTAGGGGTCATTGGCTACACTACATTGGTAGTCTAGGGGTCATTGGCTACACTACGTTGGTAGACTAGGGGTCCCGTCTTTGCACCTCTCACCTTTTCTCTCTCTTGTTCTTTCTCTATTCTTTTCCCTTATTTTCAAGTTAAAAAGTTAAAATTGAAGCTGTACATTAACTGTATAATTTTATATGCCGATTGTTTTATTCTTGTACAATTGCTTCTAATAAAAAATAAATAAAAAATAAATAAAAATGAAGCAGTACCAACCAATTGTCTGTCAAAACCCCCCCCTTGCCTGTGTTCACCTATCACCTACCATGCTTTGTCCTGCCTCATCCCTTTTCCGTCTTTCTACTCCCTCACCCCCCCCCCCCCCACACACACACACACACACACACAGTATGACGAAGGGTCTCGACCCTTAACATCACCTATCCATGTTCTCCAAAGATGCTGCCTGAGCAAGGCAGGCAACCATTGCTTTAGTGCTGGTTTGAAAGAAAGCAGACACGGGGCATCACAATGTGCTTGGTCCAGGTTGGATTTGAACCACACTCTACTGCTCTGTGCAGCTGTCAGCCTGATCTGTTTCACTGATCAGGCTTGACCATTTTAACCACCCACTTAGTGAAACCATCTAGTTCTGTATATGTGAATATTTGTTTTATTATACTATTTGATAGCAAACCAATTCTAAGACAAAACACTAATGATGGAATTCTGCCAGTAGAGGGCAGCACAGTGACATTATGTGATGCCTACTTAAAACACTGGCTGCTATAGCGAAATTCTTTGATATTTCATTTACTCTTCACACATTTAACTAATGATCCTGTTCTTTGACAGTATTCCAAATAGGGTTTTTTTGGCAACTCTTAACCTCCGGTTATGTTTTTAAACAACTTTTGGATTCAGCCTGGAGAATTTCCAGATTAGTGTAGAGGCTACATAAATAGTTTTATAAATTAACAAATTGATTAGCTGACATTCACCAAACATAGTATTCTAGTTACATTAGTCCCTTAACTGTTGCATTTTGTTACAGAAATTTCACATTAACACTTAACTGTTTGAGTTGTACTGTGCATCCCAAAGTGGTACCAAAATACCTCCTTACCCAGGAGATAGACGTGTGTTGCATGTTTTGCCTCAGTAAATTTCAAGCTCTCAATAAGTATTATTTTCCAGAAGTGCACAATCTAAGCTTTGGATTTAATTCTGTACAAACACATTTTTTTTAAGGATTAGATGAACATCTAAAAATTCTCACTGGATTACAAAGTGTTTCGAGGGGAATTGGATATCACCATCAAGCACAACTCTAGTTCTCCTCGAGGGCTTGCTTGAGCATTTCAGGGAATAAGGCATTTTTGGTGTGGATCTGGAACACGCTTGACTAAGGATCCTCTCCCCAGTTGCTAGGTTACCATGCCCCACTGTGAATCGACTTCTAAAAAATCTATTGTCCCTAACTCACTATCTATAGGATTCAAGCAGTGATCACATCCTCTTGATTATTTCAATCAGTGTTTAAAGATGGTGATTTTGCTGTTCATGGCACTCTGTGCACTGCCTCCTCCTTGCTGGTCTACTGAAGGTAATGTATTGCAACCACCTTCACCCATTCAGACTCTGTACAGCTTGACACTGCCAGACTTGGCTGTCAGTAATTACTGTGTGAGCAAGGGGCACCAGCTGGGTCATTTAATTTTGTCTCAGGTTTACAGGCAACTGTTCGTGTTGTCTGCCATGACAGAAGACTGTTGTTGGCACAATGTCGCAGCTGCTGGATCGGCTGCCTCACAAAACCAGAGGCATTTCAACTCTCACCTCGGGTGCTGTTTGTGCGGAGTTTGCATTTTCTCCCTGTGACCTTGTGTGTTTTCTCCGTGTGCTTTGGTTTCTTCCCACATCCCAAAGACCTGTGGGCTTGCAAGTGAATTGGCCGCTGTACATTGTCGCTTTAGTGTAGGGAGTGGATGAGAAAGTTGGATAACATAAAGCTGATGCGAAAGGGTGATCGTTGATCGGTGTTGACTCGGTGAGCCAAAGGGCCTATTTCCATGCTCTATCTTTCAATCAATTAATCGATTCAATTGTCCAGGTAGAATAACTACAAGTCTCTCAGTTAGTTGGTTTGTGTAAATTGTTCCTAATGTGAAGAATAGAACTAGTGTACAGGTGATAGATGGTCGGCATGGACTCGGTGGGCTGAAGGGCTTGTTTCTGCACCATATCTCTAAACTAAATTAAACTACTGGCAATGAGGGCTGCCACCAGCTGTCTTTCTGACCTGTATGCGTATCTTACTAGATCTATTATCTGGTTGATTTGGTCGTCGGTCAAAGTGGACAGAGAGGTTTCTGGTACAGTTTCTGCTTGTTTTGGCAGGTGACTCGGAGATTCTCACATCTCTCTCCTTTATTAGGACACCACCACCAAGCATGACCATGGATTGTAGCATATCATCTCCTGTATCCTTCCTTGTCTGGTACACCAGTTTTTCGCTAAGTGTCCAGTTCACATGCGCACAAAGCAAGCCCTCTATGTTGCAGCAACTCCATTCACTACAGCCACCTTGCGATCTCTCTTCCCACTGCTCCAATCTATATTCCTGGCCCATGATACTGTCACAGAATAGGCGGTCTCATAGCAATTCCCAAGTCTAAAACCCCCTGCTGGGCCGAGCTCAGTACTTCCTTCAGAACCTTCATGAAGACTGGGTCATCCCAACCAGGATTGTTTGCATGTGCCTAGTATTTATACTCGGCATAATGCAAGGGAAGTTCATCAGCTTTCTGAACCATTGAAATTATTATTCCCCAATTACTCTCAACTCCTCCCAATCGATGCCTTACTTGCTTAAATAATTGATACTCCTCCTCATTACGGGCACTCCCACCAGTTGCCCATGTACAATCTTGCACCCCTCTATCATTTATTTACCACTTATTCCTTGGGTATTTAGCCTTAACCAACACCTATATGTCTTTGGGGTGAATCTGATATATTTTTCTCTTTTATTCTGACTTATGCCAAAATTCTGCATTCGCACAAGCAACTCTAAGTGAGGCCAGCTCAGACAGGTTCACCCTGGGGTGAAGGGTTTATGTAAGGTGGAAATCAGTGTCAAGGGTTGACTGCATTTGTCTGACCTCTATCGGTACCATCCTGGCGGTTGTGGCAATTCGAGGGAGTAACATCTCCCTCAAAGCTTCCATACTAATTTCCATATTTTTTTTAAAATGGAAGGACAAAAATTAAAGAATACTTGCTTGAAACCAGATTATATCTCCACTGCAATCTCCCCCTTCCGTGTCACGAAGCTCATGATGCCTGTGGGATTCCCTTTCACAGAAACCCATAAAATTCCAACTCTATTGCCCCTCCTGGATCATGTCTCAGAGGTATTTGTCACAAACACACACACTCACGAACAAATGTACAGCTAGACGGGTCTCCCGCATGTGTGTGCACGCACCCCTCTGGTATCCCAAATGGTCAATAACCTCCTTTTTGCAACTTTGGTGGCCCTGTCTCACCAAACTACACAGCACTGTCTGGTGGCTAATCCATTTTAGGCAGGCAGACACACACACACACACACACACTATGTCTCTATCTGTCTTTCTCTCTGTCACTCTCTATCACTCTCTATCTCTGCCTGTCTCTCTCTGTCACTCTCTGTCTGCTCTGTCTGTCTCTCTCTCTCTCCCCCTTCCTGAAACATGCACTGAAGATAATTAACAGCATTCCACAACATTCCTACATTGGGTGCTGGCTGTTGCACTGCTAAATCAGTCATTCTCTCAATGTTATACTCCGAGGAAGGATATAATATTGTTAAATTTGACCAATGTTCTGATAAATAATCTATTAGAAAGAACATGTATCTAAAGTAAAATATACATCATGCTGAAGTAAAATTTCTTAAGTTTCCAGTTGTGATATAGTTGTCATTACAAAGTTGAGTTATTTATGAATCTAATTGTCAATGGAACAGATTAAACTGTGTTTGCCAAATCACCGCCTAATTGTTGCATTTTTATTTACTTAATCGACAAACTAATCATTTGATAAATTCTCTTGAAATTTCAGAGGACCTGGATGATTTGAGAATGGAAGGCATTACTGATCACGTGCCATCTGGTAGCAGGTTTAGCCAAGGGCGAAGTCCGTACTCTGCAGAACCTCAAGCCAAAGTTACGCTCAACATCTGCTCGAGGTGTGCCAGGTATTGTTGCATCAGTTCTGTATCCTTACTGCCAAAGTACTATCAATTGAAAAATCACTGTCATTGCTTTTCAAATATAGAAGCAATTATTATTGTCCTTTTGGGGCAGCTTTTCAGTTGCACCTGGATTTTCAGGTTTCGTTTGTCAGCAAGAAAATGTTACCTCCACGTAGCCAATTCATTGCAATACAACACCAGCCATCTGGTTCCTTCCTCAAAACTTATCCTTAGTTATTGGCCCAAACTTTCTTGGCAGTTTTCCAGTCCACTACCCGATTTAGTAGCAGCAACTTTCTCAATGGAATCAACAACAATGTGATGGCCTTTTCTGGTTGTGAATAATATCAGATGGCAGAACATGAGCAGCCTCCACTAAAAGAAATGCATTGACATCCAATTAAGCCATGCTACCAAATGTAACCAGGTATCAAGGCTGTCAACAATTCCAGCCAATTAAAGTTAATTATAGCATTAAAATGGTTTGGAATATAACAAAGTATATTCCTACCTGAGTCCTACCCGAAAACCGGACCTTCCACACAACCTGTTGATGCCAACTAAGAATCCCATCTAAGCTAGTATTATTTGCCCACATTTGACCCATATCCATTTCCTGTTCATATACCTGTTCAAAGGTCAATAAATGTTGTTATTGCATCTGCCTCAACTATTTTGGAAGTTCTTTCCATATATTCTCTAGCCTCTGTGCGAAAAATGTCCCCTGAGGTTTCTATTAAATCTTTCCTCTCACACAACAACTATGCTCTATGGTAGCAATGTTACAAAATTTTGAGATTTAAAAAATCAAATCTGCAATTTATCCCATCAGATAAAGCATAAAAATAAGTTTAATTTGACACCTAATTCACTTTCATATCTCAAGTATTTAAAATGTTATGGCCATTTTCAAATTAGCATCTTGTTCCCTATTGATTTTCTATGGACATAACAAAAAAGCTGTGATTGTGGACAGTCAAAAGCCCATAACTTTCTTAAAAATTAAGAGAACTGAATGAAATTTTCAGTTATCATAGATTGAAGCATTCTGAAACAAATATAAAATAATCTTACTTGGATGACCTGAAATTAAAGCATATAATTAGTTAGTTACCTAATTGTAGCTAATTTCAAAATTCAATTACTATATCTACACATCTATCCATTTCTTAATAAATGATTAACATTTTTAAATAGCCTAAGTGTCCAAATAATATTCACAAATAATTCACAGTAAAACATTTTTTAAATCTTTTACATTAATTTATAGGCCAAATGGAAGGAATTTAGTGTTTAATTGCTGTAAATTAAAGTCCATTTAAATCAGCTTTCTAGTGGGATCCTGTGAACGCGCTGGTTTAGAACGTTCACATTGCGGTAGATTTGTACCCTCAAATGCCCAGAAAAATACTGCGGGATATAATGGGCCCAAAATTAGCTACTCACAACATTAAACTTTGTATAAAGGGATCTTAAGAAGCCCTTTTTAACGTAAAAATAAACAGCCTACCTCCTGTTGTCCCCTGTATGAGATCTGGCCCGTTGCCGGCGGTCGGGGGTTTAGAGGTTAATTTTTAACCTACTATAACAATTTAATAAAACCCTTAAAACTAATAATAGCTCAAGCGAGGGAATCTTCCAGCGATTTTTCGTTAATAATTAACTAGGCTGAAAAACCTCGATTTGAACAGCCTAGGGAAAATCGCGTTTTAAACCCGCCCCCCTCTAAACGGCGCCAAAATCGTGCACACGGGCTGGGACAGATTTTCAGAGACGCTTCAGGTACGTTTTGCAACATACCTACCTATGGTTGTTGCTTCCTCTACCCTGGGGGGAAAAACTATGTACTCACCAGATCTATTCCCATCATGATTTTATATATCTCTATAAGATCACCCCTTCAGCCTCCTGTGCACCAAGGAATAAGGCTGCCTAACCTCTCCCTACAACAAGCCTGGCAAAATCTTCTCTGTATTCTTTCCAGCTTAATGGCATCTTTCCCATTATAGGATGACCAAAACTGAATATGACACCCCAAGTGTGGCCTCACCAACATTTTAGAGTAATGGAGCCAAACAGCATGGTAACAGCCCTGTCGGCCCAACTCGTCCATGTTAACCCAAATGTCCTGTTTAAACCATACCCATTTGCTTGAGTTTGACCTGCATCCCTCTAAACCTTTTCTATCCATGTAACCTGTCCAAATGGCTTTTAAATACTGTTACAGTACCTGCCTCAACTAACTTTTCTGGCAACTCGTTCCATATACCCACCACCCTCTGAATGAAAAAGCTGCCCCTCAGGTTCGTATCTTGCCCCTCTCACCTTAATTCTACCCTGGGTAAAAGACTTTTGCATTCACCTTCTCTATTCCCTCATTAATTTATACACTTCTATAAGATCAACCCACAGCTTCCTGAGCTCCAAGGAATACAATCCTAGCCTGCCCCACCTTTCCCTATAGCTCAGCCCCTCAAATCCTAGCAACTACCTCGTAATATTTTTTGCACTTTCGAGCTTAATGACATCCTTCCTGTCTGAGTGACCAAGATTGAACACAGTACACCAAGTGTGGCCTTATCAACGTCTTGTACAACTGTAACATAATGTTCTCATTTCTACTCTCAATACAGCAACTGATGAAGGACAGCATGCCAAAAACCTTCTTCAACCCACTGAATAGAAACATGCTCATGCACATGTATTCCCAAACATTCACTGTGAAGCTCGTGCACTAGTTCGACTAGCCAAAATGCAGCACCTCAGACTGGTCTGAATTAGTCCATTAGCTATTTCTCAGAGCATTTGCTCTGCTGATCACGATACTGTTGTAATTTTTAATAACCATCTTCACTGTCTATAAATTCACCTGTTTTAGTGTTATTAAAGCAAAAAAGATAATTTAAACACTGGGAAATATGGAAACAGTTAAATATATTTAGGTTTGCTTAATTAACTCACAAAAACTTAAACAATTCTGAAACTTTCACTAGTCAGTACTTCATTTTTGAAGTGAATGGAACTGTTGAACTTGTGCCAGATATTTTGGCAGGCAGATTGCCTGGTGTAACTTCTGGGAAACCAATGGAATTTGATGTCCTATTGCAGGATTCCAGGAGGAATCGAATGTTTGAGGAAAATAGCTGGTTAGCACATCTCAGGAACTTGGGGAATAGTGTATGCATGCACATTTCAACAGGAAAACTGAGCTTCCTAACATAAAATGGACCAACCGACTTATATTTGTGTTGAAGATAGACACAAAATGCTGGGACAGGCTGCATCAGCATGACAGGCAGCATCTCTGGAGAGAAGGAATGGGTGACGTTTTTGGTTGAGACCTTTCTTCAGACTGTGACTCAGTGAGAGGAAGGCATAGAGATATGGAAGGGTAAGGTGTGAAAACACAGAACAAACCAGACGATGATAACGAATGGTGAATGGTTCATTGTTAGCTAAGGGAAAGGTCACAAGGAGGCATACAATCAGTAAAATGTAATCAGGAGGACAGTGAAACCAGGCAGTGAACTGGATGATGGACGAAGAGAGAGGGAGAGCAAGGGTTACTTGAAGTTAGAGAAATCAATGTTCATACCGCTGGGTTGTAAGCTGCCCAAGTGAAATATGAGGTGCTGTTCCTCCAATTTATATTGGGCTTCAGTCTGACAGTGGAGGAGGCCCAGGGCAAAAGGTCAATATGGGAATGGGAGGGGGTGTTAAAGTGTTCAGCAACCGGGACATCACGTAGGCCTAGGTGGACTGAGCGGAGGTGTTCAGCGAAACGATCGCCGATGTCTCAGAGTTCACACCTGGAACAACGGATACAGTAGATGAGGTAGATTACACACTGGAGTAATTTATCGCAGAAAAGCAAAATGTATGGTATTATTTATTAATATCCAACGATTTTACTTCCCATTTTTCCAAAATTCACAGTCCCAGAAGGGAGACTTGCATATCAGCTATGAGTGTGTTGTGTGCTTTTGAAGGTAGTATTTTAAATAATTTTGATCTGTATTACTACAGGATGAGGTATCTGCCCAGAACATAGCATGGAAATATCTTGCACAATTCCATTCTTACTTCTATGTTTTTGGTCTATTTGATTGCCAGTCATATGTGAATAACCCTATTGGATGTTGCCAGTACATTTTCATCATCTCCCCTTATTTGAACTATAGTTCAGAAATTTAAATTGCTCCTGAATTTGCTCTCTCTTATTTCTGATTTGTGTTCCAATGTCAGGACTTCAGAATCTTCATCTCTTCAGAGTGCCTCCATAGACAGCGTTGAACATTTGAAAGTGACTATTATTAGATCTTAGGTAGACAAAAATGCTGGAGAAACTCAGCGGGTGAGGCAGCATCTATGGAGTGAAGGAAATAGGCGATGTTTTGGGTCGAGACCCTTCTTCAGACCCGTAACGTTTCCTATTTCAGGTTTCGACCTGAAAAGTTGCCTATTTCCTTCGCTCCATAGATGCTGCCTCACCCGCTGAGTTCCTCCAGCATTTTTGTCTACCTTCGATTTTCCAGCATCTGCAGTTCCTTCTTAAACATAATCTTCCTTTATTTGGGAAGATTTAGTTCAAAGTTGTCACTGCCCATTCACAGTTATTTGGTTCAGATGCACATGGCTGATCTTATTCACCACCCACATGCAGGAATCAGATAGCAAATCTTGACAACATTTTAACCTCTAGCAGCACGTGAACCTCGTAACCTGGTGTCAAGTCAACAATCTTTCTCTCAATGTCAGCAAGACAAAGGAGATAGTCGATATACCTTGTCACTGCCAAAGTAGAGATGGTTGAAAGCTTCAAGTTCCTCGGAGTAAATATCACCAGCAACTTGTACTGGATTAGCCATAATGAAGCAATAGCTAAGAAAGCACACCAATGCCTCTTCTGCTTTAGAAGGCTTAGGAAGTTTGGCATGTCTGCAACAACTCTCACCAACTTCTACAGATGCACCATAGAAAGCATTTTATCAGGATGCATCACAGCTTGGTTTGGGAACAGCTTCATCCAAGACAGCAAGAAATTGCAAAGAATTGTGGATGGAGCCCAACCCAACACACAAACCAACCTCCCTTCCATTGACTCCATCAACACTTCACGCTGGCTTGGCAAGGCCACCAGCATAATCAGGAATGGGTCTCACTCTGGCCACTCCCTCCTCTCTCCTCTCCCATCAGGCAAGAGGTACAGAAGTGTGAAAATACACACTTCCAGATTCAGGGACAGTTCCTTCCCAGCTGTTAGCAGGCAACCGAACCATCCTATCACCAACTAGAGAATGGTCCTAAGCTGCCATCTACCTCATTGGAGACTCTCGGACTATCTTTAATTAGATCTTACTGGACTTTATCTTGCATTGGACATTATTCCTTTTATCCTGTATCTATACACTGTGGATGGCTTGAATGTAATCATGTTTAGTCTTTCCCCTGATTAGATAGCAGGCAACAAAAAAGCTTTTCACTGTACATGTGACAATAACCTAAACTAAACTACAGGAAGTAAACATGGAGACAAACCCGACCAAAAGTGTGTGGCTTTTTAAATAATGTTTAAGCTCTGACATACAGACTGATTTAAAATCCAACAAAATTGATACACAAACAATCAAAAATGTTTTGGTTTAAAATGTTTTAAATGTTAATGAAGTCAGAAATTGTTAAAGACTTTAAAGTGAAGTAACGTAAAAAAAGTAACACCCTTTTCACTCAGATCGTCGAGAATCTCCATTGAAATGAATGGAGACACAGATCTGACTAGACATAGATTTGGAGAGGCAGTTTGCAACATGCCACGTAGAAAGGAGATTGAAAACCTTGTAACTTGGTGCCAGGACTCCAACCTCTCCCTCAATGTCAGCAAGACAAACCAAGATTGATTAAATTCAGGAAGTGAAGCTGTACATACACACCAGTAGACATTGACGGTGCTGAAGATGGTCAAAATCTTCAAGTTCCTTGGAATAAAATATCACCAGCAATTTGTCCTGGACCAGCTACATTGAAGCTGTGGCCAACTTCTACAGATGTGCTGCAGAAAGCATTTTATTGGGATGCATCACAGCCTGGTTTGGGAACAGCTCCATCCAAGACCGGAAGAAATTGTAGGGTATTGGATGAAGGCCAGATCATCACGCAAACTATTCTCCCTTCAATGGGCTCCATCTACACTTTATGCTGTCTTGATAATGCCGCCAGCATAATCAAGTCTCACCCCAGTCACTCCCTCTTCTCCCCTCTCCCATCAGGCAAGAGATACAGAGGTTTGAAAACACACACTTCCAGAATAACCATATAACCATATAACAATTACAGCACAGAAACAGGCCATCTCGGCCCTACAAGTCCGTGCCGAACAACTTTTTTCTCTTAGTCCCACCTGCCTGCACTCATACCATAACCCTCCATTCCCTTCTCATCCATATGCCTATCCAATTTATTTTTAAATGATACCAACGAACCTGCCTCCACCACTTCCACTGGAAGCTCATTCCACACCGCTACCATTCTCTGAGGAAAGAAGTTCCCCCTCATGTTACCCCTAAACTTCTGTCCCTTAATTCTGAAGTCATGTCCTCTTGTTTGAATCTTCCCTATTCTCAAAGGGAAAAGCTTGATCACATCAACTCTGTCTATCCCTCTCATCATTTTAAAGATCCCTCCAATCAAGTCCCCCCTTAACCTTCTGCGCTCCAGAGAATAAAGACCTAACTTATTCAACCTATCTCTGAATCAGGGACAATTTCTTCCCAGCTGTTATCAGGCAATTGAACAGTCCACTCATCAGCTAGAATGCGGTCCTGACTTCCCATCTACCTCATTGGGGACCTTTAATCGGACGTTATCTTACACTAATTGTTGTATATTTTATGTATGCACTGTGAATGGCTTGATTGTAATCATGTATGGTCTTTTTGTGGAATGGATAGCACGCAGACAAAAACTTTTCACTCTACCTTGGTACATGTGACAATAATAAACTAAACTAAACTAGACTAGGATGGAGTCCTGCAATGGGAAAGAGTGATGGTTTGGGCGATGTCTGTCAATAAGGCTGAGGCTGGCAGGATCTCTAAGTCTGGGACTGACTTCAGTCTGAATGGATCTGAAATTCCCTTCAAAACTGACAATCACAGCCAGGAAGATCAGTCCAAGGAAGGTCAATGTTGCTAAAGACAGATGTCGCATTTTAAATGCAGGAGGGATTTCCCAGTTGCCTAATGTCCTAAAATTTGAGGTCATTTTCATATTATAAATAGCATCCCCATCCTGTTATTACTGGCCATGAAAAAAATCATTTGTTCCGCAAATTTCAAAACATTTGCGACATTGTATCCCACACTTCCTCTGATGCACCCAAGCAAATCTATTGCAAAATAATTTTCCTTGCTCATATTCTGTATAATATTTTTTCAACTTATCTCTATCAGTGATCCTTGGTTGAATGGTTTATTCTTCCTGCTTCATACAGTAGCAAGCTGATTTGAATTTTGATTTAATATGCTGTTTAGTTTTTGCAATTCATGCTCTGTTGAATACTGATGCCAGAGGCTGATAATTGGTGCTGGAGATGCAGGTCACTTGCAAACAGCCAGCCAGATTCCCAGCACTTCATTATTCAGTCAGTTGAAAACATTTAGTCTCATTGGTTTAAAATTTCTAACTTTATTTTCAAAGGGCAGAAATGAAAAATTAAACCATATTTTAGGTCATAAGGTCATAAGGGATAGGAGTAGATTTAGGCCATTTGGCCCATCAAGTCTACTCCGCCATTAAAATCATGGCTGATCTATCTCTCCTTCCTAATCCCAGCCTCCTGCCTTCTCCCCATAATCTCTGACATCTGTACTAATCGATTTTGTTTTACTGTTTTATTTTGTTTTAATGGAGCTCTCTGCTTGTGCATATAGACCGAGTTTAATGGCCATCATTTGTAAGTGAAGATAGTTCACACAAAATGATTAAACTTTGTTGGAGCTTATTCCAGAGCTCAAGGTATACAGGGATTGCAAAGTGTTTATTTGCACTAATTTGTGGGATTGACAGCATTAACCATCTCGTGTTGGATGCCAGGAGCTGCACACATGGCAACCTCTTCGTGTAAATGTGTCTCAGACACGTAGGAGTGCACTGCAATTTCCTGAAGGGATTTTCACATTGAACCATCCATTGGGTTTAAGTGAAAATGGATTGAAGTTGAGAATGAATTGGTGTATCTGGAAGCCGGTTGTAAAGTGCTGGACATCTGCTGTAAAACACATGTTTAGCGTTATGAATACAATTCTTTCTCTCAAAGAAAAACACATGTTGGTAACACTTTCTGGTTTGGGTGGGAGGAGAACCAAGCAGTTGTGGAGGGAGGGGTCTCTGTGGACAGTGGAAAGGGGTGGAGATGGGAAGATGTGATTAGTGATGCGGTCACGTTGGAGGTGGTGGAAATGACGGAGGATGATGTGTTGGATACAGAGGCTGGTGGGATGAAAGGTGAGGACCAGGGGAACTCTGTCCTTGTTGCATCTGGGTGGAGGGGAGTGAGAGCGGAACTATGGGACATAGAGGGGACATGTTGGCAGACCCATCTATGATAGAAAGTGGGAAACCACATTCACTAAAGAATGAGAACATCTCTGATGTCCTTGTATGGAAAACCTCATGTTGGGAGCAGATGCTGCGGAGATAGAGGAATTGAGAGCAGGGGTTAAGATCTTTGCAAGAGTCAGGGTGGGAAGAAGTGTACTCCACATAACTGCAGGAGTTGGTAGGTTTGTAGTGGATGTCGGTCGATAGTCTATCCTGTGATGGAGATGGTGAGATCAAGTAAGGAGAGAGAGGAGTTAGAGATAGTCCAGGTGAATTTGAGGACAGGGTGGAAGTTACTGGTGAAGTTAATAGTCCGTGAGCTCTGCACAGATACAGGAGGTAGCCCCAATCCAATTGTTGAAGCAGTCGAGAAATAGTTGGGAGATAGGACCAGTGTATGTCTGAAACAAGGACTGTTCGATGTAACTAACAAAAAGGCAGGCATTGCTGGCTGGGGTCCATGCAAGTGCCCATGACTACACCTTTAACTTGGAGAAAAGTAAGAGGAGTCAAAAGAGATATTGTTGAAGATGAGGACAGGTTCTGCTTGGCAGGGGAGAGTGTTAGTAGAGGGAAACTCATACTGCCACAGGTCGAACTCTGGTCTCTGTTGATGTAAGGTAGCAACTCTATCGTGGCACCACTGTACCATCCTAATGTATTTTGTATTTGGTGACCTTTTCTGTTTATTGTGTCCTGTATGTTTATTGGTTGTTTGTCCAATAGTACTGTACATATTAACCCCCTTAGTGGGTTATAACAGACAATCGGTAATAATGGAAACCAACTCCCCTGTGTGGTCCATCATAATGAAGGTTTACTTTATGTAGTTCAGATGTATGTGAATCATTATTACATGAAAATCTTCTCTGAATTCAGATTACTATAAAATAATGATCAAACTGCCCATGTGTGAGATTTAGTTTCTTACAATATTTTACATGGATTTCTAAACTTCATTGAGAATATATTGGATTGGTATATAATTTGTCACTGATCAAAATAATTGTATTCACTGTTTCAAGGTATCTTGTTTTAGGGTACAGTGGTTTCTCCAAATATTTAGTCCTTCTATGTTTCTGAAGCACTGCAGTACTCAGCACAACATTAGTAAATAGTTGTACTGTTTTGTCTAGATTCCAGGGAGATAGTCTAATGGAAGAATCTGATGATGGAACACAGATGTCGCATTCCCCTGAACAAGCAGTCCCTGACCCCTGTGCAGCTTGTAAGTAAGAACATTTCAATATGTTAAAAGTAATATAAGGAACGGTGCAGGGTAGAGGCCTTGCCCAATAAATAACAAAAACTGAAACTGACTACAATGCTAACTCAGCACCATGAGTGGGAAATTTCAATGGACTACGTTGAAAAGTAAAAACCAAATGTTGAAGCGGCTTATTGAAGTCCATATTGATCATGTGGGAATCATGGGTGTATAGAGAGTTGGATTCCACAGATCCTGAGATTTGAGATGGCGGGCAATGAATATATCACCAAAATAACTCAACATCAGCAGATCCATTACTTCTTCAAAGTTTACATCTGCTGCGATAACTGCCTGTACATATTTAAATCAATGAGATAGCCCATCCAAAAGTTGCAGTAGGTTGTGGAATTTGTCCAAGTGGGAGCAAAGCCACTCGGATTTGTGCATTTTCGGAAATAAAAGACTGATTTTCCTTGCAAAATGATGGCGATTCTTATTGTCTTTCAACATTGCAGTAGATTGTCAGATTATATTGTGCCTTAAGACTATAGAGTGGGATTTAAACCCATGGCCTTCTGACTTAGAGGTAAAAAGGCCTAACTAAGTCCCACTGACTCAACAGGATTTGAAACTAATTAAATAACGTAACCGCTGGAAGTATTCTAATGAGTTCTCTGTTTCATGCTCCAACATGCTGAAACATTCATTATGGCCATATAATTGCTATCCCTAGTGCCCAAGGAGAAACATGCCTATACAATTGCTAGAAAAACACTGTTGATCTTGAAGCAGTCACACCGAACTGAAAATCCAACTGGATTATTTACAATATAAATCAGTGACTTATGATAATACCTAGCGCCAGAAATACCAGTTTTCAAGTAATTGCAGCAAGGAAGTAGACCTAATTAAAAAGTGGAAGAATGAATATAGAAAGTGCAAATATAATCCTTTCACCATGCATCCCTTCAGAAAAACTAAATTCAAGAATATCAGACAAAATAATGAGTTGTTTTCTGTGAGACCATGCAACATTTTGCAAATGTATACTTGGATCACAAAAGGGATTATTTTATTATCCATATACTTTACTTTGCTCCTTCTTCAGTATCTATATAGCCTTACTTTAAAAATAGAAACCAGAAATGTGCACTATACTCAAAATATCATCCAACTATATGGTTATCATAACTTCCAGAATTTTGAATTAGGAATAAGCTGACTTTCTTGATCTGTACCATTATTTTTAAGGAGTTGTGTATTTGAGCCGTTATTTCCAATGAGAAGTTGCCTCATTATTCTCCCTATATTGAAATTAATTTGCAATTTACATGCTCATTCTACACATAGATTTTCATCTTGCGATTACAATTTGTAATTTGTAGCTAATTTCATTACTGTCTTGGTTTGCTGTCATCTGTCAATTTCTAAATGATGATTTTTTAATTTCTGAATTACTGTTTCTTCCGTATGTATCCTGTTAGTGAACAGTACAGTTTATTGAGGTGTCTCACCCCTGGCAAATATTATACAATGTTGTGCTGAGTGCAATCACTCCCCATAAAAAGATCAATCATCAACTGAAGGGAAGAATATTTGAACATATTTCCACTATTCCAATGCTATTCAGTTCATAACCTTCTGGTCGAGGCTGCTTTTCATAAGATCATAAGTGATAGGAGTAAAATTAGGCCATTTGGCTCATCAGGTTAACTCTGCCATTCAATCATTGCTGATCTATCTCTCCTTCCTAACCCCATTCTCCTGCCTTCTCCCCATAACCTCAGACACCTGTACTAATCAAGAATATATCTATCTCTGCCTTAAAAATATCCACTGACTTTGCCTGCACAGCCTGTGGCAAAGACCTCCACAGATTCACCATCATCTGACTAAAAAAATGTCCTCCTCATCTGCTTTCGAAAAGAATGTCCTTTAATTCTGAGGCTATGACCTCTAGTCCTAGATGCTCCCACTGGTGGAAACATCCTCTCCACATCCACTCTATCCAAGCCGTTCACTATTCTATATGCTTCAATAAGGTCCCCCCTCATTCTTCTAAACTCCAGCGAATATAGGCACAGTGCCGTCAAACGTTCATCATATGTTAACCTACTCATACCTAGGATCATTTTTGTAAACCTCTTCTGGACCCTCTCCAAAGTCAGCACATCCTTTCTCAGTTATAGTGCCCAAAATTGCTCAAATTATTCCAAATGCGGCCTGACCAGCGCTTTATAGAGCCTCGACATTTTTCCCTTATGAACCCTTTTACCCTTAAATATCCTGACTGATCAACTTCCCTGCATGTCTTATGGTATACTGTATATCCATCCAGAAACAGGCCATGTTTTACACGGAAGGCTTGTCTAATGCACCTAACCAGCAAAGTTCCAAGACAATGAAATGTGAGCCCAGGAACTCACGTTCCCAGTTCCTTGCACACCTACCTCCAGCATGCATACCAAAAGGTAAATGCATGATTCCCTAGGATGATATTAAAATAGTCAATAACTGACACATTTCCCCTCCATATTTTTTCTAAACCCTGTGCACCTGGAAAGATTACAATTTTCTTAAGCAAAGGGATAGGCAACATTTTTCTTTCTTTTCGCATAATTGTCTGTATTCTGCTTACTTCTTACCTCATAGCTCGTACCAGAAACATACCACCCAATGTATGGAAAAAAGTTGCCCCTCAGGTTTCCTTGAATCTTTCTCCTCTTACCTAAACCTTTGCCCTCTCATTCATGACCTCCCTTCACTGGGAAAAAGACTGTGTACATTCACCCTACATATGCAACACTTGGCTTTAAACACCAAGACAAGATCACCCCTCAGTCTCACACTCTTTAAGGAGTAATGTCCTAGCCCAACCTCTTCATATAACTCAGCCACTCGAGTCCTGGCAACATCCTCGTCAATCTTCTTTGCACTCCTTCAGTTTAATGACGTATGTCCCACAGGATGGTGACCACAACTGAAGGCAATACTCCAAGTATGGCCTCACCAGCGTTTTGTTCAACTGCATCATAAATATGTTCAATCGATCCCACCACTTGCAGCTTTGACAGTCTGGGAGATCCAATGCTTGTCACAGTGTTTCTGTGAGTTTAATGGACTGCCTTTGCTGTTCACAACCATAGCAAATTGCAAGGAGCTGGGCCCCCAACAGAAAACTGTGCTGGGGCCACACTAGAACAAACAGTGTGACCCCAGGACAGGTGGACAGTGACCTTCCATATAATATTAAAGGAATAATGCAGCTGTACCATGCAGCTGTTATCCACGTACTCAACAACATTCATTTATTACTTTATTATTCTGAAGGACTACATTTTTGTGAAATTGAAATATAACTTGAAAGGTCCAGGGCACTTTGATACTTTAATTTTAACTATTTCTTGAAGAACATGTGAAACTGTGGCACTAGATTTAAAGAGCATTACAAAATAAAAATATTAGAAATCTGAATAGTAAACACAAAATTGCTGGGCATGTTCAGTGGGTTAGGCTGTTGTCTAACTTGCTGAATATTTCCTGTTTTTTTTGTATATGATGATGATGATTGTAATGTCTTCTGCAGGACCCTGTTGTGACTAGCACCATGAATACATGTCCGACATCTTGTAAGAAAAGCTTATTTTCAACAAGTAACAGAAACTCCTAGAAGGTCACTTGACCTCAGTCACGAGGCACTGGCTAATTCGCCAGCTTGTACTCCTGGCCTCAAGTGGTGCTGGCATTTACATTACAATTATGATATTTTATTGTCACTTATCCCTAGCTGGGTACAGTGAATATCTTGTTTTTGCATACAAAGTGCACAAAAGAGTGGCCACAAAGGTGCCGACAAAGTACAAAGATGAGTACAAAAAGTACTCATCCCTTCCTTGCCCCCCACCCCCACGCCGTATCCCTATTTTTCTCGGCGGACCCCCCACGCCCGGACTCCCTATGTTCTCGGCGATGCGACCCGTCCACCTCAGCCTGACCTTGAGACTCCGACGTTGGCCCAACCCAGTCCCCAGTGCTCGACCTGCAAAATAGATAGATAGATAGATAGATCCTTTATTGTCATTCAGACCTTTCGGTCTGAACGAAATTATGTTGCCTGCAGTCATACACAGAATCAATAATAACAAAACATACAATAAACACAAATTAAATATCCACCACAGTGAGTTCACCAAGCACATCCTCACTGTGATGGAGGCAAAGTCTTAGTCTCCGTCTCTTCCCTCCTTGTTCTCCCTCTGCGCTGAGGCGAACGATCCAGGCCGAAGATGCCACTCTCCAGTCCAGCGGACCTCCGTGGTGATGTCGCCGCCGCCGAAAGCCGGAACGCCGTCTCCCGCCACAGCATCAGCTGGCAGCCGCCCCAGCTCCAGGTCCCGCAGTCTCCGCTCCGGGCCGCCGCCCCAGCTCCGGGCCGCCGCCCCAGCTCCAGGCCGCCGCCCCAGCTCTGGGTCCCGCAGTCTCCGCTCCAGGCCGCCGCCCCAGCTCCGTGTCCCACAGTCGCCGCTCCAGGTCCCACAGTCTCCGCTCCAGGCCACTGCCCCAGCTCCGGGTCCCGCAGTCTCCGTTCCGGGCCATTGCCCCAGCTCCAGGTCCCGCAGTCTCCGTTCCGGGCCGCTGCCCCAGCTCCAGGCCGCCGCCCCAGCTCCGTGTCCCGCAGTCGCCGCTCCAGGTCCTGCAGTCTCCGATCCGGGCCGCCGCCCTAGCTCCAGGCTGCCGCCCCAGCTCCGGGCCGCCAACCCAGCTCCAGGCCGTTGCCTCAGCTCCGGGTCCCGCAGTCTCAGCTCTGAGCCCCGCTGCATCAGCTCCAGGCTGCCGCCGAAAGCCAGAACGCCGCACCAGCAAGTCGGGCCACCGCTGCCTTAGCCCCGAAGACGGCCAGCCTCTCGTTGGTAAGTCCTGGCTGGCTCTGCCTCTGGAGCCTCGGGGTTGGTCGCAGGTTGGAGGCCGCCAGCTCCGCCATTAGGCCTCAGTGCAGACGGAGGCAGAGAAGGGGGATACAACACGAAAAAGTCGCATTCCCCCGAAGGAAGAGACAGAGAACATGTTTCACCCCCTCTAACACAACCCAACAAACTAAAACTTAACCAAAACAAGACAAAAAAAACAACAGAAAAAAGTAAAGACAGACGGACTGCAGGCGAGCCGCAGCTGTTAACAGCGCCGCCACTTCAATATACCTGTAGAAGCAGTGTGTACAGGACGGGATTTGAAAGTTCAGCTTTACATTAGAAATTGAAACGTGCTTAAGTTGGACAAAAAATAAAATCCTAATGAATATATTGTGTGACAGCCTACCTTAGGTAAGTTAGATCTGATGGGGGGTGACTTCCAGGATCTGGCATATGTCATTTTTAATTAGTTAATTCACTAACGTTCAGAATAATAAAGGAGAAGAGAACAATTCTGTATATCACTGATTTTGTGCAATGGTTTGAAGGTGCAGATTTGTATTTGTTTGTAAATGTAGTTATTGGCATCTCAATGTGCTTTACTGTTTGATGATTATTTTGTCATTGGGGTAGTTCCAATGCAGCATCCATAAAATTAGTCAGGCATTTCCACACCACAACTGTGTCACAAGGCTTGCTTGTGCACTTCAGCATTGGTAAAAGAGGATGTGAAGAACTTACCATTTGCTAGAAAACGAGAAGTAAAGAATCTGCATGGATAGTTGAAAGGTGGCACAAGCAAAATGGAAAGAAAGGAAGAGAGAGATTATCACAAGCAAGGCTGCTGAAAATGGAAAAGGAAAAAAAAAACTAAACAATTAACAGTAGAATTACTGTTTTCACTAAACCCTTTCACTTACATCTATGAGTAATCTACTAGCGATGAATCACCATTATGTATCTATTTTAATATTATATTAATTTTATGAAGCAGTTCCTGACAAATTCTGTTGAGAGCTTCTACCATCTGCTTCAAATTGCTCTGGATTGAAATAAAAACTACCAATGTGAAACTCAATCCCTTCTACCCTCTTGCAGAATTTCTGTGCCCCATTTTGGGACAGCAAATACCAAGGTTGATTGTGAGATATTTTCCTAAGACCACGCTTGGGTCCCATTTATTTAACGCGTATATTTATGACCATTTATGACCATACTTACTGAGATTGATTGTTGCTCAAAGTTAACGTGATTTCTGGAAATGAGTTATGTATTCTCTTGGAACAGCTCCATTGCTGGGGGTGGAAAGAGTGATGCAAGATGAAGAAGAATTGGAGAGTGCTTCTCAAGTGTCAGGGGCTGTAAGTATATTTAATTACAGACAACTTGTCTGGTGCAATTGATGATCTGTTGTGATAAACCCTCTTTGAAAATCTACTGTCCAGTCTGAAGTTTTGTTTGGATATTTGGTTCAATTTTATTTTACATTTTTCTGTCCGAAAAGAAAAAATCTGAATAGATTTCTGCATGATGAAATCAGTAATATCTGCAGACTCCTTGTTGTAAATGGCTTGCTTACAGGAAACTGATATGCAAGTTCCAAAACCTTTGAAAACTGATTATCTTTTGTGAAAGTTCTTTTTCATTGTCGAAGCATTTTTTTTATACTTAGATATTTAGTTTGTTAGCAAAAATGTGCAGCAGGTTTTGTCAACATACTCTGTACCATTAGTAACTACATTTCTTGCAGCATTTTGTATGAGTGACGTTTGTTTTTAATTTTACTTCAAAAAGTAAACAGCAGAGCACCACCTTCCATTTACAAAGCACATTCCATATTCTCAGAGAATTCTAAAGCAGTTCACAGTAACTTTTTAAGACTAATCACTACTCCTACTACAATTATAACATCAGCAGATATAGCAATCAATTTGTAAAAGGCAGAGTGCTGCAAATTAGTGGTATAACATATAAGGTAATGTATTTTAATATTTAAGGGACAAATGTTGATCTGAAAAGGAATATAACTAACGAGGCTCTGTAGTCCATGAATTAGTAGGAAACTCAGGTACAAAAAGTTACATTATTGGGGACCACGGGAAATGTATATTGTTTTGTGGAAGTGGAAGGCAAAAAATTGACCAATTACTGAAGGTTTTCAATAATCATAGTCAAATAAAATGCAATTTATTTTATGATAATAAATAATAAAACAGCACAATGGTTCAACGGTAGAGTTGTTGCGTTACAGCGCCAGAGACCTGGGTTTGTACGGAGATTGTTCTTCCTGTAGCCACGTGGGTTTTTGTCTGGGTGCTCCAGTTTCCTCCCATATTCCCAAGATGTGCAGATTTGTAGGTTAATTGACTTCTGTAAATTGTCCGTAGCGTGTAGGATAGAACTAGTCCAAGTGACCGTTGGTCGGCACGGACTCAGTGGGCTGAAGGGACTGTTTCCACACTGTATTTCTAAACTAAATTAAACTAAACTAAACTAAACTAAACTATTGGAAGACTGTATTTGGAATTCAAATGTAGCGTGGGCAATCCACATCCTCAGTCATTATCATAGAATTGTAGTCCAGTCTGTGTTCATGTGAGTTCTTCATTAGCAATGTTAAATTTTCAAGTTAGCCTTATTTTCTACACTTCTCCAAGTTATGAAGAGGGAGTGGGAGAGATGGAAGGGGGGGGGGGGGGGGGGGGGTAATTGCACACGTAGAACCATGGAAAGATGCAACTTTGAAATAAGCCATTTGAACAATCAGCATCTTGCTGGCTAAATGCGCTATTCAATCAGTATTGTTTCGCTGCTCTTCTCGCTGTAATTGTTTATACATCAATTATTTACCCAATTCTTTTAGACATGAATCATGCCACATTGGATTGTTAGGCAACAATCATGATCATAACAATTTTCTACATGAAAATGTCATGTCACCCCTGGTTCTTTTACCACTTACTTCAAACCTCCATCCATTGTTTAGAACCATTTTGCCACTGGAAATAGCAAGGGAGAAATTAGTTTTTGATTAATCACTGTTAAAGCGTCCGAGAAGGTTGATCGCCTGTATTCGTGCATGGACAGTTGATTGTACAGTGGAATCAAACCAATGAAGACAACTATTGATAGCTGATTACATCGTGGAGCTGCGGTTTGTGGCGCTTCCAGCTGCGGGCGGCACTGACTTTAACATCACGGAGCCTGGGATCCTTGCTGGGGTCGCCAGCATTGAATCTCCGCCTTGCTTGGCCTGTGGACTTTGGGAGCCATTTGAACAATGGTCTCCGGTAGAAAGTGGCCGATTTGGAAACTCCAAGCCGCTGAGAGTGTTCTTCCGTTCCGACGCCGGAGTTCCGATCATCCCGGCGAGAGGGCCTGAAACATCGGGCCGCCATTGCGGCAAATGGGGAGGCCTTAAAGGCCCCGACCACGGGTAAACAAAGAGGAAGAGGACTGAACTTTATTGCCTTCCTTCACAGTGGGAAACGTTGATTCCGCTGTGGGGGATGTTCAGGTTAAATTCTATCGTGTATTGTGTTCTTTTTATTCGCATGGCTGTATGGTAATTCAAATCTCACTGTACCAATTGGTGCATGTGACAATAAATGTCTCTTGAACTCTTGATTCCCTCACACTCATTTAGTACTAGTCACCAGGAACATGACATTCTGCTGTATTTGTGCACAGCAAACTCCCACAGATTTCAATCTGATCAACTGATTTTTAAGAATGTTATTTGAGGGATAAATATTGTCCTACTCACCACAGATAACTTCCCTACCTTTCTTTGAAATAGTACAAAGAGAACTTATATGTTCACCTGTGCAGATGTACAATGTCTCATGTGAATCAGGAACTCCAGCAGTGCAGCACTCCTTTAAACTGCACTAGAATGTCAGCCGAGTCTTTTGCATTCGGAATTCTAGTGTTTACATTTCACAAACTTCTGATTTAAGTGGAAGAGCCACATCCATCAGGCATTGCTATCTCTTCCCTTACATTCACTTTTGCTTTTCTTATTTGTTTTTTAATTCAACTCGGACTCAACTCTTTCAGTTTTGTTCTCTGCTGAAATGCTTTACTTTTATCTTTCCTATTTTTTCTGTTTGATATGATTCATCACATCTTTGGTCATCCATCTTCATCTTTTCCTCTCACTGAAATATATTTGGTCTGTATCTGAACTATTTCCTCTTCGGAGTTCTTTCATTGCTCATTTGTGTTTTCACCTGCATATCATTGATGATGTCAGTGACAGATTACTCTAGAACTATCTGAAAGTAGTTGTCTTCCGATATAATTATGATAAATGATAGTACAGATAAAAATGATCAATGTGCTAGTTTCTGTAGTGCTTAGAGCATGAAGATGTTATCTTAGAAAATTAAATAACCAAAGGTGAATAAACAAGCCCTAAGAGTAGGTAAATATTCTGGAATTTTACTCTCGGCTATCAAAAGTTCAATTCACTAAATTGTGCCTTAGGCAATTACTTTTACCAAGTAGGGTCTATGTAAAGAACACTGCAGGAATAACCACCGTTTTGAAATCAGTAAATATCCTCCGATACTTTAACAGAAGCTTGTTGAAAGTGAGCTTCACCGCATTGTAAAGTTTGCAACTGTACGTGTGGGATGTCATATTCTTAAGGTAGTTAAGGGAGTTGAGCAGACAGGATCTTCCTCTTTTGAATTCAGGCTGACTGCTATTAACAAAATAGTTGTTGTACATTTGATCATCTTACAATTGTTATTTTATATCTAAGATTTTCAACGTGCGGGCAATTTGCTAATCAGGAAAATCCCAAGTATAAATTGCAAAAAGATTTATATAATTCGTTGGTCAACTCCAAAGACGTACAGGTTTGAAGGATAATTGGCTTGGGTTTGCACACTAGGTATGTGAAAATTGTTCCTAATGTGTGTAGGCTTGTGTTAATGTACAGACTCCATGGGCTGAAGGGCCTATTTCCATGATGTATCTCTAAACTAAACTAAAATTGACAGATGGGAACTTAGTTGTTAGTTTTTGTGGCATAAGTCCCTAGTACAGCAACTGTACCCAAAATATAAAATGGGTTAGACAATCTAATAGTATTGGATGTAATAATGAATGATTTTGTCACCCCTCTGGGCATTTTTCTTTTAGATGTTTACTCTGCAGTGGTTCAAATACAGCAGATACTGTGAACTTCACTGGGTTACTTATTAATTTGACCAAAAACAGAAAGTGCTATAAGAAGTGTGTATGAAGGAACGGCAGATGCTGGTTTAAACCGAAGATAGACACCAAATGCTGGAGTAACTCAGCGGGACAGGCAGCATCTCTGGAGAGAATGAATGGGTGAAGTTTTGGGTTGAGACTCTTCTTCAGACCGAAGTCAGGGGAAGGGGAGATACAGAGATAAGGAAGTGTAAGGTGTGAAAACAAGACAAAAGGGATATGTAGAATAGATCATTGTTAGCTGGGAGAAGGTAACAACAAAGGAAATGGAGACAGTCAGGCTCCAAATGTTGTCGGAGACAGTCAGACTGGTCGGAGAACTGGGAAGGGGGAGGGATGGAGAGCGATGGAGAGCAAGGGTTACTTAAAGTTAGAAAGGTCAATATTCATACCGCTGGGGTGTAAGCTGCTCTAGCGAAATATGAGGTGCTGTTCCTCCAATTTACGCTGGGCCTCACTCTGACAATGGAGTAGGCCCTGGACAGAAAGGTCAGTGTGGGAATGGGAAAGGGAATTAAAATGTTTGGCAGTCCGCCTAAACCTACCTGATCCCCCGGTTGCTCTTCCGGTAATAGCACAACAAGAAATGGAGAGATGCCTCTGATCAGTGGTGGACTGGGTCTAAAAATATTGGTTGCCAGGATACAAAGGGGCCCACTTCATTAGGGGCCCACTTGATATAGGGGGCAACATCATCAGGGGCCCACTTGCCATCGGGCAAGCTGAAACCCTGGCCAGTCCGCCACTGACTCTGATACCTATAGCACAATAGGTAAGACATAGCTTTTATATTGATTTGAGGATGGTCTTTTTCTTTTCTTTTTTGTATAGTCTGGCCTGCTAGGCATGCCCCACATTGCACAGACAGAGAAGCCAAATCTGATCTTAATTGTTCTTTAATTGCTACATTAGGTCTGTTGAATGGCCTTAGACAGGTTAACTATTTCTCTCTCCCCATATGCTCTCTGACCTGGTGAGTGTCTCAAGGATTTTCCAATTTTATTACAGTTTTCTAGCATTTGCAGGCTTTTATTTTGATTTTTAATTTGGAATTAATGGGCCTATAAGTGAGGATAGGTTACAGAGAAGTAAGCAGGGTGCCATAACAGAACCATAAACAGAAAACACTGGAAACACTCCCCAAATGAGGCAATATCCATGGAGGGGAACAGTGAATTGATGTTTCGGGTGGATGACCTTTCATCAAAATAGGGCCAAAGTGAGCTGGTGAATTTTGAAAAGACACAGAGGCTACAATGTGCTGATGGTGAATGGAACATTTGTTCAAGGTAGTGGATGGAATGCCTATTAAATGGGTTGTTTTTTATTGGATAATGTTAAGTTGCTTTAATGATTTGTCAACTGCCTTCAACTAGACATGTGGAACTATAACAGAAGACTCCTATTTGACATCTTCTGGAGTTGCTTGGGGATCTTGGTCCTCTTCAGACATATGATCAAGTGGAATTGAGAAGTCATCATCATCATCGGCGGCCACTCGAAACGAGTATGACTGTCCTCTTTTGGGAGGACGCCAGTGCGTGACTTTGTTTAACGTGGGGAGTCTGGTGCACAGAGAGCCAACACACGGTTCTTGGCAGATCTAGAAGCCTTGGACACCAATGTCAGGTGTGCTGTTCCAAGAGTGTGGATGAATGTAAGCGAAAATAAGGAGTAAATTAATTATCAAAGAGATAATGTGTGTGTTCTTCAAATGGTATATCTCACCAATTCCATTACTCTCATCAAGTGTTCTTTTCACTGCAACTTTAATACCTACATATTATGAATCTTTTCAATCAGAATTCAGTCCTTCAAATCATTATCTGAGTGTTGGAACTATTCTAACAGGGCTGTAACATCATCCAAACATTTCAAAAAAAAATCACGAACATGCTCCATCTTGCAAGATATGGTGGCACATAAAGAGAATCAGAAGCGATTCACCAGGATGTTGCCTGGAATGGGGGGCAGGAATAGGCTGGATTTAGTCTTACTGGAACATAGGAGGCTGAGGGGGTGACCTTATGGAGGTTTGTAACATAATGAGGGGCATAGATATGGTAGATAGTTTTTCCTAGAGCAGGGGCGTCTAGAATTAGAGGGCACGGGTTTATCAAGAGAGGAAAGACTTTTAAAACACTGAGGGGTAAGCTTTTCACACAGATGGTGGTGAATGTCTGGAATGAGCTGTCACAAGAGGCGGTGGAGGGGGATCCAATTACAATGTTTAAAAGATATTTGAACAAATTATTTGATCCCAAAGGTGAAGAGAGATCTGGGGCTAATGTGAGTAAATCGGCCGATAGGCATCACAGTGGCCGTGGACGTATTGGGTCCACTTCTGTGCTGTACATTTTGATGAAGCTGTAACATCTGGAGGAGGTGAGAAAGACTGGAGGACAATGAGCATGTCTGGTCATTCTAACCTATAGAGCAGACTATGTAGATGCTCACGGGAAAGGGCACTGTGGCTACTGCAGGATGGCTGGAAGAATGAGAACATCATCTTAACTAATAATGTTTTGCTTAACTAATCCTCCTTCCCACATCACACTTCTCCCCAACTCCACAATTTCTTCGAACTCCCAACCTGCAAATGGATAGCACTCCGATCATTGTCCTTCTTTCTCATTTCAGATACCCAGGAATAGGAACTTTCAGATACCCAGGAATAGGAACTTTCTTAGAGATGCAAAATTTACCAGTAAAGATGAGGAAATACGCTCATCTTCTTACGTCATTGAAGATATTAGGTTAAATATTGCTTAACCTTAGATAGGGGGGGGAGATACCAAATGCAAATGGGCAAGAGTCAGGGCAGAGGCAAAAGCTTGTATTAGTTCACCAAAAGCAAACACGGGTTCTTCGATGAGGACTTCAATGGAACAAAACAACAGAACATGGCTTATGAATTTACATAACAAAATGCTTGGTGCACTAAAAGCCCTGTTAAAAAGAGCTTAGAGGTATCTATCATTAACTTGCTCAAGGATTTGCACAGAGTTTGAATCACTTTCTTTCTTATAAAGAATGCATGTTCACCTCCATAGAAACATAGAAAAATAGGTGCAGAAGTAGGCTATTCAGCCCTTCGAGCCAGCACCACCATTCAATATGATCATGACTCCAGCTACACAACAGTAGAACTATCAGCGGAGTTCAGTTCAGTAGAACTTTATGATGATACAGTAGCTGATGGCCAGTGTTCTGCTTAAATTACAGCACCAATCGTTCCAACCACAGTCTGGATATGGAAACTTGAGCTGCTCTTTTACAAAGTCAGAGTGATGCCTTCACTGAGGCTGAGGATGCCGTCGTTCAAAGTAACAAAGTGAAAGATCGCAGTCATTAGAGAAACAGCACATTGAATAATTAGAATGCTTTGGAGGTGATGGTCGAATATGTAATATTGGAACTGAACGTGCATTTTTATCCTCTTATGCTGTTTATTTGGGTGTTGTGGAAAGAGGAGGATATGACAGTCAGTGTAAGGGGAAGGAGGTTGAGACAAGTCATAATGTTTTAAAATTTTCTAATAAGGAACCACCAGAAATGTACTTTCTATATTGTAACTCTCTTCGTGTCTTCCATCTATTTCTATTATACTTTCTTCCTCTCCTTATCTTGCTCTCATGTTCATTAACTTTTCAGTGATGTCGCACTGTTCCTTAATAATGGTAACGTTTGCTACAACAACAAACTATAATGATCTTAGCAGGCTTCTGTTGGGCTCCTAGGGGCGCCTCATTAAAGGTAGCCTCTGCCTACAGCCTGTTTGTTTTGCAATCTTTTTTTATTTTTAGTCAGTTTTAAAGTTTGTGTTGGAGATTTCTTTAGTTTTTCTATGTGGGGGAGGGGGGTAGGGTAAGGAGGAAACCGTTTCCCAGTCACTTCCTGGCGAGGAAGCAACTATTCTCCGAGTCGCGCCGTCGCCCCCCTCCTCGCGGCGTACCACCTGGATTGGAGCGGCCTTTCCTGCCGAGGACCGGACCAGAGCTTCAGCAGCGGCGGGCGATGCCTACCTGGATCGCCGTTTGGTGCTCCGGAGTGCTGGGCCGCTGCTCCAACATCGCGGAGCTGTGGTTTGCAGAGCTTCCAGCATCGCGGAGTCCTGGGTCCCTTTGCCGAGGGGCTTTGGGAGCCCCCCGACCATGGGAGGACAGCAGAGGAGGATGGCTGATTTTTTGGAGCCTTCCCTCACAGTGGGACACTTTGATCCCTCTGTGTGGGGATGTTTGTGTTAAGACTTTGTGTTATGTGTTCTTTATTACTCGTATGGCTGTATGGCGACCACACATTTCACCAATTGGTACATGTGACAAATAAATGTATCTTGTATCTTGTATCCCCCAGAGTGATCTAAGCAGTGGGTTGTCAGCATTGATTCAAGTGCCTGCAATTTTAGTGGATTATCGCTGCCTTGTTGGTTTGTCATGAGCTGTATCATGAGTGGATAAGCATTGTTGTCCACAACCCATCCCTTGTCTTGCCAGAGGTCTGAAGGAGTGATAACAACTGGCTGAAAAGGGAGAGAGGGTAAAGCCAAGAAATTGCATTCATTGTTGACTATTCATATCGAGCACCTTAAAGTAACTTTACCAAGATAGATCCCACTAGCAATTGCTTCAAGATGAAATCAAGCCCGTCATGAAATTGCCGTGGGTGGTGGGTATATGGAACGAGCTAACAGAGGAGATATTTGAGGCAGGTACATGGATAGGACAGGTTTAGTGGGAGATGGGCCAAACACAGACAGGTGGGACCAGTGTAGATGGGGCATCTTAGTCCGCAAGGAAATATTGAGCCACAGGGTATGTTTCTGTTCTCTATGACTATGATTTTACTTCGGAGTCACGTGAGTGACTACGTGAAGAACCCGCCAGGACGCATGCGTGTCATATCGCTTCATGCATTGCGAAACGACAGACGGGGTGGAACGACGTTCCCCCGCAGCGGTAAATTTGAAACCGCGACCGACAGGTAAGTGAATTACTCTGCGGTCATTTTTTGTTTCCCGCGCTGTTTTTTACAGGGGGAAACTGGACAAGAATAGAGTCCACAAGGGCTGCGTCTAAAGCTGGCTGGGGAGGACCGCGGAGTTGCGGGCAGCCAGCAGCAGCTGAAGGCACCAGCATCACCATGAATGGGATCAGCTGTGCCCGACTTAGCACCCACGCCGGCCAGATCAACACCACGGCCGGGCGGGAAGACTACACAGACAGAGCCGTTGACTCTGACAAGTCAAAACGGCAGGCGGGGGGGAGTATTCCCCTGCAGTGGCAAGTTTTTTAAAACCACAGGTAAGGGAATTACTGCGGTCGTGTTTGTTTCCCGTGTCTGTTTCTTACAGGGGAAAAATATGGACTAGAGTCCACAAGGGCTGCACTGGCTGGGGAAACCAAGGCACCAGCATCACCGTGAGTGGGATCAGCTGTGCCCGACTTGGCACCCCCACCGGCCAGATCAACACCACGGCCGGGCGGGAAGACTACACAGACAGAGCCGTTGACTCTGACAAGTCAAAACGGCAGGCGGGGGGGGAGTATTCCCCTGCAGTGGCAAGTTTTTTAAAACCAAGACCGACAGGTAAGGGAATTACTGCGGTCATGCTTTGTTTCCCGTGCTGGTTTTCACAGGGGGAAACTATGGACAGGAGTCCACAAGGGCTGCACTGGCTGGGAAGAACTACGGAGTTGCGGACAGCCAGCAGCGGCTTACGGCACCAGATCACCGTTAGTGGGATCAGCTGTGCCCGACTTGGCTGACAAGTCGAACTGCAAAGAAATGCCGCGGGGACCAGCGTTACTGGGGCCAAATGGAGCGGCTTATGGAGCACATGCACCACTGTGACAGACTCTGGGAGATGGAGTCTAGTCAAAATGGGTATATAATACACCCATGGCAGCACCTTATCAGGGCTGCACAGTGCATCTCCCTCGACAGAGGGGAGTACTGGGAGCCAATTCTGGGCTGGCTCTGAAGAGGGGTTTTGCTGAAGGAAGAAATCAGTGTGCAGGGGGTGCAAGAACAAGGAAACCTCCTGGAAAAGGAGTCCAAGTTTGTACATCTAAAAACAACTACAGGAACATGGCTGTAATAGACACTACTGCCAAATATTTGGCACCGGAAAATGGGTATCCCTCAAACATTTCCCATGGTGAACAGTTACATCTGAAAACACATTGGAACGGGAGTCAGAAGGCAGGATGTTTAGCTAAGACGCTGTGGCATTATTCTGCAATACGGAGTATGAGATTAATAGTCTCAGGAGAATGCCATCCACCCAGCTTTAAACCCTAAATTTGCAGAGCTGTGCAGATCTGGAGGGATTAAACCACCAATATTACTACTTCGGGGCAACCTGTCAAAACAGGTAAAAGAGCTCAATAAGGAGGCCAATACCCTGGGGCTCATAAAGGCGGCAACAGGCAGGATCTCCTACACACGACAACAGCACCTCCACGCACCCACCAGCAGGAAGACACACAGAAGCTGGTGACAGCTCAAAGGCCGGGCTACAGGACAGAGGTCTTTTAGGCCTGGCCCAGACCGGCCTTCGTGGAAGACGTGCAACCCCAAATCCCAAATCCAAAAACCGACACCACAACCTCTACGGCGACTGCAAGGAAGAAAACAAACTTTCCACTGGTCACCATGGAGGTAGGGGGGTCTGGTCTCTTCCAAAAAACAGGAGGTGTAAATAACACAAATTGGTGTGTAGATTACATTTTCTTGGGAGGCATGGAGTGCAATAACTACTAACACTTATTTTCTACCTAGTGTTCAGGGATATACAATTGAAGTTGTGCACAAAATTTCCCGGTTCAGCATGTACCGAACTGAACGTTCGTGCCTTCACAATAAGAAAAACTGGAAGCGCATGCTGAACTGGAGAGGCTAGATGCTAGGGAATCATGGGGAAATCCCAACACGACTCTTTGGAATTCGTGTCAATATCTTTACGAAAAACAAAAAGATGTGGTTACCGATCATTCAGGTCTGACAAACCTGAATACATTGTGCAGTAAATTCATTCGAAATTGGAAACCTTTATTACTGGCAAACAATTGATTCCATAGGCTACTTTATGAATTGCATCCATTAATAGATGCTTACTATACGGTGCCTATGTGGAAGGATTATAGACGTTATTAATTCTAAGCTAACACCTTCCACCACTAAGGACTACTTGGGGTTCACCTTTGACTTAGTCTACATGTGGGTAACTTATCAAAGGAAGGTACAGACTTAACTGAGGCCAACAACCTCATTGACATCAGTAAACCACCTATTTGACTGGTAGCAAGGGTAATTGGCAATACTGTGGCCTTTCCAGCCACACTGTTTGACCTTTGTATTACCAATAATTACAAGGACAAAGGTATAAGCACTTAAAATCAATACTGGTCATGTGTAGAGACCAATGAGGCTACCAATCTAAGCAATCACGGAATTACAATGATAGGGGAAATATTGGGCATTGTTCAAACCCTATCATTGTCAGCAACCATTCAGTGGTGCTACAAACTGATGCCAGTGTTCATGGTTGGCGTGTTACTAACCCCATCTCTAGTTGTGGATATAGATGGGATGCACAAGAAGCATCATTGCTTCAGATACATGTCATAAACTACTTGGAAATGTTGGGTGCGTTCTATGGACTAAAATCATACTGTTCAGAAATGCATCACCTGCATATTAGACTACAGATTGATAACACCATCATGGTGACATATACTAACTACATGGGTGGAATCAAATTGGTATCATGTGATAATCCGGCTAACACAATTTGGCAATGGTGTATTCAGAAAAACATTTGAATATCAGCTAGTTACCTACCAGGTAACCTCAAATTTAGTGGCAGACACCAGGTCACGCAAATTCATGACAAACATCGAATGGATGTTGGACCGCAAAGTGTTTGCTGATATTGTAGCATGATATGAAACACCAGAGATTGATCTATTGCATCTCGGCTTAATCACCAGTTGCCTATCTGTGTTTCTTGGGAATCAGACTGGGGCATCAGCGATGGATGCCTTCTCGCTGCATTGGGGGGGGGGAGGGGGGAATTGTTCTTTCTATGCATTCCCTCCTTTCTGCCTCATCAGTCGGGTATTACGCAAAATACAACTAAACATGGCTCTCCGTTCCGAAATAACCAGATTGTTGGTTCATCCCGTAACGAGCGGGAAAATCATGCCTACCATAATAGGACAAATGTGTTCGTCAGCAAAATCTTAAGTAACCATTTCCGGACCTGGGACTAACGAACCAAACAATGAACATATACAGCGGCTCACAGGCAGTCCACGAAGAAACTATATCGGGTCCACATCAGGAAGTGGGAAATATTGTTCTACATCACTACTGTACGACGAACAAAACGTCTGTTCTGGAATTCCTGGCAGGCCTCCATTATGATGAGGGGCTCAGTTACAGTGCCATTAACTGCGCCAGAAGTGCCCTTTCAACATATCTATGGCGAGGATCAGAGCGTCATTCTGTTGGGACTCACCTCCTGGTAACCAAACTTATGAGGGGAATGTTTTAATATCCTTCACCCAAGAACCAGGTACTCTCAAATATGGGATGTGAGTATTGTCCTAACGTTGCTAAGGAACTGGTCCCCAGCAACAGCACTGTCCCTGCAAAAACTGACGCATAAAACAGTCATGCTGATGGCTTTGGTCACAGCACAAAGGGTACTTATGTCTTTACATAAGTTAAGGCTGAACAATATGACTTCTTCAACAAGAAATATAACTTTTCATGTTCACGAATTAGTCAAACAGAACAGACCGGGACCATCAGGCCTCAAAATAGAATTTAGGGCGTACCCTATAGATGATCGTCTCTGTATAATAAGACATTTATTGTTATATATGGAGAACACCAAAAACATCAGAGGCTATGAGATGGCACTACTAATCAGCCACAAGCAACCCCACAAAAAAGTGTCGGTTCAAACTATTTGCAGATGGCTGAAACAGGTTTTAACACCAGCTGGAGTGGATACTAACATAATTCAAATCTCATTCCACCAGGGCTGCAGCTACATCAGCAGCTTTGGAGTTGGGCGTACCGATGGACCAAATCCTGGAGACAGCAGGATGGTCAAGGGAAAAAACGTTCCAACAATTCTACCATAAACCAGTGGTTAAACCTGGAACTTTTGCAGAATCAATTTTAAGTTCTGTAATATGATTTCACCCCATGAAATAGGGGCTATAATTTGTTGTTAATAACTTTATCATGGATTTCAATGTCGGATTCATGTTTAAACATGTTAACACAGTTCCTCCCTTAGTCAATTAAGGCAGATGTGATGCATGGACTCATTTCCACGGCATGAAATCACAGAGCCTTGAAATCTTCACGTAGTCACTCACGTGACTCCGAAGTAAAATAGTAAGATTAAACGAGAACTTACCAGTTCGAAGTTTGATCGTTATTTTATGAGGAGTAAAGTTGAGGGATTACGTGCCCTCCACTCCCACCCTTGATCATACAGTTCAACTGGTAGCCTCTTCTCTAATCTTACTATGTTCAGTCATTACTGTTATCTGTGATTTCACACCGCTGCTTTGAAGAATGACACACATGCGTCCTGGCGGGTTCTTCACGTGATCCCTCAACGTTACTCCTCATAAAATAACGATCAAACTTCAAACTGGTAAGTTCTCGTTTAATCTTACTATTATGCCTGTTACCCACACAACTTAACTTAGCACATCTAACCTTGTCACAGAATCAGTTGCACACCCAAAGATATCACGTTGTCAATTGCACACTTCCTCCATTGCGAACATAAATTGGAGCTTTTCACTGTAACCTATAACTTTGTCAAACATTCTCAGTAAAATCGTGTTGGCCCTTTATTATTCAGGGCTGTTTTATGCAAGACTCATCTCACTGCTTGCAGTGATCCCTGCTCCCATCATCCTCCCACATCCTGCAGTGACATTGAGCCACTCATGACTTGGTACATTTTTATGTGTGCACCGTGACACTAGATTGACTATGTCCTCCCTCCTTTGCATTGTGCCTGGCACTCTGCATATTGCTTGCAGGTATCAGGTTCATGTGTACACTCCCTTCATCATTTTGTACCCTGGACCTTCCCTGTTGAAATGTGTGCATTTTCCTTATTCTCAAATGAATATCTCTGCTTCGCATCTAAACAATGGATGCCACAAGTCCTATTTAACCACCTTGCCCTAGCTAAGGAACAGAAAACAGACACAAAGAAAAAGGCTTGCATTTATCAACTGTTTTTAGGACTTTAGGAAATGCTTTACAGTCAATTCATTCCTTTTCAAAAAGTGTCACTTCTACAATGGAAGAACTACAATGTTCAGTTTGGTTTAATTTATAGATGCAGTGTGGAAAAAGCCCTTCAGCCCACTGAGTCTATACCAACCACTGATTACCCATTCACACTAGTTCTGTGTTATCCCACTTTATAATCCACGTCATACACACTAGAGGCCAATTAAATTGCAAACCCGCAATTTTTTGAGGGAAACGAGCACCCAGAGGAAAACCACGCTATCCACGGGAAGAACATGCAAACTCTACACGGACAGCATTCGAGGTCAGGATTGAAGCCGTGCCTCTGGCACTGTGAGGCAGCAGCTCTACCAGGTGCTCCACCATGTCAGTCTCTCACATACAATGCCATATGGTATACATCAAAAACATGCAGATGCTGGAAATCTACCATAAAACAGAAAATGCTCGAAATGCTCAGCAGGTCAGGCCACATCTGTGAGAAGAGAAACAGAGTTAACACTTCACATCAAAGACCTTTCGTCTGAACTGGGAAGGAGACAAAGGAAGCTGGTTACACTGTGGGAGGATGTGGGAGGGGAGATATTTCAGATTGGGTAATCTATGCCAGATAATCTTTTACTAATGTTAATTAAGGAATTGAGTACTTCATCATGGTTTTATACTTATTGTTTAGCCTAAAAGGATTGGATGCGATTAAACAAACAGAATTCAGAGGCGGTTTATATGAAACATAAACATTATATGTACACCAGGAAATTCTATGTAAAAAACACTTGATCAATGTAATCTAGTATCTTTTGGCAGATTGCCCATAATCTCTGACTACAGACCAGTTGATCAACGCATACTGGTGTCTCCAGGCAAATACAAAATCTTTGTCTGTATACCCGCTGATTCTTTTGATTACATTTTTTTAAAGATCTGTTACAGGAAACATTTGGTCTCAAGACTGCAATCATTTAAGAAGCCTACAAGCAGATCCAGCATGATCTCAATCAAGTAAATAATCTGTTTCAGGTCAAAGTTTGCACTTCACGATTAATTTACGACTAATATAGGAAAACATACACAATTCCTGCATGTGTTCATTCCCTGATATTGCCCCTTACATAATTGGAAACAGTTTAATAGAAAATCAGCATTAAAAATCAGTCACCATGATGTTGTATATAGACCATTTAAAATGATTTTTACATATATTCCTCTCAATGTCATTTCCTCTACTTACAGCAGTGTTGTGTTTCAGGCAACAACTGCATGGATGCCAGTAAATCCATGATACTTTACCCAAGTGGATGTTGTTCAAGTGTAGACCTAAGCAACATCCGAAAGCTGCTTGAAAGTTGTTTGTGGGTAGACTGCATAATTGGCCTAATTCTGGATGTCTACGTTTACAATTCACACTAGAAGTCTGAGAATATGGCTGAATGCTTCCCCTTACTTGATGAATGGGCACTGATGTGAAACAGAGTGACAATGTTGTCATTGTAGGATGCTGCTCAAGCCCATCAAATTTGTTTTTCTCCTGACACTTCCACTGCTGAAGGGGAACACCTTACAGTCAACACTAATCATTGCTCACTCACTCTACACTTCTATTCTGCAGTTAAGCCACTACTTAATGGATTATAAATAAATTACATGATCAATTGATAGAAGTGGAGCTGAAGTACCATTGCTTAAAATGCAGGTGTGGAAGTGAAGCATGATGTAACTGAGATCTGAGATTATGGTACAATGATCCTGACATGATGAGGAAAATACAGACAAATAATCAGACACTTGTGAGCCTGCAGGTTGCCCTGAAGTGTACGATAAATGAGTCGATTGCAATGCTGTGCATCAAAATTCAATTGGAGTTCAATTTATTGCAAGAAAGCCTGAAGGAAGTGTCATTCCAGGAAAAATGGCAGCAAAGAGGTTTGGAAAGGAAGTACTGAAGTGCCTCGAGAGAAATTCTGATGATACTTTTACAGGTTTTCATGCTGATTGAAGGCACTTGTGAATGTGGAAGCACCAGAATCTGGGTGACACAGTGGCTGCTACTTCACGGATCCAGACACCCGGGTTCAATCCTGACTTTGGGTGCTGTATGTGTGGTTTGCACATTTTCCATTTGTGGTTAGGTGGGTTTCTTCCGCGTGCTCTACTTTCCCCTTTCCTCCTAAAAACAAGAGTCGAGTCCCGACTCAAGAGCGTTTAATACCGATAACGGTACAATGAAATTACTTAGCTGCAGCTTAACAGGCCTGTAAATGTGTGATACATGAATAAATATGAAATAATCAAAAATACACTAAATCAACCACCATAATACTCGGTATCCACAATAGTGCAAATCCAGAAGACATAGTACAAACTGGAACACTGTCCATAGAAGATCATAGTTGCTGAAGTCAATATTGTGTAGTGTTCTAGAGCCTGATAGTTGCTGGGGGAAAAGCTATTCTTGAACCAGGTGGTCATGGTTTTCAGGCTCTTGTAGCTTCTTCCTAATAGTAGTAGCAAAATGGGAGCATGGCAAGGGTGATACAAGTATTTGATGATATTGTCTGTCTTTTGAAGTAGCATCTCCTATAGATCCCTACAATTCTGGGGAAGTCAGTATATAAAGAAAAATTGGATTAGCATAGATGGGTGATTGATAATTGGTGTGGGCATGGTGGGCCAAAAGAGTGCTTCTGTGTTGAATGATTCTCTGACTACATTAAACTGTGTTAACTACTACCCATGGTAATGAATCCCAGATTTTATTGCTCTCTGGGTAAATAGTTTTTGCTTTGATATTAATTACCAGTTGGCAGTGGAAAATGTGCTCTATACTAACGTCATCATTTGTTTCATTAGTGTCCCACAATTTCAGAGGCAGTGCAGAGCACACCATCATTGCAACGCAACATGTTTATTACCGTTTTCTGGGGATGAACGTGGGTATTTTTAAAATTCCTTGTTTGATTTCTTGAAGACTAATTTAACTTCCTTTTGGTTAACTCTTTCCCAGAAGTGGAAATTCTCCCATATTTTTCAATTATCTGCATGTCACACGTCTGCTTTCTCATTGCAAGATAAAATAGTCCCTGCTTGATCATCCTTCCCTGACATAAATAACCTTATATTATTGGAGCCATCTTAATAAATCTATGTTTTGCAACTTCCTTGGCATATCCATACATAATATGGTACAGAAGTGCACTCAGAGCTTCAAATGTCATCTAACAAGGTTCAATACAAGTTTAGCAAAACATACCTTGCTTTTCTGTTCCATAAGAAATAAATCCCAATGCTTCATATATTTTGTTATTGCCATAATTTCTGACATTTCATTTCTTTAAGATTTGTATATCAGAGAACTTTATGATGTAGAAGCTCATCTGGTCTCTTTATAATTGCATTGGATAATTGCACACACAAAATACTGTGGTTTTAAGTACTACTAGACTAAGTGGGACCCGTTGGGTCCCATGTTCACACTGGAGTGTTGGTTCCCCCAACGCAATATGCCACCTCTCCACCAATTCCAATATTTGTGCCCAGTGGGGGGGGAGGCTTTCTGGTGCGCTAGTATGGGTGTTGTAGGCCAAAGGGATTGGTTTCCAGAGGGCTAGTATGAACATTGTGGGCCGAATGGATTCTTGGGCTGGCAGCTCAGTCACTCAGGCTTGGTGGGCTGACAGCTCAGTCACTCAGGCCTGGTGGGCTGGCAGCTCAGTCACTCAGGCCTGGTGGGCTGGCAGCTCAGTCACTCAGGCCTGGGTGGGCTGGTAGCTCAGTCACTCAGGCCTGGTGGGCTGGCAGCTCAGTCACTCAGGCCTGGTGGACTGGCAGCTAAGTCACTCAAGCCTGGCAGCTCAGAAACTGCCAGAAATTCTGTCCAAAAGGTGGAAGGTGAGAGACAGATGAGGGGCTCTATGAGAGAGAACGGGGAGAGGGTGGAGAATCAATTTTAGAAAATGTTCGTCTTTTTCTGCAGATCACAGCAATGAAGGAGGAAAGTCTATCCTGATCCCACAGGGAGCCAATGAAAGGAGGGAGAAAAATACTGGGGCGAGATTTAATACTTGCAGTGGGAATACTTACTGATAGGCCAAAGGGACTCCTCCTGGGCTAGTACAGGCCTGATGGGTCGAAGAGAGTCTTTAAAAAAATCTGAGTGAAATCTCAGTGAAAGGCACTTTTTCTGGACTTTTCCTGGCCTGGCACGGGCATTTTGGGCCAAAATGCTCCTCTTGGTCTAATAGGGGCATTTTGGGCAAAAGGGACTGATTTCTCAGCTAATAGGGGCCTTGTGGGCTGAAATTAGTGGTTTCAGGCAGGCCAAATAACTAATTCATTTCATTTCCATTTCCATTTCAAGCACAGGGCAGGCCAAACAACTTATGGCATTGTCATTTTATTTCCAATTTGCATTGCGGTCTCAAGCACAGGGCAGGCCAAACAACTAATTGCATTGTCATTTCATTTCCATTTTGCACTGTAGTCTCAAGCACAGGGCAGACCAAACAACTAATTGCATTGTCATTAAGGGCTAACAAATAATTTATTGCAAGGACATTGTAGACGCACAGTTCAGTTGATTCACAGCTTAAAATCACAGTTGTGGCCTCTCCCTCACGATCTTCCAGAGTGA
Organism: Amblyraja radiata; assembly: GCF_010909765.2. Taxonomy (NCBI): domain Eukaryota; kingdom Metazoa; phylum Chordata; class Chondrichthyes; order Rajiformes; family Rajidae; genus Amblyraja; species Amblyraja radiata. The sequence goes on along the minus strand of NC_045959.1, from coordinate 48,456,883 downwards.
CTGCTTCACATCCAGGCATCCGCAGTTTTATAGTCCTGCCCCCCCTCCCCCTGGAAGGGGCGTTACCTTCATCATAGTGATTGACAGGCGAGAGGATCAATCAGCCGATCTCGAGATTTTTTTAAACGCTCACAACTTTTTTATTTTTCATCGATTGGAAAAATCCTCAGTTGGAAAAATGCGCCAACACCAACGCTCAAAATGTGGATTTCAAATATGTCAGAAACGGCATATCTGGAAGAAATGCGATTCCTTCTAGCAGGTAAAGCAGACCAATTCTTATTGATTTGGTCATCTTTTATCAATTTCTTACAAGCATATGGTGCAACACAACCATAGAAATAAAATGTTTTAGAATCAGGTGGCGAGTGGCCTGGAACATAAAATAGGTATATAGCTTTCAATCTCCTTTTTCCTTTACTTCTTTTATTTTTATTTTATTTTTTTCGTCTCTTTCTCCTTCTTCTTTCTTCTTCCTTCTTTTGGACTATCTTTCTATCTCACGCACCACTTATGTCCATCTCTTCTTTTCTACTCTTTTCTTCCTTATTCCTGTTTTGCTATTAAATTAAAAAATACGAAGTTGTATATGAAATGTAATATGTCAACAAGTATTAGGTATTGAGGTACCACAGTATTGTACTTGCATCTAACAAAAATAAATTTAAAAAAAAAAAAATCCTCAGGGCTGCCTCAGCGGAGGAGGACTGTGAGTAAGATGGCCAAAAATCATAGCGATGTAGGGTAGTGTTTTTTCTAAAATCAATATACAGCGCAGACAGGAAGTGGTCAAGATGATACTTTTAGTTATAAAGATGTTTGATCCTGTTTTTACACCGACATGTAATCTAGGTTGAAATTAATTTGTCATGGGATATTCTCTGTTTATTACTATTTTGTTGTAATTTGCTGTACTCTTCTTCAGTGTTAACTGCCCAGAATTCTCCACATACATCATCCCAATTTGGTGTTTTCAACAAACATAGAAATTGTATTTTTGATTTCAAAGTTAAAATTCCTAATGTACATATAAGTTAATATTTAGTCAGCACTGATAATTGGGGGACCAAACATCTCTAACTTTAGCCAAATTATGTGACAACTACTGCTACTGTTTTCTATTTTCAGATGGTCATTTTGTTACTTGGCTCTTGACTCCAATGCCTCTGATCTTTCACATTTGATTATTATGTAATGTTATTAAAGACCTTTTAAAAATGTACATTTGTAGATAGACACAACATGCTGGAGAAACTCTGCGGGGCAGGCAGCATCTCTGGATAGATGGAATAGGTGACGTTTTGGGTCAAGACCCTTCTTCACACTGAAGAAGGGTGTCGACCCAAAACATCACCCATTCCTTCTATCCAGAGATGCTGCCTGCCCCACTGAGTTACTCCAGTGGTTCGTGTCTATCTACAATACACAAAACTACTTGTGCTATTGCCTCTAGTGAACATGGTGAGATTGATCAAACAAACCTTTCTGAAGTGAATCTTTGAAAATACTGAATTATTTGAAACATGTGTTGGGGAAATAAAAGTGGACTGAATACAAACCGTAGCAAATTTGTATTTTCTCTTTATATAAGCACTTTTGTCAACCGAGTTAATGAACTGTGAGATTTCTGCTGTTAGATGCAGAATGTTTTTGATAATGTAGATCTTAATAAGAGTAATTGAGGATGAAGAGGAAACCAGTCATGTGGTAAGGATCTTTTATCTTTCTTTTCAATTTTGTTTTGAATTTATAATGAATTACAGCCTCCTTTTCCAGCTCCCCACTGATTTGCTGCTTCTCTTCCTCTCCCTCCTGGGAAGAGAGCTTATTCAGCAGAAAATGCAGCAGAATGTTCAATAATTTTGAATAATTATAACCTCAGTATTGGTATCAACCTTCTAATCTTTTTGGCACTTTCTCTGTAATCATTTTAAAGCTGGCGGCTAAACTATAGATTGGGGTCCAAGATATTGGCAAATTTAACAAAACCTTTATTTTTTTCACTTCTATTTATCTAGAATTAGACACTGTTACTTTGTATTCATTTTTAAGGCTTAATTAACCTGCTGTTTTTAATAATTTAATAATTAATCCTTACTTCTAATTTCATAGCAGCACTATGAAATTGTAATTTTCAAAGACTAATTCTTATTTTTACCAAACTGTGCCATCTTGCTCATCATTAAATCATTGAATGCTTGTCGCAAATTGAGGGCATTCAGCCTATCATGCCTATTCTGGTCAAAATAATGCTATTTTATTCCAACTCCCCAGCTCACTCTCTTGTAGGTTATGGCTTTTCAAGTGCACACTTGGGTATCTTTGACATGTGAATGAGTTCCAGACTTGTCTATTGTCTATTGACTTGTATTGCTCTGTGTGACGGATCTGTAGGCGCGTAGATGCCGCAGTTTATTGACAAACAACATAGGTAGAACCATCAACAAAATCTCTTTTATCGAAGGCATTAAATTCTCAACAACAGTCACTGACATAACAATATATGGTAATATACAAAATCTCATACCGCATGGCGACTTTAGTTCTCAAAGACACATTTATAACACATTAGTTGAAAATATTTTATTCCTCAATTCTCATAGACCCTATAAATGAACTGTTCTTAACTATAAACATAAATGCCATAAGGAAAGAAATCCTTCATATTTGCCATGTCGTCCTTCATTATATTGACCACTCTAATGTCTCTCCACCTCTCTTTCTTTTGTTCTAAAGAAAAGAGCATATCTGAGTTGATCTCTCCCCGTGACTAAAATTCTTCAACTTTGGCAGCATACGTTTCAATCTGCCCTGTATCCTCACTAGTCTAGCAAATCCTTCCTCCAATCAGAACTACATAAAGCACTCTAGATTCAGCTTCATCAGTGTTTGTGTTTAGATTGTCTTTCCATTGGAACATCCACACTGTAAATTTATATATATTTTTTGTTTTTGCCTCAATTGCAGTTATTTGTGAGTCTGCACTTGGAGTATTATGTTTAGTTTTGTTCAACTTGCTACAGGAAAGATGCCAATAACCTGGAAAGTGTGCAGAGAAGATCGATGCGGATGTTGCTTAAGTTATAGGGAGAGGTTGGGCAGTCTCTAACTTTATTCCTTGAAGTTACAATATTATTATTTGGAGCATAGGTGGCTGAGGGTTGATATTATTGAGATGTATACAATTGTGAGGGGAATAGATAGGATGAATGCACATATGCGTTTTCTCAGGATAGGGGAATTCAAGGATTCAATATCATTTTATTGTCACATGTACCAATTAAGTTACAGTGAAATTGGAATTAGGATAGTTTTACAGACCTGTTGTGCTGCTGCAATAGGAATTTCATTGTTCTGTTGCTACAATTGACAATTAGACACATAGACACATAGAAATTAGGTGCAGGAGTAGGCCATTCAGCCCTTCGAGCCTGCACCGCCATTCAATATGATCATGGTTGATCATCCAACTCAGTATCCCGTACCTGCCTTCTCTCCATACCCTCTGATCCCCTTAGCCACAAGGGCTAACAATTAAACACTCTTGAATCTTGACATAAGAATGAGAGGTGCAAGTGGAAATATTTACTAGGAACTTGAGGGGAAACCTATACCCACAGTCAGAGAGTGGTGGGTGTATGGAACAAGCTGCCTGAGAAAGTAATTGAGGCAGATACTATAACAACATTTAAAAGGCATTTGGACAGGTACGTGGAGCAGAAAGATTTAGAGGAATATGTGGCAAATATACGGGAATACGGAACAAGCTTACATGGCACATCGTGGTCGGCATAGATGGGTTTCCATGTTGTATGACTTTAAAAGCGTATCCAATCATTTTTTTGGGGGAAATTTGCTGGTAACATTCTACAGTAGGATCTGGAAGGAGGCAGAAATGGCAGTCCTATAAGATGAGAAAGCATAAATGTATTGCTTACAGTATATTTGCCATTCCCTGGATATTCTCACGGGTTCTCTGTGTGAACTACTTTAACCCTACTACAATGACGGTGTACCTTCCAGGTAGTTGAATAAGATCCCTGTTGGGATGTGTTTGTGAAGAAATTTTATATGAACACCGCACCGGACTTTATGGAGCTATGACAGTTTGCACAGTGAAATAGCCCATTAGTATTCTGTCCAAAAGAATTCCATAGTTTTGATTTTATTCCTCTACTTTATTTGATTTCTGTGGGATTATCACAAGTTCCCCATGTGAAATATGGTAGACGACTCGGTTGTAACTCGGCAGGTAGTGCAGGAGTCCCCTGCGGTCATCTCCTTCCTAAACTTTAGGGGAGGAGGAGGACTCAAGCAACGCCGATCACCATTAAGGGCACTGAGGTGGAGGTGGTTGCTAATCACAGGTACCTTGGGGTGCAGCTTGACAGTGAGCTGAACTGGAAGTGTCATATGGAGGCGGTGTACAGGAGGGGACAAAGCCGACTGTATTTTTTAAGGAGGCTGAGGTCTTTTAATATCTGCCAACCCCTACTGTGCAGTGTCTACCATTCAGTGGTGGCCAGTGCTCTGTTCTTTGCTGTGGCCTGTTGGGGAGATGGCGCCCGTATAGCGGATAAAAACAGATTGGACAAACTAATCAGGAAGGCCGGCTCAGTGGTCGGGGCTGAGCAACGAACGGTCCAGCAGGTGGCAGAGGCCAGAACTCTAAATAAACTAGGTTCCATAATGACAAACCCCACTCACCCACTCCATGCCCTGAAGGTGATCAAGAGCAGCATCTTCAGCCAGAGGCTGATTGCACCAATGTGCAAAACGGAGAGATACAGGAAGTCCTGTTTACCAGCTGCTATAAGACTTTATAATGAGCATAAATAACTGCACTTTTTTTAATTAATTGTATTTTAACTTGTATTTTAACGTATTTTAACTTGTTATGTATGAAAGCGTGGTGTTATGTTTGTCTTGAAGCTGTCGTGGCACTGTAATTTCCTGAAAAGGATTATTAAAGGAATAATCTAATCTAATCTAATCTAATCTAATCTAAACAGATATACCATTTTGGATGCTGTTGGGGGAGATGGCTCATCAGGAGAAGGCAGCAGCAGCCAAATTCATGGCACTGTGGGTGGCTCTGCGGCACAGGAGATGAGGAAAAAGAGTGGAAGGGCTATAGTAACAGGGGATTCAATTGTAAGGGGAATAGATAGGCATTTCTGCGGCCGGAAACGAGACTCCAGGATGGTATGTTGCCTCCCTGGTGCAAGGGTCAGGGATGTCTCTGAGCGGCTGCAGAACATTCTGGAGGGGGAGGGTGAACGGCCAGTTGTCGTGGTGCACATTGGCACTAACAATATAGGTAAAAAACTGGATGAGGTCCTACAAGGTGAATTTAGGGAGCTAGGAGATAAACTTAAAAGTAGGACCTCAAAGATAATAATCTCTGGATTACTACCAGTGCCACGTGCTAGTCAGAGAAGAAATAGGAAGATATTTCAGATGAATATGTGGCTTTAAAAATGGTGCAAGGGGGAAGGGATTCAAATTTCTAGGGCATTGGAACCAGTTCTGGGGGAAGTGGGACCAGTACAAACAGGACGGTCTGCACCTGGGCTGGAATGGAACCAATGTCCTTGGGGGAGTGTTTGCTAGTGCTGTTGGGGAGGATTTAAACTAATGTGGCAGCGGGATGGGAGCATGAGCAGAGAGACAGAGGGGTGTAAAATGAGGGTAGAAGCAATAGGTAGCAATGTGAAAAGTAAAATTGACAGGCAGCCAAATCCAGGGCAAAAATCAAAAAGGGCCACTTTTCAACATAATTGTATAAGGGGTAAGAGTGTTGTAAAAACAAGCCTGAAGGCTTTGTGTCTCAATGCAAGGAGCATTCGTAATAAGGTGGATGAGTTGAATGTGCAGATAGTTATTAATGAATATGATATAGTTGGGATCACGGAGACATGGCTCCAGGGTGACCAAGCCTGGGAGCTGAACATCCAGGGATATTCAATATTTAGGAGGGAAAAGGAGGTGGGGTAGTGTTGCTGGTTAGAGAGGAGATTAACGCAATAGAAAGGAAGGACATTTACTTGGAGGATGTGGAATCGATATGAGTAGAGCTACGAAACACTAAGGGGCAGAAAACGCTAGTGGGAGTTGTGTACAGGCCACCTAACAGTAGTAGTGGAGTTGGGGATGGCATCAAACAGGAAATTAGAAATGTGTGCAACAAAGTTTAAACAGTTATAATGGGTGACTTCAATCTACATATAGATTGGGTGAATCAAATTGGCAGGGGTGCTGAGGAAGAGGTATTCTTGGAATGTATGCGGGATAGTTTTCTAAACGAACATGTAGAGGAACCAACGAGAGAGCATGCTATTCTAGACTGGGTATTGAGTAATGAGGAAGGGTTAGTTAGCAGTCTTGTTGTGCGTGGCCCCTTGGGCAAGAGTGACCATAATGTGGTTGTTCTTCATTAGGATGGAGAGTGACATAGTTAATTCAGAAACAAGGGTTCTGAACTTAAAGAAAGGTAACTTTGAGGGTATGAGACGTGAATTAGCCAAGATAGACTGGCAATTGATTCTTAAACGGTTGACGGTGGCTATGCAATGGAAGGTATTTAAAGACTGCATGGATGAACTACAACAATTGTTCATCCCAGTTTGGCAAAATAATAAATCCGGGAAGGTAGTGCTTCCATGGATAACAAGGGAAATTGGGGATAGTATCAAAACAAAAGATGAAGCATACAAATTAGCCAGAAAAAGCAGCCTACCAGAGGACTGGGAGAAATTCAGAGTCCAGCAGAGGAGGACAAAGGGCTTAATTAGGAAAGGGGAAATAGATTATGAAAGAAAACTGGCAGGGAACATAAAAACTGACTGCAAAAGCTTTTATAGCTATGTGAAGAGAAAAAGATTAGTTAAAACAAATGTAGGTCCCTTGCAGTCAGAAACAGGTGAATTGATCATGGGGAACAAGGACATGGCAGACCAATTGAATAACTACTTTGGTTCTGTCTTCACTAAGGAAGACATAAATAATCTGCCGGAAATAGCAGGGGACCGCGGGTCAAATGAGATGGAGGAACTGAGTGAAATCCAGGTTAGTCGGGAAGTGGTGTTAGGTAAATTGAATGGATTAAAGGACGATAAATCCCCAGGGCCAGATAGGCTGCATCCCAGAGTGATTAAGGAAGTAGCCCCAGAAATAGTGGATGCATTAGTGATAATTTTTCAAACTCTTTAGATTCTGGAGTAGTTCCTGAGGATTGGAGAGTAGCTAATGTAACCCCACTTTTTAAAAAGGGAGGGAGAGAGAAAACGGGGAATTACAGACCAGTTAGTCTAACATCGGTAGTGGGGAAAATGCTAGAGTCAGTTATTAAAGATGGGATAGCAACACATTTGGAAAGTGGTATAATCATTGGACAAAGTCAGCATGGATTTATGAAAGGTAAATCATGCCTGACGAATCTTATAGAATTTTTCGAGGATTTAACTTGTAGAGTGGATAAGGGAGAACCAGTGGATGTGTTATATCTGGACTTTCAGAAGGCTTTCGACAAGGTCCCACATAAGAGATTAGTATGCAAACATAAAGCACACGGTATTGGGGGTTCAGTATTGATGTGGATAGAGAATTGGCTGGCAGACAGGAAGCAAAGAGTAGGAGTAAACAGGTCCTTTTCAAATGGCAGGCAGTGATTAGTGGGGTATCGCAAGGCTCAGTGCTGGGACCCCAGCTATTTAAAATATATATTAATGATTTGGACGAGGGAATTGAATGCAACATCTACAAGTTTGCGGATGACACGAAGCTGGGGGGCAATGTTAGCTGTGAGAAGGATGCTAGGAGGCTGCAAGGTGACTTGGATAGGTTGGGTGAGTGGGCAAATGCATGGCAGATGCAGTACAATGTGGATAAATGTGAGGTTATCCACTTTGGTGACAAGAACAGGAAAGTAGTCTATTATCTGAATGGTGGCCGATTAGGAAAAGGGGAGATGCAACGAGACCTGGGTGTCATGGTACACCAGTCATTGAAAGTAGGGATGCAGGTGCAGCAGGCAGTGAAGAAAGCGAATGGTATGTTAGCATTCATAGCAAAAGGATTTGAGTATAGGAGCAGGGAGGTTCTACTGCAGTTACTACAGAGCCTTGGTGAGATCACACCTGGAGTATTGCGTATAGTTTTGGTATCCTAATCTGAGGAAAGACATTCTTGCCATAGATGGAGTACAGAGAAGGTTTACCAGACTGATTCCTGGGATGGAAGGACTTTCATATGAAGAAAGACTGGATAGACTCGGCTTGTACTCGCTAGAATTTAGAAGATTGAGGGGGATCTTATAGAAGCTTACAAAATTATTAAGGGGTTGGACAGGCTAGATGCTGGGAGATTATTCCCGATGTTGGGGAAGTCCAGAACAAGGGGTCACAGTTTAAGGATAAGGGGGAAGTCTTTTAGGACCGAGATGATAAAAAAAAATTCACACAGAGAGTAGTGAATCTGTGGAATTCTCTGCCACAGAAAGTAGTTGAGGCCAGTTCATTGGCAATATTTAAGAGGGAGTTAGATGTGGCCCTTGTGGCTAAAGGGATCAGGGAGTATGGAGAGAAGGCAGGTACAGGATACTGAGTTGGAAGATCAGCCATGATCATATTGAATGGCGGTGCAGGCTTGAAGGGCCGAATGGCCTACTCCTGCACCTATTTTCTATGTTTCTATGTTTCTAAATGTGTGGGACTTCAGTGTGGCACCGAAGATAGACACAAAAAGCTGGAGTAATTCAGCGGGACATACAGCATCTCTGGGGAGAAGGAATAGGTCAGTGTGGCACTGTCTAGCCTCATGTATAGGTAATGTGTCATGTGGCATGGTTTTGTATTCCCAAGGTAAATCTGTTCTGTTATGGGCAGATGATGAAGTAAATTCTCTGAATATTTAAGGGGACGTAGTAAACTTCCAGTTAAAACATGTTCACTATTTTTTGCACATGTAGCGCCAACCATTCTGGGAGTCCAGCGTATTGTCCAGCCAAAGTGGAGGTTCCTTGAACCAAAAACAATCAAAAGATTATTTGGCCTCAAATGAACTGTTAACAGTGGAGAAGCATCTCAATGGTAAGTTTCCCCTTACTTAGCTCCTTTAAGAGAATACCTTTATAAGAATGTTAAATTTGCACCATGAATGCTGGATGTTTGTACAAAAACAGGAGGATTTAGAAACCGCTCAACCAGCAATGAGGTGGAACAGGTGGTGGTGGTGTACGTTGACATACATTATCATGATGACACAAACACTCTGATATGATTGTGTTAACTCCCCAAGTGGGTAGAGTTTCCTCCACTGGGATTCAGCACGTACAATGTAATAGATATGATGTACCCTTGAGTCTCTTCCATGCGCCTCGTGTCTTTCCCTGCTCATTGCACAGGAAGTTTCTGGCAACAGTAAAGCAGATGTTAAAAGCCAACCACTGTGCAGCCTCACACTATACATGGCTGTGAAATAGTCTAGTCTTGAAGAAAATATGTTTAAATGCTTAGGCATGTACAAGTAGAGGTGTACTTCCAAATATGTTTCCATTTTCTGTTACCTTCATGGCATTACACTGAAATTAGTAAAACTTAACATTGAACCCTTGTGTTCCCTCACCGTCCCTGCCCCACCCTAGTTTTCCAACTAGTTTCACTGTCCTGATTAATTTTCCTATTTGTATGCCTCTTTGTCATCATCCCTTCAGCCAACAATGAACCACTCTACATTTCCTTGAACAGCATCTTCTTTGATCTGTTGTTTTCACAGCATGCCCATATCTCTAGTTTCCCTCTCCCCTGACTCTCAGTCTGGAGAAGGGTCTCGACTCGGAAAAGTCACACATTCCTTCTCTCCGGAGATGCTGCCTGTTCCTCTGAGTTACTCCAGCATTTTGTGTCTATCTTCGATGTAAATCAGCATCTGCTGTTCCTTCCAACACTCAATGTGTATTTAAAGTTCTACCAGTCAGTAGGGAGCAGTTGAATCTAAATTTGTTTAATCTCACCTCACATATTGTGAAACTTCCTACTCACTTTCAGTAATGTTTCAACTTTATTTTTGCTTCAAATGATTTTCTATCTATCTGCCCTTTTGTTCCTCTACCGTTGCAGTCAATGTAAACTGGAAAATACTTCACCACATTCCCTTACATTTGAAATGTTCTGCTGGTATCTGGAGCCAAGACTAAATTAAACAAATCTGTTCTTATTACAGAACTTGACAAGGATCTTGCTGCTAAAGCACTAACAATTGAATCTGAAATGCAAAGGAGTTCCAACATTCAAAGCAGATTAAGTATGTCAAGTTACCATGGAAGTCTGTCACAGACATTATTGGGCCAGAATTCTAGACCTCAAACACCATCAAGTCTTACTGGGAAAGATATTCCACAGATCCAAGGAAACAAATTATTGCAGAGTTCCAGTAACCAAAACAGTAGGACTGAGATTCCAAACAGTCAGCACAACAGGCCTCGAACGTCATTATCTCAAGGAAGCAGGCCTACAACTCCGAACAGTCAATTGTTTCAAAGTCCACTTTCGAGCAACCCTGTGACCCAAGGAGAACCATTCGACAATCCAAAGAACAAACTGGCAACATTTACCAGCCAAGCTGTGAGACCGATTGGTTCTCCAATTAGTCAGACTGGAGTAATTGCTGGGAATATTTCACAAAGGAGCTATTTTTCTGAGGTGAGATAAATAGATTAACATGATTGTTGGTTATGAATGATTAAATGGGTGAAGAATTAAGTAAAACACATTTGGAAATTATATTTTGCTTCTCTGTAAATTAATTAATAACCATGTTACCATATATTAATTCATGCTTGAGAAAGGTTTCAATGAGGGTTTCAGTGTGTAGTTTTGTTTTTCAGCGTTACAGTTAAAAGCAATTGAAATTTACGTGACCAAGGAGAAACATAATTGTCCTGCAATATTATTAAGGAACTCCTTTTAAGGCCCAACCGTAAACTAATAGTGCAGTCCGCGTGTTGAATTTCATTTGGAACATGAAAAATAACAGCTTATTTCATAAAAATCCAATTGACCTTTCTATTTTCGTTTCCATTGTCAGTCTTTATTCATTTGCAGCAAAAAGGTAACCTGTGCAAGAGAGACAGGTTGCTTCTGAACTGGAGGGGGACTAATATCCTTGCAGAGAGGTTTGCTACTGTTGCTGGGAACAGTTTAAATTAGAGAGGCAGTGGGATGGGAAGCAGCATAATAAGTCAGCAATTGGAAGATGTAAGGGGAAGGTAGAGTTTAGGACTGGTAAGGAAGGACTCACAGGGAGAGGTGAAGGAATCTGGTAATCCTGATGAGCTGAAGGGTGTTTATTTCAGTGCAACGAGTATTTTGGAGAAAGCAGATTAATTTAGAGCCTAGATCAGTGATTAGGAATATGATGTTTAAGAAGGAACTGCAAATGCTGGAAAATCGAAGGTACACAAAAATGCTGGAGAAACTCAGCGGGTGCAGCAGCATCTATGGAGCGAAGGAGATAGGCAACGTTTCGGGCCGAAACCTTTCGGCCCAAAACGTTGCCTATCTCGTTCGCTCCATAGATGCTGCCGCACCCGCTGAGTTTCTCCAGCATTTTTGTGTACCTTGAGAATATGATGTTGTGGCCATTGCGGAAACGTGGTTGCAAGAGAGACGCAACTGGCAGATCAATGTTCCGGGGTTTCGATGTTTCATACGTGACTAAGAGGGAGGCAAAATAGGTGGAGGATTGAGCTACAAATCAGGGAGACTGTCATGGCTACACTCAGAGTGGGCATATTGGAGGGTTCATCCACGGAGATGATATGGATAGAGCTTTGAAAGAAGATAAGTGCAAGCACTCTAATGGGATTGTACGCCAGGCCCTGCAATAGCAAGTGAGAGATAGAGGAACAGATATATAGACAGATTACCAAAAGACAACAATGCAACAGGGTTGTCTTCGTGTATGTTTTTGACTTCCTTCATATTGACTGGGACTAGCTCAGTGCCAAAGGCTAACACAAGGCAGATTTTGACTGGTGTATCCAATAGGGTTTCTTGAAACAGTATGTGGATAATCCAACCCAAGAAGGGAACATACTGGACCATGTGTTGGGAAATAAGCCTTGTCAGGGGAGTAGTGTTTTAGTAAAACAGCATTTTGGGATAGTGATCACAACTCATAGAGAGAGAGTCAGAGTTTTTGAGTCACACAGCATGAAAACAGGCCCTTCGGCCCAGCTTGCCCATGCCGACCAAGGAGCCTCATCTACAGTAGTCCCACCAGCTCAGATTTGGCCCATATCCCTCTAAACCTGGGCTAGGAAATGGCTTGGGCGAATCAGAGTAAAGAAAATCCCAGAGATTTTTTCCCCTTTATTAAAAAGAGAATAACCAGGAAGTAGGTAGGATCACTTAAGGAAAAAGGAGGGAATTTGTGCTGAAATCAGGGGATGTAGGTGAGGTGCTAAACAAGTACTTTGCACTTGTCACCATGGAGAAGGGCATGGAGGACAGTGAGATCAGTGTAGAGAATATAATATGCAAAGGCAATATGAGATTAAGGAGGAGTTGGTGTTAGTGGTCTTCAGAAGCGTTAAGGTCAATAAATCCCCAGGATCTGATGGGATTTATCCCAGATTATTTAGAGAGGCAAGAGAAGAGAATACAGGAGACAAAGAGCTTTGCATCTTCCCTAGCCACAGGCGAGGTCCTCAAAGACTGGAGAGTAGCTAACATTGTACCTTTATTTGAGAAGGGAAATGGAGAGAATCCATGAAATTATAGGCTGGTGAGCTATGGTAGGGAAGCTGTTGGGGAGGATTCTTTGGGATAGGATTTACTACCATTTGGAAGAGAATGGGTTAATTAAGGACAGTCAACATGGCTTTATGCATGGCAGGTTGTATCTTACTAACTTTATCAAGTCTTTTGAGGAGGTGATGAAGGTGATCAATGAGGGTGGGACAGTGGATGTTGTCTACATGGATTTTAGTTAGGCCATTTGAAAAAAAAAATCCCATGGTAGGTTGATCCAGGAAATTAAAATGCATGGGATTAACAGTGACTTGGTTCTATGGATGCTGAACTGGCACACACACAAACACACATACACACACACACACACACACACAACATAGACGGGTCGGTTAGTAAGTTTGCAGATGACATCAAGATTGCTGGTGTCACAGACAGCGAGGAGGCTATCAAGGTAAGCAGCGGGATGCAGATCAGATAAAGAAATGGGTGGAAAAAATGGCATATAAAGTTTAATCTAAGAAAGTGTGAGATGCTGTACTATGGGAGGTCAAATATAAAGGAAAAATATACAATTAATGGCATGACCTTTCACAACATTAATGAACAGAGGGATCTTTGGGGTCTTAATCCTTTACTCCCTAAAAGTGGCAACATGGGCAGATAGAGTGGTAAAGAAGGCATGTAGTATGCTTGCTTTCATGGGTCTTGGCTTTGAGTAGACCAATCAGAAAGTCATTGGTTAGGTCGCATTTGGAATATGGAGTGCAATTCTAGTCACTCCATTACAGGAAAGATGCGGACCTACCAGAATGATTCCTGGACAAGAAGGGAGAGATGGGATATACTTGGATTGTTTACTCTGGAGTGGCAGAGTTTGCAGGGAAACCTGAAAGTATGTACAATTATGAGAGGCATAGATAGGGTAGACAGCAGAACATTTTTCCCAGTATAGAGAAAAAAAAAACTTGAGGGAGTAGTTTTAAGGTGAAAGGGGCTGTTTAAAGTTGATGTGCAGGGAAACCTTATCACACAGAGGGTGGTGAGTGCATGGCCAGGTGTTGTTGAGGCAGATACGATAGTGGCATTTAAGAGGCTTTTGGATAGGCAGATGGATATGCAGGGAATCAAGGGACATGGATTTGTCGCAGATAAATATGAGATGGCCTTGGGCTCATGTTCAGTGTAGGCATTTCGGACTGAAGGGCTGTTCTTATGCTAAGTGTTCTTAAGTGTAAAGTGTTACATATAGAAACAATAACAAGTGCTTTTTTGTACTATTTCAGTTTCCACTAGCATTTTTGCATCATTCTGCTGATCTTTCATTCAGCTATATTTCATTAGCTATATTTATTGATTTATTGTGATTTATTATTCACTCTATGAGCCTCATACAAACTAGTAATGTCATTGCACCCTGGTGTATATGACAATAAACTAATCCGAATATGTGTATTCCCCATGAATGGTTTTGGAAAAGCTTAGGTAAAAAGAATGAAGGCATTCAGCACTGGGTGCTTTATCTCGACAGTTATTTGAACTTTCCAAGGTTTGAGCTAAGAGGCAAAATTGGAGAAATATTCTTAAAAGGAATGACTGAAGGTAATTGTTTTAGGTAAATACATATTCCATACATCAACCACAGTGGCAGCTATTTTGAAGGTGAATAACTTGAAAATGTAACGACAAAATGGTTGCTGCTGTGTGGCTGGTGCAGTGAATATGTATACATCTATAAGGTTACTCGCCAATCAAAAACCATTCATGAACAATACACATAACACATATTTTTGTTTCTATACGTAGCACATTATACTTAAGAGCATTCAATTTAATTAGTATATATTTTGTTTAGCCGATTACACAATCTTTGAGCTGCCTTCTGTAGTTTCATTGGCTCCTGTATTGTTAATAATCGAAAATAATGGACAATTGAATAACAATTGAAATTCAGATTTGAAGTAGGTTTCACGATTTAAATTAGACATATTCATAGTTCTATTGATAAATATTAAAGTACCCAATTATCTATCTACATCGCAACAATACAGAACAACTTGTATTTATACAGTATCTTCAATGTCATAAAATGTCCAAAGGAAATTGGCAAATAAAATCTCACACCACAACCATATAACCATATAATAACCATATAACAATTACAGCACGGAAACAGGCCATCTCGACCCTTCTAGTCCGTGCTGAACACGTATTCTCCCCTAGTCCCATATACCTGTGCTCAGACCATAACCCTCCATTCCTTTCCCGTCCATATAACTATCCAATTTATGAGATGTTAAGGTAGGTGATTAAAACCACAACTTTAAGGACTGCAAGAACTCGCATGGTACAAAATCCAAAGAAAGCACTGCCAAGATGATGAAGCAACTTGAAGAATTACACAATATTGAAGGTGTGTAGGGATTACATAGTTAGAAGAGGCTTGAACATAGAGCTGGTTATGCCTTTTTTTGATTTGAAAACAAGGATATGAATTTCAACATTCAGGAGCTGCCTTGTGTGCATGGTAGTGTTTGATAAATACAAGGATCGACTGTGTTAACTGTGCAGGACTATGAAGAGTTAGAGTTCACATCTGGATTGTTATATGTAGTTTTAACCCCATACTTGCCTTGAAAGAAGGACAACTATTCTTAGAATAAAGAAATTAACCTTTGAGGGGAGATTGTGGAGTGGGCATACATTGATGAAAATAGAAGGATAAGAGATGCTCTCAATTACATTGATGGAAATTACATTGGCATTGACAGGGTTGATGCTGGGAGGCTTTCTTTTTCTCTAGCTGAATCTAGAACTGAATATTGTCATGATAAGGAAACAGCCATTTTGAACTGAGACGAGGGGACTTAAAAAAATTCAGATGGATTTCTCTTCAATCAATGATTGTGATTGAGTATTTGAGTATACACTGTTATTTGAGTTAATTCAAAGCCAAGGTCGTAGAGTCATAGAGTTATATATTGTACTATTGTTTCAGTACTGACCAAATTAAAGGATGCAAGGACCAGACAGGAAGTAAATTGTTAAGTATGATCCTTTACCTTGCATGTTGAAGCTGCATGATCAATGCTGATCTTAATTTTTAGGTTCATTTGGTTGAGCAAAATCGTGAATGAGTTATGAACTGATATTTTGTGAACTTGTAGTGCGTGGGTCTCAAAAGGAAGCACGAAGTCCAGTGTTTTGAGAGGCACCTTTTATTATGTTCCTCCCGGTTGTAGGGAAGATCTTTAAGAGAAAGATGGCATCCAAACCCCTGCGTTTAAACCCTCTGGCTAAGGGCCGCCATGGACTGAACCACTCCCGTGCCGAGGGGTTCGACAGTATGATGGCACGACCCTTGGGAGCCGCCACAGGACCCCCCCCCCCCACAGAACCAGAGGCACGAAACGCACCGGCGGGCGCACGACCCGGCCGGCCCGCGTGCGGAAGTCAGCCGATCGTGGGGCTTGCGGAGGCATAGGTGGAGGGACAGGTCGAGGGACCGGCGGGAGGACAGGTGGAGTGACAGGCGGAGGGAGCCGTGAAGGGGGCGCCCTCGAGGCCGAGGTTGGGCAACCAGCACCGGCTGGTCAATGTCCAGGTGTGCTGGCTTCAAACGGTCAATCGACACTGCCTCCGGCCGGCCCCCCATGTCCAGGACAAAAGTCGACTGCCCGTGTTCCAGCACCCGGAATGGGCCCTCGTACGGCCTCTGGAGTGGCGTCCGGTGGGCATCACGACGCAGGAAGACGTATGGGCAGTCCCTGAGGGCTGATGGCACGTGTGGGCGAAATGTCCCATGGCGGGACGTCGGGATGGAACCGCCAACTCGCTCGCGAAGGCGCTTTAGGGTGGATGAGGGCGTTCCCTGCTGCCCCAGCGCCGACGGCACGAACTCCCTGGGCACCGTGAGTGGTGACCCATACACGAGCTCCGCCGATGATGAGGCCAAGTCCTCTTTGGGAGCAGTCCGGATGCCCAGCATGACCCACGGCAACTCGTCCATCCAGTCCGGGCCGGAGAGTCGTGCCTTCAGTGCTGCCTTTAGCTGCCGGTGGAACCTCTCCACCAGACCGTTAGCTTGCGGGTGGTAAGCCGTGGTGTGGTGTAGCCGCACCCCCAGCAAGCGAGCCATGGCTGACCACAGCTCGGAGGTGAACTGCGGCCCCCGGTCTGAGGAGATGTGCGCCGGCAACCCGAAGCGAGCAATCCAGTGCGCGGACAACACACGAGCACACGTAGCCGTTGAAGTATCGGCCAGCGGAATGGCCTCCGGCCACCGCGTGAAGCGGTCCACCATTGTAAGTAGGTGGGTGATGCCCCGGGACAGCGGGAGAGGCCCTACAATGTCTACGTGGAGATGGTCGAATTGCCGGTGAGGTAGACCAAACTCCTGGAGAGGCGCACGGACATGGCGCTGGATTTTTGCCGTCTGGCATGGAATGCAGGTGCGAGCCCAATGGCCAACCTGCTTGCGCAGACCGTGCCACATGAAACGAGCGGCCACTAGCGCCGTTGTCGCCCGGATTAATGGGTGAGCCAGTCCGTGGATCACCTCGAACACCCTCCGGTGCCAGGTGGCAGGGACGATGGGGCGCGGCTGACCGGACGACACATCGCACAGGATTGACACTCCCCCAGGACCGAGAGGGACATCCTCAAGGCGGAGGCCGGAGATGGCAGTCCGGTAGGCGGGCACCTCATCGTCCGTGAGCTGTGCCTCTGCCAGAGCAGAATAGTCAATTCCGGGCGCCACCTCGAACACGGCGTTGATAGCGGGGCAGGACAATTCGTTGGTCACCCGGTTCTCTTTCCCCTCGATGTAGCGGATAGATGTTGTATACTCCGAAATGTAGGCCAATTGCCGCTGCTGTCGTGCGGACCAGGGGTCGGAAACCTTCGCCAGGGCGAAAGTGAGCGGCTTGTGGTCCGTGTAGGCGGTGAACGGCGGCCCTCCAGGAAGTAGCGAAAATGGCGCACTGCCAGGTACAGAGCCAGGAGTTTGCGATCGAAAGCGCTGTATTTCGTCTGCGCACGGTTGAGGTGCCGGCTGAAGAAGGCCAGGGGCCGCCAACCTCCGCCCGTCAGTTGCTCCAGCACAGCACCAACCGCCGACTCCGAGGCGTCCACCATGAGAGCAGTCGGGGCATCTTTCCGCAGGTGCACCAGCAGTACGGCCCGAGCAAGGGACTCCTTCGCGCCGTCAAAAGCTGACCCAGCCTCGTGGGTCCATTCAACGTTCTTGTTCTGCCCACCCGCCAGAAGTTGATACAGAGGCCGCATGATGTGGGCCGCGGATGGCACGAAACGATGGTAAAACGCCACCATGCCAACAAACTCCTGCAGGCCACGCACCGTGCGTGGGCGGGGAAACCGACGGATGGTGTCGACCCTGTCAGGCAGGGGAACCGCGCCTTGCGCAGTCACGCGGTGGCCGAGGAAGTCAATCTCGGTTACACCAAAACGGCACTTGTCGAGGTTGATGGCCAAACCATGCTTGCTGAGCCGCTGACAGAGCTGCCGAAGGTGGGCGCTGTGCTCCTGCTGCGAGCGGCTGGCCACCAGGATGTCGTCCAGGTACACAAACACGAAAATCGAGGTCGCGACAAACCCCGTCCATTAGGCGTTGAAAGGCCTGCGTTCTTGAGGCCGAACGGCATCCGCGTGAACTCGTAAAGTCCGAATGGCGTGATGATCGCCGTCTTGGGTACGTCATCCGGATGAACCGGGATCTGGTTATAACCCCGTACCAGATCCACTTTTGAAAATATTGTGGCCCCAGCCAAATGGGCGGTGAAGTCCTGGATGTGGGGTACGGGGTATCGATCCGCTGTTGTTGCGGCGTTCAGCCGTCGGTAATCCCCGCAAGGTCGCCAGCCCCCGCTCGACTTAGGGACCATGTGGAGTGGGGACGCCCAAGGGCTGCTCGAAGGGCGGACGATCCCCAAGGTCTCCATTGTGCGGAATTCCTGCCGTGCCAGTTGCAGTTTATCCGGCGGCAGTCGGCGTGCTCGTGCATGGAGTGATGGGCCGGTAGTCTGGATAAAATGTACCACTCCGTGGCTGGGGGTCGATGATCGAAACTGTGGGGTCAGAATGTCTGGGAACGCGGCCAAGACCCGTGCGAAGTGGGAGTCCACGGACGCCAGGGGCCGTCCCACCGGTTGATACAAACGCAACCTGATCGGCTCCATCGTAGCGGCGTTGACCAAACGCTGACGCCTGACGTCCACCATGAGGGAATGCGCCCGGAGGAAATCAGCCCCGAGCAATGGCTGGGAGACGTCGGCAATGGTGAACCGCCACGAGAAATGGCAGGAGCCGAACATGATCGGAACCATGCGCACTCCATATGTGCGGATGGGGCTGCCATTCGCCGCGGTGAGGACGGGCCCCCGCTTACTGGAACGAATGTTGGCCAGCGAAGGGGGCAGGACGCTGAGCTCCGCTCCAGTATCCACGAGGAAGCGGGTCCCGGAGCGCCGATTCCAGGCGAAAAGGCGGTGAATTTGGCTGGCCATCGTGGGGACTATTGGCAGCCGGCCCAGGCGTTTCCCGGGAACGTGCACGGCTGGCGGCATTGTCGTGCTGCAGCACCCCAGCGCTGATGGAAATAGCACCAGCGCCTCATGTTGCTGTTACTTGGAGCTTGCCTGCTCCCGCTGGTGGTGCCTGCAGCTTACTGGTGCTGGACTGCAGGTGCAGTACCCCCTCACTGCCGCTGGGGGGCGATCGTACGGGCCGTCGGGCTGGAGCTGTCACTCCTTCCGCAGCTCCCCCGCCCCACCGGAGGAAATCAGGAGCTGCCGGGGTGACGTCATCGGCGCGCCTGCCGACGGCCAGCGTGCTGACGTCTTCAGGGCACGCCTCCCGAGGGCCCTGAGGTCGGCAAACGATGCGTCTGTGAGCTGCAGACGAATGTAGGCCGGCAGCAGATGCAGGTAGGTGTACTCGAACAACAGGCACGGTGTGTGCCCATCCAGTAGAGCCACCATCTCCTTTAGGAGGCTAGATGGCCGTCGGTCGCCTAAGCCCTCCATATGCAGGATCCTAGCAGCACGCTCCATCCTGCTTAGGCCATAAATCTGGTGCAGGAGCTCCTTAAGGCCGAGATACTTATCAGTGTCCGGGGGGGCTGCGAGGAAGTCCGTGACCTCTTCAACCGTGTCCTGGTCGAGGGCCCCCACCAGGTAATAGAAGCGGGTGGCATCGACCGTGATGCCCCGCAGGTTGAACTGGGCCTCCGTCTGCTGGAACCAGATGAGCGGCCAGGTGGTCCAGAAGTTGGGCAGTTTCACCAAGACTGCGTCCAGAGACAGGGCCGGGCCAGCCTGTGAGGAGGTAGGGCTTTCTGATCTCTCCATCATGACGCCAATGGAGCGCCGGGGGTCACCAATGTAGTGCGTGGGTCTCAAAAGGAAGCACGAAGTCCAGTGTTTTGAGAGGCACCTTTTATTATGTTCCTCCCGGTTGTAGGGAAGACCAAACAAGAGAAAGATGGCACCCAAACCCCTGCCTTTAAACCCTCTGGCTAAGGGCCGCCTCCGGACTGAACCACTCCCGTGCCGAGGGGTTCGACAGTATGATGGCACGACCCTTGGGAGCCGCCACAAACTGATGTTTTGGATGAAGTTAGACTGATGGAGTTAATTGAGTACGAAGTTAGCAGGAGAGTTTTGTAGTGTTTGAATCTGAAGGTAAAATGGCGTGATTGGTGATTTATGAACAGATGAAATGAGGTGGTGACTGGGTCAGCCAACGTTATGGAAATGAAAGAAAGCATTGTTTGCAAGTTCAGTTTAAATTTCTCACTTTTGTGCTTCAACTCCTTCTTGGTCTTAGTAAACATCGAAAGCTTCTTGCACATGCTTTGTAATGTTTTCATCCATTTGCAGTTGAAGTCCCACTTATCAGGAAAATTGTCCCAGGCGCCCATATCCAGAATTAATACAAATGGAGGTGTCATTTCCCATGGTGATTCATAGCCATGAGAACTACCTCTGGACCAAGCTTTTAAATCTATATCCATTTTTGCTTGACTACATTTCTGGAAAAGTTTTGAGTTCTTCTCGACTTGAAAGGCACTTTATTAATGTGAGTCACTATGCTGCATGACCTGTTAGGTGGAATGCTGGCTAGTCTTTGTAGAGTCCATGCCTGGGTCAAAGCAAACTTAAAATAAAGTGTCATCGTCCCTCTGCATAGTGGATCAAGGGTTTCAGGGTGGTCTCCAACGTCTACTTTGCTGGTGCACGCCTGCCACAGTGTGTGGACAGACATCTGCTCCAGATGTGCTCCGAGTAGTCTTGGTGTTTGTCGGGCTATTCAAATGAAGGATGGCTCCTTTGGCCTCAGACATCACAAGGCCAATGCCGGAGGTCTACGATAACTACATCTGCTTTATGTGTCTAGATTCAGCCCCTGTGAATTTTGTCCTCATTAGCAAAATAACCTTCATTTGTTTCAAAGAAAACTTTTTGTTGGTTTTACTAAAATCCTCAATTCGTTTAGTTGAGTGAATCAAGTTTGACGCTTGTCAGAAATTGTGTCTATGAAACAAAATCATCTGAATGGTTCCCGTGAATCGATGCTTTTTCTGCAGGAGGAATGCATTGAAAATAAATCTGCTATTGTGATTCACTTTCAGAAAGAATACAGATGTGCATAGCCCTTAAGTATGCCTGTCAGATAATCAATAATTATTCCCAGTCAGCATTTTGGCACAAATTGCTTTAATAAGAAACAGCCATGCAACTTCAAGCCTCCAAGAACGTACAAATATCTTAACTTAAACCAATAATTATTTACATGTTTGCGAATATATTCCCCACAATGTAATAATTTATTATGTAGAAGTTCTCAGAAGAAAGTTCCATTGCAATCAGAACCTTCTGTTCCTTGTGCAGTGTATGGAAGAAGTATAATTCCTTCCTCTCCAGGTAAGATTGCGATTGCTGATCTTGTTTCAATTTATGCATTATATAGGTTGGTTACTTTATTTCCATTTAAGCAGTGGGCCGTTCTTTATTTCTTAATTTTAAAAAGATCAGAGCCAATTCAGTCCTCTATTCATGTTATTGCTTCCAGCAGGGCTTCAGCTTACATTCGCAAGTGACCTTATCACACAATATTTGATGTGGGCAGAACATAGTGAATTTGTTGAAAGCAGAAACGTATGTGTTGATTTGTATGGAGAAAAGCATTCAGATGTGATATTCTCTGAGAGGTTTGAGCGATATAGGTGCCTGTTTCTAATTACATATATAGACCTTGGTACTTTAACCCTGTAAAAGCAGCACTGAAACTTTTGCACTTTGACCACATTGCAATTTGGCTGGTCAGTTTGAATAAACAATGCAATATGAGTCCTTTATCACAGATGGACAGCATAATAAGTAATGAGATGTGTGGGCAAAATGATATTCACGTTTTAAGGCCTCCAAAACAAAATCAGAAAATATTGGAAATATCCAACAGGTTAGACATTTGCAAAGAGACAAAGATTGAGTTAATGTTACATGTTGATGAACTTTCATTGGGAATAGAGATTTCTGACACAAATTGGGAAGACTGGTTATTACTGATATTCCTTTTGTTTTCTCTCTCCCTTCTCTACAATTTAAAGCATGCTTGTTTTCTAACCTTTTCATTTCTCTAAATTGCCTTGCCTGATCCAGCACTTTCTGTTTTTACTTCAAATTTCAGTACCTGCAGTTGTTTGCTTTGTGGTCACTGGGTTCATCCTTGCCTCAGCCCATCAGCCACCAAAGTCCTTATCCATGCTATTTGCTTTTGTGTCCCCCATAAACTTAGATTGATCCAAAATTCCACTTCTCATTCTGGGGTGACGGAGGAACTGAAAGAAATCCACATTAGGCAGGAAATGGTGTTGGATAGACTGATGGGACTGAAGGTTGATAAATCCCCAGGGCCTGATGGTCTGCATCCCAGGGTACTTAAGGAAGTGGCTCTAGAAATTGTGGATGCATTGGTGATATTCCAATGTTCTATAGACTCAGGATCAGTTCCTGTAGATTGGAGGGTAGCTAATGTTATCCCACTTTTTAAGAAAGGCGGGAGAGAGAAAACAGGGAATTATAGACCAGTTAGCCTGACATCGGTGGTGGGGAAGATGCTGGAGTCAATTATAAAAGATGAAATAGCCGAACATTTGGATAGCAGTAACAGGATCGGTCCGAGTCAGCATGGATTTACGAAGGGGAAATCATGCTTGACTAATCTTCTGGAATTTTTTGAAGATGGAACTAGGAACATGGACAAGGGAGAAGCCAGTGGATGTAGTGTACCTGGACTTTCAGAAAGCATTTGATAAGGTCCCACATAGGAGATTAGTGGGCAAAATTAGGGCACATGAGGAAGGACATTCTTGCTATTGAGGGATTGCAGCGTAGGTTTACAAGGTTAATTCCCGGGATGGCGGGACTGTCATATGCTGAGAGAATGGAGCAGCTGGGCTTGTACACTCTGGAGTTTAGAAGGATGAGAGGGAATCTCATTGAAACATATAAGATTGTTAAGGGTTTGAACACGCTAGAGACAGGAAACATGTTCCCGATGTTGGTGGAGTCCAGAACCAGGGGCCACAGTTTAAGAATAAAGAGTAAGCCATTTTGAACGGAGACGAGGAAACACTTTTTCTCACAGAGAGTGGTGAGTCTGTGGAATTCTCTGCCTCAGGAGGAGGCAGCTTCTCTGGATGTTTTCAAGAGAGAGCTAGATAGGGCTCTTAAAAATAGCGGAGTCAGGGGATACGTGGAGAATGCAGGAACGGGGTACTGATTGGGGATGATCTGCCATGATCACATTGAATGGCGGTGCTGGCTCGAAGGGCCAAATGTCCTACTCCTGCACCTATTGTCTATTGTCTATTGTCTATTGTCATTCACCATTGCTGACCTGCATGGACTCCCAGTTTAACTAATTCTTCATTTTTTAATTACCTTCCAATCTGGGCGCAATCCCTCTCCTTGACTCCATAGCTCCTTCAGCTTCACAACTCACACAATTGAGTGTTCCTTCTAATTGTGTCTTTCATGCATTCACAATTTTAAATTGCTCTACAACAGGCCTTCAGTTGATAGGCTTGAGTTTTTTGAATGAAAACATTCCTTAAACAAAGGACTAATTTTACAAACTTTCTGATTTCCTGCACTTATCTCTGATTCAGTAACTTACTTCTGCTTGAGTACATTCCTGTGAAGTACCATTGGATTTCTGATTATGTTAAGGGAAAAATATAAATTCAAGATGTGGTAGTTGGATTTTAATGCACAAATGGATGCACAACCATTAAGAAAGCAAATTGAATGTTGTAATTCATATATATTTGGAATATAAAAAAGTGCAAATGTTTAAGTGAGACATTATGAAATAATAGTTGACTCACATCTCAAATACCATAACAGTCTAGGCTTATTATAGTCAAAGAAGAAGAATATTCTTGAAGAAATAATAATGTACCACTATATTATCAGAAACAGCCCGAGTCCGAGATTGTTTAATCTTGAATAGAGAAAATTGAAGGGAACTTGATAGCTGTTTTGAAAATTATAAAGAAATATGAATTTAGGAGTGCATGGGATAGAAAACCAACAACAAAGTATTGGAATAAAATTGTTAAGCCGGATAAGGAATTTTTGTGAAAGGTAAAAATAACATGAATTTATTCTTGCCTTTTAGACTGATGCAGGAATAATGGTGGGATTTGACCTTAGATAGGAGAAATATATGAAGTGTCTGAAGTGGATTTGGCAGGTAATAGTAAGCTGATTATCAGCACATACATAACAGACTGTGGTTACACTGATGGATATCCTCTCCAGCGGTCGGTGGGGGTGCTGTAAGCTGGCAGCCCTGACAGCAGCGTGTTAGTTTCTTCAACTTTTTAAGTTTTTTTAGTGTGTCTTAATGTATGTTTTTAATGTTTCTTTGTGTGTCTTGTGTGGGGGGCGTGTGGGGGGGTAAGGGGGAAACCGCTTCGACTTTTTCCATGTCGCCTCCCCCGTGGCCTAACATCGAGGATTGGGTGCGGCCTTTCCCAGAGACGTACCTGGGGCTTCAGCAGCGGGCGCAGCGCGGACTTTCATCGTGGATCGGGCGAGCCCTCGCCGGGGGTCGCTGGAGGGGAGCTCTCCGTTCGCTGGCCCGCGGCGCAATGTCTGCAGCCTGAGATCCCTCGTTGGGGACCCACGGAGGAGAGGAGCCCCGACCGTTGGCCTGCGGGCGCGGCGGGGACTTACCATCTGGAGCAGGGCCCCTCGCCGGGGATCCCTGGAGAGGAGCTCCGACCGCCGGCCCTGCAGTCTGCGGTGCTTCTGGCTGCGGCGCGGCCTTTAAATCTTCAACCGCCGGCCTGCGGCCTACACCATCTCGAAGCCGCAGTCTCCGGTGGGGAGGCACCGATTCAGGACCTATTCAGGACTTACCTGGACATACCTTGTCTGTACATCTGGACGCCCGCAGCGGTGACTGCGGAGGGTTGTGGTCCCGACCACGGGGGAAAATGGAGAGGACTGGCCAAATTCTGTGCCTTCCATCACAGTGATGAATGCTGTGGTGGATGTTTGTGTACATTTTTTTTATTGTGTATTGTGTATTCTTTTTTATTGTACCGCTGCTGGAAAATTCATTTCACTTACACTTTATGTGCAAGTGACGAATAAAACTTGATTGATTGATTGATTGATTGATTGATTGATTGATTGATTGATTGATTGATTGATTGATTGATTGATTGATTGATTGATTGATTGATTGATTGATTGATTGATTGATATATATATAAGGTCGACAAAAATGCTGGAGAAACTCAGAGGGTGAAGCAGCATCTATGGAGCGAAGGAAATAGGCGACGTTTCAGGTCGAGAACCTTCTATATCAGTATCCACAAACTCAGTATCGAACCTGCGTCTCTGACCCAGTATACCAGCTACTCTATCGTTGCACCATTATGCTCCATAATATATAACTGCTTTGGGTAGAGGATATTGTGGGACTCAATAAGGCTTCACAATATTTAATTGAAATAAATGCTTTGAATAGGCAGCAAGGAAATTGCTGATACATAGACGGAAACAAGCATTTGATGGCATTGGTCTTTTTTTGGATGGAATGATAAATTGCAACAGAAATGAGTTAAGAGGTGAGGAGGTTCTAATTGAAATGTAAAGAAGCAAAAAGCTGTGATATTAGAATCAATAGCCCCCCTCATGTTATCCCATTGGGATATATGGAAATATCAGACATTCCAGGATTTAGGGCCATATCAAGTTCAAGTTCAAGTTCAAGTGAGTTTATTGTCATGTGTCCCTGTATAGGACAATGAAATTCTTGCTTTGCTTAAGCACACAGAAAATAGTAGGCATTTACTACAAAACAGATAAAATGTGTCCATATACCATGATATAAATATATACACACATGAATAAATAAACTGATAGTGCAAATAACAGAAAGTGGTTGGTAATAATCAGAGTTTTGTCCGAGCCAGGTTTAATAGCCTGATGGCTGAGGGGAAGTAACTATTCCTGAACCTGGTTGTTGCAGTCTTCAGGCTCCTGTACCTTCTACCTGAAGGTAGCAGGGAGATGAGTGTGTGGCCAGGATGGTGTGGGTCTTTGATGATACTGCCAGCCTTTTTGAGGCAGCGACTGCGATAAATCCCCTCGATGGAAGGAAGGTCAGAACCTACATTCTCAAAGTAGGATGTGAAGAAGAAGGGAATATCATATTGATGCAATTGGATGTGTTTTGTTTTAGTGAAGCAGTGTGCAGGGCACATTGCTATGATGTGAATGTAGCCAATGTTAGACTCATATATTCTACTTCATGCTGACACCAAATAACTGAAATGGGAATTTACATTGAAAAAAGATTAAGTGCCTATCCATTGAGCATTAAAGATGCCAATTTCTTTCCATTAAGCCATTCAACATGCATGCATTTTTGTGCTGGTATTGAATGCATTGGCCAATGTACTCGGAAGTATTGTGAGCAGTTCTGGTTGCCACATTGCAGGAAGGATATGAAGGCTTTGGAGAAGGTGGAGAAAAGGTTTATCAGAATGCTCCCTAGATTAGAGGGTGTTAGCTATAAGGAGAGGTTGAACAAACCTGGATTGTTTTCCGTTGAGGGGAGAGTGCTAGATTATATATAAAATTGTGAGAAGGACACATAGAGTAGAGTAGTCATTTGGAACTTAGTTTACACACAGAATGGTGGGTGCCTGGAACTTGCTGCCAAGGGTGCTTATAGAAACAGATACAAGAGTGGTGTGTAAGAAACTTTTAGATTGGACCATAGATAAACAGGGAATGGAGAAATATGGATCACATACAGGTAGAGTTGAGATTAATTTAATTTTGAACTATATTCAACATAGATGAAGGATCTGTTCCAGTGCTGTACTATTCTACGTTCTATGTCTGTATCTCTGCTGGTGACAACAAGGGTAGAATAGGGTTGTGGTGAGATGAAGGGCAGAGGAAAATGGTGGACAGTTAACCGCTGCACACCTCCAGATTCAGAGACAGTTTCTTTCCAGCGGTTATCAGGCAACTGAACCATCCTACCAATAACTAGAGATCAGTCTTGAGCTACTATCTACCTTATTGGAGACCCTCAGATTATCTTTGGTTGGACTTTACTGGAGTTTATCTTGCAGTAAATGTTATTCATATTATCCCCTTTATCATGTATTTGTACATTTGCTGCAACTCCTTGTTATCTCTATCTTGTCTTACAAGAGGGTGGGTAGGATTGTTTCTGTGTGTGATGCTTAACCTTAACTAACAGAAGGACTGCATTCAGGTCCTGGAGTTTTGAGCATTGGCCACCATGGATTATTCCTCCCAATGCTTTCGATCCATGTTTCTGGGTGACCACTTGGCTTTCTGCAAATCAGAACATCACATCCTTCCCCTTTCCTCCACTCAGGTTTCCTTTGTAACATTGAAAAAACAGGGAGATTGGTATTTCCTTTGTTCTGTAGTTTATCTACAGACTCATTGCAATTAACTCCTTAATGCAGCTTCTCTTTTAGAAGTACAGACTAGCTTTAAGACTATTTTGAACTGGTTTGTTATTCACAAAATTGCAGTGGAATATCGAGACAAGGAACAGAGCAGTAATGCTATAATGGCACTTAAATCATGATAAAAAGCAGGCAGGATAAGTGTGTGTTTCTTGCACCAAAGTGTGTTAATCCTTCATTGGCCTCCTTGTGCCCATTTAACAATTTAACATTTTCAATTTCTGAGCACTAATTTCCTTCATTTGATTTGTAACTTGATTATTCGATTTCTAAAATAAGGTTGTTCATGGTCAATTGTCAAATACACTTGCCAGCTGCACTTTATGAAATCTCCATTCTTTGGACTGCTTTCTACTACAGTATTACTGATGTTTCAGTTGGCATAGTTGGTTATTTTTGATGCAAATGTAAAACAATAAAAAACTGGGTGTCGTTACGAGATTGACCTCTTAATGAAAGTGACATCTTTGTCTCAGAGGTTTCTTAAGTATGCATCTTGCGTGTTTTCAAGCTTGGCTGACATTTCGGTACGAGATTAAAGGATGTGAAATTTCTCAGATTGGAAGTAAAACCAGGGTCTTTATCTGCCCTCTTAGATAAAAGATGCATGGCAAATATTCTGCATATTTGCTATGTATCAATCTCATTTTTATTATTTGGAAAAACGTTAGGCTTTTGGGTAATTCCACATAAAAGCAACTTCCACCTCAACATCACCCAAATAATAAATGGATTCAGAGATCTTAAATTGAATTTAAAAACATGAATCTGATTTTAAAGACTTCAGCAAGTACATATTGAAGCTTTCATAAACAGTTATTTTTCAAACATTTTGTGCTGTTCTCATAAATCTATTATTTCTTATATAGAGAAGCCACAATTCCAAAGCTCAATTTGGGGTCACACTGAGCTTTGAGATAGTGATACTAACTACGTATTTAGAAGGACCCTTCTTCAGATCTCGACCCGAAACGTCACCCATTCCTTCTCTCCAGAGATGCTGCCTGTCCCATTGAGTTACTCCAGCTTTTTGTGCCTATCTTCCATTGAACTATCTGAATAATATGTAAATAATGTAATTCATTTTTATAAATGTCATATTGTTTTTAATGATCAAGTGGGTGAAGACAAGGAGATGTGAGAATCCTAGGAGTGTACTGAACAAACTGACCTGGAAACCTACACTCAAAGGTGCTCCGAGCCCAAATGATAGTCATTGCTTTACAAAGGAATCTTTCACCTACTAATGCAGTAACCATATCTAAAGCCTGCCATGGCTGGAGTGTCATTAAAGATCCTATCTACCTTGAACTTTCTGCAGTAGAATCAGGCAGCAATTTCACACCATGGGAGTTTTTTTTTGTGGAGGGAAAATTTTCAAGTGCAGGGAGCACTCTGCAACATTCTGGTGCTGATGATAATCTACTTAAGCACTTAGTCACAGTGTGACAGAGAGATCATTGTCTGTCGCTTGAATTGAAAAGAAAATTGGGTGCTGTGTAAAATGGTCTGCCAAATGACTCTGAGGCTGTTTTGTGCAACTGGCAAAGATCAATTTCACTGGCCTCCCCCTGCCTGCCCAAGGGTTTCCTCCTGTTTAGCTGTTGCAACCGACATTAATAAGACATTGTGATAGCCGCAGCTGATTAAACTTGAGAGCAATGTGATTTTTATGTTGCAAAAGCAAGTCTGCGCTGATAGTTCAGTAGATATATGTGTATCAGTGTAATGTGCATTTGAATGCTTCCCCCTGCTGTGATGTGAATTCCAAAATACTATTTATTATATCATGGACTCAGTGCTATTTATTCATTTGAATATCTATTTTAAATATTGGTAAATTGAATTACTTACTAAGCTGACAGGATGAAATGCTAGGTAGTGAAATATTGCTCATTTTCCACTCTTAGCATAAATAAATAAAAAATGAGTCTCGGGTCAGCCTGCTTTGGAACAAAGCTCTCACTTTTCATCATTCAACTTTAACCTTGGCTTGCAAAAAATTAGAAAATCTGTTTCAAGGTTGTCAGCATTCCACATTAGATCCCCATTTAGCTAATGCAAGCAATGTTAGCAATTTGTATCACTGACTGTGGAATTATCACTGACTGGAAGATTTGTGTAATTTTGGAACCGTCAGTAGGGGAAGTGTGGGGAGTAGTTGGGTAATTTTTTTGTTGTTACAGGACTTACATTCAACAGAAAGCAGAAAACCTTTAGCCAAATGACTTGTTTGGTTTAAATCCCAGTATCACAATTGACTGTCCAGATATCAATCCACAGTGCCATTAAATATCCATTAAATACAAATTGATTTGTTTATGGGTGTTTTAAAATGTTGCCATTAATAGGATTCATCCTTTTATTCAGGATTCAAGCCATCTGTGCTTTCATTTCATTGTCTCTTTTAGTTTATTACTTTTTTTTATCAGTTATTTCTTAATCTATTCAAATTTAGTGAGGCAGGTAACTAACTAAATAAAAAAATAATGTACAAGAAAATGAAAGGCAACATTTCTTAAAAGTTCTTAAAATTGTAAAAGCTTAAAAAAATTATTTATTGATCATATAGAGAGAGATGGGTGTGTTTCTTCAAAGATTTATAAATGTAGTACAATCAGGCTGCCAATGCAGCTGCGTGGAGCATTAATGGGATCGCATGTTAGCACTATTTTGCTCTTACAACAAGGTACGTTTCGAGCTTTATTTCGAAGCTTAACCACACAATCTGGATTGTTAAGTAGTTGCAATGCTGAAGTACTGCATTGTCAGAGGTTCAGTCTTTCAGATGTTAAACTAAAGGGCCTGACCCACTGTGGCGACCTAATTTGCGAGTTTAGAAGAGTTTGCTCTCGACCTCAAACTCGCAGCATGGTCGACACGTGGTCCTAGGAGGTCACTGGAACTCTCCTTCATGCTCGAGGGAAGTTCCCGCATACTCACGGCCTCAGTTTATAAAAATTGGTTGGCATGGTTCTTTTGAACGTAGTGCAGTGGAGTGGGGTCACTAGGCAGTCGAGGTTGCCGTAGGCAATCTCCTTTGCATTTTAATTGGCTCATTGGAGTTTTCAGGACCAAGGAAAACCGACCGGTAATATTAAATGCCCGCTAAACTTTATTAAATGTTGTCTGGCTTCTTATAAGTGTCCCCACCCCTTCTCTCCCCTTCTCTCCCCTTCTCTCCCACTCTCTCCCTTTCGCTCCCCCCTCCGCGCTCTCTAAAGGACTTACCGTACAAGTCAAGTCAAGTCAAGTCAAGTTTATTTGTCACATACACATACGAGATGTGCAGTGAAATGAAAGTGGCAATGCTCGCGGACTTTTGTGCAAAAAGACAAACAACCAAACAACCAAACAAAATCATAACACACATATACCTTTACATAATAAATAATGGAAGGAAAAACGTTCAGTAGAGTTAGTCCCTGGTGAGATAGGCGTTTACAGTCCGAATGGCCTCTGGGAAGAAACTCCTTCTCAACCTCTCTGTTCTCACCGCATGGCAACGGAGGCGTTTGCCTGACCGTAGCAGCTGGAACAGTCCGTTGCAGGGGTGGAAGGGGTCTCTCATGATATTGTTGGCTCTGGATTTGCACCTCCTGATGTATAGTTCCTGCAGGGGGGCAAGTGAAGTTCCCATAGTGCGTTCGGCCGAACGCACTACTCTCTGCAGAGCCTTCTTGTCCTTGGCAGGGCAATTCCCAAACCAGATGGTAATGTTCCCGAACAAGATGCTTTCCACCGCCGCTGCGTAGAAGCACTGGAGGATCCTCGGAGACACTCTGAATTTCCTCAATTGCCTGAGGTGGTAAAGGCGCTGCCTTGCCTTACTCATGAGTGCTGAGGCGTGTGATGCCCATGTCATATCCTCGGAGATGTGGACTCCCAGATATTTAAAACAGTTCACTCTATCCACAGAATCCCCATTTATCCTCAATGGAGTGTACGTCCTCGGATGATGTGCCCTCCTAAAGTCCATGATCAGCTCTTTCGTTTTTTTGATGTTCAAGAGGAGGCTGTTATCCTGGCACCAGAGTGCTAGATCAGCCACCTCCTCCCGGTAGGCCTTCTCGTCGTTGTCTGAGATCAGGCCCACCACCACAGTGTCATCAGCAAACTTAATTATTGAGTTGGAGCTGAACCTAGCCCGTACACTGTGGCAGCCGTCTTTTACCTTCCTGTTCATCGCGGGTGTGAATTTCAGAAAGCGTCCCCACTTTACCTAGCCCCGGCCTTCGCGATGTGTTTGTGTTTGTGTGTGTGTGTGTGTGTGTGTGTGTGTGTGTGTGTATGTGTTGACGGTCGATCCAGCTCGCGGTTTCATCGCTGACAGTCGATCCAGCTCGAGGTTTTTCAGGCGAGTGCCCTCGAGCTTGAAGGTCGAAGACAGTCGCTGAAAAGTCGAGTTAGTGGGACAGGCCCTTTACATTGCTTATGAAATAGACGAGAATGGTTACATGACACAACTTAAAGAGGAGAGGATTATTTTCAGCAACCTCAAATTATAAAACATAAAATATTAACTAATATTAATTTCATTGGTATTGTGGAATCTTTGCACTTAGTAACTAATTGTAACATTTTCAATATCCTGATAATTTGATAGGTATTTCAACTGTCAACTCTGATGCCCTCTACAAAAAAGGACAGAGCAGACTCTTTTTCCTCAGAAGGCTCAGATCCTTCAATGTGCGCAACGATATGCTGTACATGTTTTACAATACTGTGGTTGCAGTGTCATTTTTTACGCTGTTGTCTGCTGGGGTAACAACATCAGTGCTAAAAACAGCAAGAAGTTGGTCAAGCTGGTAAAACGAGCTAGCTCAGTGCTGGGGGGGAGAGTGGACTCTGTGGTGGATGTGTTTGAGAGGCGTATGAGGAGCAAGGTGCAGGTCACCCTCGGCAACTCCGGGCACCCCCTCCATGAAATTCTGGAGGGTCAAAGAGCATACGGAGCAACAACCGGCTCCTCTCCCTGCGCTGTAGAATGGAGCGGTTCAGGAGATCCTTCACCCCTGCAGCCATTAGATTTTATAATACTGACCGCTAGGCTGAATGGGGATGCTTTGAATTTTTAATAGTTAATTATTGGGTCTTTTTAAGTATTTATTGCTTTCATGTATTGTCCATATTGTATTTTATGTATTTTCTGTCTGCTTTCGTTCTGAATGTGTGGGTTTGTTGGTTGTTGGCTTCTGGACATCTGAATTTCCCCGAGGGGATCAATAAAGTATTTATTATTATTATAATTATTATTATTATTATTATTATTATTATTATTATTATTATTATTAAATGAATGTATTTCCTCTCAGCATTTGTAATAGTATCATTGCTATCTATTGAATAAAGGTGAACTGAATATTGGTGAGGTAGATGTTATGGATGATTCTCCTGCATTTTCTTTAGTTTTGAATTGGTCAATTAAATGTTCTATACAGTATTCAATTAAGATGAAAAGCCAATGTTTTGATGTTACTGGAATTTATTTTTAAATTGTACATACGTTCTAAGGTATATTTTAACTTTTCCTAGGATGAATCTTTTTCACAGTTGTTAGCTACGCGCCAACCATGGACTCTACCCAGTAATGCAAACGATGAAGGTGTGGATCGAGATCAAGACAAACGTGAGTATGTATTGAGGTTGATGGCCTGGAATACATATCAACATAGATGCTTGTTTACATTGCTATGAATGCTAGTGGTTCAACAACTTAACAAAGTTGTCGAAAAATGTCCATGTATGTGACCTTCGACCTTATAAGGAGGACCAAATGAGTTAATGAAACAAACGAAAAAGCTAAATCTAAGGTCACTGTGCAAAGAAGCAGGATTTACAATATTCAACAAGAATCACTCTTCTCCCACATCATTCAGTGGACTTCAGAAACTAGGACAAGGCCTGCAACAATCAATCAGTACTCCCAACATGTGAGTAATTGATGGCAAGTGCTAATTCTTCCTGCCGCTAAATGATCACAGTATTCAAGTTGACAATATAGTGCTGGCTACTTCTGAGATCCAATTCCATATCGCTGGCATCCGATCAGCATTTCACGATTGGTTTACAATGTGGCTGCTCTGTACACTTTCAGCAGCCACCCTCACCAGTATGGCACAATTCACAAGCATTGTGCAGCAAATTTGAGTGCTGTGCCCAAACAACAACTGTCTGGACATATTTCAAATGAAGCATTATATTAAGGTCCATTCTCAGTGTACTGGTGATCACAAAAGCTCTTTCCACACTCTTCATATGATCAATGGGCCTGCCCCACTTGGGCGATTTTTCAGCAGGCTGCCGGTGACTGTCATGTTGCCAGCAGTCACCTGAAAAACCGGGAACTGGGACGGTGACTGTCAGAGTGGAACACACACACACACACGCACGCACGTGCATGCACACACACACACACACACACACACACACACACACACACACACACACACACACACACACACACACACACACACACACACACACACACACACAGCGAGGACCAGGGAAAGCGGGGGGAGCGCTGTCTGAAATTCACACGGTGCAAAGCCAAGGTGATACAGACACACACCGCGATGAGCAGGAAGGTTGGCACTGTAATTAAGATGGCTGGCACAGTGTACGGTAAGTCCTTGACTGAATAAAAATTTTCCAAATGTCTCTCCCATCTGTGACAAATGTGCATCTCAAAAACGCCACTATAACACACTCTTTTGTCTCCTGTACAAAACTTCAGAAATTCTGGAATGACATTTTTGGAACTTTTACAAATCTATTTAACACAAAACTGAACCCCAATATAGAACTGATTATCTTCGGATCAATGGAAGACGGATGTAAACTAACTACGTCTCAAAAATCTCTTCTTAACTATGGCTTAATAACGGCAAAAAAACATACTTAAATTTTGGAAAAATGCAGCCACACCAACACTCAAAATGTGGATTACAAATATGTCTGAAATGTTACATCTTGAAGAAATGAGAATCCTCCTTTTAGGCAAAACAGACCAATTCTTAATGATTTGGTCTTCTTTTATCGACTTTTTACAAGCATATGGTGCAACACAACATTAGAAATTAAACGTTTCAGAACCGGGTGAAGGGTGGATAAAGATATTAAATAGGTATATCTCTTTCAATCTCTTTATTTTTATTCCCTTCCTTTCTCTCTAACTTTATTTTCTCTTCTCTTTTTTCCACTCTATCCCCTTCTACCTTTTCTTTGGGCTTTCTTTACTATCTCACAAACTAACACTATCACCACGGTTTATGATATTCTTTTCTTCTCTATCATGGCTTGTCTCATTTTCCGTTAAATTTGAAACACGAAGTTGTACATGAACTGTAATATCTCATTATTTATTAGATACTTATGTACTACACTATTGTACTTCTAATAAAATTTAAAAAAATAAAAATAAAAAGAACAGGAAGGTTGGCGCTGTAATTAAGACGGCTGGCACAGTGTATGGTAAGTCCTTTAAAAGAGGGGGGGGGAGAGGAAGGGAGAAGGGGGGAAAAGGAGTGGTGACAACTTTTAAGAAGCCAGACAACTTTTAATAGGCCAGTGATACACAGCTGTGAAGTTCGGCGGACATTTAACATCCTTGGTTCTGAAAACCTCGGTTATCCTTGGTTCTGAAAACTCCTGCTTACTTTTTTTTTTCCCAATGAGCCAATGAAAATGACCGGTCAGCAAAGGCGATTAACAAAAACTACCTACGACTACCTCGACTACCTACCACTACATGGCGACCCCACTACAACTGCACCTACGACTACAGGATTATAGATTATCTCCATGGCGACCAATTTTGGTCGCAGAAAATGTTTCAACATGTTGAAAAATTTGCAGTGACCATACTGAGGCCGCGACTAGTTCCCAGAATGCGGGAACTCCTCACGACCATGAAGGATACTTACCACAGACCACCAGTGAAAATGTGGCGAGCGCAGAATCTTCTGCATTCGCCTAAAATGTCGCCTAAGTGGGACAGACCATAATGGGTTTTGCTGGTTAACATGACTCTTCAGCAAACACCACTGAGAGATATCAAATGGCGATCAGTCTAAAGCCCCTGTCCCACTTTCACGACCTAATTGGCGACCTCTGCCGAGTTTGCCTTGACTCATACTCGCAGCATGGTTGCCACGAGGTCTTAGGAGGTCGTACGAGGTCTTCATAACTCTTCCTCATGCTCGTGAGTGGGCTCCGCTACTCGTGGCCTCAAGTAGGTCGCGGCATTATTTCCAGCCTGATAAAAAAATGTCCACGAGTAAAAAAAAGGTCGGCATGGAAAAAATTGACACTTTTTACTCGTAGGTAGGTCGTATGTAGGTCTTAGTAGGTCGTGATGGTAGTCGTATATAGTCATAGGTAGTCGTAGGTCGGTAACTGGATCGAGAAAAAAAAATGCAAACATGACATCATTTTATCATGTGAAAAATTTCCAATCGTAGCTAGTCGTAGTTGGTCTTAGGTGTGGAAGACTGACGTCGTGGGGTGTCATAGGAGGTCATAGACATAGTCGTAGGTGGTCATAGACATAGTCGTAGGAGGTCGTAGACATAGTCATAGGAGGCCGTAGGAGGTCTTTTACTCCTGCGAGTCAACACGACCTTGACATTTTTTTCAACTTGTCTTGGGTCTTCTAAACTCGTGGAATAGGTCGTCCAAGTGGGACAGGCCCTTAATTTGGTATTCATGAAACATTTTTCAACTTTGCTGCTACATTCTCTTAAATAGCAGGTGATTGCACTTAAAAGCAATTCATTGCTGGTATTTTTTTGATGCAACATCCCAAGTGCACTATCTAAATACAAGTTAATTATTTCTTATAGTCATTTGTACAATAATTTTAGAAAGATGACATTAAACTGGAGAAGGAGCAAAACAAAACATTTTCAGAAGAAGGGTCTCGACCGGAAACGTTGCCAATTCCTTCTCTCCATAGCCTCACCAGTTGACATTAGACAATAGACAATAGGTGCGGGAGCAGGCCATTTGGCCCTTCGAGCCAGCACCGCCATTCAATGTGATCATGGCTGATCATCCCCAATCAGTACCCCGTTTCTGCCTTCTCCCTGACTCCACTATTTTTAATAGTCCTATCTAGCTCTCTCTTGAAAGCATCCAGAGAACCTGCCTCCACTGCCCTCTGAGGCAGAGAATTCCACAAACCTGAGTTTCTCCAGCATTTGTTGTCAACCTTAACATATTTACAATGGTGTTACCAGTTCTAGAGGATTTGAGTAATAAGGAGAGGCTGCAAAAGCTGGGGTTTTTTATCCCAGAAATGTATGAGACTGTGAAGAACTGCGAAGAGGTTTATAAAGTAATGAGGGGTAAAGGTCAGGTAAATAGCCACAGTTACCCCAACCCCGCTAAAGTTGGGGAGCTCCTACTTAGAGGACATAGATCTAAAGTGGGAGGAGAAAGATGTAAAAGGGACTTGAAGGATATAATTTTCCCAGAGAGGATAGTTCGTGAACCAGAATGAGCAGCAAATGGAAGTGATACAGGCGGATACAGTTATGATATTTAAAATAAAAGCATTTGTAAAGGTTCATGGATAGGAAATATTCAGGGGGAAATGGGCCAGGCACAGGCAAGTGGGATGAGCGTGGTTACTCAGCATGGTTGGCATGGATTAACCATGGTGGCGCTGCGGTAGAGTTGCTGCCTTACAACGAATGCAGCGCCGGAGACCCGGGTTCGATCCCGACTATGGGTGCTGTCTGTATGGAGTTTGTATGTTCTCCCCGTGACCTGCGTGGGTTTTCTCCGAGATCTTCGGTTTCCTCCCACACTCCAAAGACGTACAGGTTTGGAGTTAATTGGCTTGGTAAATGTAAAAAATGTCCCTTGTGGGTGTAGGATAGTGTTAATGTGCGGGGATCGCTGGTCGGCGCGGACCCGGTGGGCCGAAGGGCCTGTTTCTGCGCTTTATCTCTAAACTCAACTAAACCAGCTGTATGGCTTTTTTTAAAGCTGCATAACTCTATGACAAGAAGAAGGTTTTGGGAACATCTTACCTTATAATCAACATTATCACCATCACTGAAATCTCCAGCAACAATATCATTTCTCATTAGCAGAAATTTAACGACATCATAGATGCTGTCTCCATCCTACAAGTCATCTCCTGATTATGTAAAGCTCACCATCTAACAAGGCACAGGTGCAGAGTATGTTGGAATAATCTCCAATTGCCTGGCTGAGTATTGGCACAGTTACACTCACCATCTAGAGCAAAGCATCCATGTGCTTGGCTGCTTATCTAGCCATTATAGACATGTATTCCCTCTCTTGGTAGCCCATGGTTGCAGGATGGACTGCAGCAATTCACCATGACTTATTTCCTTCCAAATGCATAAATTTTACCTAGAAAGCTGTCCTTCATCACACCTTCACTTGCTGCCTTACAAAAGTGCAAGTGCAAGATGGTTTGCATTACATTTCTGTTAGCAATGGGAAGAGTCAGTAGATAGGAAATGAAAGTTGTTTTGGGCCTGCTCCATTGTATGTCGTATTGTTGGTGATGTGTTTATCTCACAGTGTAAATGAGCATATTTCAGGCCAGTGGGAGACATTGCAGATTGCAGCGCATTTAACATACAAGTACAGTGCCCTCCATAACGTTTGGGTCAAAGACTCATCATTTATTTATTTGCCTCTACTTCACAAGTATTGAGATTTGTAATAGAAAAAAAATCATGTGGTTAAAGTCATTGTCAGATTTTAATAAATGCCATTTTTATACATTTTGGTTTCACCATGTAGAAATTACAGTAGTGTTTATACATAGTCCCCCATTTCAGAGCATCATAATGTTTGGGACACAGTAGTGTCATGTAAATAAAAGTTGTCATGTTTAGAATTTTGTTGCATATCCTTTGCATGCAATCATCTCTGGTGATGCTCTGCCAGGCATGTATTACAGCCATCTTTAGCTTATGCTTGTTTTGGGGGCTAGTACCCTTCAGATTTCTCTTCAGCAAATATAAGGCATACTCAATTGGGTTCAGATTGGGTAATTGACCATTTTTTAGCTTTGACAAACTCCTTGGTTGCTTTAGCAGCAGTGGAGCAAATGAACCATCGGCCAATGAGTTTTGAGGCATTTGTTTGAACTTGAGCAGATAGGATGTGTCTATACACTTCAGAATTCATTATGCTACTACCATCAGCAGTTGTATCATCAATGAAGATAAGTGAGCCAGTACCTTCAACAGCCATACATGCCCAGGCCATAACACCCTCACCACCTTGTTTCACAGATGAGGTGGGTTTGCTTTGGATCTTAGGCAGTTCCTTCTCTCCTCCATACTTTGCTCTTGCCAGCACTCTGATATGTTAATCTTCATCTCATTTGTCCACAAGACCTTTTACCAGAACTGTGGTTGCTCTTTTAAGTACTTCTTGGCAAACTGTAACCTGGCCATCTATGTTTGCGGCTAACCAGTGGTTTGCATCTTGCAGCGTTGCCTTTGTATTTCTGTTCATGAAGTCTTCTGTGGATAGTGGTCATTGACAAATCCACACCTGACTTCTGAAGAGTGCTTCTGATCTGTCGGACAGGTGTTTGGGGATTTTTCTTTATTATAGAGAAAATTCTTCTGTCATCAGCTGTGGAGGTCTTCCTTGGACTGCCAGTCCCTTTGCGATTAGTAAGATCACCAGTGCTCTCTTCTTCTTAATGATGTTCCAAACAGTTGATTTTGGTAAGCCTATGTTTGGCTGATGTCGCCAACAGTTTTATTCTTGTTTCTCAGTGTCATAATGGCTTATTTGACTTTAATTGGCACAACTTTGGTCCTCATGTTGATAAACAGCAATAAAAGTTTCCAAAGGTGATGGAAAGACTGGAGGAAAGACTAGGTGCTGAGAGTTCTCTTATACCTTCATTAAGGAGGCAATTAATCACACCTGAGCAATTACAAACGCCTGTGAAGCCATGTTTCCCAAACACTATGGTGCCCTGAAATAGGGGGACCAAATATAAACACTGCTGTAATTTCTATATGGTGAAATCAAAATGTACAAATATACCCTTTAATAAAATCTGACAATGTGCACTTTAATCACATGTGATTTTTTTCTATTACAAATCTGAAATTGTGGAGTACAGAGGCAAATAAATAAATGATGGGTCTTTGTTCCAAACATTATGGAGGGCAATGTAAGTCTATAGTAAAAGGTTCTCATAAAATCAATAAGTGTTCTTCCCTGTCTTACGATATTCATACTTTTATCATTTTCCGTGTGTATTTTGCAAAGAATCTTATGGTTTAGTGAGGCTCATGTAATTTTTGTTTAATGGAAAAGGAAATTAACCATTCAATAATGTATTTAATATCATTGTGATTTATCCACATTTGCTGCCCAAGGACCATCTTACCCACTGAACGATGGTGTTGAAAGTGAGCAGGAGTGCATGTGCTGCAGCCTGCAGAATAGCAATTAGTAACTCAAGTTGCATCTCACCACATCCAGCATGTTAAATGCCTGTTAGCTCCAGACCCAATCGTTACAAAGCTTCTCTGGATGCCTTGTGATTATAACATTTAACATACTTCAGCTCTTTCTGTCTGGGACTGGAGCAGTGCAGTCTCCAGGTGAGCTATGACTGAGGATTGAGTTGCAATTTGTCCCTAGCCTTTGAATGGACTCGTTTTCACTCCAGGGAGGGCAGATTGCACTTTGCCCAGTGTTATGTATGATGGGATTTCTTTCCTAATTTTTCCTTCCTTCTCTTTGGAAATCTATCCTCGTAGGAGCACCAGTTAGATCCAAACCCTCCCGGTACAGAGAAAATTGGGCATAAGCCAGTGATTCCATTTATTTTCATTCAACGGTTGACCAGGTGTAGAGTGGATATGAGTGATTAGACTACAAATCGAGTGCACCTCTTGCATATTCTGCATAAAAATATCTATCAATTAAAGACCCGGCTGTTGGCTGCTCCATCACTTGCCTATTACATTTTAAATAATTCCAAACCTTCCAATTGTATGCTCCCCACATGTTGTCAATTAATTGTACAATTGAACAACCTTTTATACTATTCTGACAAGATTGCTGATAAACTGTCGCATCAAGATTAAAAAAATTTAACCCTGCATTTATACCAAAAACAAGAAAAAATAGTAGAACTATTACATTGTAAGCCTGGTACTTATTACAGCCAATTATCATGGTAAATAGAGCAATATTGAGCATTAAAATGTATGTGCTTGTGCAGTAAAATATTAAGCACACTGCTTCTTTATTTAACTGGATTATTTGGAGGAGGCATTGAATGAAACCTCAAAGCTTCCCGAATCAGTGGGAGGAAGCCAGAGGGAGAGACACCTTGATCCACGTTAGCCTCAACATACCACAGAACCATTTACGCTGAAGGAACTTTGGCGATTGTAAGTCCTTCCATCCACCCTGCTGTTGTTCCCAGTCAGCTCATTAACACGTTCACTAACGTGCCAAAAGTGCAGCTTCTATGCAACAAGTGAATAAAAGGCTTATCGAATGGTGCTGGAATTTACGGCTGTTGAGAGGTTTTTGAATGAAGGTTGTGACTGCAGGGACTTTCACCCAAGGAATCCAGAGAGAGTAAAACTTGCAGTAACTGACTTATGGTGCATAAGGCAAATGGAGAAAAGAGCAGGTGAGTATCATTTTTCTTCCAGTCAAGACTTTGGAAATGCTTTTTTGTTTTGACTGAGAAACGTCTGGATTCCCATATCATGGACTTGGCTATGAAAAGAAGGATGCTCAATTAGCAGCACCCCTATGAGAGACGGTGACTTCTCTGCCAATCCAAGATGTAGAAGGGTTATACAGAAGGGAGCTTCCTTCATATGCAGTAACATCATGGGCATCTTTCCCTGTTGAAAAATAATTAGAAAACCCAGAGGTTGATAGCTCGGCCCACGTTGCAGCTGTGCTTCATTTTGTTCTGCTTTGTAGCTATACATTCATTCGGGACAGTGCTGCGCCATGATTACCGTTCTAGACACAGTAATCAGCCACAGCTCGGCTGAAGCATGTGCACTGCACCTGCCCAACGGTGTAAAGAGGAAGCCAGGAAAACCTGTACCATGATCTCATAAGGATTTTGGAAATGGGGTTCAGCTCACAAAACTGGAATTAGCTCAACGTGCATTCTTGTTGTTCCAAAAATGTTTCTGAGAGGAAATATCTGGCATTTCAAAGAAATTGCTCAGAAGGGAATAAAATTTGGAACCTGGCATAGATATCACCTTGTTCTCACACGAGGTGAGATAGGAAAGGCAATATTATGAATAATGATTCCACAATATGTGGCTTGATGAGAGGCACCCCACTCCACTGCCAACAGTGATTAATAATATCTGATTATTATTTGGGGAATGTACAAATGAATATGGTTTCATGGCATCTTAGTTGGTATATGTACAAAGCTGGTTGCCGACCTCATGATGTATGCGGATGCCAGGAATAATGCTTGCACTGCATACCTTTAAATCATGATACGAGACTAGGTCCATTTCAATTTTTGGAACAAACTGTATGATTGCATTGATGTGTTGGGTCTAGGACAGATCTTCAGAGATATACATGCCCAGGAATTTGATGTTTTTTTACTCTCTCCACCACTGCCATTAATGATGGCAGGCTTGTAGATCCTCGGTCTTCCTCTTCTGAAGTCAACAATCAGTTCCTTGGTTTTACTGACGTTGAGAACAAGGTTTCTTGTTCCGCAGCCGGGAAGCCGGGCCCATTCTTCGCTGGGAGCATCGTGCCCACTACTCGGTAGATAGGGGTTGGAGAAGGTATATGGCATGCTTACATTCAAACGATGGTCAGACTGTGTAAAAGTTGGGAAGTTATGTTGCAACTTTACAAAATGCTAGTTTGGATGAATTTGGATTATTGTGCACAGTTCTGGTCACCATACTATGTGAATGATGTGGTAGAACTGGAGAGAGTACGGGGAAGATTCACCAGGATGTTGCCTGGATTGGAGGAGTTTAGTCATGGGGAGAGATTGGATAAGTTGGGTTTGTTTTATATGGATCGAAGAAGGTTGAGGGGTGACCTGAAAGAGGGATATAAAGTTATAAAAGTAGGAAATGGAGCAAATAGTTTGAATTGTTTTGCCCATGGAAAGGTATAAAAAGCAAGAGGTTTAAGAACAAGGTTTGAGGTTTAAAAACAATGTGTTTAAGCTGAAAAGGAGTTTTAAATGAAATCTGAGGGGAAAGGTTTTACATACTGTAGAGTGGTTGATGTCTGGAATATGATTTTAGTTTGGAGATACAGCGCGGAAACAGGCCCTTCGGCCCACCAAGTCCGCACCGACCAGCGATCCCCGCACATTAACACTATACACACACTAAGGACAATTTACATTTGTGCCAAACCAATTAACCTACAAACCTGCACGTCTTTGGAGCGTGGGAGGAAACCAAAGATCTCGGAGAAAACCCATGCGGTCATGGGGAGAATGTACAAACTCCGTACAGACAGCACCCACAGTCAGGATCGAACCCGCGTCTCTGGCGCTCAAAGTGCTGTAAGGCAGCAACTCTATTGCTGCGCCACCGTGCCGCCCTGATGCTGGAGGAGGTGGTGGAATCAGAGACAATCAGTCTTTTTTAAATTAAGTTATTTAGACAGGCATTTGAATAGGAAAAGAAAGGCAGAGAAGGATAAGGATCTAATGCAAACAAGTGTAGATGGACAAAAATAGTTGGCAAATAACCTATTTCTGGACTCTATGACTTGAATGCCCAAGTGTCCATTATATTATATATATGTAATATCCAGATCCAATTTAGCAATCAATATTATTCCATGATTCAGTCACATTAAACATTAAAAGCATGCAATGTACAATCAAACATGTATAACCTGAAGCTCATAATTTACAGCTACAGATTTTCCCCAGGTACCACTATAAAGAATTACATTTAATATAGTGACACTTTGTCATAAATGAAATAGCAAAAAACCTGAATACAATTTGTGCTCCAGGTGATTCAATTTCTGTCTAAGGAAGTGAGTGAAATTAGTGGACTATTCACTTGTTAGAAAGCAATTATGTTTCGTGATCACAACTTAATTTGTGATTGAAGAATTCTGCGCACATCTGTTAGGTTTTAAAGGAAGTGGGTGTTTTGTTCAAATGTAATGCTCAAGGTGAATACTGTCTTGGACAGATTCAATCATTGTGGAAAACTAAGGTAATATGTATGAGATGTTCGTATTGAGTGCTTGTCTTCCATTATTGTTTTCATATAGCTATGCAAACATTAAAAATAATGCAAATTACATACAGCGGCATAAGATTGGTCAAAGCAAGGGTTTGTGCCAAGTGTAGCACTAATGTAGTTTCAATTGCGACGGACAGGGCGGCACGATGGCGCAGCGGTAGAATTGCAGCCTTACAGATGCGGGTTAGAGATGCGGGCAATGCCAGAGATGCGGGTTTGATCCCTACCACAGGTTCTGTCTTTATGGAGTT
The DNA here is from genome assembly GCF_010909765.2 of Amblyraja radiata. NCBI lineage: Eukaryota > Metazoa > Chordata > Chondrichthyes > Rajiformes > Rajidae > Amblyraja > Amblyraja radiata. The sequence goes on along the minus strand of NC_045959.1, from coordinate 48,412,569 downwards.
TGTACGTTCTCCCCGTGACCATGTAGGTCTTCTCGAGATTTTCGGTTTCCTCCCATGCTCCAAAGACGTACAGGTTTGTAGGTTAATTGGTCTGTCTTTGTATACTTGGTATCAGTGTAAATTGTCCCTAATGTGTGTAGGCTTGTATTAATGTGTGGGGAATGTGTGTGTGGGGAATGTGTGTGTGGGGAATGTGTGTGTGGGGAATGTGTGTGTGGGGAATGTGTGTGTGTGTGTGTGTGTGTGTGTGTGTGTGTGTGTGTGTGTGTGTGTGTGTGTGTGTGTGTGTGTGTGTGTGTGTGTCTGTGTGTCTGTGTGTCTGTGTGTCTGTGTCTGTGTCTGTGTCTGTGTCTGTGTCTGTGTCTGTGTCTGTGTCTGTGTCTGTGTCTGTGTCTGTGTCTGTGTCTGTCCCCAAACTGCAACCCAACCCTCCCTCCCATCCTCTGCCTACTACTCCGGCTCAGCCCCCGCTCAGGCCATGGGGGGGTTGAAGTCGGTGTTCGTCACGGTGGGCACCATGAGTTTCGATGAGCTGGTGGAGAAGATCTCCTCCCAGAAGGCCGTGAGGGTGAGTTATCTGCGTAGCGCTGACTGAAGGAATCTGTGCACGCACGTTTTTTAAGACTTTTAAACCTCGATAACATTTACACTATACCACCAATCGTAACGTAACTTGTTGCACTCGCAGCATAGGAGAACGGCGAGTAACATGGCGAAAAATTGTAGCGCTATTGCGTACCATTTCTGCGTAAATAGAAAAAACCCTCAAACTGGAAGAGCACAAGATCAGAGTATTAGTTACGTATGGATAGATAGATTGGTGTTCTATTATTCTCCAAGGTTAAAATTTATGTTGTGCTTTAAATGCAAATATTTTATGCTTTCACATTACAGAGGCTAATTGAATAATATATATTTTTTTCTTCATTCATGAGATCTGGTTGTTGATGGCCAGGCCAGCTCTCATTGCCCATATGAAATAACCCCTTGTGAAAACTGCAGTTGAGATGCCTACTGAACACACTTCATTTCATATTGTGAAGGTACTATCCACAGTGCTGTTCCTCGATTTTAACTTGATGTTGATGAGAGGTGGCAGTATTTGTCCGAGTCAGTGGGGTGCATGTTTGGAGTGGTCCTTAGAAGGAGCAAGGTGGAAAAGGTGGAGGAAGGATTATTTTAAATGGTGAATAAGTGCTGAGTCTTTTGGGAGTTGTTAGAGCTGCATTCATCCAGGAAAATATTCCATCAATTCCTGACTTCAGCCCTGTCAATTATGGAAAGCCTTGAGGAGGCAGAATGCAGAGCCCTAGTTTTATACAAAATATACTTGGGCCATTTCCCACATTGTCAGATGGTTGTTGGTGTTGTGATTCTACTGAAATAACTAGAGTGGTTCTGGAACATAAATCTTGAACACTGCAGCAGGTTATTTTCTGTGCTCTTTATCTGTGTCGTATCAGTGTGTTCCTCTGTTTAACATCCTCCTATTCGCTGTTTGCTTTCCCAACATGATTCACAATTGCATATGGCAAGAGGGCAGAACTATGTTCTGTACTGTTGGTTGTGGGATTATGTGGCTCCAAAAATGGGTTACTGCCACCACTGATTGGTATCCATTTGGTTCTGGTTGTGCCTTCTTCACATAGGTGGCTCATTGTTATACCCGGTTCTTCTCCCGAATGTTTTTTTACACATCATATAGCCTGATTTGATGGCAAGGGTCGAGTGGGGTTGTGCTGGTTTGGAAGGACACACTGTGGTCGAAGGGAATGCTGCTGCATTTAATGGTCCACATGGCTGCCCAGTTACTTGCTGTATCAACTCTGACTTATTAAGGAAATGTAGCAATAAATTCTAGGATAATGGTTCTGTCCGGTGTAATATAAGTCAGTAAAATGATTAAAGCAGTTACTCATCGTGGCGTATACAGTACATGTGTGTGGTTTTGAATGCAGGGTTTACCAGGTGGTATGATTTTTGATGCAGAGTTCTAGACATTGCTGTCAATTGACATTTGCTATATTTCAATAAAAATAAATTCTGCTGAGAGCTCTGTCTGTGCTATTTCTAATAAACAGAAACATAAAGAGCTGACTGATACTACGTTAGTGTTAAGTTTGAAATTTCACTGCTTTGGGGAATAGCATGGCAACATCTAGTATGAAGTTAATAGAAAACATGATTCTCTAGGTAGAGCAAGATGAAGGCAGACACAGGGCATGGTGAATGTGTTAAGGGCCTGTCCCACGAGCATGCAACAACATGCGGCAAGCATGACCAAACTGGAAGCGGGGGTTGTGCGGAGGTCGAGTGATCCCCGTACAGGGCCGGTCCCACCAGCATGCGACTGCATGCGGCGAGCGCAACCAAACCAGAAGCGGGGGCCGCGTGAGTGACGTGAAGTTCGAGCGAAGTCCGCGGGAAGTTCGCGCGTGACGTACGGCGTCAAGACGCTGCGTATGCCCGTCGAGGCGGTGCGTACGGCCTCAATGTGGCTGCGGGCCGTCAGGCCGTTGCCCCGTGGAATTTTTGAACACTGTCAGTTTTCCAGAGCCCCGCGTGATGTCGGGACCAGCTCCACACAACTCCATACGGCTCCAGCGATCGAAGTGGGACCGGCCCCGTGAGGCTGTACGGTTCAAGCGACCACATTAGGTCGCGCTTGCCACATGCAGTCGCATGCTCGTGGGACAGGCCCTTAAGTGAGCTCAAGATATATGAGCAGTTACAACATTTTGGCCTGAACATAGAATGAGGAGGAATATTCCAAAGGGTAAATTATATAATTGATGATTTGGGTAAGGACAGGGAATATAGTACCATGGTTATGAGCAAAACAAGGAACTGTTGCTTGAGGTGGAGCTGGAGACATAGGAGACAAAGGTGAGCTTACTGGTACCACAAACTACAGACAAGGTTTCACATGAGGACACAGGGAAACCAAAATAGATATTTTTTAATTGGTAAGTATGCAATTATAGCCTAGAAACGGACAGAAAACTGGTAAGACTGAAGCTATTGGCAAAGAGGTACAAATTCCATCACTTTATAACCATATAACAAATAACCATATAACCATATAACAATTACAGCACGGAAACAGGCCATCTCGGCCCTACAAGTCCGCGCCGAACAATTTTTTTTTTTCCCTTAGTCCCACCTGCCTGCACTCATACCATAACCCTCCATTCCCTTCTCATCCATAAATTGATAGTTCCAGGATTGCTGTGTGCGTGAACTGATGAATGAGAGAAGTCGGGTGAAACCATTTGATAAGGGTGAGCATTCCAAATAGCTGCCAGCATGGAAATGATGCGTAAAATGTGAGTCTTTACTCAGGGCACAATTCCCAGGGGCAGTCAATAAACAAAAGCCCACAGAGCATGATCACCGCCTTCCCAACATAGGGAAACTATAAATGGTTACATGTAAAGTATGTGAAGCTTATGGGAACTAGGCATAAATGTTATGGGAACATTTATGCCTCAGTAATTGACACAGGGTAGGTGCATGTTTCTGAAGAAAGTATTTGTTACTAATGACTGCGGTCCCCATTTTCCTGTGATGGGTCAATCCTGCAGGAGTACTGTACATGTGTGGAATTTATTAATAAGGGAGTGGAAATATATGCATTGAATAACTTTTATTGAATGCACCAGGAAAATGGTCAGGACAGTACATTTAAGGGCACTTTATAGATTAAGAAGACAACTATAAGTATATCCTTATGTTTGTGTTACAGTCACCAGCTTCTGGTTACAAGTCATTTGAACTCGCCTTCACACTGCCACACTGACCTGTGTGTGTTTGGCATTCTCCACTGCTACAGGGAGGCCAAATGCAAAATCATATTCTGCTTGGGTAGCCTGTGCCCCAATGTTCTGAACTTTGCATTTTCCAATTTCATGTAACCCACACCACTGATGTTCTCTCACACACACACACACACACTGTACAATCCACACAATTTTCTTCTCTTTTTGTTCACCTTTCCCAACTGCTCTCTCCTCCCCCTGCCTGACCCAAATCCATTAGCCCATTATCCCAGTCCCCTCATCTGGGTCAACATATCAACCAGGAGCCTCTGATCCGCACCCCCTCCCCCCTCTGCTCTCTGGTCATAGTTTCCCCTTCCCTCTCTTTCCCAATGCAATATCTCAACCTGAAATATCTACACTATTTTTTGCCTGTGCTGATGCCACTTCACCAGCCGAGTTTTTTCCAACAATATGTTTTTGTTCTAATTGTGCACCACGATGTGAATCAGAAATACCTGAACAAAGCAGTGTCAGATAGGTATGCATGGGAACAATGATCCCCCTTCACCCATGAGTTATGGGGAAGGCGGACTGTTGGGCTGCCTGTAAAGGCAAATGGACTCTTATTGTTATAAGCCAGAGGTGTGCATCTCATTGAACTATGGCAGCAGGGAAGGCCCACCTTACCTGGTTATAGCGGAAAATCAGCAATAACAACACCATTTTAATTAAAGCGTTATGAGGGGAAAAAAATCAGCATCTGCATGGAAGGTAATGTTTACATTATAACGTAAGAGGTCATTCAGCCCATTGGGTCCGTGCTGGCTCTCAAACCAAGCCCATTCCACACTAATTTTCCCTGTAATCCCATCTGCACATCCTTCACTCCCCCCACCGTTTGACTACTTACTTTTACATTATAAATAAGTCTAATGTGTACTTAGAAATGGCAGTAATCTATCAACCTTCATGTTTTGAGGATGTTGTGATGAAACTGGAGCACCTGGAGGAAACTCATGAGGTTTCAGGGTGAACTAGATTTCAAGGAGAACATAGATCGCTGGTGCTGTGAGACAGTAGCTTTATTATCTGTGCCATGCTGCTGGGATATTGTGCAACAATGCTTCTAGATTTTAAAAGTTGTAAATCGATATGTAATTCTGTTGTTTGGCTGAGATAGAAATTTTCAGCAGAATAGCACAAACAAAAATCCCGAAACATGCAAATGAAGTGTTGTCTTTGACACTCCAGCTTGGTCAGTTCTAGATATCACCAGGCAATCCTAGTATAGTTGTGATTGGGTCTATGCGTCTTTCAGTTCAACATTATTACATATTTAGTACAGTACAAATAATCTGTGCTTTTGTTTTTTTCCAGGTTTATGACCTGAAAGAGTGACTTCCAGATTTCACACATGTTACACAGCAGAACACAAATGGAAAGCCTGAATACCTCTGCATTGAAGTGAAACAACACAATTTTTATATTTTTATAAGGACAATGGTTGCAATGAGAAATTATAGGAATATAATAGAATATTGCTTTGCACCATTACTATTGTAGCTTGTTTGCAATGAATCATTTAAAATAATTCTGACAAAAAATAAAGTTATGTTATGAAGGTCATGCATGTTTCATTGAAAGTATTATATTTTCAGTGTATTTTTATCAAACATTTGTTGTGAAATCAAGTGATTGTTGAACTTTTATCTTAGGCAAATCATCAGTTTCAAATGCATGAATACCTGTTAGACAAAATAGAAGGATTCTTGCTTTCGAGCATTTACAATACACTGGATTTTATTGTAGCTTTCTGATTGTTGTGATGGGTTTTCTCTTTGGCTTGGATCAAAAATAAACAATTACTTTTACATGATTAAAAAAACTTTTAGGAAAACATTGGATTTTATTTCATCAATAATGAAAGATTTCTAAAAAATCATATAAGCAAAATTGATTGAAATATGGAGACATTTAATGCAATATCCTTCATCATCAAGAATAACATGATGAAAATTATTTTCCCTTATGAACTTGTCGTGTCACAAACCTTGCAAGTGCTTAATGCTGTCTATTATTACTTTATTTTCCCATTCATTATAAAATAGGTCCATATCTTTATTGACTCCCTAACGGTACTGGGGGTTCAGTATTGATGTGGATAGAGAACTGGCTGGCAGACAGGAAGCAAAGAGTAGGAGTAAACGGGTCCTTTTCAGAAAGGCAGGCAGTGACTAGTGCGGTACCGCAAGGCTCAGTGCTGGGACCCCAGCTATTTACAATGTATATTAATGATTTGGACGAGGGAATTGAATGCAACATCTACAAGTTTGCGGATCACACAAAGCTGGGGGGCAGTGTTAGCTGTGAGGAGGATGCTAGGAGGCTGCAAGGTGACTTGGATAGGTTGGGTGAGTGGACAAATGCATGGCAGATGCAGTATAATGTGAATAAATGTGAGGTTATCCACTTTGGTTGCAAGAACAGAAAAGTAGACTATTATCTGAATGGCGGCCGATTAGGAAAAGGGGAGATGCAACGAGACGTGGGTGTCATGGTACTCCAGTCATTGAAAGTAGGCATGCAGGTGCAGCAGGCAGTGAAGAAAGCGAATGATATGTTAGCATTCATAGCAAAAGGATTTGAGTATAGGAGCAGGGAGGTTCTACTGCAGTTGTACAGGGTCTTGGTGAGACCACACCTGGAGTATTGCGTACAGTTTGGTATCCTAATCTGAGGAAAGACATTCTTACCATAGAGGGAGTACAGAGAAGGTTCACCAGACAGAGTCATGGGATGGCAGGACTTTCATATGAAGAAAGAGTGGATAGACTCGGCTTATACTCGCTGGAATTTAGAAGATTGAGTGGGGATCTTATAGAAACTTACAAAATTCTTAAGGGGTTGGACAGGCTAGATGCAGGAAGATTGTTCCCGATGTTGGGGAAGTCCAGAACAAGGGGTCACAGTTTAAGGATAAGGGGGAAGTCTTTTAGGACCGAGATGAGAAAAAAAATTCACACAGAGAGTGTTAAGTCTGTGGAATTCTCTGCCACAGAAAGTAGTTGAGGCCAGTTCATTGGCTATATTTAAGAGGGAGTTAGATGGTGGCCCTTGTGGCTAAAGGGATCAGGGGGTATGGAGAGAAGGCAGGTACAGGATACTGAGTTGAATGATCAGCCATGATCATATTGAATGGCGGTGCAGGCTCGAAGGGCCGAATGGCCTACTCCTGCACCTATTTTCTATGTTTCTATGTAAGTTCAAATACATCGAAGGAGTGACCTCGTGGGATCCCTCTGGGTGCTCCAGTTTTCTCACATGTTCCAAAGACATCCTGGTTTGTGATTTAATTGGCTTCTGTTAATTACCCCTAATGTGTAGGGAGGGCTTGACAAAGTAAGATAACACAGAACTAGTGTGAATGGGTAATCAATAGTCTCCATGGACTCGTACAGTAGTCTGAAGAAGGGTTTCGGCCCGAAACGTCGCCTATTTCCTTCGCTCCATAGATGCTGCTGCACCCGCTGAGTTTCCCCAGCAATTTTGTGTACCTCCGTCTCCATGGACTCGATGGGTTGAAGAGCCTGTTTCCTTGCTGTATCTCTAAACTCTAGGTGAGTTCAAGTGTTTCCAAGAAGTAAGTACTTTTTTTGTTTAACTGCTATATTGAGCTAACCTTCTCCTTCTGCTTGCAATCAGAAGCAAATCAATAGACGCATCTGACCTCTCTCCTGATAGTCTGATCTCCTCCATACCTTTCAAACTCTTCCCCAACCTTTCTGATCACTTGTAAGTCTCCTATTTCCTCTTCGCATTTCAATATATCTCTGGGCATATATTGCTGCCACCAAATCTTAAAATCTACCTTGCCCTTGAGAACACCACTCTAGGCTCCAATTTCAAAACCACAACGTCACATCATCCTCTTTAATATTTATTTCCTCTTCTGCTTCTGACCGATGATCTGCCACTAATTACTTACTCATCCATTAGTCATTGAGTCTCTCATGCATTGGGCAGGAATTAAACATAAAATATTAATCAGCTTCTGGCATTTAACTAAGAAGTATTAATTTGGGTTTCATGACTGCAAAAGAGAATCCTGTCCACATTAGCTTTGGAACTCATATTATGAATGCTAAACCAAAGAGTGCTGTGGGTTTCAACCTAGTCGGTTGTACACATTTAAGTGCACTGGGATCAGTGACGTGCAATTAATAACCTACAAATAAGATGAAAGGGAAATGATCATATTTAATGTGGGCAGATGCTTTTACCATAAGTAGGCTTTTTTTGGATTGTTGCCAGCTCCCAAAGCTTTGAGAATCCCGTACCAGTTTTCTTCTCTCCTTCCCAAAGGTAGGCATGCATTATTACAATATCAGACCTGCATGGACTTTGTTGTGTCATCATTAATGAGAAGCTTTCAGAGCTAACTTGCCTTTGGAACTCAGATAATTTACCTGGCTTGGTCTTCCAGGTGGGCCCAATTTGGTTGGCTTTGTCCCAATTGGTTAATTTGTCTTTAAATTTTACTAGATTACCTAGAGATGTATGTGATGTTTGGCAGCACTCTGACCCCTCCCCATTCCCGTTCTGTTTGTCTATTTGTTTGGAACAAGAAGAGTCAATACATTATCAGACATAACAGGTCACCAGAAGCATCATAATAGAGGCATTTGCAAATGCTTTACTGAATAACCAGACAAATCTGCTTCTGGAAGTGTTTTGAACTGGTAGATCTGCACATGAAGTTATAGGAATCAAAAGATCAACTGGTTCAAAGTCCATTTCCTTTATAAGTTGGCGCGAGCACAGTTGAAGGCCGACAACTTAGGACAGAAGTCCTGGCTCCTGGTTTGAGCTGCAGTGTCTAGGACTTTGTATGGGGTGAAGCCTCTTCCCAGGGCAGGCATGTGTCACAGGCATGTGTCACAAGTAGCTTGGGATGAGACAATCAGGGATAAAGGGAATACCAACTGGCAGGAGTTTTTCTTCCAGGCAGGTAATAATCAGACATTTCCAGAAGGGGCATTTCGCTCTAAGAAGAATTAATTTTATGACATATTCCTGTTTGGAGTCTCGCAGCTTTAAACTGAATTTTGGTCATTCAGGTGTGCTACATCATTTTCCATGTTTCTCAACTAGAGAACCTAGAAAAGCAGATACATCAAAAGAAAACGTACAATAAAATCCTCGTGGGGAAAAATAGAATAGCTTTGAAACATATGAATATACCCAACTCCTGCTTATACATTTTCTCTGTGTTTTTGTGTTTTATTCGCAATTCATTCTTTTTGATGGATTGAACCATACCTTTTTCATGGCTCAGAGCTGGAGAACTGATGGTGAACACTCAGGTACTGTGAAAATGAGGGAAGGAGCCTAGGCGAAATTATTTATTACGGCTGTATCAATGCTCCACGATGTGTTCTTCATGTTTTCCACATTCTGTTTTAAAAAGTTACTTCAAGTGGTTCTGTTTTTAGGTTAAAGAAAAGCTCCTTCTGATGGTCACTGGTTGGAATTACTCAAGATTCAAATCTAAATGCAATTTTAGTTCTTTAGCTGCCCTCATCTACCCATCAGCTTTACAGAACAAACTATTTTTGAACTGAAAGATGAATTAAAAAATCATTTCATCAAGGTAAGTTTCAGAATTCATTTTCAGCAAAATCATAGCTATTATGTTCAAATTTCAGGGTTTTGTCAGGGCTATTTATTGACTCACTCTTTCAGTTTACAACATGGAACTGGTTTTCATCCAAGCACTTTGTGGTGAGAGAAAACAGCCAAAGAACATTCTGTACTTGATGAAAGATTCAAAGTTAAAGCAACTTCCAAGCTCCTATATACAATGATATTTCACAGCTTTCTGAATAAACTTGCCTTCCATGATTGTCATGTCTCTCAACTAAAATACTTTTGATGACGCACAAGCCTGTTATTGAGTTTTGGACTAGTGAGTCCTGCTAATTGACATACCCTAAAGTGTGACGTGTTGCACTTTGGAAGATCTAATGTAAATACTGCCTGGATGAGAGTGTATTGGGTATAACGAGAGGTTGGACAAACTTGGATTGTTCTCTTTGCACTTTCAGAGGCTGAGGGGAAACCTGATAGAAGTATATAAAATTATGGAGGCATAGAAGGATTCTTCCCAAGGAGGAAATGTGAAGGACTAGTTAGCACAGCATAAAGTAAAAAGAGTAAAATGCAAAGGAGATGTGCTGTGGCCAGATTTTTGCAGAGTGGTGGAGGCCTGGGATGTACTGCCAGGGATGGTGGTGGGGGGAAGATACAATAGTGGCATCAATAGGTTTTTAGATAGGTATGTGGCTGTGGAGGACAATGCAGGCAGAGATTAGGTTAACCTAGCATTATGTTTGACATGCACATTGAGGGTCAAGGGGACTGTTCCTGTGTTGTACTGTTCCATGTTCTTAATATCTGTAATAGAGCTGATGCAAAAACTGGTGCAAGACACAAATTTGTTAAACGGGAGAAGCTGGATGTCAAGTTGTGACCAGGCACTCATTTGTGTAGAGTTCAAGGGGGCAAGTTATTAGTTTCTACTTTCCCACTGATTAAATTGAAATTGGATTGCTTAACTGCCTTTGTTTGGGTTGAAAAGCCAATGGTAATGATGACCATATGTATTCTGTCAATGAGTCATGTGTCTGGTATGTCAAGTAAGATAAGTTCCGAAATGGGCTGTCCCACTTGGGCGAGCTTAGAAGAGTTTGAAAAAAATGACATGTTGAAGATCTCCTTCGACTATGTAGAATACCTCCTTCGACCTCCTTCAACTATGTTGAAGACCAGCTTCGACTAGCTATGACTAGCTACGACTAACTTCGGGAAAATTGGACACTGAATAGTGGAGAGTGAAGACGACTTCCTTCGACCTCCCTTCGACCTCCCTTCGACTATCATGAAGACTATCTACGACTACTTTCGACTACCCTTGATTACCTACGACTAACATGCCGACCTACTACGACCTACTACTACTAAACTTACAAGTAAAAAAAGTATCGATTTTTTCCATGGCGACCTTTTTTTACCCGTGGGCATTTTTTAACATATTGAAAAAGAGGCCTCGAGTACACGGAGACCACTCTCGAGCATGAAGGAGAGCTACGAAGACCTTCTACGACCTCGTGTCGACCATGCTGCGAGTATGAGTCGAGGGCAAATTCGCCATAACTCGAGGATTAGGTCGCCCAAGTGGGACAGGCCCTTAACAATGACTGTGTAAAGTCTCACAGATGGTTTGATTTGGCCAATGATGAAATAGAAAATCTCACATTGGCTGAAATTTATATTTTCACCTCTGTTCAAGTTTCCGGTTCAGACGCCATTTCAACACATAATATAGAGTCTACTCATACCAAGCAATTCTGCATTGACAAACGCAATATCCATTAGCAGAGCCACCCAGCTGAGGTTACATGTCTCTATTCAGATGAGTCTGAGTTTGTTGTCGAGGAACTGAACTGGGTCCCACTCCTGTGGCCAACTCTCATTCCTGAACCAATACCATCTAAAATCATTTAAATGGATTATCTGGTTAGTTAAGTATTTGTACTTTGTGGGAGAATGCTGCAATGATTGCTTACAAAAAAAGTATGCCTCAACATCAAATAAAAGTATTCCTTGTATCTAACTTGCGCCCTCTGAGAAAATAATAGGTTTGTGCTTAAATCCAAATTCTTTCATTTGAAAAGATAGATAATAAAGGGCCTATCAATTTAAAGTGAGGTTTTAGATGTCAAATTATTGAACTGAATCAAACTTCCATCGCAAAATCTGGGATCTAAATACTTGAGCAATCAATTTACAGTATTTCAGAGCAATGTTGATGAATGACCTGTCAGTTTGGGTTATAATGGGATCTGAAAAATTAACCTGTCAGTCAGAGCTTGTGTTATTTCCATTTAGTTCTAGGAAAGAGTGCAAATCAATGCCCTAAATATTTGGATGATTTCAACTGGAAGAAGATAAGGATGTGCATCAACAATTGAACAAAACAATCAATACAAAGTAATAAATATGTATCTATACATTGGCAGAGACCATACACTCTAACGCCAATCTACACCTAAAACCTCTCGATTCCAAGAAGTGTAATTTGTCTCACCAGAAGGACTGTCGGTACGTAATCATCTACATTATATTAATGTAAAATCACATGAAATGTGGATACAAATATTTGCTCGCTGTTTCGAGTTGGTAAGGTTCATAACCTCACGTCTAATATACGCACTCAATGTACTGTATGCAAGGTCAATCAGAGCCATACTTTAGGTGAAGGTAGATGGTTGAGGTTATTGGAATTCTACCATCCCAGCCCAGGACATCACTAGGGGCAGAGTCTGAGGCCTGAGGATTGCTGGCTGCTTCAACAATGATCATGAGGGCAGAAGTGGGATTGTTTGTAGATTAGGACATTGGGCACAGTTCCATTCACAACTCCTTAGTGAATGAGAAGTGCACACCTGCATCCCACTAAACTGAAGTCTGGGCTGCCCATTGATAAGTAACAGGAGCACCATAAAAAGTGGTTTCTCCAACTAATGGAAATCTATTTGCCTCACCTTGAGGTTCAATATCATTACCAGAGACATATCTCTCACCATCAACATCTGGGGTAATCATTTCCCAGAAACCTATCTGGAACAACCATGTTAATGCCAAGGCTGCAAGAGCAAGAGGCTGCTTGCCTTCAGGCTCCCCAGAGCCTTTTTAGCACCATCACCTCCATCATTTGTTCTGCCCCCAGCACCAACTGGGTCCCCTGCTAAGTACGAGGAATTTACTACATTTTTCACCAGCAAGGTAAAGAACATAAGAACGAATAATTCCCCTCCCACCCGTGACCTGGCTGTCTCATTGTTCTGTTCCTCAAAATTAGATTGTTTCCAACCTGTTACTCTACCCTCCCTTGTAAAACTGATCACCACCATGAAACCTACTACCTGCCCCCTCGACACTGCCCCCTCTGCCCTACTAAAGGACATCATTACAATAACCGGTCCCAGCATCCTCGCCATCTTCAACAGTTCTCTGGCCACTGGCACTGTACCTACCTGCTTCAAGCATGCGGTGGTCCAGCCACTCCTGGAAAAACCTAACCTCGACCCCACCTTGCCAAGCAACTACAGACCCATTTCTAAACTGCCTTTCCTCTCAAAAGCTCATGAAAAGGTAATTTTAAGTCAACTTATGCCTTACCTTCACCAAAATACTATCTTGGAAACTTTCCAATCAGGTTTCAGGGCTCACCACAGCACAGAGTCTGCCTTGTTGAAGGTACACAATGACCTACTGCTTACCGTTGACTCCGACGACTGTGCAATCCTGCTCCTTCTCAACCTCAGCGCAGCATTTGATACTGTCGACCACACCATCCTAATTGACCGTCTCCGGTATGGGGTTGGTATTGATGGCACTGCCCTGAGCTGGTTCATCTCCTACCTCAAAGGTAGGAGTTTCTCTACTAACATAGGCAACTCTTTCTCCTCCCCAGCTAGTCTCTGCTGTGAGGTTTCACAAGGTTCCATCCTTGGCCCCATTCTCTCCTCCCTGTATATGCTCCCCTTAGGCCAAGTCATTGAAAGGCACGGCATTTCCTTCCATTTCTACGCAGACGATACACAACTCTATCTCCCCCTGAAGCCCAAAAACCAATCAAATCTGCTTAACCTTACCCGCTGCCTCGAGGATATAAAGTGTTGGATGGCCCAGAACTTCCTCCAACTAAACGAGAGTAAGTCTGAGGTCATCCTTCTCGGCCCCTCAGGCTCAATCAAAATGATAGCAGGCAGCCTTGGAAGCCTTACCCCACTACTCAAACCTCACGTCAAAAACCTTGGCGTGATATTTGAATCAGCACTGAAATTTTACAAACAAGTCAATGCCGTGGTAAAAGCTAGCTTCTTTCAGCTTCGGACGATAGCTGAAATAAAACAATTCCTGCAGTATGATGACCTCGAAAAGATCATCCACACATTTATCTCCTCCCGCCTAGATTACTGCAACTCCCTTTACACTGGCATCAGCCAATCTTCCCTGTCCCGCCTGCAACTGGTCCAAAACGCCGCAGTGAGATTCTTGACGGGCACCCGAAAAAGGGACCACATCACCCCGATCCTGGCCTCTCTCCACTGGCTCCCTGTGCGGTTCCGAATAAATTTCAAGATCCTCCTTTATGTCTACAAAGCCCTCAATGGGCTTGCCCCCACCTACATTAAAAGTGGCACTAAACGCCTGTGGTGATGAAGTGCTTCGAGAGGTTGATCATGGCGAAAATCAACTCCTACCTCGACAAAAACCTGGACTCACTGCAGTTTGCTTACCGCCACAACAGATCAACGGTGGATGCGATCTCGCTGGCTCTCCACTCCACTCTGGACCACTTGGACAACAAAAACTCATATGTCAGGCTGTTATTCATTGATTACAGCTCGGCATTTAATACTATCATCCCCTCCAAGCTGGTTACCAAACTCGTAGAACTGGGTCTCTGCGCATCCCTCTGCAATTGGATCCTCGATTTCCTCATCCACAGACCACAGTCTGTTCGTATTGGTGGAAATGTGTCAGACGCAATAACAATCAGCACGGGAGCACCTCAAGGCTGCGTGCTCAGCCCCCTGCTGTACTCACTCTATACTCATGACTGCGTAGCCGGTCATAGTGCAAACTCCATCATCAAGTTCGCTGACGACACCACTGTCATGGGACGTATCACTAATGGTGATGAGTCCGAGTATAGTAGAGAGATTGAGCAACTGTCCATATGGTGCCAGCACAATAACCTGGCCCTCAACACCAGCAAAACCAAGGAACTGATTGTGAACTTTGGAAGGAGTAGGATGGGGATCCACAGTCCCGTTTATATCAATGGGTCAATGGTTGAAAGGGTCAAGAGCTTCAAATTCCTGGGCGTGCACATCTCTGAAGATCTTTCTTGGTTCGAGAACACTGATGCAATTATCAAGAAAGCACATCAGCACCTCTACTTCCTGAGAGGATTACGAAGAGTCGGTTTGTCAAGGAGGACTCTCTCTAACTTCTACAGGTGCACAGTAGAGAGCATGCTGACCGGTTGCATCGTGGCTTGGTTCGGCAACTTGAGTGCCCTGGAAAGGAAGAGACTACAAAAAGTAGTAAACACTGCCCAGTCCATCATCGGCTCTGACCTTCCTTCCATCGAGGGGATTTATCGCAGTCGCTGCCTCAAAAAGGCTGGCAGTATCATCAAAGACCCACACCATCCTGGCCACACACTCATCTCCCTGCTACCTTCAGGTAGAAGGTACAGGAGCCTGAAGACTGCAACGACCAGGTTCAGGAATAGCTACTTCCCCACAGCCATCAGGCTATTAAACCTGGCTCGGACAAAACTCTGAACATTAATAACCCATTATTTGTTATTTGCACTTTATCAGTTTATTTATTCATGTGTTTTGTAGTCAATGCCTACTATGTTCTGTTGTGCTGAAGCAAAGCAAGAATTTCATTGTCCTATCAGGGACACATGACAATAAACTTGAACTTGAACTTGAAAGTCTGCTCACCCACCACACCACCTCCAGGTCCCTCAGATCGGCCGACTTGGGGTTGCTGAATATCCTGCGGTCTAGGCATAAGTTCCAGGGCGACCGCGCCTTTGCGGTTGCAGCTCCTAGACTGTGGAACAGCATCCCTCTTCCCATCAGAACTGCCCCCTCCATCGACTCCTTTAAGTCGAGACTAAAAACTCATCTGTACTCCCAAGACTTTCTTGACATCCTCTGAGCGAGGGCTATATGTATGTAGTTTGTTTGTTATACTATTCTTATACCAATATAAAGCACTTTGGCCAACGAGAGTTGTTTTTAAAATGTGCTATATAAATAAATGTGATTTGACTTGACTTGGCTTTCCACCATCTGCAAGGCATGGAACAGGATGTTATGGAGTATTTTCCAGTTGCCCAGATGAGTGCAGATCCAACAACATTCAAGCATTTCATCACGAATCAGGTCAAAACAAGGCACTTGACCGGTAATTGGAGTGTGAAGCTTGCAATGCCGCAAATCTGAAACAGAAACAGAAAATGCTGGAAATGGTCAGAAGCCCAGGGGACATCAGTGGGGAGAGAAGCAGCTAACCTTTTGGGGTCAAGAACCCTTCATCAGAACTGGGAAATATTAAAGCCTCTTCTGGCATTTTTAGTCTTTGTTTCCATTTGACTGATTCTCCATGCACAACTTGAAAAAACACTCCCTTTATCACTGGTTCATTGTAGCTGCAATATGTACCTTTACTTTTTATTTTAGACTGTAGAGATACAGCGTGGAAACAGGTCCTTTGGCCTACTGAGTCTGTGCCAACCAGCAATCACCCCATGCACTAACACTATCCTACACACTAGGGACAATGTTTTTTACAACTTACCAATTAACCTCCAAATCCATACGTCTTTGGAGTGTGGGAGGAACTCGGAGTAGAGAAAGTCCACATTGTACCATCTACAATATGTATAGCAGTTGCACACCTGGACTACTGCAACTCCCAATTCTCAATTCCACAGCTCTCCCGGCAAAAAGACAGAACCGTCAAACATATAGGAACACCACCACCTGTGGGTTCCCCTCCAAGACTCACCCCAGCTCTCCTAAATACTAGAACACCCCTCCCAATGGCTTGGTGGAAGTACACTCACCAGAAGGATAGGAAGAAAATTGTGGATTGAGCATGGGGTGGTTATGGGGTGAGGAGACTATTCTTGATGAAGGAGAGGAATGTAAAGAGGATTTTGGGGATCAGGGTCAGTATGGGGACAGTTATTAGTAAGATGATTGGGGGCATTGGGAGAATATTGGTGAGGGCTTGAGTATGATGGGAGAAACTTAGGAGAATAGAAGTTTGAATCTGAGGAAATTTGCCGGATGATTGGAAGTGTCGGGAGAGGATCATTCAATCCTGGGGGGAAAAAAATGTAGTTATGGATGGCACAGTGGCAGGGCTAGCACAGCTGCCTCCTCACTGCTCAACTGGAGATGTTATCAAATAGATGTGATAATGTCAATAGTGCATGTAAGAGCCTGGTCCAATTTTCAAGACTTTGTTTCAACCTTGACAATAGTGTTCAGTTAGCATATTGTCCTTGCAATTGTGTCAGTTTCTCTCTGTGTTCTTATATTCCAAAGATACAGAGGTTGGTAGATCAATTAGCCATCATATATTTATCAATGTGTGTAATGTAGTGTTGTTGGGAATGTGGGGAGAATAAAACAATGCAGGTAAATATCTTTAAGAGCCACTACCCTTCTATGCAAAGTGTCAGACATTGTCCCAAATTAATTGCCCTCCTGTTGTGAACTATGTAGGTTTCATTTTGGCAGTATATTTCTGAGTGTAAACCATCCTGTTTCAGATGTTTTTTTTGGCCAATTTTACAATGTTTCTCATAAAATGATGTTAGCCCAGAAGCTAGTTTTCATCCTAATTTCCTGCATTGTGTTTTGCATTGATGCCAATATGGTTGCCCTGATGGAATAGGTCTTCTGAAGCCCATAAACGTGCTTAAAAAAAACACTTACTGGATGGAATGTCGGGACTCCTGGATGCCGGATCAGGTGCTGCCTTCTGATCCAGCTGGGAATATATATGTGGGCTCCGCTGGTGGACTCCTCAAGGGGTCTGACAGGGCAGGCAGACCACTTCAGAATATAAACCAGAAAATCTGCTGATTGAATCTGGCACAAATCCAGCAGCCATATTAAAGTGAGTGGGAAGAAACAGCTGCAGGGAGAACAGTAAATAGACCCTTCGATTTAATTTGCTTTAAATTTACTTAATTGCATGTGTGTACTCTGGCGTTCCAATTTTTCCTTAAAAAATTGCCGTAATTGAATCTTTTAAAACATTATTTTTTGCAATAGTCCCCAGGTGTTTTTGAATGTTTACGAATGTCAAACACAAGTACAAACATCCAATCTCAATGACAGATTTGATAAGTGATAACCGAGGGGGCAGGGGCTCACTGGCTAACTCAAGTGAAGTACTGCTGAGCTTTGAGAGGTCCTGCAATGCACTGGGCTCTCACTGATCAGCTCAGAATGACTCCCAGTGGAAGATTGCACTCAGTACCAATCTGAAGTAAATAACATTGTCAAAAACTACGTAGCAGTGAACCAAATATCCAATCCTTTTCTGGGGTTTGAAGAGCACTGATTTCTATGTTGTATGTGAAATATTGAGGAGTAATTCGAAAAGGTAAAATGAGTGCATTAACAGTCTGTTGTAATTTTTTTAAACAAGAGGCAGGAAGTCTACTGCCAATATTTATGTGATTAAATAAGTCTTACAATGTTACTACACAAAGTGCAGCGGCTAGCACAAAAGATAACTGGTGTACCAATGGATTTAAGAGCATTTTGGAAAAAGTCAGACCTTTAAATTTATTTTGATGACTGAACTCAATATATTTCCTCGAAAAAGAAGCACACTTTATACTCAACAATTCCATGTGAAAAGAACAAGTTTTTTTTTGACAATCTGCTCACCCCATAAATTCAGACTGTCAGAAATCAAAGGTGTTGCTCAAAGAACCCTGGCTGTTTTCAAATATAGTATTAAATTTCCCTTAAATTTTTTTTGAAATGTTGCCAAGTATCTGCAACACTATTTCATGTGTCAACCACATACATTGAGTATGATAAGTTTGCTGTCTATGGAACCGTCACATGGTTTTCTTCATCCTTGCACACTAAATGCATACATTTCTTTTGGCTGTAATGGGGAAAGCCATATGTGTGTTATTAGCCTGCACACCACAAACACACTCATCAAAATTATTTTCTTGAAAGTTTTAGCACAGGTTTTAATCCATATTAAATAAATCCCGTTTAAGAAGGAACTGCAGATGCTGGAAAATCGAAGGTTGCCTATTTCCTTCGCTCCATAGATGCTGCCGCACCCGCTGAGTTTCTCCAGCACTTTTGTCTACCTTAAATAAATCCCATCATCATTTGTAGAAATATTGGTTTATTATTGTCATATGTACCGAGATATGGTAGACAGTTAGAACCTTTTACTCAGTATTGAAATATCAAATACTGGTGGCACACCTTCAAGGTGAGAGGGGTAAAGTTTAAAGGAGATGTGCAAGACAAGTTATTTTTTACAAAGGGTGGTACCTGGAATGTGCTGCCAGGGGCACTGGTGAAGGCAGATTAGTGGCATTTAAGAGACTTTTGGATAGGCACATGGATATGCAAGGAATGGAGGGTTGTGGATTACATGCAGGCTGATAAGATTTGGTCTTGGCATCATGTCAGCATAGACAAAATATTTCTCAACTGTTGATGTTGTTGTAATGCAGAAAATGGGGCCAGCAATTTTCACCATCTTGGGTCTCCAAACTGCAAGCTGACAATGATTAGATTCTTGAGTGAAAGACAAATATCAGCCAGGAGGTTGAGTGCAGCTCTATTTCTTGTATAAAATATTACAGATTTTACACAGGCTTGAAAAATAAAACAAATCAATTCACCTTCTCACCTGAAAGGCTTAGCAAGATTAATGGTGTTGTCTCACTTCCTCTTTATTCCATTTAAGCATGGCCTACATTTTTGTGTTCCCACTGGTGGGATTTGAACCCACAACCTTATGATTGAGAGCCAAGAATGCTACTAATCAAGTCACAGCTGAATGCCTGTGGAAGCATTGCTGCACTAAGAACATAACAGAGGAGTCAAAGTCAATCAGGTTGCAAAGCATACTCATTACTGCAGAAGGACAAAAAGCACAGGGCGTATATAACATGGTGTGATAGAGGGTGTGGTAGAAGGTAATTCACAGAGTATAATTATGTCATGAAAGACAGTCCCTGCAGCGAAGCCGTGCCTACCCTAGATTTCACTTTGGTGGGGAAAATCAGCATAGATTGTCACAAGTAAGACCTAGGCTGTCTTGCACATTGACAACAAAAAGCCAGGTAAAATCATGTTCCCAGCTTCACCTGTATCTGCTCAAATGCTAGGTATGATTGATCCAATTTTGTGTCAATCTCATCGAGTAAAGAGTGAGTTTTCTCCTTCCAATTTACGCATAGTGCCTTGAGAGTGGAAGTTCAGGAAATGTGGCACTGATGCTTGTCTGATATTTACATTTATAGTAATTCAATAATAGTGGATTCAGGGAAGGCTTATAGTTAAATAACAAACTTGGCACCTTGTGCAGAGGTTGGAAAACTGGTTGTAGAAGTTATTTAAATTTGTGGACATCTTACTGTATATGCTTCCTCCATTCTACAAAGCTCCTGAATTTTCAAGAGCACTGTCTCGGTATCTTTCTGTTTTTCACTCATGACAACACAGGCAGATAACTAATAAAAATAATATTTTTTTAAACAAACATAAAGAGAGCCAGGCTACCTTTCTCAACGGAGTGCTTAGTCACACAAGGACAAGCAGCTTTGGAAAGTTCTAACCTAAAACAGAATGTCGTGAATGACAAAATCACAAATGCTGCTTAACCTGAGTATCTCCAGCCTTTTCTGTTTTGATGGAATATATCTGGCTGCATGAGCTTGCTAGATCAAGAGTCAAGAGGGTTTAATTGTCATTAAGTACTTACAACAAATTCTTGCAAGTCAAGAAACGTTTATTCGTCACATACACATACGAGATGTGCAGTGAAATGAAAAGTGGCAATGCTTGCGGATTGTACAAAAACACAAACAAACAAACAAACTACAAACAGAATGGAACAGAATCACATATTCACATATTACATATTTGTGGGAGGGAAGAAAAAGGAAAAAACAGCAATTTAAAAAAGGCACCACACAACAGTAAAATGGTGCCGTAAAGTTAGTCCCTCGAGAGATAGGAGTTTACAGTCCTAATGGCCTCTGGGAAGAAACTCCTTCTCAACCTCTCCGTTCTCACAGCATGGCAATGGAGGCGTTTGCCTGACCGTAGCAGTTGGAACAGTCCGTTGCTGGGGTGGAAGGGGTCTACCCATCATCTTATTGGCTCTGGAGTTGCACCTTCTGATGTAAAGTTCCTGCAGGGGGGCGAGTGAAGTTCCCATAGTGCGTTCGGCCGAATGCACTACTCTCTGCAGAGCCTTCTTGTCCTGGGCAGAGCAGTTCCCAAACCAAATCGTGATATTTCCGGACAAGATGCTTTCCACAGCCACTGAGTAGAAGCACTGGAGTATCCTCAGAGACACTCTGAATTTCCTCGATTGCCTGAGGTTGTAAAGGCGCTGCCTTGCCTTACTCACGAGTGCTGCAGCGTGTGATGTCCATGTCATATCCTCAGAGATGTGGACTCCCAGATATTTAAAACAGCTCACCCTATCCACAGTACCCCCATTTATCTTCAATGGTGTGTACATCCTCGGATGATGTGCCCTCCTAATGTCCACGATCAGCTCCTTAGTTTTTTTGATGTTCAAGAGGAGGCCGTTGTCCTGACACCAGAGTGCCAGATCAGCCACCTCCTCCCGGTAGGCCTTCTCATCATTGTCTGAGATCAGGCCCACCACCACAGTGTCATCAGCAAACTTGATTATTGAGTTGTAGCTGAATCGAGCCACACAGTCATGTGTGTACAGGGAGTACAATAGGGGGCTGAGGACGCAACCCTGGGGCGATCCTGTGCTCAGGGTGAGGGACTTCAATGTATTTCCCCCCATCTTGACTACCTGGGGCCTGGTGGTGAGAAAGTCCAGGACCCAGGCACACAGGGGGGTGTTGAGCCCCAATTCCAGCAGCTTCTTGGCCAGTCTGGTGGGGACTATCGTGTTGAAGGCTGAACTGAAGTCTATGAACAGCATCCTCACATAGCCTCCCTTCTGGCTGTCAAGATGAGAGAGAGCGGTGTGCAGAACCTGGGAGACTGCATCGTCCGTGGATCTGTTCGGACGCTATGTGAACTGTAGCGGGTCCATGTTCCGAGGGAGGAAGGCGCAGATGTGTTTCTTGACCAGCCTCTCAAAGCATTTCATGACTACCGAGGTGAGGGCCACCTGAAGGTAATCATTCAGACAGGCTGGGGAGGCATTTTTAGGTACCGGTACAATGATGGATCTTTTGAAGCAGGCAGGGACCGCGGACTTGGCCAAGGAGAGGTTGAATATTGTAGTGAGCACCGGAGCTAGCTGCGTAGCACAGGACTTAAGTACTCGGACTTAAGTGCATCAGCTTAACAGGCCTGTAAACACAGTAGACATTGATAATACATAGTAAACAAAAAATCAATAAGTTAGTAACCCAATACTAGTGCAAAAAATCCCTAAAGTCCTTAGTACAACCAAAGAGATTATACTTGAGGTTAGTGTTGTGTAGTGTTCAAGAGGCTGATTGTTGTTGGGAAGAAGCTATTCTTGAACCTGGTTGTCATGGTTTTCAGTTTCCCATAGCACCTTCCCGATCATAGGAGTGAAATGGGAGTGTGGCCAGGGCAGTATATTTTGTTAATATATTTTTCTATTTTTTCCAATGAATGCAAGATACAATCACGTATTAGATAGCTGACTTCCAGACAATCAGTAAGGCCTTTCTGAGCCAATCTAATACTTGCGAAGCCTCTGAATTGCAGTTCCGTTTCATTACAACATGTGTCTGCGTTCCTCATTTTTTCAGCGCACCCTTCAATTTTTTACAAAGTAACATAATTTATTGTTTAAACCAGAACCACTTCCCCAGAAAATTAGCATTGAAGTATTTATATTAGTATGCTAGACTTTAGACTTTTGAGATACAGTGCAGAAACAGGCCCTTCGGCCCACCGAGTCCATGCCAACCAGCGATCACCCTGTACACTAACCTACACACATTAGGAACAATTTTACAACTTACCGAAACCGGAGCACCTGGAGAAAACCCACACGGTCACAGGGAGATTGACAAACTCCATACAGACAACACCCAAAGTCAGGATTGAAACCGGGTCGCTTGCGCTGTAAGGCAGCAACTCTACCATTGCGCCACTGTAGTGCCCTAATGTCACTTCCTAATCACTTACTACAAAGAAACAATGGGTTTTTGAATTGTTGAACTTTTTTTGTGTATTTATCATATTGTCCAATGGGTATTGCGTTTACAGTGTAAAAGTATTAAATTGTCATTTGTACTGAACAACGGAACAATTAAACTCCTACTTGCTGCAGTTTAACAAGCCTGTAAATGCAATGACACATAGCCGATATATAATAATCAAAAATACAATAGATTAATAAGCACCAAGACAAAAGAGGAGGAATGTATAAAGGTCTCTATCCTTAAAATAAGCTGCCAGTGATATTTGTGCATGTTTAGGGCATGCACTGTCTGCAGATATTGTGACGCATCAAATTAGCAGTAAAATTTAATCAAGGCAATATCGTTGATTAAGAACAATGCCTAGCAGTTAAGTTCTACTGAAAAGCCTCTCTACATTGAAAGCGGCTGAAGGGGCAGTCTAGGTTATTACTACATATATGAAAGGTCCGTGAGAAATTCTAGACACATAAAAAGTTGTTATGCTGAAATAGACAAGATTGCTGCCAAGGTGAGGGAAAGGCATATTCAACGTTGCAAAGTCAATGGTCTAATTTACCGCATTAGCTCTGAAAAGTCTTTCCATAAATACAGTCAGGGAATCCAACTATTGTAGGCTTTGAGTTCCAAGCTCTGTCTTTTGACTATATGCATCTCAGGGACTTCAGACTTAGCAGCAAATCTGATGCAAAGTAATTGCCTACTTTGTGTCCTTTTGAATTAGTCTAGACTTTTCAAATTAAATAAAGGTTTCATACAAATGGAAGTGCTATGCATTCTAAATGAGATCTCTTTTGTGTTTGCATGTGGTAGTTTTGACAAAGATGAATAATTTTGTTGATCAGGCTAAGAGGGCATCTTTTCATTGCGGGCACTTACTGACATGCTGAAGATGCTTTTTCATCAAGTCAGGGTTGTCTCCATGGATAGAAGGGTCCTGTCGTCTGGTAATGAATCTTTACCGTCTGGTGGTGAGTGGATAGGAAAACAAATAAGAGTTAGATTGTAAGGATCTTCCATAGACTTCAAATCCTAGGAAACTGTTTCCCTTTCTAATAACCAAGCTGGGTGATTAGAAATAGTGCGGCACTTCCAAAAGACGAGAACATTCTCAAAATGGTCTACCCTTCAGAAAGGTGCAGACAGTACACAATGACCACAGGTTAAAATCTGTACTTTTTTTTCTTCTTATGGGGAAATAATGAATTCTTTCATCTGAGTTGGGGTGTGATTTTTGTTATTTTTGAAATGGTGAGTCTGGCAGTATTTATGGATTATTATTAAGTGTTACTATGATTTGTGGCTTATGCCTTGGAGATCTTTATCGAGGGAAGACAGAAATCTACACTATTTCTGCATTAATTGACTTTAGAACCAGCACTACTTTGAAAATGTTGATCCTGTTGGGAGTTTATGCAGCTGGTGTTCAGAGATATAATAATACAACCCCTTTCTGCTTTTATTTTTCTCAAAGGAGTAATTCTGACAGGACTGAGTTGCGACAGGAACCATCACTCATAAAGTCAATGTTAAAGGAAAGTCATGTCAAAAAAAAAAATGCCCTTCAGAACACCTGCTGTTCTCAGTGAATTCAAACACGGAGCAATGGCAGATGGACCTGGCTGCAGATGCCTGGATGCTGAAATGAAAGAAAATTCCTGGTGGACAGAGTTCTCACCTGTAGCAGGCAGGAGCCTCATGAATGTGTGTGAGCCTGGTTATATGATGTCATTATAACTCTGATGTCATTTCATAAATTTGTCAACAAACTATAAGCATTTCTTTCTCTCTTCCTCAAAGTGTGATTGATAGGAATCTGAGGTTATCATCTCAAAGGTGATTTATAGAGATCCAGTGTTGCTCTTGTGTAGCGCTAAACGAAGCATTTGGAGACATTTGGTAAGTATTTAAATGCAAAAGCAGTTATTGTCGGCTCTGTTTATTCCAATAATGACAAGAGTTGCTGCCTCAAAAAGGCAGCCAGCATCTTCCGAGAAGACCCACACCACCCTGGCCACGCTCTCATTTTACTCCTGCCGAAGGGAAGAAAGTATAGGAGCTTGAAAACATTGATGTCCAAGTTCAGAGCAGCTTAGACACAAAAATACTGGAGTAACTCAGCAGGACAGGCAGCATCTCTGGAGAGAAGGAATGGGCGACGTTTCGTGTCAAGAACCTTCTTCAGACTGGTTTCGACACGAAATATCACCCATTCCTTCTCTCCAGAAATGCTGCCTGTGCCGCTGAGTTAGTCGAGCATTTTGTGTCTATCTTCGGTTTAAACCAGCATCTGCAGTTCTTTCCTACAAATTCAGGAGCAGCTTCATCCCTCCAACCATCAGGCTATTAAACACCACCTTCTCCAAATAGGCTCCCAACTATATGGACTTGTGGGCATAATTTTTGACTTTGCACTATTATTGTTGATATACAGTATCTGTCTTTTTTATATATATATACTGAACTTGCTTCTGTTTATTATGGGTTTTACAGAGTACTACGCTTAAATATCTGGAGAAACACAGCGGGTGAGGCAGCACCTATGGAACAAAGGAATAGGTGACGTTTCGGGTCGAGACCCTTCTTCAGTCTCGATCCAAAACGTCACCTATTCCTTCGCTCCATAGATGCTGCCTCACCCGCTGAGTTTCTCCAGCATTTTTATCTACCTTTGCTTTTTCCAGCATCTGCAATTCCTTCTTAAACGCTTAAATATCTGTTGTGTTGTTTCAAGTAAGGATTTCATTGTTCTGTTTCGGGACATATTGTATGACAACAAAACATTATTGACTATTGACTCTTGGATTTTTTACTGCAGTGAATTTTTAATAGCAGGGTTTTAAATAGGAATACAATGGAAAATGTTGGAAATATTCAGAAGGTGTGTAGCAGGTGTGGAGAGAGAAACAAACGTTAACATTTCAGGTCAATGACCTATTATCAAAGTAGGAAACTGGTTGTTCTATTTCTAGAGATACATGAGTCAAGAGTCAAGTCAAGAGAGTTTATTGTCATGTGTCCCAGATAGGACAATGAAATTCTTGCATTGCTGCAGCACCAAAGGATATTGTAGTCATAAATACAGCTCAGATCAGTGTGTCCATATATAATAGAATATATATATATATACACACATCAGTAAAGAAATAAAGTGCAAAAGGTTGTTATAGTTCATAGTTTGTTAGAAGTTGTGTTTAATAGTCTGATGGTTATGGGGAAGAAGCTGGATGTTGCAGATTTCAGGCTCCTGTACCTACCCGATGGCAGCGGAGAGATGAGTGTGTGGCCAGGATGGCATGGGTCCTTGATGATGCTGGCAGCCTTTTTGAGGCAGTGACTGCGATAGATCCCCTCGATGCAGGCACGGAAATCGCTATCAAAATATGGAGGGGACCGGGAGACAGGGGCACACAATTTTTTGGCGGCCGCACATGCATGCTCACACTCACACACACGCGTGAGGCTTCGGAGGCTCAATCCAGCGCTAAATGCAGCTGAACTCTGCCTGTCTGGCTGGGTTAACCTACAGCCCTGCCTGGACTGACGGGACACCAGCGCTGCTTCTCCGTACTGGCTGTAAACCTGGGCCATATTTCCCGCAAGTCCAGGCAGGGCTGCAGGTTAACCTGGTGGGACAGGCAGAGTTGAGCTGCGTTTAGCGCAGCTTCCCTGCGCTGTCTGTGGGCCTGGGGGCACCGCGCCCATCTGACTCCCGACGTCTCTGGCCACCCCCGGGCGTGGGGGGGGGGGGGGCACGCGGTTGTGGACGGAAGAGCGCCGGAGAGCCGGGATCGATCCTGGCTGTGGATGAGGCGCAGGTCTGTGCCAAGAGTGTTTTGGCATGTCTTCCTCCTCCAATCACCGCACTCTATCCTCAATCCCACCCGGCCCCCTACTTCCACCTCTGACTGACACCTCCCTCCTCCAATGATCGCTCTGAATCATCATGTCCCGCCCCCATTGCCTGCTGACCAACGTCTCTCTCGTCCAATCGGCGCCCTCGATCATCAGTCCCACCCCCACTGCCACGCGGAAAGCGGAGATTACACCGGAATTTAAAATCCGGATTACAAAAAAGGGGGGGGGGGATCGTCCCCCACCTCTCAAAACAGAGCGGGGACGTGTCCCCCCTGGCCCCCCCCCCCCCCGGATTTCCGCCCCTGCCTCGATGGTAGGGAGATCAGAACCGATGATGGACTGGGCCGTGGTTATGACTTTTTGCAGCCTTTTCTGCTCCTGGATGCTCAGGTTGCAGCACCAAGCCACGATGCAACCAGTCAGCATGCTCTCTACTGTGCACCTGTAGAAGTTGGTTTATAATCTGTACATTTATTCAATACAATCTTAACTGATTCTTTATCTCAATACAATATTCTTGCTCTCTTTACAGTATCCTTTGTGCCAAGAAATCTAGCTATTACATAAAGTTAAAACTTCATACACATAGAGTCATACAGCACGGAACCAGGTTCTTCGGTCCACCTCATCCATGATGTTCCGTTTACACTGGTCCCACCTGCCCAAATTTGGCCTATATCTCTCTAAGCCATTCCTTTCCATGTACCTGTCCAAATGTTGTCCTGCAGGTTCTTATTAAATCTTTCACCTCTCACTTTGAACCTATGTCCTCAAGTTCTTGATTCCCATGCTCTGAGTAAATTGTACACTATACTCTAGGGAAACACATGGATAAAGTGTAACCTCTGTATATGCCTAACTTTCCACATGGTTTTGTTTCTATTAGAGGCAAGAGGTGGTCTTACAGTCACAATTAACCATAAGTTCTCCACTGGATAAAGACAAACTGCCTGGCATACTCATTGCTCCTTCTACATAATACATATTTATATTTTCCACTGTATCTTGTGAGATCTTAGCAACACAATAAATTGAAGCAAAAGTTTTAAGTAACATAGAAACATAGAAAATAGGTGCATGAGTAGGCCATTCGGCCCTTTGAGCCTATTCAATATGATCATGGCTGATCATCCAAAATTAGTACCCCATTCCTGCTTTCCCCCAATAGCCGTTGATTCCGTTAGCCCGATAAGAACTATATCTAACTCTCTCTTGAAAACATCCACTGAATTGGCCTCCACTGCCTTCTGTGGCAGAGAATTCCACATTCCTCACCTCCACCAGTGAGTACGAGATAATTGCAGAGTCCACAGTGGAAATTGACTAATTTACACTGACAGAAAGTTGAACGAACAGCGTTGTATTCTACAATAAATTATTCCATAAAGACTGGATGCATTTGGATTGTACAAAGTGCAGGAAAAAAGTTGGATCCTAACTTCCATCCATCCCGAGAAGGTATACCATAGATAAACAGAACCATTCCAGAAATATTGTCAAGGTCTTGGCATTCTTGATGAACTGTGCAGGGAGTCCTGCACCAACATTTGTTCATTTACCAAGGCATTTCAAATTTTTTGGTCATTGCTTCAGCATTTCTTTCATCAATCCAGGGCTGCAAGCCAACACCAATGTTTGATTAGGTCATGTCTTTTTCTCAGCAGTGAACATGAGGTATTTGATCCGAGTGCAGATAAAATCTGGATATTTTTTTAATGGTAGGTTGCATAGCCACACAAGAGATCAACTTCCTGCTTATTATTGTTCTACTGGGCCCAGCAATCCTTGTGGTTGGTGCTCCTTTCAATATGTTCATAACATGCGAAACCAAGTTGTGTTCAAGCAGACCAACTTGTACTTTACGGTAAAATGCTAATCTTTCATTTAGGCACTTCATCGCCTTCTGCACTCCATATTTCTAGACAGCAACTCTTTGGTAACCTTTCTCTTATTGCAATTTGGAACTTTTCAGACTTTGCCTTTTATTTCATCTTTTATCTTACACAGCCACTCCCTACTGCCATTTGTTCTTCACTGCCATCCACCCTCCTTGACAACTTCTCATGAGACTTATCCTCCACTTTGCCCTTTCTCTAACTCGTTGTTCATAAATTGTCACATCTGTATGATTTTCCAGTTCTTTACCTAAAACTATTAAGCTGGATCTCTCTTCACCGATAATACCTGCTCAAATGTAAATTTGCAGTAATTCCTACATTTATCTCAGCTGATATTTACATTTCATTTTCCCATGACTTATCCAGCAGTTTAATAAATCAGACGATGTATGTACAAAACTGAATTCATTTATGTGTTATTTGTAGCAGGGATATCACCACCTAGTGTTTTTTTCTGCATTAATTAAATCTTTTGAGACTGGTGGATGGAATATACAGGATGGTGGAGAGTGGTTACAATTCAATGGTGTGAGAGGAAGGTCGGATTTCTCCTTTGGGTTCACTCAACCATTCATTTACAAATTTTGCCCCAACTAGCAAATGATCCAAATAGGTTTCATCACCCTGCGATTACACTTGTTCATACGAGCAAATATAAACCTTTCAGTGAACAAATAACATTGGAACAGCATTTTAAAACTGTTCATTAAGAAATATCCTTTAATATATTGAAAAGGAAATTTGATAATGTTTAGTCATTAATGCTGAAAGAAAATATTTTATCACAAAACAATTGATGTATGAAAGTATCACCCCATAACCAAATCAAGTTTGAGGTACTTAAATTGACATTAGTGAAATGTTGTGAGTGGGTGGGTGGTCAGACGCACTGAGGACACATTTCCCAGTTACCCCAGCCTGCATTTTCTTTAGGTGTCAAAGGTTATGGAGAGAAGGCAGGAGAATGGAGTTGAGAAGGAAAAATAGATCAGCCATGATTGAATGTTGGAACAGACTTGATGGATTGAATGGCCTAATTCTGCTCCTATGTCTTATGATCTTAGCAAGCAAAGTCTAGTCGGTCCATTTCCCAACATTGTATGTACGGCAAGATCCTGCTGCTTACCATAGTAAATTGTCAGTTGGAATGTTGGCATGGAGCTAAGAGTCCGTTAAACATTGAAAGTGATATGGGCCAAATATGGGCAGGAGCATCTTTGTCAGCATGGGCAAGTTGGGCCGAAGTACCTGTTTCCATTCTGTATGACTTGATGGCTATACTTAATCTTGGAATAGCTTTGGATAAGTGGTGCCTTGCACTTGCCCTTGAAGAAATTACAAAGCAATGATTGAAGTCACAATGGGGGAAAATGGCAGTGGTTAGGACTAACCCAGTGCACTCGGATGATACAATTTGTTACCAGCCTGGGTAGTTTGTTTGCACGCCTCCATGACCTCCGTTATACCCTCTGCACCATTGACATGCATAAACCTCGTGACTGGAAGATCCCTGTTCCCTTCTGCCATGGCTGTCCTTTACTTTTGGAAGTTCTTAACATTGTAGTCCTTGATTCTGCGCTTCCTCTAATTATTTCAGAAATGTGCTCATCCCTCAACTCCACACTCTTTGTCTCTCAAAGCAAATTATGCCTTTTAAACACAGCAACAGTGCATTTTCCTCACTGTCTCCGAGTCTGTGAGCCTGTCAAGGTGGTGAAGAAAAGTAATCTGTATATCACATGAGCCCAACAGGAAAAGTGGTGTGGGATGTTTAAGAAGGAACTGCAGCTGCTGGAAAATCGAAGGTACACAAAAAAGCTTGAGAAACTCAGCGGGTGCAGCAGCATCTATGGAGCGAAGGAAATAGGCAACGTTTCGGGCCGAAACCCTTCTTCAGACTGATCGTGGTGTGGGATGTCTGTCTACTGTTGCGTGGGTGATAAACATTCATGCTCTGTCATTTCTCTGGCAGGTCAACAGAAACTCCAACAGTGCCTGTGGAGCTGACATTACTTACCATGCTGTTATCCATTGATGCAATTTTCTGTAATCTTAGCATCAGCTTAATCTTACATAATGTCTTTAATTCATCAGAATGTCATGGAGTATTTATGTGAACTGGAGAGGTTGGGTGTGAAAAGCAGAAACTGAGCTGGATCAATGAGATAATGAAGAACTGTTGGACACATTCCAAGGAAGACTCTCAAAGTGGGAACTGATGTGCAATGGTCAGATATCATTTTATTTGGATATAAATACATCAATGGCTGGTGACTTTAAAGTAATTATACCTTTTGTGGCTTATATTCGTTTCGCTTCGCATAATATCTGGCATCTGCACACAACAACAGCATGCATAACAACATCATACCGTTGCAGTAGCAAAATGTCTCCAGCTAACTTACAGTGGCGTAAACAAACAAAATCACAGACACTTTAGCTAGATGAATGAAGATACAAAAAGCTCAGACGAAGAAATAGGTTAAAGACATGCCTTACAGAGAAGAAGGGATAGCAGGAATGTTGACAGAATGATTTGGAGAATTTGCGTCCTGGGTGAGTGAAGATATCTCGGAGGGCTTTTGGGTGGAAGAGTTTGCAGAGGTGGAGGTTTGTGTGGGAATGAGACCATGAAGAGATTTAAAAGATGTTTAAATGGTACCAGTTAACAAGGAGACAATATATTCAGTAATCACAGGATTGATGTGTTTGGTTTTATCATTTACAGTAATCTACTTTATTTAAACTTCCAATATATTTTACTAGTCAATAACTGCAGTTAACAATTCTTAGAAACAGAAAATCCTAAAATATCCAGAAAGTCAGGCAACACCTGTAGAGAGAGAAACGGATGGGAGGAGGGTGTTCAGGTTTTTTGGGTTATGGCCCGTGTGCCGTAGGTTGCCGAACCCTATCCTAGATGTTTGGCCTCATTGTGGTCCTCCCCATGTTTTACAACCGATTCACCTGGTTAGTTTTATCTCCGGCTGCTTCATGTCGTCGGCGGCTGCACATCCAACCAAGAAAGAAGAGAAGAGATGCGACGTCACTCAAAGCCGTCAACTGACGCGCTTCCACAGACCGCACAGATCGTTGTGATATGGCGCAAAAACACAAACTGTGCAGGGACTGAAGACAGCGTGAGAATTCTGTCATCAGCGTGAGAATTGGCTGAAATGCGTGACTCTCACGCTCAAAGCGTGAGAGTTGGCAGCCCTGTCTAAGGCCAGGATGTGATAACAGACGCACAGGGAGAAACATACACAAAGGAAGACACACACACAGGGAGACAGACACACACACACACACAGGGATACACACACATACACGCAGGAAGACACACACACACACGGGGAGACACACACACACATAGGGAGACACACACACACACATACAGGGATACACACACACACAGGGAGACACAGACACACACACACAGGGACACACACACACACAGGGACACACAAACACACACACAGGGAACACGGACACACACACACAGGGAGAAACACATACAGGGAGACACATACACAAAGGAAGACACACACAGAGGGAGACACACACAGAGACACACACACAGGGAGACACACACACACGGAGACACACACACACAGGGAGACCCACACACACACACACACACACACACAGAGGGAGACACACACAGGGAGACACACACACACAGGGAGACACAGACACACACACACAGACAGGGAGACACATACACAAAGGAAGACACACACACAGGGAGAGACACACACACAGGGAGACACGCACACAGGGAGAGACACACACACAGGGAGAGACACACACACAGGGAGACACACACACAGGGAGACACACACAGGGAGACACACAGACATACACACACAGGGAGACACACACACACACACACACCCTCCATCCTCCCCCTCCCTCCCTCTCTTTCCTCCCCTCCCTCTTTCCTCCCTCCTCCCTCTTTTTCCTCAAGCTTCCTCTTTCTCACCTTTCCTTCCTTCATCCCCTTTCTCTCTCTCTCTCTCTCTCTCTCTCTCTCTCTTTCCTCCCCTCCCTCTTTCCTCCCTCCTCCCTCTTTTTCCTCATGCTTCCTCTTTCTCACCTTTCCAGGGACTGAAGACAGCCTGTCAGCGTGAGAATTCTGTCTTCAGCGTGAGGGCGTGAGAATTGGCTGAAATGCGTGAGTGTCACGCTCAAAGCGTGAGAGTTGGCAGCCCTGTATTACAGCTCACTGAATTATTTCCAAATACACGATGTGGTCAGACCAGTAGTGAGCACAGAGCTGAAAATGGATAGTTAACTCCTTGAACTAAAAGGCTTTCAAAAGATTTCTCATGGTTTTTCGTACCTGTCCTGCAAGGTGCCAGGTTTTATTTGGACGATGTGATTTAGATTTATTCTGTTTGTCCATGGAGGATTTGCTTGTTTATTGTATGAAAAAAAATCAGATAACAGAATATCATTGTTCCAAAGAAATGTGAGTTAATGATTGAGGAGGATGTGGAAGTGATAACAAAGGAGGACTATTGTATAGTGACTCTGAAAAAATGCAAAGCTTAAGTTAGGACATGATTTGTAACTTGATGCCCTTGTTTTTTTGTAAGAAATACTAACAGTTTGGAAAAAAGTTCTTGGCATTCCCATCCTAGAAGCTTTCAGGAATTTCAGAACTCCCATAAAAGAGTATGCACTTACAGAAGTACCAAACATGGTAGAAGGGGCTTGTGGAAACTTCTGGATTGTGCTTTAATGTAGGGCTCTACCTGAAGTTCCCCAATGAATGTCAATGGTTGTAATCTTCCAGCAATTCTAGTGATGCAGGTTCAACACCTCATTCCAAACGGACTTAATTATTTTAAGTGTTTTCCAGGATAACATGTGAAACAAAGATGTTCGCTATATCCTTTACAATGACAATAATAAATCAACATACTATATGCCAATATATGGATGCAATTAGGTGGGGCAGTGCTTTTTCACACACCTTGTCATACTTCATGCGTGAGTACCTTTCTGCTGAGACCGTATGGATAAAATAATAAAAATGCAAATCTAAAAATCATGGAACTAAGTCAGAAAAGGTGAGAAACAGCCAGTCAATTGCACTACACCTGTGCTCAGTTTATTCAATGCAGACATATTTAATTCCTGTTGCTAATTCATGAAAACTTTCAAAGTGAACATTAGATTTCTGTTTTGATGCAGAAGCTACAAAACATTGTGCAACAAACTGTTAGCCTCAGTATCAAAAGTTGCTTTAAAATGTGCAAATTGAAATTAATAGTAGAAGCAATTACTATTTCTGATTTGATTCTTTGATTGGAACAATTAGATTTCTCATATACATTTTTGACCTTGAACATACATGCCTTTGGAGGTCAATAATATCAGTTTTGCATTCCTGCTGGTGCTATTGTCGAATATGTTTTAAGCTGTTTGCAAGGGCAGAGTATCAGTTAAAAATGAGGTTTGCTTCTGTAAACTGCTCACTTGCCTTGTGCTGCTCCATTGGGTTCCTCATTTGAAACACTGGCTGCATTGTGCTGAAGAACACCCAACTTACGCCCGCTTAAAGTTCATAAAACAACGCTGATCTGTTTATTATTCATCATACGGAGAGGTATAATCAAAGGAGAGAGGGTGAAAGGGTTTCTCCCACACCACCATTAATACTCAGCTCTCTTTTAGACCTCAATGTTGAGATGTGTTCACCTCATAATGCTCCAAGTAAATTTCTTATGGTTTGGTTTGTCTCCTTCAAAATATAGTTGCAGTCCACAATGTGCATGACCTCAGCAGTCACACTGAAATTTTGGGTCAAAGGGGTTACCACTTTACTCAGCAGTCAGACTCCCAGTAGGAGCTTGGGCAGGCAGATCTTCTATCATTGTTATTTGTTTTGAACCTGCCTAGAAGCTGTATTCAGGGTTTAAAATGGAAATTGAGTCTGCAAATATCCTTCTCATTCTTTACGCAATTTACTTGAGGCAGAAAGCTGCACAAAACACAGATGTTGGCCAGTCTTCACTGCAGAAGTTTTCCTGGGGCATTTTGTCACCAATTACAAAGTCTGTGCCAAGCATTAAAGTATACAAAGGGCCTTGTGTTATACAAGATACTTCAGCTGCCATTGAGAAGCTTAGCTTTTTTGCCTTTTAATAGAACTGAAAATTAATTTTGAAGGTTTACCCATTTTAATTAAAATAATGCGCCTACTTACACAGTCTGGTATGTAAATTAAATGTACCGGCTGTTAGTAAAGCACAACCATGCTATAATGAACAGAGATGGTAACAGTTTATTCACTACTTTGTACAACATATTCTGGCAATTACATTTTAGCTGCAGTAGGTATTATTATTTGACAGATACCAGCACAAGGACATTTCAGATAATTGTTTTCTTGGCTGTAGAATCAATATCGAGAGGAGATGGACTCTGATTACAATTTACAAGCATTTTGGATCTGACAATATTCAGGCATCTTATCATAAAGGTCATTTTTGCACAGGAGAAATCCAGTCACCTATTAACCATATAATATAACCATATAACAATTACAGCACGGAAACAGGCCATCTCGGCCCTACAAGTCCGTGCCGAACAATTATTTTCCCTTAGTCCCACCTGCCTGCACTAATACCATAACCCTCCATTCCCTTCTCATCCATATGCCTATCCAATTTATTTTTAAATGATACCATCGAACCTGCCTCCACCACTTCCACTGGAAGCTCATTCCACACCGCTACCACTCTCTGAGTAAAGAAGTTCCCCCTCATGTTATCCCTAAACTTCTGTCCCTTAATTCTGAAGTCATGTCCTCTTGTTTGAATCTTCCCTATTCTCAAAGGGAAACGCTTGTCCACATCAACTCTGTCTATCCCTCTCATCATTTTAAAGACCTCTATCAAGTCCCCCCTTAACCTTCTGCGCTCCAGAGAATAAAGACCTAACTTATTCAACCTTTCTCTGTAACTTAGTTGTTGAAACCCAGGCGACATTCTAGTAAATCTCCTCTGTACTCTCTCTATTTTATTGACATCCTTCCTATAATTGTGCGACCAAAATTGTACACCATACTCCAGATTTGGTCTCACCAATGCCTTGTACAATTTTAACATTACATCCCAGCTTCTGTACTCAATGCTCTGATTTATAAAGGCTAGCATACCAAAAGCTTTCTTTACCACCCTATCTATATGAGATTCCACCTTCAAGGAACTATGCACGGTTATTCCCAGATCCCTCTGTTCAACTGTATTCTTCAATTCCCTACCATTTACCATGTACGTCCTATTTTGATTTGTCCTGCCAAGGTGTAGCGCCTCATATTTATCAGCATTAAATTCCATCTGCCATCTTTCAGCCCATTCTTCCAAATGGCCTAAATCACTCTGTAGACTTTGGAAATCCTCTTCATTATCCACAACACCCCCTATCTTGGTATCATCTGCATACTCACTAATCCAATTTACCACACCTTCGTCCAGATCATTGATGTACATGACAAACAACAAAGGACCCAACACAGATCCCTGAGGCACCCCACTAGTCACCTGCCTCCAACCCGACAAACAGCCATCCACCATTACCCTCTGGCGTCTCCCATTCAGCCACTGTTGAATCCATCTTGCTACTCCTGCATTTATACCCAACAGTTGAACCTTCTTAACCAACCTTCCATGAGGAACCTTGTCAAATGCCTTACTAAAGTCCATATAGACAACATCCACTGCTTTACCCTCGTCAATTTCCCTAGTAACCTCTTCAAAAAATTCAAGAAGATTAGTCAAACATGACCTTCCAGGCACAAATCCATGTTGACTGTTCCTAATCAGACCCTGTTTATCCAGATGCTTATATATATTATCTCTAAGTATCTTTTCCATTAATTTTCCCACCACTGAAGTCAAACTAACAGGTCTATAATTGCTAGGTTTACTCTTAGAACCCTTTTTAAACAATGGAACAACATGCGCAGTACGCCAATCCTCGGGGACTATTCCCGTTTCTAATGACATTTGAA
This sequence comes from Amblyraja radiata, assembly GCF_010909765.2. Classification (NCBI taxonomy): domain Eukaryota; kingdom Metazoa; phylum Chordata; class Chondrichthyes; order Rajiformes; family Rajidae; genus Amblyraja; species Amblyraja radiata. The sequence continues at coordinate 48,375,978 of NC_045959.1, read as the reverse complement.
ATATTTCTGTCATAGCCCCAGCTATTTCTACACTAACTTCCCTCAATGTCCTAGGGAATATCCTGTCAGGACCTGGAGACTTATCCACTTTTATATTTTTCAAAAGTGTCAGTACTTCTTTTACTTTGAAACTCATAGTATCCATAGCTACTCTACTAGTTTCCCTTACCTCACATAATTCAATATCCTTCTCCTTGGTGAATACCGAAGAAAATAAATTGTTCAATATCTCCCCCATCTCTTTTGGCTCTGCAGATGGCTGTCCACTCTGTCTCTCCAATGGACCAATTTTATCCCTCGTTATCCTTTTGCTATTAATATAGCTGTGGAAACCCTTTGGATTTACTTTCACCTTACTTGCCAAAGCAACCTCATATCTTCTTTTAGCTTTTCTGATTTCTTTCTTAAGATTCCTTTTACATTCCTTATACTCCTCAAGCACCTCATTTACTTCATGCTGCCTATAATTATTGTAGATCTCCCTCTTTTTCCGAACAAATGTCCAATTTCCCTTGAAAACCAGGGCTCTTTCCAATTTTTACTGTTTCCTTTCAACCGAACAGGAACATAAAGATTCTGTACTCTTAAAATGTCTCCTTTAAATGTCCTCCATTTAGATACAAGGAACTGCAGATGCTGGTTTACAAAAATAGACACAAAGTGCTGCAGTACCTTAATGGGTCAGACAGCATCTCTGGAGAATATGGATAGGCAACGTTGTGTTGGTATCTTTCAAATAATAATACCTACTGCAGCTAAAATGTAATTGCCAGAAGATGTTGTACAAAGTAGTGAATAAACTGTTACCATCTCTGTTCATTATAGCATAGTTGTGCTTTACTAACAGCCGGTACATTTAATTTACATACCAGACTGTGTAATAGGGATCGGCAATGTTTCAGGTCGGTACTCTTCTTCAGATCCAATAGTACCAGAGTCTGAAGAAGCATCCGACATGAATCATTGCCTCGAGGTGTTTCCTGACCCACTGAGTTACTCCAGCACTTTACCTTTTTCACCTATTCTTTGCATTGTTTGGTGGTCCTCTGCACCTACAAATAGCAGGCTGCATCAGTGACATTTAAATCAACGCCAAAATGCATTTGGGGAAGGGTCTATCACTCTTGGCCTTTTTTGGTGAATGTAAAGGTGTCAAATCTTTTGTAAGATGGGTTTTAGCTGCTGTAATACTGAAGTAAAGAATCTTGGGCTCTTTATATGTGACAAATGGGTCCATGTGGAGAAGAGTAACGGCAACAAGGATGAGAGCAGAGATCTGCACCTGCTGCCATGAGAGGAGGATGGGGAAGAGTGCAGGAGATCTAGTACCATGCAGGGGGACTGCAGGCGAGAGACTGGCCAAGGAGCACTGGGCCAGTCTGAGTTCTGATCAATGGAACCCCTTGTGTAACCTATGACATTCAACGTGTGTTCATCTTCTGCATCTGTACACATTCTGTATGCAGGTTGGAGCTGGGTTTGAGATTTAAAGAAATATTTCTTACCCACCACCCTAATCTTCACCTATCTTTGTAGCAAACACATTCTCTAACTGCCATCCCTAAACTCCATCCAAGGGGACCTCACCTCACATTACATCCTAATTACACTGAGTATATGGTCTATATTTTGATATTGAAGACACTGTGAGCTTATTGATTGTATATAATTGCATACAAAGACAATCACGTTCATTCTCCTCTGCTGGGCCTCTCTGAAGGATGTGGCGGTCTTTCCAGGAGTATGAATAGAATAATGAGCTTTCCCTCATACGTCCTGATATGCAGGGTTAGTGAAATACTCCCCACTAGACGTCTGCCTCTCAACTCCAACTGTCTATGTGATGGAAAAGTAGAATGGGATCTAATGATGACTATGATTGCAGTGCTGACAACCGAGCTTTAATATATCAGCTTTGCCTACACCTTAAGATCCTGGGCATTGGACCAATTTGAATCTTAGATTGATCAGCTCTTGAGTGTCACTTCATGTCAGGATCTAAAGCAAGAGTCATGAAACAGTCAGCATGGGCATGAGGGCTGAATCACCTCTTACTGTGTAGCAATAGATTATATCAGTTCCACAGTAAAGTGGTTCACTCTGTAAACATGTGGATGTGCAAAAGGTAATTGTGCAAGGTATTCTTGGATCTGCTGAAGACGTACAAACTATTTATTTTATGTGCACAGATGTGAAGATTACAAAAAGCATCTACAAAGATGATAAGACCCCTGAGAAAAAGTGTGCACGCCATAAAGCATATCTGGACCAATGCTGATCAAAGCATACTTTAAAAATTAGGATTAATGGCATCTTTAGATGCCAGCCATGGAATAAAAAGCTTGTTTTCAGTGGGCAGCTACACCAAGGGCATATTGAAGAAAAATCAATGACTGATTATTTTTTTTCAATGAATTCATTGTGAATGTGAATGTTCTTTTATCGTCAGCAGACTCTGTAACGCATTATACTGTCAGTTCCAAAATTACAAATTGAAATTAGACAGTCAGTACATTCAAGAGTGGACTGTTCTTTTTTTACTTGACTTTGTAATTTTGTTATCAAATTCTGATGAGCTGGAACAGGGTATGATAGGATTGGTTTAATCTTCTCTGAGATGCTTTCAGTTATTTGTAAGAGGGCCAAGATTAAATTATATTTCCTCAGAAGTATCCAGGCATTGGTATCTCTCGGATTAATTATTGTCTAGGTATAATTTGGAGTATTTAAGTGTAATTTAGGTTTTCTACACTGGTAGCAATGATTAACAGCAACTCTATCTAATTGTAGAATTCACCTTCAACGTTTGGTGTGTGATATTAATGATAAATCATAATATATAGCATTTGTATGTAGAAGGATTAATAGATCTAAATGGATCACCACATCATCGCCACTAATGGATTTATATCCTATCAGGATAAAGAGATAAGAAAGTGGTTACTATTTCCATTGACAGTACCCAATCCATTCTAAGGTGGACTCCAAAATCCATTAAAATTATTGGACAGGAAACTCTACTTTTTCTCATTACCTTCCAAAGAATAGACAAACAAATTGCAGGTAGCTAAATGGAGGGCCAATGCATGATTTCCCCTTGACATGTAAGGGTCCCTAAATGGGGCAAGACAATGGTGAAAAATAAGAAAAAAAAATGTATTGCCATGACCTAAATTTCACTGGCTACTATGCCAGCAAAGAGCCATGTGATAGAAATAGTCTGTTTCTCTTAGACCCAAAGAGCATGGAAACAGAGCATTCAGCCCATCACGTCCAATCTGACGTGGCCACTCATCTGCATTAATCCCACCTTCCAGCATTTGACCTGTAGCTTTTGATGCCTAGGCAATTAAATTGCTCATCAACACACTTCTTAAATGCTGCCAACAACTCTGCTGCCATTGCTTCCCCCCCCCCCCAGATGCATTTCAGCTACTCACTGCTCGCTGAACACACCCCTCAGATCCGCTCGAAATGTCTTACCTTTACTCTTAATCTATCTCCTCTAATTACAAGAATAACCTCTACCACCACCTTTGGGTCCAATTACCAAGCTAATTCTAGATCTAATTTGTCAACTTGCCCTGGATCCCATGACCTCTAAACTTTTAGACCAGTCTCCCATGTGGAACCTTGTGGAAATTCATGCAAATCAATTCTCTCCTATCTTTGCCACTTGTTACTGCCTCTAAACAGCCAGAGCTTCGGGCAGAGTATACTTGAGTTCCTGTTGTACATTTTCAATAAACTCTATCTTCGGTTTTCCAGCATGCAGTTCCTTCTTAAACAAAGTTTCAGACTGGAAGCACAAATTCAAAAATGTTTCCATTTAAATATTTATTTCAGCAAAGTGAAGACATTTTATATAGCAATTACCCAGTAAAATGGACTGCAATTCGAATTGTTGTTGAATTAAAATGTAAATTAAATAAATGTCTACATTTACTTTCTAAGTCAGGCAATTACTAACCCACACATTTCCTCGCATTAAATTATTATTGGACCAGTTCAGTTACATTCAATGTGACAATAACATATTTCTGTACAACTTCTGAATATTAGTAATGTTAAAATGAAAGGCCAAGGATAATAATCATGAAACAGAGCAGCAAAAGAATTTCAAAATTATATTTCTTTTTCTATTAAATTATGTTGTATACATAATTTTTGTAAAAATAAAATTATTCTTTCTGTTTTGGCATTGCTCAGTAATTCAAAAATTATATTTTGCAGATGAAGATTACAAACTTTGTTATGAAACGTCCTTGACCATAACATATTGGTAATTAATAATAGAGTAGTATTAAGTCTGTGTATGAAACTAGAGTTCTTCTTCTTATCGAGTCCACACACAAGATTAGAAGTTGTTCAGCCAGAGCTGAACACACTTCTTGGCATCTGCCCAATGGTGTCTGTCTTGCGCTTCTTGTGCTTCTTGTGCGTGGTGGTGGAAAGATTGGTTGAAACAGGGCCGCGACGTGAACGCTCTTTCCTTGGCCCCGAAACTAGAGTTACCATATCAACATGCAATGCTCCAGTGGTTAGGATTTGCCTTATTTAGTTGGAAATCTGGTCCATGTTAAAGAAAGAGCTGGGGAGATTTTGTATTGGGTGAAATGTCATCAATAGTCTGAAGGCAAATTGCCAATCTATCCTTTGTGTGCATTAGGGACATTGAAGAAAGAGAAAAACACTAACCAGAGAAAAATCATAGAACAGTACAGCTCAGGAACAGACCCTTTGACCCACAATTTTGAACATATTGCTAGGTTAATCTCCTCTGTCTACACACAATCCACAGCCCTCTGTTCCCTCCATACCAATGTGCCTATCTTAAGGTCTCTTAATCATATCTGCCTCCACCACCACACCTGGCAGCATGTTCCATAGATCCACCATTCTCCGGGGAAAGTTTCTGACTGTCTACCCTATCAATCCTCACATAATTTTATATATTTCTATCAGGTCTCCCATCAACCTCCAATACACCAGAGAAAACAGTCCAAGTTTGTCCGTCCTCTCCTCAGAGCTAATCCAGGCAGCATTTTGGTAAACCTCTTCTGCACCCTCTCCAAAGCCTTCACATCCTTCCTGCATGGGGCAACCGTAATGCGCCAAATCCGGCCTAACTGAAGTTTCATATAACTGCAACATGACTTTAGGCCACTTAAAATCAATGCCATGACTCCAATTTATGCTGACAAAGGAGAAATTGTTATATTATTAGGTAGGAGACTTGCTGGAAAATGTCTGCCAACCTGTGGTGTCTGGGCTGACTAACTGATGACTGCAAATTTACACAGAAATTACCACCAGTGAAATCTAACGTGAGTAAAATTATTTTTTCCTCAATTCGTTCTGTTCTCCTGCTGTTAATTTCCTGAGAAATAATTAAATGTTCTTGGTTCATATCCTAATGACTCAAGATTAACAAATATCATGGCCAGATATCATTATTGACTGTTAGATGTGGCAGATTTTCTGTTTAAATTTTTATTCCAGGATTAATATATATAATTTGTTCCCATTTTACTGTTTATCATTGTACACTGCTAGCTCTGTTTCGTCCAATATTTTTGGATTATTTTCTCATTTCATTTTGTTGCTTTCTTCTTTAAATTTGGCTCTGCTGCCGCTTGAGTTTGCTTTCATAATGTCACATAATATATTTTAAAATATTGGCTAGCAAGCTGGGCATTATAACAAGCAAGCTTCGTTGTATTGCCACTTCAGTCCTCACAGTTAATGATTCCCCCCAGGAGAATTTGGCTCCTAGAAATAACATTTCAGGAGCCAACTTTTCATAAAAAATCTTTTGGAGGTAAGCCATGTGGAATGTCACAGGTTGTTGTGAGGGAAGTAAACTGTGGAATTTTTTAGGAACATTAACAACAAAATAATTATTCTCCTTTAACTACAAATCAGTTAATTGCCCAATGCTTTTTGTCAACTTTTCACAAGGTCCAAAGCCATCAAGAATGTATGATTTCACTTTACACTATGACTTTTTGAAATTATTTCAAAAATACAGCAATGGAATTGTAAATTCATTTATGCAACATTCATTTCATAACCTGAAGAAGGGTTTCGGTCCGAAACGATGCCAATTTCCTTCGCTCCATAGATGCTGCTGCACCCGCTGAGTTTCTCCAGCTTTTTTGTGTACCATTCATTTCATAACTCTGGACATTGGACTGAAATATTTCTTCCCTACTTTAATCAGAGGTGGATTGTTCCCAGAGTGTTGTGTGACTGTCTTGACTATCCAACCACATATCCCTTCCTTCCAATGTCCTTAAACTTGTTCTAACTTCCCAAATCTATGCCCCCCCCCCCCCCCCCCCCCAAATCTACAATGTCCCATCTACACTAGTCCCACTTGCCTGCACTTGGTCCATATCCCTCCAAACCTGTCCAATCCATGTCCCTGTCTAACTGTTTCTTAAACTATGGGATAGTCCCAGCCTCAATTACCTCCTCTGGCAGCTTGTTCCATACACCCTTTGTGTGAAAAAGTTACCCCTCGGATTCCTATTAATTCTTTTCCCCTTCACCTTGAACTTATGTCCTCTGGTCCTCGATTCCCCTACTCTGGGCAAAAGACTGTGCATCTACCCGATCTATTCCTCTCATGATCTTATACACCTGTTCCTTTCCCATCTAATAACCTGCTTCAGTCAACTTGAGCGAGACCTCTCATACCCTCAAAGTTGGCCTTACCCCAGTTGAGCATTTTAACACATGGACCCTCTCCGTTTCCTATCCATAACTATCTTAAACCTAATCGAACTGTGGTCACTGGTCCCAAAAGGCTCTTCTACACACACTTTATTAACTTGCTCTTCCCAATTTCCCAATACTAGATCCAGCGATGCCCTCTCATGTGTGGGGGCGCTCCACATACTGCTTAAGAAAACTCTTCTGAACACTTTTGAGGATTTGCACCCCATCTAAACCCTTCACGCTATGATTTTCCCAGTCTTTATTGGGAAAGTTAAAATCTCCTACAACAACCTTATTTGACCTGCAGCTGTCTGCAATCTGCCGGCACATTTGTTCTTCTAATTATTCGGGGGTCTGTAGAACACTCGCAACAAGGTGATCATCCTTTTCTTGTCCCTCAGCTCCACCCATATTGCCTCACTAGACGAACTGTCCGTAATGCCACCTCTGAGCACAGCTGTGACATCCTCCTTAACCAATAATGCAATACCCCCCCCCCCTCTTTTTCCATCACCCCTGTCTCTCCTGAAGCTCCTGTACCCCGGAACATTGAGTTTCCAGTCCTGCCCCTCCCTTAACCAGGTTTCAGTCATGGCTACAACGTTCCAGTCGCTCGTACCTATCCATGCCCTAAGCTCATCTGCCTTACCCGTCAGGCCCCTTGCATTAAAATACGTGCGGTTTAAACCAACCCTCCTTTCTCGCTCTCTGCCTTTCATCTGCCTATTCTGTCCACTAACCTTTCCCACACCACCCTTCATACCAACTTCTAGCCTCTCATGTGCCTCAGTCCTGCACCCCCCTGCCAATCTAGTTTAAACCCTCCCGTGTAGCATTAGCAAATCTTCCTGCTAGGATCTTGGTCCCCCTCCAGTTTAGGTGCAGCCCGTCCCTTTTATACAGGTCACCCCTGCCCCAGAAGAGATCCCAATGATCCAGAAATATGAATCCCTGTCCCCTGCATCAACTCCTCAACCACACATTCATTTTCCCTATCTTCCTATTCTTACCTTCACTAGCACAAGGTACCGGAAGCAATTCTGATATCACTACCCTGCAGGTCCTGCTTGTTGTTGTCGAACCTCTTTCCTCTTCTGACCTATATCATTTGTGCCAACATGAACAACAACCTCCGGCAGCTCTCCCTCACTCTTGAGGATGCCGTACAGCCGCTCCGAGATGCCCTGGACCGTGGCACCCGGGAGGTAACACACCATCCCGGAGTCTCACCTGCTGCCGCAGAATCTCCTGTCCACACCTCTGACGATGGAATCTCCCACCACTATGGCTCTGCCTGACATTACTCTTGCCTGTTGAGCCTCGGCACCAGGGTTGGAATTACAGCCCTGGCTACCACTCAATCTTGTTGTGTCGTCCACTCCCGAGAGGGCGTACCTGTTTTCAGTATGTACAACCACCGGGGTCTCCTGCACTCCATGTTTACTCATGTCACCCACCTTCGCTCTTCCTGTATCCTTGCTGTGACCTCGTTTTCCCGGATGTCCCTGAGGTCATCGAACTGCTGCTCCAATTCCCCAACACAATTTCTGCAGGTGTAGTTTCCAGAAGCACCAGCGGTGTCCCTGACTTCCCACATCCTGCAGGAAACACAATGTACCAACCTGCCTGCCATTTCAGTGGACAAAAAACCCCACAAATTTTGAATCAGGTGTTGCCTCCTTGCTTCAGCCTCCTCACCGAAGACTCTTGATCCAAAGACTCACACCTTACTCACCAAGGCACTTCACCTCAACAAGGCCGCTCTGCTATAGCTGCAGTTCTTTATCTGTTATCTAATCAACTACTTTAGGGCTAATTTGTAAATTACTCGAACCTGGGCCTTTGGAGCTCTTTTTAAATCTTCTTTCCCTCTGACTCACCTACTTCCAGCCAATACTTGCTCTCGCTGCTTCTGGCTGCTGCTTCTCTCCGACTTTCACGGAAAACACTTGAACCGGGCCTTTGCCGCTCTTTTTAAATTTCTTTCCTTCTGACTCACCTACTTCCAGCCAATACTCACTCTCGCTGCTTCTGCCTGCTGCTTCTCTCCGACCTTCCAATCGGATTCCCATCGCTAGTATGAAATAGCCTTCAACAAAAGCTCTAATGCGATCTTATGTATCTGTGGTAAACGATCCCTTGGCAAACTGGCCTCAGTCTTTGTCTATACCGTCCTTCTCCAAAATCTCTTCTTCATTGCCTATCTGGGTGATCTTGCAGTATCTGGTTCAATTTTTATGTCTGCTCAATAATTGCCTATATTGGTTTTAATCTCACCCACACTGTCACCCTGGCATTTACCAAAGATTCATCCCTGATCAGAACAAAAGCAGAAACTGCTGGAAATGCCCAACAGGACACTCGGAACCCGTGGAAAGAAAAAAAATTAAGGTTGAGGACCCTTCTGACCTTAAGCTCCATGGATGTCCTGAGCTTCTCAGTGTTTCCAGCAATTTAGCTTTTGTTTCACTTTTCCAGCAAACAGTGATGTTCTTACTCTCTCGCTACACTCTCGGGTTACTGCTCTCATGGGGAAGAAGGTACAGGAGTCAGAAAACCGTGACTTCCAGGTTCAAGAATAGCTTCTTCCTAGCAACCATAGAACCAAGGAACTCTAAATTTACAAAAGAGACACCAAGTACTGGAGTAATTAACCTGTTTGAGCAGCATCTCTGGAGAACATGGATAGGTGATGTTTCTGAAGAAGGATCCTGGTCCAAAACATCACCTAACCATGTTCTCCAGAGATGCTGCCTGACTTGCTGAGTTACTCCATCACTTTGTGTATTTTTCTTCCCAGCAACCATTTGGCTCTTTAATGCTATATAGAACTAATCTCTGCAATTATGATATTCTATGGGCTGTGTCATTTGTTGTACGACAGTGCAGGTACGATCGCAATGTTTAAAAAACATTTAGACAGGTACATGGATAGGGTAGATTTAGAGGGATATGGGCCAAAAACAGGTGGGTAGGTCCTGGGTAGATAAGGCATGTTGGTCGGCGTGGGCAAGTTGGGCCAAAGGGCCTGCTTCCACGCAGTATGACTATATGACCTTACGACTCTATGACAGACTGCAGTTTTTATCACAACCTAGTATTATGGACATCAATTTATTGTATCTTTGATTATTATATATTATCTATGTGTCATACCTGATGTGCTGCAGCAAGTGGGAATTCCATTGTTCTGTTGGTGGTACAAATGACAATTAAATACACTCGACTCTTTAGGGAATGACCAAGGTGAAAAATTTAGCGCATGATTATATTGGCTGCTTTCCCAAGGCATGTGACACTCGCCATTATATCTATTTCCAATTCCATATCTGCTCCTATACTAATATTGCCAGTTTTCACTACGAGAACATTGCCTGCCTCTGTCTTTGCCTCAGCTCACCAGCGACTGAAATACTCATCCATTTTTGATTGCCTTTAGATTTAAGTATTCCCAGAAACCTGCGACCTAACTTGTATCATGTTCAGTTTACCATTATTCATTTGCCATTCAGTCTGGCAATCATTCATTTTCAAAATTCTCATCCCAGTTCTCAAATCTATTTATATTTCTTCCTCTCTGGATCTCCGTACAGACAGCATCTGTAGTCAGGATCGAATCCGGGTCTCTGGTGCTGTAAGGCGGCAACTCTACCGCTGTGCCACCATGTTGTCCTGCATGTCAAAAGTGATCCGAGTGAGTATGCCAACAGTGGAAGCATCTAAAGCATACAAAAGGCTGCTGCCAGGTGGAAACTACAAAATTATAGTTGATCAGAAAGTAGAGCACTTTGCAAAACAGGATGAAACTGATCAAAAGACATTACAGATTGGATCTCTCTAAAATCTACACACAGAAGAATGTTGTCAACAACTGACCATAAATGTGTGCAAGGAATTTACCCATACGCAAGACTACTGAATGAAATCTTTATCCCAGCACGAATAAGATTTTGCCAAGAGTGAGTTACTTGCTGCTGAACCAAAATGAACTGTTGATTGTCATGAGCACAGAAGAAAAAATCTCTTCAAAGAGATTACATGAGCACAGTGTGAAGTTGGAATGAAGCAATACATGAATTTGCAATGAAAAACAATATGCCTTGGGTTGTTGATTGAAATCAATGCCTAAGACCAGAGAAGGAATTGTCAGAGTGTTCAAAAGGGAACTGCAGATGCTGGAATATCGAAGGTACACAAAATTGCTGGGGAAACTCAGCGGGTGCAGCAGCATCTATGGAGCGAAGGAAATAGGCGACGTTTCGGGCCGAAACCCTTCTTCAGACTGGAAGGAATTGTCAGAGGTCCTTTCTAAGGAGCCAAATCTGAAAATACAACAGTTGGGGTTGTTTATCGGATGGTGCAGTACTGCATATAATTCCTTCCAGATCTTGTGATGAAATTTACACCTTGCACCACCTATTGGAAAAGGATATGAATTGGATGTGCCGAAAGGAATTATATAATGAATATGATAAATGCAAGAGGTGCCTGACCGGCTGAGTTACTCCAGCACTTTCTGTACTTTTGTGTATTAATTTTTGCAGTTCTTTGTTTCTACTAGTTATACAATGATACACTATTACTTGGTAATTCCTTGTGTCGGAAGGAACTGCAGATGATGGTTTACATCTCTCTTGATCCATATCTCTTTTGATGTCTCATTTTCACACCTTACACTTCCTTATCACTGTGTCTCCCCTCTCCCCTGACTCTCAGTCGGAAGAAGGGTCGACCCGAAATATCACCCTTTCCTTCTACCCAGAAATGCTGCCTGTCCCGCTGAGTTACCCCAGCATTTTGTATCTATCTTTCTCGGTTATAGCGGACAATCGGTAATGATGGACACAATGCCCCTCCCAATGGTCTACTGTAACAAGGGTTTACTGTAGATATATGACGCATCATCTTCTGGTGTAGGTGTAGTCATATACCACACGAGGGGTGATTAACAAGAAAAACGTATCACTTTCACTTTGTGCATCCTTATAACAAACATTGTAATTACACACAAATCATGAGGAAGCAACTGGAACTGCATTTGGGTCAAGAAATGTAGTTATATTTTACAGGACATATTCTTTACACTGGAGATATTAAGTTTCAAAAATCAATAAAAGTTCATCAAAGAACATAACAGTTGGCTGAAGTAGACAAGTTCAGGACCTTATTCTGCTAACATCTAGAACTTGTTGCTAGCTAATAAATTACAGTTAGATATGCCTAATATGCAAGATGAGACTAACATTAGCATGTGGAACAGGCTGTTCTTCAGTCTCACAAGCAAGAACAAAGTCTTCTATGTCACTGCCTTGATCTACTTGGGTGGCACAGGGATACTGCTAGTGGAGGTGCCTCGCTGCACGAATGATCTAAGTTCAATCCTGACCTCATGTGCTGCCTCTGCTGCTGAAACCTGCATTTTCTCCCTGCAACCATGTACATTGCCTCCAGAGGCTCGGGTTTCCTCCACATCCACAAGACTCACATGTTGGTAAACTAATTGGCTGCGATGAGGGCGGTGGGGAATTGATGGAAATATAGGGAGAATAGAACTGGACACAACATTCTCCTTGATGGTCTGAAGGGGCTGAAACCGGAACTTCATCCCTGAAACTAAAAGCAAGGTCTCGCCAATGAAAAATTGGGTCCAAGGTATGTTGGAACATTGTGGTGTTGTTGTAACATGGCAGGCTTGGTGATGTTACCTGTATAACCCCTTCTGATTGTTGAGGCTGAGGTAGACCACGGTGGTGCAGTGGTAGACTTGCTGCCTTACAGTGCTTGTTGCACCGGAGACCCGGGTTCGATCCTGACTACGGGTGCCTTCTGTACCGAGTTTGTACGTTCTCCCTGTGACGACATGGGTTTTCTCCAAGATCTTCGGTTTCCTCCCAAAGACGTACTCCAAAGACGTACAGGTTTACAGGTTAATTGGCTTGGTGTATGTGTAAATTGTCCCTAGTGTGTTGTCCTAGTGTGTGTATGAGTGTTAGTGTGCGGGGATTGCTGGTCAGTGCAGACTCAGTGGGCCGAAGGGCATTTTTCCTCGCTGCATCTCTAAACTAAACTAAACTAAACTAACCTAAACTAAACTTCTTACTCCAGTTTCGGTGTATATGTTGGATAAATCCACTTTATTTAAGAAACTTCCGGTACCATTCAACATTATGCTTCAGCTTTGATATTGCAATTTACCATTACAAGTCAAGTGCCAAGTCAAGAGACAAAGTCAAGAGTGTTTTATTGTCATATGTCCCAAAACGGAACAATAAAATAGCCTGATGGGTGTAGGGAAGAAGCTGATCCTGAACCTGGATGTCACAGTTTGCAGGTTCCTATACTAGGTATGTTGCAAAGCCTACCTGAAGCGTCGTTGAAAATCTGCCGGTGCGGGTGTGCGCGATTTTGGCGCCGTTTAGAGGGGGGCGGGTTTAAAACGCGATTTTCTCTAGGCTGTTCAAATCGAAGATGTTCAGCCTAGTTAATTATTAACGAAAAATCGCTGGAAGACCCCGTCGCAAAGGCTATTATTAGTTTTAAAGGCCTCGTATAATAGTTATAGTAGTTTAAAAATCAATCTCTAAACCCGCGACCGCCAGCAACCGCAGGGTCTCATAAAGCAGACAGCTGAAGGTAGGCTGTATATTTTTACATTAAAAAGGGCTTCTGAAGATCCCTTTATACAAAGTTTAATATTGCGAGTAGCTCATTTTGGGCCCATTATATCCCGCAGTATTTTTCTGGGCATTTGGGGCACAAATCTACCGCAATGTGAACGTTCTAAACCAGCGCGTTCCACAGGGACCCACTGGAAAGCTGATTTAAATGGGCATTTATTTAAAGCAATTGAACACTGAATTCCTTCCATTTGGCCTATAAATTAATGTAAATGAGATTTAAAAATCATGTTTTATTGTGAATTATTTGTGAATATTATTTGGACATTTAAGCTATTTAAAAATGTTAATCATTTATTAAGAAATGGATAGATGTTTAGATCTAGTAATTGAAGTCTGAAATTAGCTACAATTAGGTAACTAACTAATTATATGCTTTAATTTCAGGTCATCCAAGTAAGATTATTTTATATTTGTTTCAGAATGCTTCAATCTATGATAACTGAAAATTTCATTCAGTTCTCTTAATTTTTAAGAAAGTTATGGGCTTTTGACTGTTCACGATCACAGCTTTTTTGTTATGTCCATAGAAAATCAATAGGGAACAAGATGCTCATTTCCGAGTATGAAAATGGCCATAACTTTTTAAATACTTGAGATATGAAAGTGAATTAGGTGTCAAATTAAACTTATTTTTATGCTTTATCTGATGGGATAAATTACAGACTTGATTTTTAAAATCTCAAAATTTTGTAACATTGCTACCTATACCTTCTTCCCGATGGCAGGAGTGAAATGAGAGTGTGCCAGGGTAGTGTGAGTTTCTGATGATGCTGGCTGGATTTTTGAAGCAGCAACTGTAGATGTCTTTGATGATGGGGAAGTCAGTGCTCATGACAGACCGAGCAATGTCTACCACTTTCTGCAGCCTGCTTGGTTCTGAGCATTTGAGTTACTGAACCAGGCATGATGTAACCATACACCTGTAGAAGTTTGATACACTCGGCACCATTCTGAATCTCCTCATATATATTATATTGAAATAAGATGTTTTCAGTACCCTCTTCAGTACCCAATTCCACCTTTGTTGCAAATGTAACAATCTTTATTATTATAACACAGAGTGGGAGACTCAGCAACTTGTGTATCCATCATTATTCTCCCCCTCCTCACTCCCCCAACTGGTTAACTGCTAATAAATTCATACTATTCAGAGTCCCAAGGTAGACAATCAGAATGAACTGCATAACTCAACTGAAGAAGTTCTTCTCCTCTCTCCAATGAGAATTCTGCAATATTCAAAGGAACATGGAAGGGGAGAAATTGGTTTCCTGACCATCTGCTTGGCACTAAAAAATCTGTGTTAAAGATGGGCATCTTAGGCTTCCATTGATGTCACAGTCACCCAAGCCAGCAAAAGAAAAAGTAGCCCTTCTTTTTAAAACATATCAAATAGTTTCTATGCCGGTTAAACAAAGGTCAGCCACAAATGGGGGAGGCATTTACTGCAAAATACCACTGCAGGGTAACGAATTTACCTTAAAAGAAAAATTCCAGACCTGCCTAATTGCCTAATTACTATCCTTATCATTGTCCATTTCCTTTAGACTCTTCCTATAGCCTGCTCCATTGAGCCCTGGGGCAATTTATTCATACTGGATTTCCAGCACAGCAGCAGGCAATATCAGAAAGGGTTGGGTACACGTCAGCTTCCTGGCACAGCAATATGCAGCCCAAACGGATGTCTATGTCAGAGTGGATGAGTAAAAATCTGAGTGTTCAGACTGGAGGAGCAAGAGTGCTATAACAGATGGCAAATACTGTACAGAGATGCATATACACACAAACACAACACACAACTGAATGAGTTAGACTGTACACCGTTATAGAATCTTTGTCACAGAGTAATGCAGCAAGGATACAAGGCCTTTGGTCCAATTCATCCAGGCTGACCAATATGCCAAGATGCCATCTAGTCCTTGATTCACCTATCCTGGGAGAAATACTCTGTGTCATGCACCCCATGTGTGCATCTCATGATTTTATACACTTCTGTAAGATTACCCTTCCGCTTCCTGCTCTCCAACAATAAAGTCCCAGTCTGCACAACTTCTCCCTATTGTTCAGACTCTCGAGTCTTGGCAACATCCTGGTAAATCTTTTCTTCAGTTTCCAACTTAATAGTATCTTCCCTATAGTAGGGCAACCAAAACTGCACACAAAACTACATGTGGCCTCAACAACATCTTGTACAACTATAAAATAATGTATCAACTTCCTTACTCAATTCTCTGACCGATGAAGAGCAGATTGCTCTTCAGCCTTCTTTACTGCCCCATCTACCTGTGATACCACTTTCAGGAAACTATGTACCTGTACTTCTCGATCCCACAGTTCTACAACATTTTGCAGATTCCTAACCTTCACCATGAATGTCCTGCCCTGGTATGACTTCGCAAAATGCAACACCTCACACTTATCTAAATTAAACTCTATTTTCCATCCCTCGGCCCACTTGCCCAGCTGTACAAGATCCTGCTGTAATTCGTGACAACAATCGTCATTGTCTACAATACCACCTCTTTGGTGTCATCGTTAAAATTACTCACACCATCATTGATAATACTCAAAATCGTTGATATGGATGACAACAGCAAACTGCCCAGCATCAACCACTGTGACATTTATTACAGGACTCCAGTCCAGAAAAACCTCCCACCACCACCTTCCATGTCCTATCATTAAGCCACTGTGAGGCCACATGAAGGGACATTATTCCACATTTACATTATAATTGGGGTATTAGCCTTTATATCTTTATATTATATATGTAAGAAGGAACTGCAGATGCTGGTTTAAATCGAAGATAGACACAAAAAGCTGGAGTAACTCAGCGGGACAGGCAGCATCTCTGGAGAGAAGGAATAGGTGATGTTTCGGGTCGAGACCCTTCTTCAGACCGATAACAGTTTGATATTTTAGCATCAGGCGCCAAGATCTGTGATAATGTCCGTTATTCTGTTAAAACTGCAAATAGGATCCTTAAATAGACACAAAAAGCTGGAGTAACTTAGAGTATCAGACAGCATCCCAGGAGAAAAGGAATAGTTGGCATTTCGGATCGAGGCATTTTCTGTATAACTCGTTTTCACCTTACCCACAACTAACAATGTACCGTTTCCTTTATCATTGTTACTTTTTTGCATATCTTCCATTCATTTGTTCTAGATCACCATCTATATCTCTTGTTTCCCCTTTCACTAACTCTCAGTCTGAAGAAGGGTCTTGAACTGAAATGTCACCTATTGCTTTTCTCCAGAGATGCAGTCTGACCCACTGAGTTACTCCAGATTTTTGTGTCTATCTTTGGTTTAACCAGCATCTGCTGATCCTTCCTACACAATAGGACCCATAAGTTTATATGCATCCTTTTCTCTATGTATTTCATTTTTACACCCTACCATTTTAAAAGCTACATTTTATTCTACGTATGCATCGGCCACACTGGTCTGCATCGGCCACAATTCCATTGAGTCCCAAATGGTCCCAAACAAATGTAGATTCAAGGATTCTTGATCACTGCATTTACCTCAGAAGTGATTTGAACAAAATAATAACAAACAGTAAAGACGCACTGAACTTTTATCTCCCGTTCTGTATTATGTTTACATATACTGTTGTGCTGCAGCAAGTAAGAATTTCAATGTCCTATCTGGGACACATGACAATAAAACTCTCTTGAATCTCTTGACTCTTGAGATCCATATTCTGACTGCTGAAAACTGCAGCTGGCAGATGTTGCATTGATGTTACAGTGCAAACACACTTCAATTGCTGTCGCGTTTCGAAATCCTCCTTGACATGCTCTTAGTTTTTCTGTGAGTAACAAAAGTTGTAGGTCACTGCTAAAAGTTCCAATTTCTTCTGGCAGTGGAAGGAAAGTGTACAACATGGCCTGAAACATCTTTAGCTGCATGTCTGTTGGGGAAAAGCATCAGCAGCGCTAGGGCAGACAAAAAATGCTGGGGAAACTCAGTGGGTGAGGCAGCATCTATGGAAAGAAGGAATAGGCAACATTTCGGGTCGAGACCCTTCTTCAGACTGATGTCGGGGGAGGTGGGTGGGGGAAAGAGAATGGAAGTAGGCGGAGACAGTAGGACTTGTGGAAGAACTGGGAAGAGGAGGGGAATGAGGGAGAAAGCAAGGGCTATCTAAAATTGGAGGTCAATGTTCATACCGCTGGGGTGCAAAATACTCAAGCTGTGCCTCACTCTGGCAATGGAGGAGGCCCAGGAGAGAAAGGTCAGATTCGGAATGGGAGGGGGAGTTGAAGTGCTCAGCAACCCGGTGATCAAGTTCGTTAATACGATCTGAGCAGAGGTGTTCAGCGAAGCGATCGCCAAGCCTGTGCTTGGTCTTGCCGATGTAGAGAAGTTGACACCTAGAACAGCTGATGCAGTAGATGAGGTTGGAGGAGGTGCAGGTGAACCTCTGCCTCACCTAGGGCTAGGGTGAATTGTGCATGGTAACGTCAGGACTAATTTCCAGACTCCATTGACTCCATTTATACCTCACACTGCCGCAGCAGGGACGTCGACCCTGGCCACTCCCTCTTCTTCCCTCTCCCCTCTCCCATCAGGCAAAAGGTATAATCTGAGGTTTGTGGAAGTGTGGAAATGCACGCCTTCAGATTCAGGGATAGTTTCTCCCCAGCTGTTATCGGGCAACTGAATCATCCTACCACAACTAGAGAACAGTCCTGAATCACTATTTACTTCATTGGAGACCCTTGGCCTATCTTTCATCAGACTTTACTGCCTTTATCTTGCACTAAACGTTATTCACGTTATTCCTTTAACGTGTATCTGTACACTGTGAATGGCTCGATTGTAATCATGTACTGTCTTTCCGCTGACTGTTTAGCACGCATTAAAAGCTTTTCACTGTACCTTGGTACACGTGACAATAAACTAAACCTAACTGATGGGCTTATTCCCGCAGGAATAATTACTGGTGCGACCCTTATGCTCCTGTCCCACTTAGGACGCCTGAGCGGAAACCTCTGGAGACTTTGCGCCCCACCCAAGGTTGCCGGAGGTTGCAGGTAGTGGAAGCAGGTAGGGAGACTGACAAAAACCTCCGGGAACCTCTGGGAACCGCACGGAAACCTTGGGTGGGGCACAGTCAGCAGAGGTTTCTGTTCAGATTTCCTAATTGGGACAGGGGCATAAGCAAAACTTCTGTTATGTTTGAGAAATACATAACAAAATGTAATAACAATTGTACATAACAAAATGTACATGACAAAGTACTTAACTAAATGCACGTGATCTAAAATCTGCACTATTTTAACAATGTGATGCTGGTAATATGTGTTCATAATTTCCTGCAGGGTAAAGAACAATGAATGAACGAATGGACCCTTAGGAGCGTGTATGCTGACATTTACCTTTCATGGATGGCCACGGGTTCAATATTTGTTGATGACACAAAACTGAGCAATAAATTTGGCAGCCGGGCAACTGGTGACGTCTAATGTGGCTAGGTAGAGTGATTCTAAAGGTAATCAAAGGTGGCTTGTTAGGCTCCCCCCCCCCTGGTGAATGCTATGTACTTACCTTTCTCTGTTTCTCTCCCGAGTACAGGCCTCGTGGCTGTGAGTCTGGAATCAAGGGGTTAAAAGGCTCCTGTACCCGATTGGCCAAGCTGCGTCAGGTGATGGGTGACTCATCTGAAGCTTAAATACCAGAGTTTCCCAGGATTCTCTCTCTTCTTCATCGACCCTGCCTTGTGAGCAGTTTGCTGGTGTGAGCTGAGGAAAGCCTGGCCACATGGCATAGATCTTTGTGTACTTTCACCATTACTTGTTAACAAATATTGAATTGGGACGGATAAGGGCTGACCTTAGTGTTTTCGTGTATTTTGTTTCAGGGTTATATCTCTTTAGGCAGGTTTTAGAGTCTCTGGTTCGTCGGTCCATTACGTGGCTGGCTGGAGCACTGTTTAATTGTTTGTTAGTCCATCCATATCCCTGACTGGGTTGTTTAAATCAGGTTTGGGTTTTGTGTTCCATTGAATAATTAAAAGATTTTTGAACTTGAACCTGGTTTTTGAATTATGTTACGCGGCTCTGAAGTACCTGCATTTGGGAGTCGTAACAAAATGGGGGCTCGTCCTAAGTTTTGAGGACCCTAGACGTTTTGGGGGGTTTTTTTTGGTAGGCTTCTGGTGACTGAGGAAGTCTGTGAGTGTGAGGGAATGTTTTCTCCCCTGCTTTGAGGAAGTCTGTGTGTTGTGAGGGAATTTTGTCTTCCCTGTTTGTGGTAGCATTGGTGCCCAGGGTTTAGCTGGTGGTTTGGTGCTACATTTGATATGGAGTTTAAAGGGAAGGACTTTATTGAGGCTCCTAGTCAGGAGTTGTTTGATAAATGTACGAAGGAGCATTTGATTTTGCTGGCAGACAACTATGACGTGCCTATTGACAAGCATTCGAAGAAACAGTCCATTAAATCGGTGTTGTGGGCTGCATTGGTGGAGGGTGGGGTTTTGCCTGGCTGTGCAGACAGTCCCCCACCTTCTGTTCAGCCTGGTCAGGACATGGAGGCAGTCATTAGGTTGAAGGAGTTAGAGGTGGCAATGCAAGAGATTAGGCTGCGGGAGAAGGAATTGGATGCCTCCTGGGTTTCTTCTAGGGAACGGGAGTTTGATATGAGCAAGAACATCCGCCTGGTTCCCCGTTTAGTGAGAAGGATGTGGACAAGTTTTTCACAGTGTTTGAACGGGTGGCTTTGTCCTTGAAGTGGCCTAGGGACGTGTAGACCTTGCTATTGCAGTGTGTCCTTGTGGGTAAAGCACGGGAGGTGTACTCGTCTTTGTCTGTTGAAAGCAGTCTGGACTTTGAGTGTGTGAAGTCTACAGTATTAAGGGCTTATGAATTAGTTCCAGAGGCGTACCGGCAGAAATTCCGGCGCTTTAGGAAGTTTGATAGTCAGACTTATGTGGAGTTTGCTAGGGGGAAGGAGGCACTTTTTGACAGGTGGTGCGCTTCTCAAGGAGTGAAGGATATTGGGCAACTGCGGGCCTTGATGATTATGGAAGACTTTAAGAACTGTCTCCCTTTTATGCTCCGAATTTTGATAACCCCCACTTTTTTGATAAAATTATTGACATAATATCAGAGTTTAATTACCAAAATGTGATAATAGGGGGGTGTAGCGTGTGTCTTGGAATAAAGCACGGAGTCGTGTTTAGAGAGAGACACCTTTTATTCTGATCCTCCCGGTTGTAGGGAAGACCAAACGAGAGAAAGATGGCACCCAAACCCCACCCTTTAAAGCCTCCGGCTAAGGGCCGCCTCCGGACTGAACCACTCCTGTGCCGAGGGGTTCGACACTAAGGTGGCACGACCCTTGGGAGCCGCCACAGGACCCCCCCCCAGAACCAGAGGCACGAAACGCACCGGCGGGCGAACGACCCGGCCGGCCCGTGTGCGGAAGTTAGCCGCTCGTGGGGCTTGCGGAGGCATAGGTGGAGGGACAGGACGAGGGACCGGCGGGAGGACAGGTGGAGTGACAGGCGGAGGGAGCCGTGAAGGGGGGCGCCCTCGGGGCCGAGGTTGGGCAACCAGCACCGGCTGGTCAATGTCCAGGTGTGCCGGCTTCAACCGGTCGATCGACACTGCCTCCGGCCGGCCCCCCATGTCCAGGACAAAAGTCGACTGCCCGTGTTCCAGCACTCGGAACGGACCCTCGTACGGCCTCTGGAGTGGAGTCCGGTGGGCATCACGGCGCAGGAAGACGTACGGGCAGTCCCTGAGGGCTGATGGCACGTGTGGGCGAAATGTCCCATGGCGGGACGTCGGGACGGGTGCGAGCCTGCCAACTTGCTCGCGAAGGCGCTGTAGGGTGGATGAGGGCGTTCCCTGCTGCCCCGGCGCCGACGGCACGAACTCCCCGGGCACCGTGAGTGGCGACCCGTAAACGAGCTCCGCCGATGATGAGCCCAAGTCCTCTTTGGGAGCAGTCCGGATGCCCAGCATGACCCACGGCAACTCGTCCATCCAGTCCGGGCCGGAGAGTCGTGCCTTCAGTGCTGCCTTCAGCTGCCGGTGGAATCTCTCCACCAGACCGTTAGCTTGCGGGTGGTAAGCCGTGGTGTGGTGTAGCCGCACCCCCAGCAAGTGAGCCATGGCTGACCACAGCTCGGAGGTGAACTGTGGCCCCCGGTCTGAGGAGATGTGCGCCGGCACCCCGAAGCGAGCAATCCAGTGCGCGGACAACGCACGAGCACACGTAGCCGTTGAGGTATCGGTCAACGGAATGGCCTCCAGCCACCGCGTGAAGCGGTCCACCATTGTAAGCAGGTGGGTGATGCCCCGGGACGGCGGGAGAGGCCCTACAATGTCTATGTGGATATGGTCGAACCGCCGGTGAGGTAGACCAAACTCCTGGAGTGGCGCACGGACATGGCGCTGGATTTTTGCCGTCTGGCACGGAATGCAGGTGCGAGCCCAATGGCCAACCTGCTTGCGCAGACCGTGCCACATGAAACGAGCAGCCACTAGTGCCGTTGTCGCCCGGATTGATGGGTGAGCCAGTCCGTGGATCACCTCGAACACCCTCCGGCGCCAGGTGGCAGGGACGATGGGGCGCGGCTGACCGGACGACACATCGCACAGGATTGTTTCTCCCCCAGGACCGAGAGGGACATCCTCAAGGCGGAGGCCGGAGATGGTAGTCCGGTAGGCGGGCACCTCATCGTCCGCGAGCTGTGCCGCCGCCAGAGCAGAATAGTCCATTCCGGGCGCCACCTCGAACACGGCGTTGATAGCGGGCCGGGACAATGCGTCGGCCACCCGGTTGTCTTTCCCCTGGATGTAGCAGATAGATGTAGTGTACTCCGATATATAGGCCAATTGCCGCTGCTGACGTGCGGACCAGGGATCGGAAACTTTCTGCAGGGCGAAAGTGAGCGGCTTATGGTCGGTGTAGGCGGTGAACGGGCGGCCCTCCAGGAAGTAACGAAAATGGCGCACAGCCAGGTACAGAGCCAGGAGCTCACGATCGAACGCGCTGTACTTGGTCTGCGCACGGTTGAGGTGCCGACTGAAGAAGGCCAGGGGCCGCCAACCTCCGCCCGTCAGCTGCTCCAGCACAGCACCAACCGCCGACTCCGAGGCGTCCACCGTGAGGGCAGTCTGGGCATCTCCCCGCGGGTGTACCAGCAGTACGGCCCGAGCAAGGGCCTCCTTCGCGCCGTCGAAAGCTGCCTCCGCCTCGTGGGTCCACTCAACGCTTTTGTGCTGCCCACCCGCCAGAAGTTGATACAGGGGCCGCATGATGTGGGCCGCGGATGGCACGAACCGATGATAAAACGCCACCATGCCGACAAATTCCTGCAGGCCACGCACCGTGCGTGGGCGGGGAAACCGGCGGATGGCGTCGACCCTGTCAGGCAGGGGAACCGCGCCTTGCGCAGTCACGCGGTGGCCGAGGAAGTCAATTTCATTCACCCCAAAACGGCACTTGTCCAGGTTGATGGCCAAACCATGCTCGCTGAGCCGCTGACAGAGCTGTCGAAGGTGAGCACAGTGTTCCTGTTGCGAGCGGCTGGCCACCAGGATGTCGTCCAGGTACACGAACACGAAATCGAGGCCGCGACAAACCCCGTCCATGAGGCGCTGAAAGGCCTGTGCTGCGTTTTTGAGGCCGAACGGCATCCGAGTAAACTCGAAAAGCCCGAATGGCGTGATGATCGCCGTCTTCGGCACGTCATCCGGGTGAACTGGGATCTGATTATAACCCCGTACCAAATCCACTTTGGAAAAAATCGTGGCCCCAGCCAAATGGGCCGTGAAGTCCTGGATGTGGGGTACGGGGTATCGATCCGCTGTTGTTGTCGCGTTCAACCGTCGGTAATCCCCACATGGCCGCCAGCCCCCGCTTGACTTGGGGACCATGTGGAGTGGGGACGCCCAAGGGCTGCTTGAAGGGCGGACGATCCCCAAGGCCTCCATCGTGCGGAATTCCCGCCGTGCCAGACGCAGTTTATCTGGTGGCAGTCGCCGTGCTCGTGCATGGAGTGGTGGGCCGGTAGTCGGGATATAATGCAACACTCCGTGGCTGGGGGTTGCTGATTGAAACTGCGGAGTGAGAATGTCCGGGAACGCAGCCAAGATACGTGCAAATCGGGAGTCCACGGACGCCAGTGGCCGTCCCACCGGTTGATCCACACGCAACGTGATCGGCTCCATCGTGGTGGCGTTGATCAAACGCTGACGTCCGACGTCCACCATGAGGGAATGCGCCCGGAGGAAATCGGCCCCGAGCAATGGTTGGGAGACGTCGGCAATGGTGAAGCTCCATGAGAAATGGCAGGAGCCGAGCACGATGGGAACCATCCGCAGTCCATATGTGCGGATGGGGCTGCCGTTCGCCGCGGTGAGGACGGGCCCCCGCTTACCGGAACGAATGTCGGCCAGCGAAGGGGGCAGGACGCTGAGCTCCGCTCCTGTATCCACGAGGAAGCGGGTCCCGGAGCGCCGATCCCAGGCAAAAAGGCGATGAATTTGGCCGGCCGCCGCGGGGACTATTGGCAGCCGGCCCAGGCGTTTCCCGGGAATGTGCATGGCTGGCGGCATTGTTGTGCTGCAGCACCCCAGCGTTGATGGTAGTAGCACCAACGTCTCCTGTTGGAGTCACTTGGAGCTTGCCTGCTCCTGCTGGTGGTGCCTGCAGCTTGCTGGCGCTGGGCTGCAGGTGCAGTACCCCTCACTGCCGCTGGGGGCGATCGTACGGGCCGTCGGGCTGGAGCTGTCACTCCTTCCACATCTCCCCCGCCCCACCGGGGGAATTCGGGAGCTGCTGGGGTGACATCATCGGCGTACCTGCTGACGGCGAGCGCGTTGACGTCATCAGGGCGCGTCGACCTCAGCCCGACCCCGTCTCTGCTGACGCCCAGCGCGCTGACGTCATCAGGGCGCGCCATCCACAGGGCGTCGGCGCGCCTTCCGAGGGCCCGAAGGTCGGCAAACGAGACGTCGGTGAGCTGCAGACGAATGTAGGCCGGCAGCAGATGCAGGTAGGTGTACTCGAACATGAGGCACGGCGTGTGCCCGTCTAGTAGAGCCACCATCTCCTTCAGGAGGCTAGATGGCCGTCTGTCGCCTAGGCACTGCATATGCACGAGTCTTCCTGCCCGCTCCATCCTACTCAGTCCGTAAATCTGGAGCAGGAGCTCCTTAAGGCCGAGGTATTTATCATTGTCCGGGGGGTCTGCGAGGAAGTCCGTGACCTCTTCAGCCGCATCCTGGTCGAGGGCCCCCACCAGGTAGTAGAAACGGGTGGCATCGACCGTGATGCCCCGCAGGTTGAACTGGGCCTCCGCCTGCTGGAACCAGATGAGCGGCCGGGTGGTCCAGAACTTGGGCAGTTTAACGGAGACCGCGTCCAGAGACAGGGCCAGGCCGGCCTGTGAGGAGGTAGGGCTTTCTCTTCTCTCCATCATGACGCCAATGGAGCGTCGGGGTCACCAATGTAGCGTGTGTCTTGGAATAAAGCACGGAGTCGTGTTTAGAGAGAGACACCTTTTATTCTGATCCTCCCGGTTGTAGGGAAGACCAAACGAGAGAAAGATGGCACCCAAACCCCACCCTTTAAAGCCTCCGGCTAAGGGCCGCCTCCGGACTGAACCACTCCTGTGCCGAGGGGTTCGACACTAAGGTGGCACGACCCTTGGGAGCCGCCACAGGGGGACTTTAACTGTGTTTTAGATTCATATCTAGATAAATCAGCAAAACAAAAGAAGAGTAATTTAAAGTCTAAAACTAGCAAACTTCTAAATACATATATAAAAAATACTAATATAATAGATGTATGGAGATCTGCGAATCCAGTTGGAAGGGAATACTCGTTTTACTCTTCGGTGCATAAAACTTATTCAAGAATTGATTATTTTTTAGTGGATATGAAATGAATGCCATATACAAACAACCCAACATACCACATTAGTAGTATTTCAGATCACTCCCCGTTGACATTTTCAGTAAAATTTGAGGGAATGCCGGGTAAAAAAATTTTTTGGAGGTTTAATACACATATTTTAAATGACGTGCAAGGCTATCAATATTTAAAACAACAAATGGAACTTTTTTTCAATACAAATGATATACCAGGTACTTTGCCTTCTTTATTATGGGAAACTTTTAAGGCATTTATGAGAGGAATTATAATTTCATATCAAAGTTTTCAAAATAAAAAGAATAAGACAGAACAATTGTTGTTAGAACAAGAAATCAGACAGTTAGAGTTGGATAATGCCAAAGATTCCACGACAGATAAACACAATAAGATAATATTACTGAAATTTAAACTTAATCGAATTTTATCGGCAAGAGTAATAAGACTATTCCAAATTACAAAACAGGAACATTTTGAGTTTGGTGACAAACCACATAAGCTTTTAGCTCGCCAATTGAAAAAACAAGAAAAGGAAAATACTATAACCAAAATTAAATCAGAGAAAGGTGAATTACTAATACTACCGACAGATATTAATAATAGATTTGCCCAATTTTACCAAAACTTATATACATCTAAAATTAAAATAGAAGATAGTAAAATAAAAAAAAATCTAGATAATTGTAATCTTCCAATACTGGACCTTTTGGAACAAGAGGAATTATGAGCTCAAATTACAATCAAAGAAATAGGTGAAACAATAAAATCGCTGAAAAATGGTAAGACACCGGGACCAGATGGTTTTAATAATGAATTTTATAAAATATTTCAGGGGATAACAACCCCTTATTTATTTAATTTATACTCCCATGCTTTTAAGAAAAACAAACTACCTGAAACACTAACAGAATCAACTATTACGCTTATTCCAAAAAAAGATAAAGATTTAGAAGATCCGGGCTCGTACAGAGCTATATCACTTTTAAATACAGATCAGAAAATTTTAGCAAAGATTTTAGCAAGAAGATTAAGCAAATATATTAGTAAATTGATAAACCCTGATCAAACGGGGTTTATACCTAAAAGATACTCATTTAATAATCTGAGACGCCTGTTTAATATAATGTACTCGCATAAAGTAGAGGAAGAAAATATATCAATTATTTCTTTGGATGCAGAGAAAGCATTTGATCAGGTAGAGTGGCAATACTTATATAAAGTACTACAAAAATTTAATATGGGAGAGAATTTTATAACATGGGTAAAATTATTATATGATAAACCGATGGCAAGAATTTTAACTAATAACATGTTATCTCAAAAATTTCAACTATCAAGGGGTAATAGGCAGGGATGTGCACTATCACCCCTGCTATTTGCCCTTATGATAGAACCCCTGGCTGAAAGTATAAGAATTCATCCGAATATTCAGGGCTATAATACCAGGGACTCAAAGAATAAAATCTCATTATATGCAGACGATATACTTTTATATATTACAAAGTCACAAACGAGCATACCAAATTTATTAAACTTAATAGAGGAATTTGGGTCTTTTTCTGGATATAGAATAAACTGGAATAAAAGTGAAATCATGACATTAAAACCTCAAGAACCTACACACTTACTGAAGTTCCCCTTTAAAATCGCAACAGAAAAATTTAAATATTTGGGTATTCAGATTACTAGAAAATATAAAGCATTATTCAATGCTAATTTCATGCCTTTATTAAATAAACTTAATACGTTGATTAAATTTTGGAAAACACTTCCCTTATCATTAATAGGTAGAATAAATGCAATAAAAATGATCTTCCTACCACAATTACTATACCTATTTCAATCTAGAAGTTTGCTAGTTTTAGACTTTAAATTACTCTTCTTTTGTTTTGCTGATTTATCTAGATATGAATCTAAAACACAGTTAAAGTCCCCCCCTATTATCACATTTTGGTAATTAAACTCTGATATTATGTCAATAATTTTATCAAAAAATAGTATATATACCAAAATATTTTTTTTTTAAATTAGACTCTAATATTACTAATTATATTTGGGACTATAGATCACATAGAATCACAAAAAAACACTTATGTAAACCAAAAGAGGTCGGGGGACTTTCACTTCCGAATTTTATGTATTATTACTGGGCAGTGCATATTAAGAATATGATTTATTGTTTGGATAGTTCTACCCAACAGACAGAATGGATAAAAATGGAGAAGGAGGATTGCCATCCTTGTAATATAGGTACGATCCTCTTCTCCCCAAAAAAACTGAATAACACAATATATAAGAAGAACCCAATTATATATGGTACAATAAGAATTTGGAAACAAATAAAATTATCTTTAAAATTAAGAAATCTATCACTGTTAATGCCAATAGCGAATAACCCTTTATTTAAACCATCTCTTATTGATAAGACATATAACCAATGGGAAAGTCTCGGAATTAGAAGGATCGGGGATATGTACGAAATGGGAAACTTACTATCATTCCAACAACTACAATTAAAATTTAAATTGAAAAACAACCAATATTTTAAATATCTTCAGATTTGCGATTTCGTGAAAAAATATATACAAGGATATCAAAAAGTAACTCCTGACTTATTGGAAGAAGCAATGAATATTGAAGCTGACTCACAAAAATTAATATCATATTTATATAATAGTATTCTAAATATAGACCTACCATCGACAGAGGTACTTAGAGAAGAGTGGGAACGGGAACTAATGATAAAATTTACGAAGATTAAATGGGAAAAATACCTGATATATATTCACAAATGTTCAATTAATGTAAGACATAATCTAATTCAATTTAAAATTTTACATAGATTATATTATTCAAAAACAAGATTGAACAAATTTTATCCAAATATATCCGCCACTTGTGATAAATGTCTAGCCCAAAAGGCAACTATAACACACTCCTTAGTTTCCTGCATAAAACTTTATAGATTTTGGAATGATATTTTTGAAATATTTACAAAATTATTCAAGACAAGAATGGAACCTAATACTGAAATGATTATATTTGGCGTAATGGAAGATGGGAATAAATTGAACACATCTCAAAATCTATTCCTTAGCTATGGTTTAATAATAGCAAAAAAATTAATTCTTAAATTTTGGAAGGGTACATCAATACCAACGCTTAAAATGTGGATTGCAAGTATGTTGGACACCGCTCATCTTGAGGAAATGCGATTCCTCCTAATGGATAAATCAGACCAATTCATAACGAGTTGGTCTCCATTCGTCGTTTTTTTGGAATCATATGGTGCAACACAATTGTAAAAAATAACTGTTTCAGGACTGGACAAGGGTTGGTCAAGACTATAAATAATGATCTCCTTTTCTTTTTTTTATTTTCTTTTCTTTTCTCTATTCTCTCTCTCAACTTTCTTCATATACTCGTTTTCTTTTTTCACACACTATATATTTCACATCTTTCTATTCTTTACTATCTAACTTCTTTTTCTTATTCTAATCTTTTTTCAGTGTAATAAAAAAAAAAAGAAGTTGTACATAAAATGTATTATGAAAATATATATTAGGCACTTTGGTGCCATATGACTGTACTTACTTCTAATAAAATAAAATATAAAAAAAAAAAAAAAAGAACTGTCTCCCTGAGAGGGTTACTACTTACCTTAATGAGCAGAAGGTGAATGAGGTGTCTAAGGCCGCGGTGTTGGCAGATGAGTATGTATTGACTCATAAAACTGATTTTGTTAGGCGATCCTATAGTTTTGGTGCACGGCCGGTTGATCGTGGTGGTGTCGCCGGTGGCAGTGTCAAAGGTGTTTCTGTGCCTGCAAGTGGCAGCACGTTGATACAGGGGGAGGTCCGAGCTGATAAGGTTGACGGAATTTGAGGACTGAGGAAGGTCCTGTGTGCTACTATTGTAGAGGGAGAGGGCACATGTTAAAGTCGTGTCCCATTCTGAAGCAGAAAAATGCAAAGCCTGTGGCTTTGGTGGGTACACAGAAGGCACCTGTAGTACCTGAGGTGCCTGAGTCTGATGAGTGTAGGAATTATTCTGCGTTCATCATGAATGGTTTTGTTTCTCTGGAGGATGGGGGCGATAGAGTTCCAGTATCCATCTTGCGTGATACTGGTGCTACTCAGTCCTTTATATTGGATAGTGTACTGCCGTTTTCTGGGGAATCATCGGTTGGGTCAAGTGTCCCAGTGGTAGGATTCGGGATGGATGACATGGTAGTGCCTTTGCATACCGTGAGTCTCGAGTCCGAGTTGGTTTCAGGCCGGGTAACTGTTGGGTTACGGCCGTGTTTTCTGAACTTGAACCTGGTTTTTGAATTATGTTACACGGCTCTGAAGTACCTGCATTCGGGAGTCGTAACATGGCTGATTAGAAAGGTAACTCGGAGAAAGGGAGAGTGTTATGTTATACTGAAACTCTTTCAAAAGGCTAGCAGAGACAGGCACTCCAAGCTAGCACATTCTGTACCCTATGATTTAATGATTGTCTGAACTTTGACAACTTTCAGACGAGATAAATTGATGGCAATATTTCAGTGATTAAAATGATTCATTTATTGCAGGCTGCCAGATAAATTAATTCACCCAGGTTATTTCCAACTAAAAAACACTCCAGGCCACAACAACTTCAAAAACTAATCTAATTTCTATAAAATTTCCTTAAACATTTTTTATGAAGAGAGTATATGACTCGGAGAATTCTTTTCAAATCCCACTTTTCCCTAGCGGTGCTGAATTTACTAAATAATCCTTTATCCAATCTCTACCTCTGAGATACATTTGCAATGTAGGTTTTTTCTGTTAATGGTTTTCTGAATAAATGCTTTTGACTGGAAGTCACACAAATTGAAATTCTGCTTGCTATAATTAAAATGAGCAGATGGAAAATAAAGGTTAATGTAATTCCTATTAATGCTACACCTTCATAATATTTCAATATTATTTTGCAATACTTCAAGAGATATAATGCTGCCATGCAAATTCAATTGGTTCATTTCTATATTTTACAATATTTAAAGATATTAATTTGCAATTGATGTACCAGCGAGACTGCTTTATAATCTTCAATCAGTTTAATTTGAAGCAAAAAACAAGCTGTTTATTTGGACAATCACATTTTACTTGCAATTAATATCTGCACTACATTAAGACAAAGGAAAGATTATGGGCACTCTGCTCTGTATTAATGCCGGCCAACTAGTGCATCGGGCATGTAGATATTGGAGGGCTTTCTCTGGAACTTTTGCAGAATGTCCTTATAGATTTGAATTTCAATCGTAGGACCAATAGTGAATGGAAACTAATATCCAACCAGAAATCTCCTTATTCTTTATGGAGGAAGGAATGCAAGACCAGAACTGCAGGACACAGGGGAGACATGGGTGAGGGCTCTATCCACAGCAGCTGGGGGGAGCTACATTTACTGAAGAGAGGACATCTGGGGTTTTCTAGAGTAGAAGCCCTCATCTTGGGACTAGATGTGAGAGAGACAGAGAAATTGAGAGTAGGAGAATGAGTCCTTGCAAGAGGAAGGGTGGGAGAAGGTGTAGTCAAAGTAATTGTGACAGTCAGTGGGTTTGTATTGACCGCTGATAGTCTGTCCCCTGAGGTCAAGACAAAGAGATCGAGAGTGTCTTTGCCCCACCTCCACCTCTCTTTCCCGGCTTTCTCTCCCCTACTCCTTCAGTCTGAAGATGGGTCCCAGCCCAATACGTCGTCTGCCGATTCCCTCCACAGACATTCTCTGATCAGCTGAGCTTCTCCAGACTTTTGTTTTTTGCATATTCTTTTTGATTTCTCTGTTTATTAAACCTCATGTGCTAGAATGATTGATGTTACATCATTTTTTTAAGGATTTAATTGAAAACTTGAAAATACAAAGAGATTGTGCAAAAAGCAGACAAATTAATTTATACAGGACGAATGTATATTAAGAAATAAAGAATGAATGAATGAATGAATGAATGAATGAATGAATGAATGAATGAATGAATGAATGAAAGGTCAAATATAAAATTATTGTCTTCACTATTATAAAACATTGGTTTTGATGCTAAATATAGCCCAAGGGAGTCTCAACATTTAATAGTTAAACACAAACTTCTGAATATTTTTTTAATATGAATAGTCAAAGGTCTGCAACTTTATGAGATTTCTCACATTTAGACACACTGCAACCAGCGCACACCACTTAACCATGATTATTGAAAAGGCAAACAAACTGATTTTTAAAAGCTCTAGAGAAATCCCCCCTAGAGCCCTGAAAGTGATCAAAGATCAATATCAATGAATAACATTGACCTTTTGCGCAGCACTGAACAGACTTTTGTGTGCAGTCTTGATATCAGCCTCCTCCAAAAGCATAGTAGGAAAGAACTGCAGATGCTGGTTTAAATCAAAGATAGACACAGAACTGTCCTGGCAGACCCATTGTTTCTGCTTGTTCATGTCCCACCAAATTAATTTCCACATACCTCGACTCCATCCTATCCTCCCTCCCTACCTATGTCCAAGACACCTCATATGCTCTTTGTCTCTTTAATGACTTCCGTTTTCCAGGCCCCCACTCCCTCATCTTTACCATCGATGTCCAGTCACGCTACACGTCCATCCCCCATCAGGAAGTTCTTAATGCCCTCCATTTCTTCCTCAACTGCAGAACCAGCCAATTTCCATCCATTAATACTCTCCTCCCCCCAGCAGAGTTGGTCCTTACCCCCAACAACTTTTCCATTGACTACTCCCACTTCCTCCAAATCCAAGGCATAGCTATGGACAATTGCATGGGCCCCAGCTATGCCTGCCTCTTTGCAGGGTACGTCAAACAATCAGTTTTCCAGGCGTACACTGGCCCTATCCCCAAACTTTACCTCCACTACCTCCTGCACCGATGCAGAACTCGCTGACTTCATGAACTTCATGACTACTTTCCATCCTGCACTCAAATTCACTTGGACCATCTCCGACATCTCCCAACCATTTCTGGATCTCACCGTCTCCATCACAGGAGACAGACTATTGACCGACATCTACTACAAACCTACTGACTCCCATAGCTATGTAGACCTCACTTCTTCCCACCCTGTTTTATGTAAAAACTCTATGCCCTACTCCCAATTCCTCCGTCTGCGTCCAGGATGAGGTGTTCCATACTAAATTATCGGAGATGTCCTAATTCTTTAGGAAACAAGGGTTCCCCTCTTCTATTATAGATGAGGCTCTCACTGGTTTAACCTCGATGTCCCGCAGCTCTGCTCTTGCTCCCCCTCCTCCTATTCGCAACAAGGACCCCTTGTCCTCACCTTCCACCTCATCAGCCGTCGCATACAGCATTTAACCTCCAACTTTTTCGCCACCTCCAATGGGATCCCATTACTGGCCACATCTTCCCATCTCCTCCCCTTTCTGCTTCCTGCAGAGACTGTTGCCTCCGCAACTCCCTCATCAACTCATCCCTTCCCACCCAAACCACCCCCTCCTCAGGTACTTCCTCTGCAACCGCAGGAGATGCAACACCTGTCCCTTTACCTCCTCCCTCGACTCCATCCAAGGACCCCGACAGTTCAGATAAGGGTGAGGTTCACCTGCACCTCCTCCAACCTCATCTACTGCATCTGTTGTTCCAGGTGTCAACTTCTGTGCATCGGAGAGACCAAGCGCAGGCTCGGTGATCGTTTCGCTGAAGACCTTCGCTCGGTTCATCTTAACCTACCTGACCTCCCGATTGCTCAGCATTTTAACTCCCCCTCCCATTCCTAATCCCAATCTGACCTTTCTGTCCTGGGCCTCCTCCATTGTCAGATTGAGGCCCAGTGCAAATTGGAAGAACAGCACCTCATTTTTCACTTGAGTAGTTTACACCCCAGCAGCATGAACATTGACTTCTCTAACTGTAAATAGCCCTTGCCTTCCCTCTCTCTCTCCATCCCCTCCCCCTTCCCAGTTCTCCCACCAGTCTTACTGTCTCCGACTACATTCTATCTCTATCTCGCCCACTCCCCTGACATTAGTCTGAAGAAGGGTTTCGACCCGATACGTCACGCATTCTTTCTCTCCAGAGATGCTCCCTGTCCCGCTGAGTTACTTTCGTGTCTTCCTCCAAAAGCATGCTATCTGCTTCGCTGAGATACTCAATCTTTTTGTGTCTATCCTCCTAATACAATCCCAGCTTGTTTGTGGACATTTGCTGTAGATGTAAAATACAGATCAGCAACAATCATGCTGGAATCTTGCATAGAACACAAAGTGCTCGAGTTACTCCAACACTTTGTCTTCCAATCACAAAGAGATGGCCTTATTGAAATAAGGGCATTAATCAAGTAACAACCGTAATTGATCATGACCTTCTTCTAGTAATGACTGGGATATTTCTCAATCATTTGAACCACACACGCCTTTTATCAGACCATGGTTTCTCTTTCAGTGGTACCTGTGATGGAGAACTCAGAGTTACATGTTGGAATTGCACATGCATCTGCATGACTTCACAATATGATTCATAACAGATATATCATACATATTTATTATAGATTAAGCTACCATATACAGGTATTCATTTTTTAAAGCAATTTTTGCAACGTTATTGTTGAATCAAATAGGAATAATACAGAAGTCATGAACTTATGCATGAATGAATTAAACAAACAGGCCAAACAGTTGAAATTATTTGGTATATTTTACTCTTCTTTCAAATCTGCAATAGTTCTTTTCTGAGAAAGAACTTTGGCTTATTGGTTGATTATGATCCTTCCCAGAATGTTATGGGCATCTTCCAATGGAATATCCCAATGATAATGGCCAAGTCAAAACTCAAACTAACTGCTATATCGAAAAGTTCTTTTTTTTTTTGCACCCTTAAAATCCTTTCAAATATGATTTCACAGAAGGAATATGCATCATGATGTTCCAGCAAGCAATATTCATTTGAAGCTGTGCAGTTGCATGATATTATCACCACTCCAAATACTTTTCAGTGTCCTTGTACTATTTTTCAGCATAATATGAAACAATAATTGGCTACATATCTGTAAAAGTGGTTGTTCAAACATTTTAACACTTTCACTGCTCTTAAAGAGCTTCTTGTGAAAATTCTCCAGAAAGGGAACGAGAAATCAATGAAACAGGTCCTTTGAGCTCACAAATAGCACAGGTTCACCGTGAAAAATAGTAATCTTACTGAGAGAATGTCAGATTGTCAATCATGTCAAACATTAGTAACATTACTGACATTATTACTACTTACGAGCAATGTTTGAAGCTGGTGACTTCAGACAGTGTGTTATCGTTTTGTCAATATTTTCTTAGTCAAAGGCAGAAAACTATTTATTGTTTTCAAACCATAGTACCCTGTGTGTTCACCATCTTTTCATGGAAATGTGGACAATCACTCGTCTATAACGGACGATAAGAGGGGTGAGTAGTATCCAAGGTTGAGTACATGGGTGGAGCTAAATTGCCTTGTGCCAAAACAGCATGCCTTGATCGGACTTACTGATCTATATCTCCCCATCATCCCCATTCCCGTGCCTCGGACATACTGCTTTTTTCAACTAGGAGCACTACATGGGCTCTCTGGCAGAAATCCCAGACTTTGGAGACCTGTTAAATATATAGGTAAACAAAAATGCTGGAGAAACTCAGCAGGTGAGGCAGCATCTATGGAGCGAAGGAATAGGCGATTTTTCTGGTCGAGACCCTTCTTCAGACTGATGTCAGGGCGGGAGGGGGGGAGGGCGGGAGAAATAAAGGAAGAGGCAGAGACAGTAGGCTTGTGGGAGAGCTGGGAAGGGGAGGGGATGGAGGGAGAAAGCGAAGATATATAGGCTATCTTCTCCCTTTATCCAAATCTGTGCTACAGCATCTCTGGAGAAAAGGAATAGGTGGCACTTTGGGACGAGACCCTTCTTCAGACAGTGTCAGGAGAGAGGGAACCAAGATATATGAAAAGGTACATAGAACAAATTAATGAAAGATATGCAAAAAGCAATGGACTCTTTCTTGCTTGATGATTTTCTAAGCCCTGGTATCACAGGCACACCAATCCACCAACCCCTTTTTCTTTATTCCTTTGGACAATCTGATTATGGACTTTTTTTTTAAACCCTCAATAAACATGACATCTCTCTCCATCAACTATTTGTGCTTTAGCTGTATTTGTTGTTGAGTCTTAATAATCTTAACCATTTTGGTTTTATTTATCTCATGCTTTTCTTTTTGCCATTAATTTTGTAATGACTCCATTATCCTTTTAAAACCACCCCAGTATTTATTTATGCTACATTTATATCCTCCCCAGCTAATCTTGCTCCGGTTGAAAGCCATTATTATAAATACAGCCAAATAACATATTCAGCACCATTAACTAAGCTGATCAGATTCAGTCCAGTGATATTATGGGCACTGTTGCCTGGGTGTTTCCCTGCGTGTAATTCTGAAATAGTTTTAAAATATTGCCTTGTCTTCTTCCTAATCATGCTATTTAAGGACACAATTATTCATAGGTATAACAATTATTTCTACTCAGTTATCATAATAGATAATAAATCTTTCTTTGTGCACTAAAGAAGGAAATTATTTATTTTTGGTTAGAGGGGAGAGTGAAGACCACTAACGTCTGCGCTGATCAGATGGCATTTGGAGTATTGTGAGCAATTTTGGGCCCTATTACCCGAGAAAGGATGTGCTGGCGCTGGAGAGGGGCCAGAGGTGGTTTACGAGAATGATCACAGGAATGAGTGGGTTAACAGACTGGGCACTGGGCCTCTACCCACTGGAGTTTAGAACAATGAGTGGAGACCTCATTGAAACTTACTAAATAGTGAAAGACATAGATAGAGTGGATGTGGAGAGGATGTTTCCACTACTGGGAGAGTCTAGGACCAGAGGTAAAAGCCTCAGAATAAAAGGACGTTCCTTTAGGAAGGAGATGAGGAGAAATGCCTTTAGTCAGACGGTGGTGAATCAGTGGAATTCATTGCCACAGAAGGCTGTCAATGGATATTTTTATGGCAGAGATAGATTCTTGATTAATAAGGATATCTGGGGTTATGGGAAGAAGGCAGGAGAATGGGGTTGATGGGGAGAGATGTTCATGATTGAATGGCGGAGCAGCCTTGATGGGCCGAATGGCCTATTTCTGCTCCTATCGCTTATGAACATCTCAAATGTGCTGTGCAAGCTGGGTAAGTTGAGCTGGCTGGTACTAAAGTGAGGTAAAAAAACTTCTCACAATGTAGCGCCAACTGTTGGGAAATTAATATTGCTCCAACACCGCTGACGTAATTAACTTGTATAATTAGTGCATAGATCATCTCGAATAGAGGGTTCCCTGACCCAAAGGCCTACGACACGTAGTAGTGAACAATTTTGACTGAAGGTTGAATTCGATTCAGCTTCAACTTTATTGTGCTAACAAAATCATCAGTAGAAAGACATTCATGAACAAACATCGCTCCTTTGATTTTGTCCTGCTTTCGCCTTTCAGAATCCCTTGTGTCCCTTTCACTGAAGTTTGCATCAATTTGTATGCAAGATCACAACAATTGCCTTTGTATTGAAGTGCACAATAATGGTTACAGCACAGAAAGCCATTCCGCTCATTGTGTCCATTCTAACTCACTGCCAGAGCAACTCATTAGTTTCACTCCTCCTGAGTCCTTCTATATGACTTTTCCTGAAAACTTTTCATTAGGTTATATTCAATATCTACTTGAAGCCAATAAGGAAATCTGGAGAGAGACACAAAATGCTGGAGTAACTCAGCAGGACAGGCAGCATCTCTGGAGAGAAGGAATGGGTGACGTTACAGGTCATGTCTCTTCTTCACACATCTGTCTCCAGCACATTTGTAGACAGAATATTCCATATACCTAACACACACCATGTAAAATAAGTTTTTCCTAGTGTCTTTCTTAATTGTCTTTCCCTTAAGGACCTGTCCCACTTAGGTGATTTTTCAGGGACTGCCAGCGACTGTCAAGTTGCCGGCAGTCGCCTGAAAAACCAGCAACTGGAACGGCGACTGCTAGAGTGGAACACACACACACACACACAAACACATCGCTTTCTTCACCAGCCCGTTATGCAGGCGGGGGACAGGGGAAGCGGGGGAGTGCTGTCTAAAAAATTCACACGGTGCAAAGCCAAGGTGAAACAGACACACACCGCGATGAACAGGAAGGTTGGCGTTGTAAAAAGATGGCTAAAGAACAGTGTACGGTAAGTCCTTTAAAAGAGGGGGGAGAAGGGGGGAGAAGGAGTGGAGACAACTTTTAAGAAGCCAGAGATACAGGGCTGTGAAGCTCGGTGGACATTTAACATTACCGGTCGGTTATCCTAGGTTCTGAAAACTACTGCTTACCTTTTTTTTCCCAATGAGCAAATGAAATTCACCATTCAGCACTGGCTACAACCTATGAAAACCTCCGAGAAACTTCGACCTCCTGGCAACCCATTAGGACCTCCTGGCGACCCACCTACGGCTCGAGAATTCTCGCTACTCTCCATGGCGGCTTCATACTAGTCGCCGCTAATTTTTCAACATGTTGAAAAATTCACGGTGACCATAATGAGGCCGCGACTAGTTCCCAGAAAGCGGGAACTCCTCACGACCATGAAGGCGACTCCCCGGCAACCACCTGCGAACATGTGGCGACTGCATAGTCGTCTAAAACGTCGCCTAAGTGGGACAGGTCCATAAATTGTAAATCTACGATCTCTCGTCCTTACCTCCTCTCTAACAGGAACTGAATCACACTATTCGCTCTGCGCAGACCCCTTATCATTTTACTCAGTTCTATTAAATCTCCCTTAGTCTTTAATCTATCAACTTCTAATGTTCTAATGTGGAGATGTTATTCACATCACATTATGCCTGCACCTGGTACTATTATGTTGCCTAGAAATTCAATCAGTCTTGTTAAGGTGCCATAAAGATCCAAGTTCAAGTTCAAGTTCAAGTGAGTTTATTGTCATGTGTCCCTGATAGGACAATGAAATTCTTGCTTTGCTTCAGCACAACAGAACATAGTAGGCATTGACTACAAAACACATGAATAAATAAACTGATAAAGTGCAAATAACAGATAATGGGTTATTAATGTTCAGAGTTTTGTCCGAGCCAGGTTTAATATCCTGATGGCTGTGGGGAAGTAGCTATTCCTGAACCTGGTAGTTGCAGTCTTCAGGCTCCTGTACCTTCTACCTGAAGGTAGCAGGGAGATGAGTGTGTGGCCAGGATGGTGTGGGTCTTTGATGATACTGCCAGCCTTTTTGAGGCAGCGACTGCGATAAATCCCCTCAATGGAAGGAAGGTCAGAGCCGATGATGGACTGGGCAGTGTTTACTACTTTTTGTAGTCTCTTCCTCTCCAGGGCGCTCAAGTTGCCGAACCAAGCCACGATGCAACCGGTCAGCATGCTCTCTACTGTGCACCTGTAGAAGTTAGAGAGAGTCCTCCTTGACAAACCAACTCTCCGTAATCTTCTCAGGAAGTAGAGGCGCTGATGTGCTTTCTTGATAATTGCATCAGTGTTCTCGGACCAGGAAAGATCTTCAGAGATGTGCACGCCCAGGAATTTGAAGCTTTTGACCCTTTCAACCATCTTGATATAAACGGGACTGTGGGTCGCCATCCTACTCCTTCCAAAGTCCACAATCAGTTCCTTGGTTTTGCTGTTGTTGAGGGCCAGGTTATTGTGCTGGCACCATATGGACAGTTGCTCGATCTCTCTTCTATACTTGGACTCATCCCCATCAGTGATATGTCCCACAACAGTGGTGTCGTCAGCGAACTTGATGATGGAGTTCGCACTATGACCTGCTACGCAGTCATGTGTATAGAGTGAGTACAGCAGGGGGCTGAGCATGCAGCCTTGAGGTGCTCCCGTGCTGATTGTTATCGAGTCTGACACATTTCCACCAATACGAACAGACTGTGGTCTGTGGATGAGGAAGTCGAGGATCCAATTGCAGAGGGATGCGCAGAGACCCAGTTCTGCAAGTTTGGTAACCAGCTTGGAGGGGATGATAGTATTAAATGCCGAGCTGTAATCAATGCATAACAGCCTGACATATGAGTTTTGGTTGTCCAAGTGGTCCAGAGCAGAGTGGAGGGCCAGCGAGATCGCATCCACCGTTGATTTGTTGTGACGGTAAGCGAATTGCAGTGGGTCCAGGTTTTTGTCAAGGTAGGAGTTGATTTGCGCCATGATCAACCTCTCGAAGCACTTCATCACCACAGGCGTTAGTGCGACTGGTCGATAGTCATTGAGGCATGTCACCTTACTCTTCTTGGGCACTGGTATAATTAATGCCCTTTTGAAGCAGGTGGGGACCTCAGACCTCAGTAGTGAAAGGTTGAAAATGTCCGTAAAAACTCCAGCCAGTTGGTCCGCACAGGTTTTTAGAACACGACCAGGTATACCATCAGGTCCAGGCGTTTTCGAGGGTTAACCCCTCTGAAGGATTTCCTGACGTCGGCCTCTGTGACTGAGACTGAAATACCAACACAGCGAATGGGAGCTCGGGAAGGCACATCAGTATTCTCCCTATCAAAGCGTGCGTAAAACGCATTGAGCTCATCAGGGAGTGATGTTTCGCCGACATTTGAGCTGCCTCCTGATTTCGCCTTGTAGGAGGTGATTGCATTCAGGCCCCGCCACAGCTGCCGAATATCTGTCTCATCCTCCAGCTTGGAGCAGAAGTCTCTTCTGTATCATCAGTATGTTGTAGTCTTTTATAATGTGTTCCACTGACTACAAAGGAATGAATGTCAGAAACAAAGTACAGGACACAGATCTAGTTAACGCTACTGAATGGGATTGAATTTCTAGGTATCTTTGCCCAGATTCAAAATGTAATTTTATCTTAGATATTCCAATAATATTGAAGCTCTCCATTGCTGATACATTTGGTGTTAATATAAGATCTCAATTCTCCTGCGTAACTCTTTTGTTACAGTCTTGCACCCTGTGTAGTACAGTAAAGGGCCTGTCCCACTTGGGCATCATTGGTGTGTCACGCAGGTGGCGCGCGAGGATTTTGAGAATCCCCAAATCCTGGGGCGCCGCACACTACCGCACGTCACTGCCTATGCCACCACGTCTCACCACACGCGTAAATGCACACCATGCGCACGTAATGCACGTTATGCGGCGTTACACGTGCGTCATGCTTCGTAAAGCGTAAATGATGGCGTGTAAATGACGCGCAAATAATGCTCAAGTGGAACAGGCCCTTTAAACTCTGACAATCCACAATTCCAATGGTTCAGCATTTGGCTCACTGGGTGCTGATTCCTGTTCTCCCTTCGCACACTGAGGTCCTGATTCTCTATAACACACCCACGCTCTCTAAAAACTCAATGGGTCCTCGTTTCCTCTGCTCCCTTGAAACTCAGTAAGGACTTGATTCCATACTCCTTTGAAACTCATTAGCTCCAAGTACCCACAATCCCTTTAACCTATTATGGCCTAATTTCCTACCTCCTTCAAATACACCTGATTGTTTTTGGGCAGCTCTCTTGAGACCATCTTCCCACTTTCTTTAAGCTTGCCCAGTTCTGTTTAATACACACCCCTTAAAATTACTTGATCTACTGAAACGTTTATCATTCTACTGCATGATATCTAAAACTGGTGAACTCAAAATATGTTAGCTATTAGTTTGAATAAGAAGCAATAGTCTGGGAAAACTGCCAGTCCAGCACAACCAAAGTTTCAAGTGTGTCAGATTAGCAACATTTTACGGTATTGTAGGCAGAAGGACCCACAGATACTGGTTTTAAAAGAGTACAAAAAGTACTTGAGTCTGGAGAAGGGTTCCATCCAAAGTGACACTTTTTCATGTTTTCCAGAGATGCTGTCTGACTCGCTGAGTTACTCCAGCACTTTGTCTTTTCTTTACTGTATTGTGGTGACTTTATTTATTGACTTCAAACCTAAATTGGAAATGAGCTGGCTAAGAATTTACATGTGCACATTTGCAGATAAACATGCTGTTCACAATTCATCTTCTAAGTTGTCAGTTCTTTCAACTAGCAATAGCTAGCACTCAATGCCGGGATGCTGGGAAATTGCTAACATATCATATGTGTGGGTTAGAAACTACATAACTATTTGCTTTGTGGAATAACATTGAGATTTCTCCACAGTTGTCAATTACTCAGGCAACAGAACCAACTAGTCGTTTTATAACAATACCTTGAGAATTTTCTGCCGTAAAAAATTAAGGTAGTACAGTACAGAAACTGGATTGAGGTTATCATAAAATCTGCAGGAGCTTGAAGTTTATCAGAAGCATACGCTATGAACAGTTTAACATGAAGTAGCACTCACCATGGCAGTTTAAACAATCAGTTTCTCAATTAGTCTGACGGAAGTCAAAAACTGTTTGCTTTGACTACTGAAGGCTCAGGCGACATTAATTTTTCAGCTGAAAATATCCTAATGAGAGTCTCTACACTATGCTCATTTAAGTGGAGCATTTATCATGAAACTGCTTATGCTTTGGTGCAAACTATTTTATGAAAGTCCTGAGGGAAAGAAAAACACAATTAAAAGAGATTACAACAGAAACCCATGTTTTGTTTGGTGAGTGTTTAAAGCATTACTTCATGCATAAGCTTAAAATTGTGATACTATCTTTGGCCGGAATTTCACTTGATCTGCTGTACAAATTAGAGCATTGAATGCCGCTTACTAGATTTCATTAGACCGATATAAAAGATCCTTAGGCAGCATGTGAAGAGTAAATTAGGTCTTTCTAGGTCACAGGCCACCATTTAGCCCTCATAAAAGGAGAAACCCAACCATTTAT
This sequence comes from Amblyraja radiata, assembly GCF_010909765.2. NCBI lineage: Eukaryota > Metazoa > Chordata > Chondrichthyes > Rajiformes > Rajidae > Amblyraja > Amblyraja radiata. The sequence continues at coordinate 48,333,852 of NC_045959.1, read as the reverse complement.
TTCACTGCTGGTTGTGCAACTGAGCTCAGTACAAATTGGCATTCAGATTCTCCTGGGTCCTGACCAATTCTTATTTCTCAGCTACAGAACTATGAAGAGGTTATTTGTTCATTCACCTCAATCTGCTGCCTACTTACAACGTGTAGGTTGGCTGTCACATTTCCTACATTACATCAACAACATTTCAAAAGTAATGGCTGTGAAATACCTTGGGTTGCTCTTGAGAGTGAAAGATAATGTGCAGAGCAATTGTAGTCTTTCTTTTTGACTTCATCTACTGATTGTCCTAAGGTTCCCTCCCAGACGTCAGTTTTGGAACCATTTAACTTTAAGAGGTACCATGGTGAATCTTATTTCTGCCCTTCATTGACAATGTTACAGAGTACACAGGGATATCGAAGCAGAATAAGGAAGAGCTTCATATTTCCTTCTTATGTCTTGAACCCCTGTGATCTGCAGTAATATCCTGCCATTCTGTTTAAATCAACTAATTTGGTAAACCTGAGATCTCTGTGGCGTCAATTACTCATCACAAAGTTTACTCATCTTCTGGCCATTGTCATAGGGCCACTGAGACAAATAGTTTTGTAGTGTAAAATGAAAGCAAAGTATTAGAGTCATAGAGTCATAGAGTGATACAGTGTGGAAACAGACCCTTCGGCCCAACTTGACCAGGCCGACCAACATGTCCCAACTACACTAGTCCTACCTGCCTGCATTTGGTCCATATCCCTCCAAACCTGTCCTATCCATGTACCTGTCTAACTGTTTCTTAAATGTTGGGATAGTCCCTGCCTCAACTACCTCCTCTGGCAGCTTGTTCCTTCCACCCACCACCCTTAGTGTGAAAAAGTTAGCCCTCAGATTCCTATTAAATCTTTTCACCTTCACCTTAAACCTATGTCCTCTGGTCCTCGATTCACCTACCCTGGGCAAGAGACTCAGGGTAGGTAGGTGCATCTACCCGATCTATTCCTCTCATGACCTTATACACCTCTATCAGATCACTCCTCACCCCCCCCTGCACTCCAAGGAATAGAGAACCGGCCTATTGATGGAAATAAACACAAGGAAATGCAGGTGCAGAATCTTGAACAAAAAACACAAAGTCTGGAGTAACTCAATGGGTCAGGCAGTACCTTGGGAGATCATGGATAGCTGATGTTTCTTCAGACTCAATTGGAAGTTGTATTATTGGAAGTGGTTGTACTGTGGCCGATCTTCCTGTGAAAGAAGTCAATTCATGAGCCTTGCGTTGAGTTAATTATGCAGATTATTCCTTCTTGTTCTGTAAACTTTGAAAAAGAACATTTGCAGCAAATGTAGCCTTAGTTCAGCATGTAATTTGGCTACACATTTAATTCAATATAAACTTTCTCTCTTTCGTTGACACGTGTTTGGATTCAATCATTCCCTTTCCTTGGCGCCATTTAGAGCTTTCAGAACTTTATTCCAATCCCTTGACAGTAAATCTATAATTATTAGACAAACAGCTTTGGTTGCAATCTAAACAAACTGAACCACCTTGGCAAACATACATATTTCAATCCAATTAAACTCTATTAGTTAAATGTATGAATGCTACCTGCATACAGATCTATTGACAATGCAGCTCTATTTGACAAACTATCATTTTTAAGTTAAAATTTTCTTAAACAGGCAATAGTACATATTCAATGTTCAGTTAAAAAGTAAATTAGTGAATGGATATTCCACGTTAAACAAAATGCGAGGTTAAGCAGTTTTGGTGAAGGCACATCCCTTGTAAATTATGTAAAATGAAGGTCGACACAAAATCCTGGAGTAACTCTGTGGGACAGGCAGCATCACGAGAGAAGAAATGGATGACGTTTCAGGTCAAGACCCTTCTTCAGACTGAAAGGCAGGGGAGAGGGAGACTAGAGATATGGAAGGATGAGGAGTGAAAATGAAAAGATCAATACAGATGAGGGTCAAGGAAATGTAAAATGGTTCACTCTTCGCTGAGGGGACAATGACAATGAGGTATACAATCAGTAAAATATAATCAGGAGGACAGTGAAACTAGTTGGAGAACTAAGGTGGAGGAGGGACGAAGAGAGAGGGAAAGCAAGGGTTACAGTATTTGAATTTGAGAAATCAATATTCATAGGGTTGGGTTGTAAGCTGCCCAGGAAATGAAGGTAATTGACCAATGACCCTTTCTATGCCTCTGCTGATGTTTAAAGGCCAATCTGCATTTATATCTCTGTTTTAAGGAGATTCTCAGTAGAATTCCTCTAATTTGCTGCTTGTTCCTTCTCAGCCAGAACACCAGTTCACTCGTTGCCTATTGGAGCAGCATTTAATTGTATGTACAACTGATGCATTACATTTCACCCTACCCTAGAGGCTCCCCCCCTCTCCCCCCACCCCACCCCCAACCCCCCCTCCACCTCACCAAAAACCCAGCATCTCCATCGACCTTGCAATCAGTAATTTCCATGCCCCTGGATGCTGGGATAGATCAGATTCTATAAATCGAATCATAATTCATTAATTTTAATACAATGACATGTGTGGCTCCTGCAGGCTCTGTCCTTACATGTAAAATGGACAAATTCAGAAACATGAAAACAGCGTTGTGCAAAAACTGTGTTGATAAGGGAGTGAGAATGACTTTATGGGTTAGTTCACTGTCCTACATTTCTCAATTAGCAACAACAAACCTGCATCAAAATCTAGCTTCTTCATTGCAGGAATATTCGGGTCATCGAGGCAAATAAATAGGGTATGGAACAAACCACTGACATGTGTAGGAAGGATCTGCAGATTCTGGTTTACACCAAAGATAGACGCACAATGCAGGACAGGCAGCATCTCTGGAGAGAAGGAATGGGTAACATTTAGGGTCGAGACCCTTCTTCAGACTGAGAGTCAGGGTAGAAGGAGACATGGTGATAAGGTGTGAAAATGAGAAATCAAAAGAGGTGTGGATCAAGTGGACGTTTCGGGTCAAGATCCTTCTTCTGACATGTATTTTTTAGGTAGTGTGCAAAACCTCATGCTACTCAGGGTGGCCTTGGTAGCTGTGGCTGTGGAGCACTGCTGCCAACCACAAAGGCAGATTTTGGACCGCTGCCTATGTTCACATTTGTGCTGAACGGAAGGTGTTGCCTCGTCTACTGGATAAAGCCCAGGGTTTCTGTCCAGTGCCGTATCTCCCAGGAGAGGAAGACTCGCTGGCATGATTTATTCCATCCATAGAAGCATGAATCGCCCTATGTGATCATTAAGCACCATTACCAAGGATGACAGAGAAACCAGAACTCGGAAGAGTTCAGCTCAAACCCACACAGCAACTTAATGGAGATAATCGGTAAAAATTCAGTTTGATTTATTATACAACATTTCCAACAAAATAACTTCATAGCACTGTTGAACCCAAATGATTGATTAGTTTCCAGAACATTATTCCACAACTTTAACTGAATGGATTATTCAAACTTATTAGTTAAACTTTTAAAAATATAATGTAGTTTATGAGCTATAAATGGCAGGTATGTTCTTAAGATGAGGCACTTAAACAATCATCTCCTGATGCTGGTTTGCAACTAGTTCCAAAGCAAATAGTTTTGAATCAGCTCAATGTAAATAGTCTGAATCAAATCCCTGTTGGTTTCCTGTTCCTCCTGGCATGCCAGTGCTTATGGGTAACTTGATAGTGTCCGGCAGAACTCCAAATAAAGGATAGGGAGAAGTGTAAATTTTAGAGAGATAGAATTCAGCCTAGCTAAACAGATCACAGTGTTCCTGGGGTAACAGTCATCAGCCAGAAATGCATTAGTGGCAGGATCTGTTTAGTTTTGAAAAGGCAGAAAGGACTGTTGACACTGGCCTCACAGCACTGAGAGAAATCTTAATCTCTGTATTCAGCTGAGACGAGAGTAAGTTTCATCTTCCAGCTCACATATAATGTCTGAAGTCAGTTGCTAGGCTTTCTTTGAGATTAATTTCCATGTGCCTCCATCATTTGAATGAGTGAATTCTGGAACCTGGATGGTTTTTAACACACACACAATCATTCCTTCTCTCTGCTTGAAAGGACCTGGCAACCTTGGTGGGAGCAGAAAGATTAACAATTTGATTAAATCTGCAACCTTGCAAAACTATGATTGCCAGTAGTAAAATCTTAGCTCTGGGAATTATAACCTTGATATATGTTAGCTGGCTAATGTGTTAGGAAATACAACAAAATAGATTTACACAGAATTACATAGAAAATGAATACTTTCTTTTAATTCTCTAAATACTTTTCTTTTTAACTCTGCATTTCTTAAAGGAAAAAAAACACATATGTAACTGCTTGTTACTAGAAGAACCCATGTTTCCCATCTTTTATTCTCAGTGTTGTGGTAATCATATAAAATAACTAATATACATTTTGCTTTTTCCGTAACCATGTGGTTTTAATCCTTCCATAATTTATAAATACATGGAAATGGAAATCTTTGGAATTTTCGAATTGTTATACTTTTACTTTAGATCTGCATACTTCCGTACTTTGTTGTAAACTTCTTACACTTGTTTGCATACTTACATGAAACACATGAAAATTTCTGAAAGGCTCTTCACTGTATTAAGGAGAAGTAAGCAATCTTACCAATGATAGGCATTTCTATCCATATTAACTACCAAAATGTTATGACTAACATCAGTAATTCATAAGACCTTGTGGTTCCTCTCAGTGGTTGGTGTCATCTTATATATGGTGGACAAAGGCAGCAAAAAACATGAGAACCATGCAAGTATATTGGAGCAAATCAAAATTATGATTTACGTAACTTATGACTTTCCCATTGGTATCTAATACAGCAATAGTTTACTGATTAAACCCGCTCCTACTGCTTCAAATCTACTGTAGGACAAAGACTCACTCCAGCTCAAGACTAACATATCCATGTGCACCATTTACACTAGAGCTTTATGCTTACAACAAAGCGTGTTGTGCTTTGCTGCAAACTTGCTTTCTTTAAGTCCTGATTCAGGAGCCAAATTGTTTCTGGGGCCTAAGAATTACACATCCTTTGAAATGTTATGGTGGCATATTTTTCAATGAGGGTTTTAGGGTGCATTCTAGAATGGGACAAATTCTATCAAGATTTTGCCAAGTGACAGCTGCATTACTTCTGACAAGATTCAGCGCTGTCCATCAGTTTAGTTGCCATGGATCATTCTCAGTACAACATTGTGTGAACAATGTACAGTGTGTTGTGCACTCTTGATGCCTGGGTAATTAGTGGCAAGTCAAAAGGCATGGCATGCACCAAGTGCCAACGTCAGCCACAAAATATTTTACTTTGAGCAGGAAGTTCATGGAGACAATGGTTCTACCCCTCTAATTATCTGCTTTCACCGGAGCCCACTAGGAAATGCTTTCACCCCAAAGTAGATAAGAATTACAGTTGCAAACTGCAGTTGGTATACCATTCCTTCCCACTTCATTGGAGGAAGAGAGACACATTGGAAATAAAGGTCTATAAGGTAGAAAATAAGGATAATCACTTTTCATTATGTCATTTTGCAGATCAAATGGATCTGGTGAAAATACCAGCAATGAATTCAGCAGAAAACTGATTGAATAAAAGAGACTATTGGAGTGCTATATTACCTCTGCATGCAGGTATACAACCAAGGTTATCACCTGGACCGATTATGGAAATGTAGAACAGTGAGCTACGGATGCTGGATTACCAAGGAAAGACGCAAAATACTGGAGGCTCAGTGGCTCAGGCAGCATCACTGGGGAACATGGATAGCTGTCATTTCAGGTTGGGAACCTTCTTCAGACTGACTGCAGGTTGGGAAGAAGGAAAGCTGGAAGAAGGGAGAGGCAGAAGCTTCACAATTCCCACTTTGTGTGGGTTCATCTGTGGCCTTTGTCCAACCATCTAGAACCAAAGAAACATAAAAAATAGGTGCAGGAGGAGATTATTCGGCCCTTCGAGCCAGCACCGTCATTCATTGTGATCATGGCTGATCATCCCCTATCAATAACCCGTGCCTGCCTTCTCCCCATATCCCTTGACTCCACTAGCCCCTAGAGCTCTATCTAACTCTCTCTTAAATCCATCCAGTGACTTGGCCTCCACTGCCCTCTGTGGCAGGGAATTCCATAAATTCACAACTCTCTGGGTGAAAAAGTTTTTTCTCACCTCAGTCTTAAATGACCTCCCCTTTATTCTAAGACTGTGGTTCTGGACTTGCCCCACACTGGGAACATTTTTCCTGCATCTAGCTTGTCTAGTCCTTTTATAATTTATATGTTTCTATAAGATCGCCCCTCATCCTTCTAAACTCCAGTGAATACAAGCCTAGTCTTTTCAATCTTTCCTCATATTACAGTCCCGCCATCCCAGGGATCAGTCTCGTGAACCTACGCTGCACTGCCTCAATCAAAAGGATGTCCTTCTTCAAATTAGGAGACCAAAACTGTACACAATACTCCAGATGTGGTCTCACCAGAGCCTATACAACTGCAGAAGAACCTCTTTACTCCAATACTGAAATCCTCTTGTTATGAAGGCCAACATTCCATTAGCTTTCTTCACTGCCTGCTGTACCTGTAAGCCAACTTTCAGTGACCGGTGTACAAGGACGCCCAGGTCTCGCTGCACCTCCCCCTTACCTAACCTAACCCCATTGAGATAATAATCTGCCCCCTTGTTTTTGCCGCCAAAGTGGATAACCTCACATTTATCTATATTATACTACATCTGCCACGCATCTGCCCACTCACTCAACCTGTCCAGGTCACCCTGCAACCTCCTAACATCCTCTTCATAGTTCACACTGCCACCCAGCTTTGTGTCATCCGCAAACTTGTTAGTGTTGCTCCTAATTCCCTCTTCCAAATCATTAAAATATATGGTACACAGTTGCGGCCCCAACACCCGACCCCCAATACCGTGTGCTCTAATTTTAGTTACCAGTCTCCCGTGCAGGACCTTATCAAAGGCTTTCTGAAAGTCTAGATACACTACATCCACTGGCACCCCTTCATCCATTTTACTTGTCACATCCTCAAAAAATTACAGAAGATTAGTCAAGCATGATTTCCCTTTCATAAATCCATGTTGACTTGGACTAATCCTTTTATTGCAATCCAAATGCCCCATTATTACCTCTTTAATAATTGACTCCAGCATCTTTCCCACCACTGAAGTCAGGCTAACTGGTCTGTAATTCCTCGTTTCCTCTCTCGCTCCTTTCTTGAAAAGTGGAATAACATTAGCTATCCTCCAATCCACAGGAACTGATCCTGAATCTATTGAACATTAGAAAATGATCACCAATGCGCCCACTATTTCTTGAGCCACCTCCTTGAGGACCCTGGGATGCAGACCATCAGGCCCAGGGGATTTATCATCCTTCAGTCCCATTAGCCTACCCAATACTATTTCTCGCCTAATTTATTTCAGTTCCTCTACCCCCTTCGATCCTCTGTCCTCCAGTACATCTGGGAGATTGTTTGTGTCTTCCTTAGTGAAGACAGATCCGAAGTACCTATTCAACTCTTCTGCCATTTCCTTGTTGCCCATAATAATTTTACCCGTGTCTGTCTTCAAGAGAACCACATTTGACTTTGCCACTCTTTTTCCCTTAACATATCTAAAGAAGCTTTTACTGTCCTTCTTTATATTCCTGGCCAGCTTCCTTTCGTACTTCATCCTTTTAGCCCGTATTGCCCATTTTGTTTCCTTCTGTTGTCCTATGAAAGTTTCCCAATCCTCTGTCTTCTGGCTATTCTTTGCTGTGTTATACATCTTTTCTTTTAGTTTTATTCTATCCCAAACGTCTCTTGTCAGCCACGGTTGCCTCCTACTCCCCTTAGAATCTTTTTGGAATGAAATGATCCTGCGTCTTCCAGATTAAGCCCAGAAATTCCTGCCATTGCTGTTCCACCATCATTCCTGCTAGGATCCCTTTCCAGTCTACCTTGGCCAGCTCCCCTCTCATGCCTTCATAGTCCCCTTTGTTCAACTGCATCACTGACACTTCTGATTTAACCTTCTCCTTCTCAAATTGCAGATTAAAACTAATCATATTATGATCACTACCTCCAAGTGGTTCCTTTACCTCGAGTTCTATTATCATATCTGGTTCATTGGACAACACTAAATCCAGAATTGCCTTTTCTCTGGTCGGCTCCATTACAAGCTGCTCTAAGAATCCATCTTGGAGGCATTCTACAAACTCTCTTTCTTGAGATCCTGAACCAACCTGATTTTCCCAGTCTACCTGCACATTGAAATCCCCCATCACCATAGTGGCATTACCTTTGTTACATGCCAGTTTTAACTCCTGCTGCAACTTACACCCTACATCCGGGCTACTATTTGGGGGTCTGTAAATAACACCAATTAGTGTCTTCTTGCCTTTACAATTCCTCAACTCAATCCACAGTGACTCTACCTCGTCAGTCCTTATGTCTTTCCTCGCAAGGGACTGAATTCCATCCCTCACCAGCAGAGCTACCCCCCCTCCTCTGCCCACCTGCCTGTCCTTTCTATAGGATGTATAACCCTGAATATTGTTCGCAGGCCCGATCCTCCTGCAGCCACGTCTCAGTAATCCCCACAATGTCATATCTACCAACCTCTAACTGAGCCTCAAGCTCATCTACTTTACTTCTTATACTTCGCACATTCATATACAATACTTTTAATTCCTTACGCATCTCACCTTTTACATCGATCCCTATTACACTTGACCATACTCTCCTATCCCTTTGTGAGCTTCCTTTCCAGTTAATTCTGGGGTCATTAACTATCCCTTTACTCTCTTTCCCTTTAACTCCATCCTCTACAATCCCATTTGACACCCCACCCCCCTTATTCAGTTTAAAGCCACCCGTGTAGCAGAGGCAAACCTGCCTGCCAGAATGCTGGTCCCCCACATGTTAAGATGCAATCCGTCCCTTTTGTACAGTTCCCCCTTACTCCAAAACAGATCCCAGTGATCTAAGATCTAAATCCCTGCCCCCTGCACCAGTTCCTCAGCCACACATTCAGGTCCCATATCTCCCTGTTCCTGCTCTCGCCAGCATGAGGAACTGGAAGCAAACCGGAGATAACGACCCTGGAGGTCCTGCTTTTCAGCATTTTTCCGAGCTCGCTAGTCACGCTGCAGAATATTGATCCCCTTCTTTCCGACATCGTTTGTGCCGACATGCAATACCACTTCCGGCTGTACACCTTCGCCCTAGAGGAATTTCTGCACTCTGTCCGTGACATCCTGGATCCTGGCACCAGGAAGACAGCACACCATCCTTGAATCCCGTCTGTTCCTGCAGACAGGGCCGGCCTTAAGCCGATTTGACCGATTGCTCCCAATTGAACCCCGCGCCTAAAGGGGGCCCCGCACTAATGTTCCGTATTTCGTACGGAAATACGAATTCTCTTTGTTAAATAAAGATTTTTTTTTTAATTCGTCATTCGGATTTTTTTTTTAAACGAACATGTATAACAACTTTGTACTGTGTAGAAAGGGATAGCAGATGCTGGTTTATACCGACTATAGGCTAGAGTAACTCAGGCAGCGGGTCAGGCAGCATCACTGGAGATCAAGGATTGGTGACGTTTCGGGTCGAGACGCATCTTCAGACTAGCACAATTCTACCACTCACTGTCTAGACAGATCACATTGTCCTAACGGCCATGAATGTTTGTAGAGGGAATTACGGGTTTGTGCTGCTATTTGTGAGAAACCGTGTCGCCACCCTTCTACTTCTCAGATAGTCTAGTCTGGTCCCAAACTCGTCTGCAGATGGTGCGACTCATTTGCGTCCATCTTATTGAATTTACGTTCAGCATTGTAAATACTTTTTAGACCGTATGAAAGGACTAATGTGGACCATTGTGGGCTCCACCTTTCCCTGGTCATCGTTGCTGGCTTGGATTTGTTATTTTCATACTTTTCATTCATTTGTTCTTTGTACCTATTCATACCTCGCGTCTCCCTTTCCCCTGACACTCAGTCTGAAGAAGGATCTCGACCTATTCCTACCCGTTTTATCTTCTATATTGTGCAGAACAATACTTGCCAACTCATCGTCGAATCCCCAAACTCACTAATTCTGAGACGGCACAGGAAATTGGGTCTTTGATTTTTGTTGGTTTAAATAGAGTTTCCTATCTCGATAAGGTAGGTAGTAGACCTATAAGTTAATGGTATAGTTTCCAAATTTACACTGGAGGTCTGAAATTTATGCTGTGTGTCTGAACGGGAACGGTCATCTCAGATCTCAATTGCAGAACCCTTAACGCGTTTGTACCAGAATATAAAAAGGCTTTAACGCCATTAAGCAAAGTAGCGAACAAATGGCACAACATTTTACTTAACAAAAGTTATTAGCAAGTATAACTCTGCATAAAAATGAAACAAGTTGGACGTTAAGATCTGTGGAAATCTTGCGCGTAATTTTGCAGGACATACCGGGCAGGGGGTATGGAGAGAAGGCAGGTACAGGATACTGAGTTGGATGAACAGCCATGATCATATTGAATGGCGGTGCAGGCTCGAAGGGCCGAATGGTCTACTCCTGCACCTATTTTCTATGTTTCTATGACTGCGTCCAACTGCTGTCTGGTTCGTTGATCGGTTTGCTACATATGAACTGTTTTGGGAGAGAAAAATGCTCACGGCAGACCAAACGTGTTAAACAGAAATTGGTCAGATATTGAGCTTTACACAGTGAGAAATCATGTGAAATAATCACTGAATTTAATTTTAAATGAATGTACCTGCATGTCATATTGTTTAGTTTGGAGATACAACCAGATTAGTTTGGAGATACAACCATATTAGTTTGGAGATACAACCAGATAGTCCACTGGGTTCGTACTGACCAGTGATTTATGTTTTCCTATTTGACAATTTCATTTGGCGGCCAATCAATCGCTGTCTCTAAGGGGGTTGCATCCAATCACCAACCAGCTTGCCTTAAAATTCCCGTCCAATCAACAAATAGGTCTCGTCCCGTCCAATCATCCGCTGTCTCCAAGGGCATTGTGTCCATTCATATAATGCAGTTTAATGTTAATTAGCTGCTACGGTAAAGGTTGGAAGCCAGCGGAGATACTGAGTCAAATGGGAGCTGGAGAGAATCACACAGTGTATAATCCATAGCTCCTCAGTGTACAATTTCATAATATATACTAAATAACTGGGCTGATAGACCTTGGCTCACCAAAATTATTCCCAATTGGGCCCCGCACGCCCTAAGGTCGGCCCTGCCTGCAGAAACCCCTGTCTATCAAAATCCCCCCTTGCCTGTGTTCACCTATGACCTGCCATGCCTTGTCCTGCCCTTCCACTCTTCTAACATTCTTTCCCCACCCCTCAAATCGGTGTTAAGAAGATCCCAACCCAAAATGTTATCTATCCATGTTTTCCTGGGATGTTGCCTGACCCATTGTGTTTCGCAGCATTTTGTGTCTTTCCCTGATTATGAAAATATCAGTAAAGATGGCCGTCATGTTTCAACCATTGGGTCCATTCATGCAGCCAGCATGAGGTCATCCAGGGTATCACAAATGCAACAGATGACCCGCAATATTTTCAAGCAGGGGGTGTGGGGGAAGGGCGTAGAGAGGACAATGGGGAACATTGGGGACTAAATCGAATACTTTGCAACTTTTTCGAAGCCCTATATGTGGCGACTCTTTGCATACTTGTGTAAGCAAAAACAAAGAGTCTCACTGTGACATGTCACATGTGATAATAAAGTACCATTCATTCATTCACATAAGAAGAGTGACTAGATTGTAAATGTGCTTCCTGTTGTCTGCCACTTTAGTCCACCAACTCACTCCCACTCTGATCTGTCTGTTTGTGGCCACCACACAACAATGCCCAGTGCAATCCGACGGAACAAATCCACATCTTTCTTCAGAGCAATTTGCACTCAATTACTTGACTTTAGGTAACACCCTCTTTATTTCTGTTTACACGTGAACTGGTTACTTTTATATCTGCTATTATTTTGGCTCAGTCTTTTTATTTTTGTATAGTCTAACCTGCTAATTATATCCCACACCCTTACCATTAACAACAGACAGGGAACTTTAATCTGATATTCGGGTCGCGACCTGAAACGTCGCCAATTCCTTGTCTTCACAGATGCTGCCTCACCCGCAGAGTTTCTCCACCATTTTGTGTCTACCATTAATTCTTCCTTACCTATCTCAAAGGTAATTTAGTCTCACTCTGTCAGAGAAATTGACGGTTCCACCCATCCTCCTTCCACCTACCCCACCTTCCCGGCAATCAAAACTAATTTGTTTTACTCTCTCCCAGTTCTGATGAAGGGACACATGGACTGAAACATTCACTGTTTTTCTTTTTGTTGATGTTACTTGTTCCGGCGTTTTCAGTTTTAATTAAAATTTGCTTTGTTGGCTACAATATCCTGAGGTCTAAAAAACCAGGAGAATTTTTATTTGTGGGAGAGCACGAGATTTCATTCCGCCTGGCATAACCGCCAGGCATGTTTAGGAAGGAACTGCAGATGCTGGTTTAAACCGAAGATAGACACAAAAACCTGGTGTAACTCAACGGGTCAGACAGCATCTCTGGAGAAAAGGAATAGGCGATGTTTCAGGTCGAGACCCTTCTTCAGACTGAAAGTCAGGGGAAAGTGAAATGAGAGATATAAACAGTGATGTAGAGAGATGCAGAACAAATGAATGAAAGCAACAATGATAATGTAGGCAATTGTTTGCTGTGTGTTAGCTGAAAATGTGCTGCAGACAATGAGACTCAACAAGACGACTTTGAGCTGGTATGACTTGCGTAGGGTAGGGATGGAGAGAGAAGGGATGCAAGGGTTACAAAGTAAGAGGAATCAATATTAATACCACTGGCAGCTGCTTAGTAGAGCCACACAAATTCATCAAGTTGACAGGTAGCATTGTGAATTCCTCCAGAAACCACACACTCTTTGACGAGAAAATGCTGGCTGATGAGACAGATACGTATTAGCAAAGACAGTGGTACAGCAGTTAGCGTTGCTGCCTCATAGATCTAGAGGTGTGGGTTTGATCCTGACCTCAAGTGCTATCCACATGAAGTTTGCAATTTCTCCCTGTGACTTTGGGTCTTTCCTCCTTTTCTCCTGAATCCCAAAGACATGTTTGTTGAGAAGTTAATCGGTTAGTGTACATTGCCCTGGTGTAGGTGGGTGGCAGGAGAAATGTGGAGAGATGTTGGGGATGTTAGAGGAAAACTAGAATTGATTAGTTTAGAAGTGTGCTTTACGCTCAACGTGGGCTGAACAGTATTTTTACATGCTGTATAACTCTAGACTAGAAAACAAAGAAATATCTTACATTCTAAGTTTTGGCATATCAAGTTACCTGATTGTTTCATGGAAGATTTGAAGTAAGCTGAAGGTTCTTGGGCAACTCCACTGATACTTGTGAGACAAGCACCATGATGATGTAGATGACACCGCAAGTGAAGAATTACAATTGAGAAAAAGTTAAGGGGTTAAATGTGTGCTTTCATTGTCCCAAGATATCCAAATTGTCTCAGCAAAATACTTAATTGCAAGCAAATTACAGAGAAGTAATTTTCCTTGCATACCTTCCAGTCCAGAAAGGATTAATCCTTGAAATGTTACCTAGTGGAAGTGGCTCCACATACTTTGGAATATAAAGTGAGTATCCAGAAGACTGTGGACTCCTAAACCAAGATTGGAGGGAACAAGTTAGGGCTTTATTCTTTGGAGCGCAGAAGGTTAAGGGGGGACTTGATAGAGGTTTTTAAAATGATGAGAGGGATAGACAGAGTTGACGTGGAAAAGCTTTTCCCACTGAGAGTAGGGAAGATTCAAACAAGGGGACATGACTTGAGAATTAAGGGACTGAAGTTTAGGGGTAACATGAGGGGGAACTTCTTTACTCAGAGAGTGGTAGCTGTGTGGAATGAGCTTCCAGTGAAGGTGGTGGAGGCAGGTTCGTTTTTATCATTTAAAAATAAATTGGATAGTTATATGGATGGGAAAGGAATGGAGGGTTATGGTCTGAGCGCAGGTATATGGGACTAGGGGAGACTATGTGTTCGGCACGGACTAGAGGGGTCGAGATGGCCTGTTTCCGTGCTGTAATTGTTATATGGTTATATTATATGGTTATCAGAGCTCAATATATCAGTGAAACACTCCCGCATCTTTAATAGTCAATGGTACTGCGACTGCTTCAAAGAACAAACTTCCACAATGTTCCACAAATGATGGCTGCAAACTGTAGACTTGCAGTTGAATCTGGTTTGATAAATTTGCTTGTCAGTTCAGGGAATGATTAAATAGCAGCAATAACTTTGTGAACATAGTGAGCTGTGGATTTAAGACAAGATTGTTAACAGTCTCCTGCGTTAGTACAATAATCCTGACTTCATTCCATGTACCTAAATCAAACATGTACCTAAATTAAAGTTTTAGCCTTTTCTCTGAACAGACAAAAAGGAGTCTCGATGACTGACATCTCAAATTTTTCTACAGTAAGCAATTATCTAATCTCAGTTGTCTGAGTATCTGAAGAAGAATTCCCCGCAGACAGAATTAATGTTTGCTGCAATTAAAGTGGTAGAGTAGGTGCATATTGAAGAGTATCACATTTCAGACATGTTTTTAAATAGAACTTCACCCTGAAATATTGAATGCAGTCTACGAGTAAGGTATTCAATGCTTTAAGGATATTTTAAATATAGGATTTAAAAAAATCTTTTGCAGTGGAGGGATTAACACATTAATTATCACTTATCCCCATAAATGCTCTTTGGGGTTGGACCAGCCTCTCAATTTCGACTATAATGTCAATGTCGTATTCATCAGCTGAAAGTTGATGAGTTTAACTAATCACAAAAAAATGTAAACTGAATTCTATTCATCATCACTGGGCTTCTCCTCATTCCCACCACCTTTCCAATAAAATAAGCATGGCCCGATGTTATTTTGCATGGGGAAACTCTCAAAGTGAATGTCAGATCAAACTCAATTTTTAGTGGAAAAAGAACTGCCCTATGATTTGAACAATTGAGTTGGCTGTCTTACACATTTTATTGTAATATAACTTCACTGACAATTTATTTTATCCATAAGCATTATATCTATAACATTGTTCTTAACAGTATTTGAAATACTGTGTTCACATGCTTGTATCATCTTTCTCGTTATGGCATTTATCTCATCTTTCAACGCATTTACTTGAAATGGATCAACAAATACATTAAAATGGTGCACAGAGAAGATTTACAGAAGCTATAACACACCAGAAACAAATGCTGCTGCAGCTGGTTATATCCCAAGAGTTCTTGAAGGTCTACATTGAATATAAAGGACTTCTACATAAACATGCGGCTACCAAAAGATCTGCAGCCAATATCCAAACTCACGCCATGTCCTATACTTTATTTGCTGATATACGTTCTCTTCAACTAGTAAAATAATGTCTTCATTTCAAAATTCAGATTTCAAATTCAGCAATGGTTTTGCTCCCCATTCATGTAAGGCAGGGCCTTACATCGCCCGGCGTGGCTTTGAGTGGCCGCGGACTTGCTAGCGCCCGCCGGGGCCTTTGACCTCGACTTCGGGAGAGGAATGGAGAGCAGGGGAGAGATAAGACTTTGCCTTCCATCACAGTGAGGAGGAGACTCACTATGATGGATGTTTGTGTGAATTGTGTTGGTGTGTGTCTTGGTTCTTTTCTTGTATGGCTGCAGAAACCAAATTTCGTTTGAACCTCATGTGAGGTTCAAATGACAAATAAAAGGTATTGTATTGTATTGTATTGTATTGTAGCTTCCTGTTCCCAAAACCATCAGAATATCTTTGTTCCTCTAATTCTGGCTTTTGATCATTCTTCAGATTAATCTACTTCATCCTGTCCTTCTTCTTCTTAAGCAGCCTATTACATTGGATGATGACATGCTTCCACTCCTGTTCTTCATGTCTTTAGCGCTACATGGTGGCGCTCCGGTAGAATGCATTAGAGACCCAGGTTCGATCCTGACCACAGGCGCTGTCTGTACTGAATTTGTACATTATTCCTGCGACTATGTGGGTTTTTTTCCAGGTGCTCTGGTTTCCTCCCACACTCCAACGACGTACAGGTTTGTGGATTAATTGGCTTCTGTAAATTGTAAGTTGTCCCTGTGTGTAGGATAGTGCTGGTGTATGGGGTGATTGCTGGTCGATGTCAACTCGGTGGATCGAAGGGCCTGTTTCCACGCTATATCTCTAAAGTCCAAAATTCTAAGGATTCTTGGGTGACCGATGAGACAAATGTCGGAATCACAGACCCTGCCACAGATGGAGCAGGAATTTCTTGATGGATTGGACAGGGTGTGCTCCTTCCGTCAGTTGAGCAAGGTTTTTACATGAATGTAATATATGGACTTATATTTTTTTAAAGGTTTTTAAAGCCAAACCGAATGTTATCTTCACATGAAATAATTTGGAATTGTGTTGGAAGAATGTTTAGGGTAGTTTGGTGTCAAGTAATGCATCAATAACAACCCTGTCTTCACCTACTTTTGGAATTGACTCTCATTTCTATTCTCCTGTCCTTTAGAATATCCCTCAACACTAATTTGTTTAATCATGGGGGAGTCACAAGAAACTGCAGATGCTCGAATCTGAAGCAAAAAACAAAAGGCTGGAGGAACCCAACAGGTCAGACAATAGACAATAGGTGCAGGAGTAGGCCATTCGGCCCTTCGAGCCAGAACCGCCATTCAATGTGATCATGGCTGATCATCCACAATCAGTACCCCGTTCCTGCCTTCTCCCCATATCCCTTGACTCCGCTATCTTTAAGATCCCTATCAAACTCTCTCTTGAAAGTATCCAGAGAACTGGCCTCCACAGCCCTCTGAGGCAGAGAATTCCACAGACTCACAACTCTCTAAGTGAAAAAGTGTTTCCTCATCTCTGTTCTAAATGGCTTACACCTTATTCTCAAACTGTGGTCCCTGATTCTGGACTCCCCCAACATCGGGAACATGTTTCCTGCCTCTAGCGTGTCCAAACCCCTAATAATCTTATATGTTTCAATAAGATACCCTCTCATCCTTCTAAATTCCAGCTGCTCCATTCTCTCAGCATATGTCACTTCCGTATATCCCGGGAATTAAACATCTGTCAGGCAACATCTGTGAAGGGAATGGACAGACAATGTTTTGGTTCAGGATTCTCCTTCAGACTGATGGAACAGAGGGTTGAAAGCTGGAAATGGGAGATGGGGGGAAGGGGGGAGAAACAAAGCCGAGCAAGTGATGGTTAAATACAAGAGACGGCAGTGACTGGCAGATGGTGGCGCAGTGGTCGAGTTGCTGCCTTACAGCGCCAGAGACCGAGGTTCGATCGTGACTACAGGTGCTGTCTTTAGGGAGTTTATACAATCTTCCTGTGACCACGTGGGTTTTCTCCAGGTGCTCTGATTTCCTCCCAAGCCCCAGAAAAAGGCTACAGGTGAAAAGGAGACATAGGATGTCAGGTAAGGAAGGAAGAGGATGCATGAACTGTAAAGATCCAGGGTGGGATATGGGTAGTAGGGACCGGGGTTAGGGGAAAGAGGGAGGAAAGAAGGAAAATATGAGCCTCAGGGATGGGAGATGAGCTAATGGAGGAGGGGAAAGCAGGGTGACGATGGTGGTAG
The DNA here is from genome assembly GCF_010909765.2 of Amblyraja radiata. Classification (NCBI taxonomy): domain Eukaryota; kingdom Metazoa; phylum Chordata; class Chondrichthyes; order Rajiformes; family Rajidae; genus Amblyraja; species Amblyraja radiata. The sequence goes on along the minus strand of NC_045959.1, from coordinate 48,316,174 downwards.
GAGATGATGAGGCAAATGCGTGCGCATTGAGGTGGGAGCATGGGAAAGAAAGAGAGGTTAGGTGGGTATAACTTGAAATTGGACAAATTGGACAAATCAGTGTTCATACCATAGGGTTGTGAGCTACGCATGCTACCCTGAGGTGCTGTTTTTCTGTTTGCATGTGGCCTTATTCTGGTAATGGAAGAGCCAAGGACAGAAAGGTCCTTGGGAAGGGGAGTTAAAAGGGTTAGCAACTGGGAGCTCCAGCAAACCTTGACAGGCAGTTCAATGAAATGGTTGTAAAGTGTACAATTGGTCATGTTTGGTGCTCTGTCTGGGAGAAAAGCACCTCCTCTTCTGCCTGGGTACCTTACAATGCAATAGTATGAACATGAATTTTCCACTTTCAAGTAATACTCCCCCATCATCTCTCTCTTTACCCTGCCCTTCTGAACAGACATTTCTCCCACCACATTAGTCACCACGCTCCTTTCACATCACCATAGGGTGTACTCCCATCCCCAAGTCTAATATTTCTCTTTTATCCCCGTTCTCTTTACATTTACATTCTTTCTTCCTTTAGCTGACACATTTTTGGCTCCTTTTCACCTCTCTGTTGCCATGTATCTTTAGAAAGATGAGGAGGAATTTCTTTTGTCAGAGGGTGGTGAATCTGTAGAATTCATTGCCACAGGCGGTTGTGGAGGCCAAGTCATTGTGTATTTATCAAGTGGAGATGGTCAGGTTCTTGATTAGTATGCGTGTCAAAGGTAACGGGGAGAGGGGCAGGAGAATGGGGTTGAGAGGGAAAGAAAGATCAGCCATGATTGAATGTTGGAGTAGACTGGATGGGACGAATGGCATAATTCTTCTCCTATCAGTTATGAACATGAATTTACTCCACCAATCTGACAATCAGCTCCCTCGCCTGTATCCACCTGTCACTTGCCAGACTTTACATCTTCTTCTTCTTGCGTATGGCGTGCACAACCTAAAGTTGTAGGACAACTTGTTCTATTTGATCTTATTTAATTGTGCACGCCAGGTTGATTGCATTCGTCGAAACAGGGCGGACCACGTGAAGGTTGCAATCTTCCACCCCTAGACTTTACATCAATCCCACCTCTCTTTTCCAGCTTTCTTCCTCAAACTTCATCAGCCCGAAGAAGGGTCCCAACCCAAAACATCATGGGTCCATTCCCTCCACAAATGCTGTATGCCCTGCTGAATTCCTCTAGCCTTTTGTATTTTATTTGATGCATTTTTGGGCATTCAACTCAAAGTTACCTGATTGCAGCTGAGTGTGATATTAATTAGTGCAAGTTATTTTTATTGGAAAAGCACGAAAAATGCATAGAATTGAGCAATAAGCAGAAGAAATAACCCAGCAGCTAGCAGGCAAATAAAACATTGTCCCTTTAAATCATGTTGATTCTTTGCTCTGGAACCTCCTGCGAGTTTAAGAAAAGACGCAGATTGGAACATATAGAATAACTTGAAAATGATAGTGCTGCTGTCAAATCAAGATAAGTGCCTGGCTGTTGGACAAGCTTTTAATGAGAGTTGGGTGAATTCATGCAAACCTCATATATATGGAATCAGACACACGTTCCTTCAGAAAAGGAGAATGTGTGGCTGCAACCACCTTATTAATAATTTTACAAGATTTCACAAAAGCCATAAATTGGATTTTGAATTACTCAGTTTTATTTCATTCCCTTTAAATGAAGCTTAATGGGGCTTTGCTATGTTTCTCATATAAAAACTTTGAAATGCAAACATTTTAGTTATTTTGAATCCATGGTTGAATCTAAAAGTTTTAGGTTGCCACAATTAAATCATAAGCAATAATTTGGACACTGCGGTGACCTTATACTCTGCAGCATCACAGTGCATTTTAAAATCAATTTATGATATTTATTAAATGGAGCCTAAATCATACGTATCCACCCAGTCCTTCAATGTTCTCCTTGCATATTATATGACAAAGTGTCTTTCTACAGAGGGTCAGTTCAGGGATGAATATTAATAAAGTGCTGGAAATCCTCTGCTTGGGCAGCATCTGTGGAAGGTGAAACAAGGCAAGCGTTTCAGATTGTAAACCCTTTTTCAGAACTGGGAAAGAGAAAAAAAAACTAGTTTTAAGATACAGAGAGGCTCAGTAAGGAATGAATAGGACAATTGGAATAACCATAATAGGGCGGGTTCTGGGTTGCTATGGGTGTAAGCTGAATTGAATCTGCAATTGCAACCCATTTTACTGCCATGATGTCAGCACCAAAGCCATTTAAATGTTTATTTTTCATGAGAACATGACCCCCCCCCCCCCCCCCCAACATTATTGCAGATGAACAGGAGAAATCCCTGATAATTTTACCCAGGAAGAATAGGAAATTACAATGCAAGTGTAGGGAATTGATGAGAGGGGTTTGCCCTGATCAGGAGTTGAAACTTTTGCAATAGATCAAACATCTTCAATCTGTATGACATTTATTCTTCAACAAGAGAAGAGTTTTCACTGTCAAAAGGTGGAGGATTAAAGCCTCATTCCAGATCACACTCATGAATAGAAACCAGGAAAATGGATGCTAAATTGGCAATGTCAACCACAAGGGGCTATGCAGTAATATTCCTGTCATTAAATCAGAAGTATTGATTGAGACAGCCCCAATGTATAGAGATCAGGGTACCAGTTCTAAATATTCATCTGATGTTCTTCTGTTGATGGGCGATCTCCAATCATGTTGATGCCTCTTTGGCCTTAGTTGCAGGTGGCCTCATGAGGTATTTATCCAAAAATTTGAAGAAATAAAAATTGGCTGCTTCCCCAGTAAGTAAATCAAGGTCCTTTGTTGTAATAATTGAATTAGTTTACGGAGCAAAACACAATGGACAGCCAATATTCGGAATTATAGTTATTGGGTTACAAAACTAATGGAATTCCATTGTGGTATTACATCTGTGGCCTGTTACACTTCTTTGTAAACTCGTCACATGTCACTTGAGATATTCTTAAGAGATGACTCATACTTCACTCATATTTTGTGTTTTGCACTGACCCCAAATACTTTGTCAGATCAGTGCTCTATGTGTGTGCCTGGCACACCTTTTAGTTGTGATATGTAGAAAATGTATGTGGTTCTTTATGTCTGCCTAGGTTTATGTTATTACATGAAAATAATGGTGCCCCATTAGTTCACTTCTACTACAGACATTTGGATAATGATCGAATGGATAATCTGTGAAGAAAAAAACTGGACATAGAAATCTCACGGCAATTCAGCATTCTGTCAAAGAAAACAAAGCAGACTTTTTCCTGAATTACTTTTATTCTTGGGAAATCAAAATCAGTAAGACAATACAAATGCCCTTTATGATTTTTGGACTGACGGAGTAAGTTGTTGCTATTTATGGTCAAGATACTATATATGTTGTAGTTCTTCTTCAAGATTTAAAACTGCACTTACAGATACATTAACACATTTGTATCTGACATGTGTCCACTGTGCCTGCTGGAAAGAGAAGTTATCCAAAATGTTGATGTATCAATATTTCCAATTAATCTCCAATGAGTATAATCTGATGGTGTAGGAAGGAACTGCAGATGCTGGTTTAAATTAAAGATAGACACAAAATGCTGAATTAACTCAGTGGGACAGGCAGCAGCTCTGGAGAGAAGGAATGGGTGATGTTTCGGGTCGAGAACCTTCTTCAGACCTGTCAGAATCAGTCTGATCAGTCTGAAGAAGTCTCGACCCAAAACATCACCCATTCTGTCTCTAAAGAGATGCTGCCTGACCCGTTGTTACTCCAGCCCAGCATTTTGTGTCTATATAATCTGTTTGATGGTTTTAAACTTAAATGAAACTCAGAGCTAATTGAAAATACTTAAATATTCACCAAAATGTACCAAATTTACCAAAATGCACCAAAATTAGAAGCTAAAGAATGAATCTCCCATTGCAGTATGCCTTAATCTTGGTGCAGCATATACATAGTCAGAGCGGCAGCTCCAGAGGACCAAATGGAGATCCTGTCAATGCACTCTCTCCTCTTGGTCCTGTGCACCATATTTCTGGCACAGCAGACTTAAGGTTCCTACAGTTTTGTCTCTCCATACCAGAACCAACTGTTAGCACACAAGTTTATTATTATTTTATTTTGCACAGCACAGCTGTAGCATCGACATCTGGTGTGCTGTGTATGGTACTGGAGTCTTTTAAGGAAGGCTGGTGTGTATTGGAAGAAGTTCAGAGATGGTTTAGTCAAATAATAACTAGTGTCTTATGAGGGAAAATCAGATAGGCTAAGCTTGCCACAACTGGAGTTTACGAGAGTGTATGGGGATTTGATAGAAACAAAAGATTCTGAGTGGTCTTGATAACATGGATGTGGGAGTATTTAGAACTAAGGGATCACATCTCAAATCCAAAGGGTTAGTTCTTTAAGCCAGAGATGAAGTTACATTTTCTCTCTAAGTGGGTGGTCAGACTTTAGAACTCTCTTCTTCAAAAGCCAATTGACACAGAACTTCTGAATATTTTCAAGGCAGTAATAGACAGATTCTTAGAACAGAGAACATGGATCAGTACAGCACAGGAACAGGCCCTTCGTCTCACAATGTCTGTGCCAAATTTGATGCTAAGTCTCTTATCTACCTGCACATAATCCATATCCCTCCAAACCCTGATGAGCAAGCAGCTTGTAGGTTAACTAGCAGTGAATTGGTTTAAGTTTTTAATCAGCCAATGTTTGGGTAGCTTACAACCCAATGGTAGGAACATTCAATTCTCCAATTTTAGGTAACCTCGAACAAGCCTCCCCCCTCACCCTCCTTCTCCCCTTTCTCCCCTACACCCACTCTCCTCTGTGCCTCACCTGGACTTGCACCTATTTCTCCCCTCCCTCTCCACCCACATTCCACCCTCTCACTTCACAATGGCATTTTTCCAATCCTTTTGTCTCCTATCTTCTGTTTAATATCTGGCCTTTCTTCCAACCATCTGCCTAGCAACCACCCCTTCGCCCATGCTAACCTATTACCTGCCATGTTGTGTCCTGTCTCTCCTCTATCCCAGCTTTCATTCCTCCGCCCCCCCCCCCCATCCTCACAATAAGTCTGAAGAAGGGTCCTGACATGAAACATTACCTATCCACATTCTCAAGCGATGCTGCCTATCCCGCTGAGTTTTGTGTCTTTTTTTTAAACCATCATTTGCAGTTCCTTGTTTCTACTTCTTCAGCCATTTTTTGTATTTCCTGATGACAGAGAAGTATTTGACCCATCAAGTTTATGTCAACATTCAGAGCATCCCATCTCTCACATGCCCAAATGACCTTATTAAACAGACACAGCAGACTAGAGGTCCAACTGGCCTTTTCCTGTATGTATGTATGTATGTATGTATGTATGTATGTATGTATGTATGTATGTATGTATGTATGTATGTATGTATGTATGTATGTATGTATGTCATGAACTTGAATTCTCCATCTTTTACATTTTCTTTTCTTCAAACACTTCTAAGAGTTCAGTTACATCTAATCAAAAAAACTATAATGGAATTTCTCATTGTATGAAGACATTTTACAACTAAGAATCACGGTGCGCACTGCACCCATGGACACATTGTGACATTAAACACTTGTGACTTGGTCAGTCATGTGATATGATAAAGACGCAGTTTCAATAGCAGCTAGATGATATTTGAGATTATATGACGTTAATTTTTTCAAAAAAGTTTGGATGCTGTTGTTTCGTGTGAATCCAAGTTCATACTATCAGGAGTATTGGGACATATTCTTCAGTTGCTATGTTATTGTTTAAATCCTGCAAAACAAGTCAGAGATCGTCAGTGTCTGAAATTAAAAAGAGACATCTTCCAAGCGTGCTAGGGGCAGATGTTAAGCTATTTGCTTATACAAATGGGAGCCTGCCATAGGCTTCAAGACCCTTCAACTGGGCTGTTTGCCTGAAACGCCCAACATGTTAGGAAAACCATTCCAACATAATAACTGCAAAAGAAAAGCAAATGCTGTATCTCAGTTTGGAAATGACATGTTCAAGAGTATTCCTCAAAATTCTGTGTTAAAAAGTCCTTTTCAACCATCACACCTAACTCCAAGCAACCCCCCTCCCCTCACCATTTACCTGACTTTGTCATGCCACCCCCTCTCTTTTCCAGCTTTCTCCCCTCTACAACTATCAGTCTGAAGAAGGGTGTCAACCCCAATACATCACTCTTCCATTTCTTCCTCAGAAATTGCATTACCTGCTATGTTCTTCCAGAAAGTTAGACACAAAATGCTGGAGTAACTCAGTGGGACAGGCAGCATCCCTGGAGCGAAAGAATGGATGACATTTCAGTCTGAAGAAGGATCTTGACCCAAAACTTCACCCATTCCTTTGCTACCTGTCTCGCTGAGTTACTCCAGCATTTTGTGTCTACCTTCAATGTAAACCAGCATCTGCAGTTCCTTCCAGTGCTTTGTGCTTAGCATAATAATAATAATAATACATTTTATTTATGGGCGCCTTTCAAGAGTCTCAAGGACACCTTACAAAAATTTAGCAAGTAGAGGAAAAACATGTATGCGGAATGAAATAAATAGTAGAGACATGACTAGTACACAAATTAAAGACAGAATTCAATTCAAAACACAATATGAGGCAATTCAAGCACAGATGAAAAGGGAGGGGGACGTGGGGCTAAGGATAGGCAGAGGTGAAGAGATGGGTCTTGAGGCGGGACTGGAAGATGGTGAGGGACACGGAATTGCGGATCAGTTGGGGGAGGGAGTTCCAGAGCCTGGGAGCTGCCCTGGAGAAGGCTCTGTCCCCAAAACTGCGGAGGTTGTATTTGTGGATGGAGAGGAGACTGGCTGATGTGGATCTAAGGGATCGTGAGGGTTGGTAGGGGGAGAGGAGGTCAGTGAGATATGGGGGGGCCAGATGGTGGAGGGCTTTGTAGGTGAGGACCAGGATTTTGTAGGTGATCCGGTGGGAGATGGGAAGCCAGTGAAGTTGTTTGAGGACTGGAGTGATGTGATGCCAGGATTTGGTGTGGGTGATGAGTCGGGCGGCTGCGTTCTGGACCAGTTGGAGTCGGTTGATGTAGGTGGAGCTGATGCCAAGGAGAAATGAGTTGCTGTAGTCCAGTCGGGAGGAGATGAAGGCATGGATGAGTCTTTCAGCAGCGGGAGGTGTGAGAGAGGGTCTGATTTTGGCGATGTTGCGGATGTAAAAGAAGGAGGTTTTAATGACATGGCGGATGTGAGACTCAAGGGAGAGGGTGGAATCAAAGATCACGCCAAGGTTGCGGGCCTGGGGAGATGGGGAGACAGTGGTGCCGTCGATGGTGAGAGTGGGGTTATTGATTTTGCTGAGTGTGGAATTGGATAACACAGTACTCCTGTTTTTACGGGCGTGTGACCTAAAGATTTCCACAATAGATACGTTGTAGAGGTAAAGTCGAAAATCCTGAATAATGGCACCAAATATTGGCTGCATAGATACGGTACCACAGGAGATGACCAGGGAAGTGCATGTTAGCCAATCAGAATGCTTAGTAATAATAACTCCGCCTATTCCATGCTTTATAGTGTAAGAACCCGTTTATTATATTCAGTAATTGCAGCAGACTGAACGTATAATGTATTGCATATCTGACACTGGAATGACTATTAAAGATGCTTACACCTTTGCCTGTTTATGAGTCAGGTAATTACATGGTGTCAGAAAACTGGTTCTAACCCACTCCGTTTGTTTACCGAGATTTATTTTCTTTATCAGTTTTATTTTGTAATTTTTCAACGTTATGGCCAACTCCTGTCGAAAGCCGAGTCCCCTTGTGTTTGACTCTGACATAGCCGAGCGATGGCACATGTTTGAACGTGACTATGCTCACTATATTCGCTTCATTCACCGGAATGACCCCGATGATCTGAAGGCATCATGACTGCTCAATCTAGCGGGTCCAGAGGCAATGATTCGTGCAGACAACTTCGAGTTTGCCCCAGCACTCAACAACGCTAATGGCCAGGTCCTTGTGCCAGCAGAATCTATCGACAATCCAACTGTTTTAGAAAATTTAGAGAGTTATGTGACCTGCCCTCGAATCCCATCCCTGAGAGAACAAGGTTTTTCACCCGACAGCAGCAGGTCGATGAACCTGTCGAACGCTTCATCAATGGCTACATGGTACCGCTTCGGTGAGTTGACTAATGAGTTAGTATGCGACAAGATTGTGGGGGGAATGAGCGATCGCAAGCTAAGAGCTGAACTGCTTCGAAAAGCTGAATTGACTTTAGAGCAAGCCATTCATTCATGTCGCATGGCAAAGGTCGTGGCCCCGCTCACAGACTTTGATCCTGCCAGCCCACAACAGCAACACACTGTCAACCTTGCAAACTACTCTCCCCGCAATGTTTCAAATGTGCCTCGGAAAAGTTCTAATGTGCCTGTCACGAGATGCCCATACTGCAATTTTTCCACTCTAGAAGGCGCCAGTTCTGCTTAGCCCATGGGAAAGTTTGTCACAACGGCAAGAAGCTTAATCATTTTGCTACGTGTTGTTGGTCTCGTGGGAACGCTGCTTCAAGGACAAATCTGCACCTGCTACAACAAGAACTGTCTGACTCCGACTCCCAAGAACACGACGATGCTTCCTACGGGTATGATTCCGATAACATAGACAATGACTCAGCAGTACTATCTCTCCTACGCTCTTCAGGCAAGCTGCTGGACCCAGCAGTGACCATGGTGATAAACAACAAGGCCCTGACCGCCAAGATGGACACTGGTGCCAAGGTCAATGTAATGTCGCTTAGAGAGTTCAACAAGATCAGGAGCACAGAGAAAATGAAAAAGGACTCCTCCACGCTACATGCCTATTGTGGGGAAGTTTTACACCCACTGGGGAAAGCTGATTTGAAATGCACTGACAATGAACAAACAAACAACGTGCAACCTAACTCTGAAACCCTGCTTGGCATCAGTGCATGCCATGCCTTAGGACTGATCTATTTTGGACGTGCTGTCCACAAACTCTGTTTGACAGAGGAGCCAACACAGCAGCTGCTATCCCAGTACAAACATTTGTTCGACGACAAACCTGGCAAGCTGCCCACGATGAACAGAATCACCGTAGATCGTACAGTTACACCAGTGGTTCGCGCACCCCACCGAGTCCCCCATGCCATGCGGGAAAGAATACACACTGAACTAAAACGCATGGTCTCCATCGGAGTTATTACTGAGGTCAGCGAACTCTCTGACAGGGTCTCCACTATGGTCTACGCCGCCTTGCCAAACACACAGCTGCGGACAAAGCTTCGCAACTGCTAACCACCGTCATAAGGAACGGATGGCCCCACAAACAGGTAGAAATACGACCCTACTTCCTGGTTTGTGATGAATTAGTGCTACAGGACGGAATAATCGTCAAAGGCCATAAGGCAGTCATCCCTTCCACTCTATGGGGTGAGTACTATGACAATATTCACAGAGGCCACCCCGGCACCGAGGCTACTCTAAAACGGGCCCAGAACATGATCTACTGGCCCAGGATGACAAGGTACATACGCGAAAAGACCGAATCGTGCGCCATCAGCAACAGCCTGACACCACACCAGCAGAAGCAACCCCTCCTACCTCAGCCAGCTCCCTCCCTTCTGTGGTCTTCACTGGCTGCCGACATCTTTGAATGGCACGGGAAACACTACCTTGTTTTGGTGGACCTACTCGAGCTGGTTCGAAATTGACCTACTCCGAACGATCACCTCCGAGACAGTGATCCAAAAACTATCAATCCACATGTCCGTGCATGAGGCACCTGTCTGCCTTCAAACTGACAATGGAAGTTAATTCACCCGCCAAAAATTCAAGAACTTTGCCAAACTGTGAAACTTTCAACACGTCACCAGCAGCTCAGAATACCCACAGTCCAATGGACTTACCGAGGGTGCTGTTCGGAGCGCTAAACAACTCATAGAATGCTCCTACCTAGCTAAATCCAATGTCTACCTGTACCTACTCAACCTGCAGAACATTTCAAGGGACAGCGTTCTTGGCTCCCCCGCCCAGCGGCTAATGTCTCGCCAGACGCGTCCACCACTGCCTGTCTCCCAGCAACAGCTGCAGCCACAGGTCCTCTGCGATACAAAAGCGAGTGCAGTTTAAATGCGACACGTGAAAGCGGTTTTATGACAAGACTGGCAAGCCATGTAAACCACAAGTACAAGGCCAAGTGGTGTGCCTACCAAACTAGGGCACATTCATGGCCCCTCAAAGGAACCACGCTCCTACCTGGTCGAAGTGGATGGTGTCCTCTACAGACATAACTGTCAACACCTCCTTCCAGTGAAGGAACCTCGTCCAACACCTGCAGGTCCTGATGCACCACCACTCGTGTTTACACTGACGCCTGGTGCAGCCGTTCCGTCACCTGTTTCGACCAAGACCATACACTCCCCGCGTCAGTCTGCCCCTGCGTCTCCTGTTGTAACCGGTTCCCCGGGCTCCCCTTGTCGGTCCAGCCCCAGTTCCCCAATGGCGGTCTCTCCCCACAGGCCCATCGGGTCACCTGCGGCATTACCAACCCCAGTCCCCATCTTTTGGAGGGAAAGGGTGATGAGGCAGCCCCCTACTGCACGAGGGCCGGCAGGTTAGTAGGCCACCCACTAGATACGGCAATTTTGTTTAACTTTACTATATTCCCTCAGCTTATTGTTTAAAGTGCCTTAGTTGCTTTTCAGTTCTATGAGAAGAGATGTAGATTGGCTATTGCATGTTAGCCAATCAGAATGCTTAGTAATAATAGCTCCGCCTAGTGCATGCTTCATAGTGTAAGAACTACATAGTGTATATTCAGTAGATGCAGCAGACTGAACGTATAATGGATTGCATATCTGACACTGGAATGACTATTAAAGATGCTTACACCTTTACCTGTGTGCGAGTCAGGTAATTACAGTGAGGCTGGGCTGCTGTTTGGTCACAACTGTTCACAGGTTAGTGACGGCCACAGCTGGTTTGAGAGCAAAGGTATCAGGGACTGGCAGGGCACATCAGGAAGCTACGTGGCAGCATGCAGTCAATGACAAAGGCTAGAGATGGATAGGAGACAATAGGTGTTAGATAAAGAGAGAAGATGAGTGCAATGTAAAGCCACAGGGTGGTGATAATGAGTGTCACAGAATTGAGCTTTCTGAATAAGTGCAATTTCATTTTTATTACAATTCCTCTTAAGTTTGGTGATCATCAGGTATCCAAAGGACACATTTTTATCTTTGCTACATCACCAAATACATCTAACTGGGTGGGTAGGGAAATTATGGAAAATAGAAGGGGAACTTTCCATTGGCTTGCAGAGATACGGCATTGAAACAGGCCCTTCGGCCCATTGAGCCCATGGCAACCAGTGATCCCCATACACTAGTTCTACCCTACAGACTAGGAACGATTTACAGAAGCCATTTAACCTACAAACCTGCAAGTCTTTGGAATGTGGGAGGAAGCCAGAGCATCTGGAGGAAACCCACATGGTTCCGAGGAGAACGTCCAAACTCTATACAGTCAAGCACTCATAGACAGGATCGATTGCAGGTCTCTGCCACTGTAAGGGCCTGTCCCACGTACGCGATTTTTTGACATGTCACAGGGTGACGCCTGTATGGTGGAGAGTAGTCGCCCAAAGAGTCGTATCTTTTCCGGTCGCTGCTGGATTTTCAACACGTTGAAAATTTTCGCTGATCTGCTGCGACTATGACGGGTGCCGGCAAGTTGCCGATAAAGGCCCTTAATCTACCACAGCGCCACTGTGCTGCCCTGGAGATTCCTGGGATGTTTTGCCAAGGATAGTTGGCATTGTTGTTATATCTACTTTAGTATTGGCGGCAATATAATAGTACACGGCCCTTCCAGATCTATCACGCGGCAGCGGCCTTCCCGAGGTGCCGCAGCCCCGGTGCCCGCCTGGAAGACTTGAAGGCTTGGAGGACTGCAGGAACCTGCCCCTAGGCTCGGCCGACCACGGAACCAGGAACCCGCCCAGACGACATGAAGCCTCAGTGGACTGTGGTAACGAGAGGCTGCTGCTGGAAACTTATGGTATGTTAGGAAGGTGAACCGGGATAATGCCTCCAGCTCCATCAAGGTCGGCTACAGGAGGCGCCCCCGGGACACAAAGGTCATAAGGTCATAAGGAATAGAAGTAGAATTAGGCCATTCGGCCCATCAAGTCTACCCCGCCATTCAATCATGGCTGATCTATCTCTCCCTCCTAACTCCATTCTCCTGCCTTCAGAAAATTTCCAACAACTTTCTGCCTTCCTTTTTAGCCGCTGCAAACTATCTCCAACTAAGCTTATCCACCGCCTGCTTCACTCTAATGTCCCGCCTCCACGATTAGCACTCTGGAACTACGCCTCTAACTCATTCCTGGCGATTTTTTAAATCCTTTGTCCTTTAAATAGCAGATTCTTACTTGCAGCAAAATTCCTCTTCTCCCTCCACTTTCAGTTTTTGCAGCAGATGGCTCGACGAGGAGAGGAACGTTGGTTTGTGGGCTGATCTGGTCGAAGTCGACGGAGGAAAGATCTTTTATTATTAATGTTTAATGTTTTATGTGTCATTCCTAACTGTCACTGTACATCATGTTGTCACTTGCAGGCTGAGCACCAAGGCAAATTCCTTGTATGTGAATTTTTGGCCAATAAACTTATTCATTCATTCATTCATTCATTCATTCATTCATTCATTCAGGAAGGCCCTGCAGGAGCCTGGGGCCTATCTGGATAGGGAAATTGGAACCAGTAGACCGAGCACGAGGGCGGACTGGATTTAGGATTTTTGGAAATGCTGCAAAGCATGGCGGCGCCTGCATGTGTAAATATGCAATATGTATTTCACTGTGCAGTTGCACATGTGACAAATAAAGCACCATTGAAATGTCAGGGATGTGTTATATTGATAGCATTGTTATTTCGGAGGCCTGTTAAACTATTCTATAGACACAAAAGGCGGGAGTAACTCAGCGGGTCAGGCAGCATCTCTGGAGAGAAGGAATGGGTGATGTTTTGGTTTGAAACCCTTCTTCAGACTAGTCAGGGGTAAGGGAAACGAGAGATATAGACGATGACGGAGAGAGATAAAGAACAATGATTGAAAGATATGCAAAAAAGCAACAATGATTAAGGAAACAGGCCATTGTTAGAGGTTTGTTGAATGAAAACGAGAAGCTGGTGCAACTTAGGTGGGGGAGGGATGGAGAGAGAGGGAATGCCGGGGTTACGGTTGGATAAATCAATATTCATACCACTGGGCTGTAAGCTGCCCGAGCAAAATATGAGATGCTGTTCCTCCATTGTCTCACCCTGAAAAAAAATTTTAAAAAATAATAAATGGCGGCGGCGCGGGCAATTCGCGACGCCCCATGTCTCCCAAGAATTGGAGAAATAGCAACAATTCCCCTACCTGTCTCAAGGCTGCTCACACGGAGCAGTCTTGAATCCCTTTCGTACAGCCGACAGGAACTTCTGGACTTCGGTTCCTGCGGCTGCAACAACTTTCTGGGTGATCTCCGTCTCGCTCCTGAGCTTGTCAGAGCAACAGAGCACTGGAGCCGCGGGGCTGGAGAACACCAGCGAAGCCACGGGGCTGGAGAACCCCAGTGAAGCCACGGGGCAGCAGACCGCCACCGGAGCAGCGGGGCTGGAGAACGCCAGCAGAGCCGCGGGGCTGGAGAACGCCAGCGGAGCCGCGGGGCTGGAGACCGCTACTGGAGCAGCGGGGCTGGAGAACGCCAGCTGAGCCATGGGGCTGGAGAACGCCACCGAAGCAGCGGGGCTGGAGAATGCCAGCTGAGCCGCGGGGCTGGAGAACGCCAGCAGAGCCGCGGGGCTGGAGACCGCCAACGGAGCCACGGAGGCGCGGAGCAATGGAGCGGCAGAACACCAGCGCGCACCAAGCCAGCTCGGCCGACCAGAAGCACCAACAGACGGCGACACGTACGAAAGCACCGCCGGGGACGCAGAGGTGGGTTAAAGGCCAGGTTAGAGCTAGCCCCACACAGGCTAGCGATTCCTAGCCTTTTCCTTGCCAACGTTCGCTCACTGGCAAACAAAATGGACGAACTCCGGCTAAGGATCACCTCCCACAACTGGATCAAAGACTGCAATATCCTGATCTTCACGGAAACTTGGCTCAACATCGACGTTCCTGATAGCGCCATCCAGCTAACGGGGCATCATTTACTCCGAGCGGACAGGACAACAGACTCCGGTAAGACCAGAGGTGGGGGTCTGTGCATTTATGTAAATAAAGCATGGTGCACGGACTCCACCATCATCGAGAGTCACTGCTCAGCTAACCTTGAGTTCCACTTGGTTAGATGCAGACCGTTCTATCTGCCCAGAGAGTTTACCTCCACTGTTGTGACTGCAGCCTATATCCCTCCTGATGCTAATGCCAAGCTTGCAATGAAAGAGCTGCATACTGCCATTAGCAAACAACAGACTCACAACCCCGAGGCAGCCTTCATTGTTGCGGGTGACTTCAATCACTCCAACCTGAAGACTGTACTCCCCAAATTCCACCAACATGTCTCCTTCCGCACTAGAGTAGACAAGACACTGGACAGAGTCTACACTAACATGGCTGAAGCTTACAAAGCCGTCCCCCTCCCCCACCTTGGTCAGTCTGATCACCTCTCATTGTTCCTGCTCCCTAAGTACTCCCCACTCATCAGACTGGTTAAACCCACTGTGAGGACAGTTAAAGTCTGGTCAGAGGAAGCGGACTCCACATTTCAGCAGTGTTTTGGAAACACTGGCTGGAAGGCGTTTGCAGCCCAGGCCACCCTTGACTCCCACATGGACATTGATTCCTACACATCCTCTGTTCTGGACTTTATAAACTCCACCATCAATAGTGTCACCTCCCTCAAACGGGTGACCATATTCCCGAATCAGAAGCCATGGATGAACAGCGAGGTCAGGCTACTGCTGAAAGCACAGGACACCGCTTTCAGGTCAGGCGATGCTCGAGCCTACAGTTCATCCAGGGCTAACCTGAAGATGGGCATCAAGAAGGCCAAGCACTGCCATAAGCTCAGGATTGAGGAGCACTTCAACAACAACTCCGACCTCCGACGCATGTGGCAAGGCATTCAGGCCATCACGGACTATAGACCCACCAACACCACCCCCACATCCAGCGACGCCTCCTTCCTTGAGGAGCTTAACCACTTCTATGGCCGCTTCGACAGAGACAATCTAGAGACAGCCATCAAGGCAGTGCTCCCTGCTGATCACCAACCCCTCACACTCACCCCCTACGACGTGTACGTGGCACTGGGTAGGACTAATGCACGTAAGGCTGCTGGCCCTGACGGCATCCCCGGGCGCGTCCTCAGGGCCTGTGCTGCGCAGCTGACAGACGTCTGGACTGACATTTTCAACCTGTCACTTGCCCCAGCAGTTGTCCCCACATGCCTTAAAACCACCTCCATCGTGCCGGTGCCAAAACACTCCACTGCGGCAAGCCTCAACGACTTCCGCCCAGTTGCACTTACTCCCATCATCACGAAGTGCTTCGAGAGGCTGGTCCTGGCACACCTCAAAGGCTGCCTACGCCCCACATTGGATCCCTATCAGTTTGCCTACCGCAAGAACAACGGCACTTCACTCCGCCCTCTCCCACCTCGACAACAGAGACACTTTCGTAAGAATGCTGTTCATCGATTACAGCTCAGCATTCAACACCATTATACGCTCTAAACTGATCACCAAACTCGGTAACCTGGGCATCGACCCCTCCCTCTGCAACTGGATACTGGACTTTCTAACCAACAGACTCCAGTCTGTTAGGTTAGACAAGCACACCTCTTCAACCCTCACCCTGAACACCGGCGTTCCACAGGGCTGTGTGCTGAGCCCCCTCCTCTACTCCCTCTTCACCTATGACTGCACACCTGTACATGGTACTAACACCATCATCAAGTATGCAGTTGATACAACGGTGATTGGCCTCATTAGCAACAACGATGAGTCGGCCTATAGGAAGGAGGTCCAGCACCTAGCAGCATGGTGCGCTGACAACAACCTGGCCCTTAACTCCAAGAAGACCAAGGAGCTCATTGTAGACTTCAGGAAGTCTAGGGGCGGCACGCACACCCCCACCCACATCAACGGGACGGAGGTGGAATGTGTTTCCAGCTTCAGGTTACTGGGGGTCAACATCTCCGATTACCTCTCTTGGAC
Organism: Amblyraja radiata; assembly: GCF_010909765.2. NCBI lineage: Eukaryota > Metazoa > Chordata > Chondrichthyes > Rajiformes > Rajidae > Amblyraja > Amblyraja radiata. Next base: position 48,299,932 of record NC_045959.1, on the reverse strand, counting down.
CCACAATACCTCAACTCTGGTCAAGAAGGCTCACCAGCGTCGCTTCTTCCTGAGGAGACTGAAGAAGGTCCATCTGTTTCCTCAGATTCTGGTGAACTTCTATCGCTGCACCATCGAGAGCATCCTTACCAACTGTATCACAGTATGGTATGGCAACTGCTCTGTCTCCGACCGGAAAGCACTGCAGAGGGTGGTGAAAATTGCCCAACGCATCACCGGTTGCTCGCTCCCCTCCATTGAGTCTGTCCAAAGCAAGCGTTGTCTGCGAAGGGCGCTCAGCATCGCCAAGGACTGCTCTCACCCCAACCATGAACTGTTTATCCTCCTACCATCCGGGAGGCGCTACAGGTCTCCGTTGCCGGACCAGCGGGTCCAGGAACAGCTTCTTCCCTGCGGCTGTTACACTACTCAACAATGTGCCTCGGTGACTGCCAATCACCCCTCCCCCCCCTTCCGGACACTCCTCCCACAGGAAAAACACTATGACTGTATGCATGTAAATAGTAAGATTAAACGAGAACTTACCAGTTCGAAGTTTGATCGTTATTTTATGAGGAGTGACGTTGAGGGATTAGTGAAGAACCCGCCAGGATGCATGTGTGTCATTCTTCAAAGCAGCAGTGTGAAATCACAGATAACAGTAATGACTGAACATAGTAAGATTAGAGAAGAGGCTACCAGTTGAACTGTATGATCAAGGGTGGGAGCGGAAAGCACGTAATCCCTCAACGTCACTCCTCATAAAATAACGATCAAACTTCGAACTGGTAAGTTCTCGTTTAGTCTTACTGTTTTACTTCGGAGTCACGTGAGTGACTACATGAAGATTTCAAAGCATTGTGATTTCATGCCGTGGAAACGAGTCCATGCATCACATCTGCCTTAATTGACTATGGGAGGAATTGTGATAACATGTTTAAACATGAATCCGACATTGAAATCCATGCTAAAGTTATTAACAACAAATTATAGCCCCTATATCATGGGTGAAATCATATTACAGAACTTAAAATTGATTCTGCAAAAGTTCCAGGTTTAACCACTGGTTTATGGTAGAATTGTTGGAACGTTTTTTCCCTTGACCATCCTGCTGTCTCCAGGATTTGGTCCATCGGTACATCCAACTCCATAGCTGCCGATGTAGCTGCAGCCCTGGTGGAATGAGATTTGAATATGTTAGTATCCACTTCAGCTGTTGTTAAAACCTGTTTCAGCCATCTGGAAATAGTTTGAACCGAAACTTTTTTGTGGGGTTGCTTGTGGCTGATTAGTAGTGCCATCTCATAGCCTCTGATGTTTTTGGTGTTCTCCATATATAACAATAAATGTCTTATTATACAGAGACGATCATCTATAGGGTAAGCCCTAAATTCTATTTTGAGGCCTGATGGTCCCGGTCTGTTCTGTTTGACTAATTCGTGAACATGAAAAGTTATATTTTTTGTTGAAGATGTCATATTGTCCAGCCTTAACTTATGTAAAGACTGTACCCTTTGTGCTGTGACCAAAGCCATCAGTATGACTGTTTTATGCGCCAGTTTATGCAGGGACAGAGCTGTTGCTGGAGACCAGTTCCTTAGCAACGTTAGGACAATACTCACATCCCATATTTGAGAGTACCTGGTTCTTGGGGGATTGATATTAAAAAATTCCCCTCATAAGTTTGGTTACCAGGGGGTGAGTCCCAACAGAATGACACTCTGATCCTCGCCATAGATATGCTGAAAGGGCACTTCTGGCGCAGTTAATGGCACTGTAACTGAGCCCCTCATCATAATGGAGGCCTGCCAGGAATTCCAGAACAGACGTTTTGTTCGTCGTACAGTAGTGATGTTGTTCCTAGAACAATATTTCCCACTTCCTGATGTGGACCCAATATAGTTTCTTCGTGGACTGCCTGTGAGCCGCTGTATATGTTCATTGTTCGGTTCGTTAGTCCCAGGTCCGGAAATGGTTACTTAAGATTCTGCTGACGAACACATTTGTCCTATTATGGTAGGGATGATTTTCCCGCCCGTTACGGGATGAACCAACAATCTGGTTATTTCGGAACGGAGAGCCATGTTTAGTTGTATTTTGCGTAATACCCGACTGATGAGGTTGAAAGGAGGGAATGCATAGAAAGAACAATCCCCCCCCCCCCCCCCCCCAATGCAGCGAGAAGGCACCCATCGCTGATGCCCCAGTCTGATTCCCAAGAAACACAGATAGGCAACTGGCGATTAAGCCGAGATGCAATAGATCAATCTCTGGTGTTTCATATCATGCTACAATATCAGAAAACACTTTGCGGTCCAACATCCATTCGATGTTTGTCATGAATTTGCGTGACCTGGTGTCTGCCACTAAATTTGCGGTTACCTGGTAGGTAACTAGCTGATATTCAAATGTTTTTCTGAATACACCATTGCCAAATTGTGTTAGCCGGATTATCACATGATACCGATTTGATTCCACCCATGTAGTTAGTATATGTCACCATGGTGGTGTTATCAATCTGTAGTCTAACATGCAGGTGATGCATTTCTGAACAGTATGATTTTAGTCCATAGAACGCACCCAACATTTCCAAGTAGTTTATGACATGTATCTGAAGCAATGATGCTTCTTGTGCATCCCATCTATATCCACAACTAGAGATGGGGTTAGTAACACGCCAACCATGAACACTGGCATCAGTTTGTAGCACCACTGAATGGTTGCTGACAATGATAGGGTTTGAACAATGCCCAATATTTCCCCTATCATTGTAATTCCGTGATTGCTTAGATTGGTAGCCTCATTGGTCTCTACACATGACCAGTATTGATTTTAAGTGCTTATACCTTTGTCCTTGTAATTATTGGTAATACAAAAGTCAAACCGTGTGGCTGGAAAGGCCACAGTATTGCCAATTACCCTTGCTACCAGTCAAATAGGTGGTTTACTGATGACAATTAGGTTGTTGGCCTCAGTTAAGTCTGTACCTTCCTTTGATAAGTTACCCACATGTAGACTAAGTCAAAGGTGAACCCCAAGTAGTCCTTAGTGGTGGAAGGTGTTAGATTAGAATTAATAACGTCTATAATCCTTCTGCATAGGCACCGTATAGTAAGCATCTTTTAATGGATGCAATCCATAAAGTAGCCTATGGAATCAATTATTTGGCAGTAACAAAGGTTTCCAATTTCGAATGAATTTACTGCACAATGTATTCAGGTTTGTCAGACCTGAATGATTGGTAACCACATCTTTTTGTTTTTCGTAAAGATATTGACACGAATTCCAAAGAGTCGTGTTGGGATTTCACCATGATTCCCTAGCATCTAGCCTCTCCAGTTCAGCATGCGCTTCCAGTTTTTCTTATCGTGAAGGCACGAACGTTCAGTTCGGTACATGCTGAACCGGGAAATTTTGTGCACAAATTCAATTGTATATCCCTGAACACTAGGTAGAAAATAAGTGTTAGTAGTTATTGCACTCCATGCCTCCCAAGAAAATGTAATCTACACACCAATTTGTGTTATTTACACCTCCTGTTTTTTGGAAGAGACCAGAACCCCCTACCTCCATGGTGACCAGTGGAAAGTTTGTTTTCTTCCTTGCAGTCGCCGTAGAGGTTGTGGCGTCGGTTTTTGGATTTGGGATTTGGGGTTGCACGTCTTCCACGAAGGCCGGTCTGGGCCAGGCCTAAAAGACCTCTGTCCTGTAGCCCGGCCTTTGAGCTGTCACCAGCTTCTGTGTGTCTTCCTGCTGGTGGGTGCGTGGAGGTGCTGTTGTCATGTGTAGGAGATCCTGCCTGTTGCCGCCTTTATGAGCCCCAGGGTATTGGCCTCCTTATTGAGCTGTTTTACCTGTTTTGACAGGTTGCCCCCAAGTAGTAATATTGGTGGTTTAATCCCTCCAGATCTGCACAGCTCTGCAAATTTAAGGTTTAAAGCTGGGCTGGTGGCATTCTCCTGAGACTATTAATCTCATACTCCGTATTGCAGAATAATGCCACAGCGTCTTAGCTAAACATCCTGCCTTCTGACTCCCGTTCCAATGTGTTTTCAGATGTAACTGTTCACCGTGGGAAATTGTTGAGGGATACCCATTTTCCGGTGCCAAATATTTGGCAGTAGTGTCTATTACAGCCATGTTCCTGTAGTTGTTTTTAGATGTACAAACTTGGACTCCTTTTCCAGGAGGTTTCCTTGTTCTTGCACCCCCTGCACACTGATTTCTTCCTTCAGCAAAACCCCTCTTCAGGGCTAGCCCAGAATTGGCTCCCAGTGCTCCCCTCTGTCGAGGGAGGTGCACTGTGCAGCCCTGATAAGGTGCTGCCATGGGTGTATTATATACCCATTGTGACTAGACTCCATCTCCCAGAGTCTGTCACAGTGGAGCATGTGCTCCATAAGCCGCTCTATTTGGCCCCAGTAACGCTGGTCCCCGCGGCATTTCTTTGCAGTTCGACTTGTCAGCCAAGTCGGGCACAGCTGATCCCACTAACGGTGATCTGGTGCCGTCAGCCGCTGCTGGCTGTCCGCAACTCCGTAGTTCTTCCCAGCCAGTGCAGCCCTTGTGGACTCCTGTCCATAGTTTCCCCCTGTGAAAACCAGCACGGGAAACAAAGCATGACCGCAGTAATTCCCTTACCTGTCGGTCTTGGTTTTAAAAAACTTGCCACTGCAGGGGAATACTCCCCCCCCCCCCCCCCCCCCCCCCCCCCCCCCCCGCCTGCCGTTTTGACTTGTCAGAGTCAACGGCTCTGATCTGTGTAGCCTTCCCGCCCGGCCGTGGTGTTGATCTGGCCGTCGCGGGTGCTAAGTCGGGCACAGCTGATCCCATTCATGGTGATGCTGGTGCCTTCAGCTGCCCGCAACTCCGCGGTCCTCCCCAGCCAGCTTTAGACGCAGCCCTTGTGGACTCTATTTTAGTCCAGTTTCCCCCTGTAAAAAACAGTGCAGGAAACAAAAAATGACCGCAGAGTAATTTATTTATCTGTCGGTCGCGGTTTCAAATTTACCGCTGCGGGGGAACGTCGTTCCACCCCGTCTGCCGTTTCGCAATGCGTGAAGCGATATGACACGCATGCGTCCTGGCGGGTTCTTCACGTAGTCACTCACGTGACTCCGAAGTAAAATAGATTTATTTATTGAAATCATATTCTATGTCGCTCTTCCAGGGAGATGCTAACTGCATTTTGTTGTCTCTGTACTGTACACTGACAATGACAATTAAAGTTGAATCTGAATCTGAATCTGAATCTGAATCTGAATCTGACAATGGAGGAGACCCAGGACAGAAATGTTCTAATTCTCTAATTAGAACTCTATTCTCTAAATGGTTTCTCATTGTTAATTTTCTGAGTTCTGGTAAGGGGGATTGTTTATCAGAATTGTGTGAAGGAATCAAAGAGGGTATATGAGTTGGGAAAGAGACTGGGGAGCTGCTGAGGTCTGGGTGGGGGACAGGCGGTGGGTGGTGTGAGCAGGGCTGAGGTATTCTATGGCAGAGCCAGGAACAGCACTTCAACAAAATAAATCATGTTGAAATAATGCAGACAGGACATATTGCTCCGGTGAGATAATAAACCTCTGCTGTCCTCAATTTACCTTTACAATTTTTTTTTCCATGAGTTAGTCTTTCCTAGGTTTGCATAACAAACTGGAATGTGAATGGAGTGGAGACAAAATGATGCAAAGCTCACCCACGGAGATGCCAGGAAGGCCAGAAAAAGTCATTTACCCACATCCTTCCAAGGAATGGGAAAACAAAAGACAAACATGTCAGGGCTAAAACTTCATCTTACTAAAGGCCGATTTGTTTTTACTGTGATGACTGATTAGCATTTCAGAGAGTTAAACACATGAGTAATGATTCCATAGGACAGGCAGCATCTCTGGAGAGAAGGAATGGGTGACTTTTAAGGTCGAGAACAAGGGTCTCGATCCGAAACGTCACCCATTTCTTCTCTCCAGAGATGCTGCCTGCCCTGGAGTTACTCCAGCATTTTGTGTCTATCTTCAGTTTAAACCAGCATCTGCAGTTCCTTCCTACACAGTAATGATTCAATGTTCTTTTTGTTTTGAATTGCAAAGGTGTCATTCTGCAGGATCAGATTTGTGAGGGTCAGTGTGTGTGGTATGTGGGAGACCTTGTGCAGATGGTCTGGCAGTGATATTTTCATCACACCATTGCAACAATGTTCTAATCTAAAGGGAAAGGTGGTTTATGAAACACAACAGATCATCAAAATGTTGCAAACCTGTTGTATTAAAAAACAATAAAGTAACACATGTGCTGAATTCTTAATTATTTCCTGCTCAGGTATGTATGTCTATATGATATAGTCACCCTAAGTATTTACAGGTAGAGAGTGGAGATCACCTTATTTTGGACGATTAGGTTTACGTTGATTCTTGTGATGTGTATAAAGGTACAGTGAAAAGATTTGTTTTGCATGCTATCCAATCATTTCAGATAATATTATGCATAAATACAATTGTCGAACTCAAGTACTGTAGGTATAGCAATGGGGTTAGGAGGGAGAGATAGATCAGCCATGTTTGAATGGCGGAGTAGACTTGGTGGGTCGAATGGCCTAATTCTACTCCTATTCTTTATGACATAATGGTGATGATAGCAGTGTGCAGAATAAAGCATGTATTTTATGTAGCCCTAACACCCATTCCAATCTCCAGAAAAAGTTCATGATATAGGGAAAAAAAAAACTTCAAATGCAGTGGAATTCATAACAATTGATTTGCTAAAGCAGGAACTGCATGGCCCCCATTTGAGAACTGCATAAAGAGTTTGCAGCTGGTACATCACTGACACCTTGGAAAGTCAGCCTGGATGTCAGGAGTGGGATAACATAGAACTAGTGTGAATGGGTGATCGATGGTCGGCATGGACTGGGTGGGCTGAAGGGCCTGTTTTTATGTTGTAGCATTCAATCCGTCAATATAAAAAAGGGTAGTTTCTTCAACAAAACTCACATTTCTAGCACTCGTGAAGGAAACGTGCCTATATTTGATTAATTGTGGATCTGACTCCAGGCAGCTGCACTAAGGTGAATCGTACCTGAAAATGGCAATTGAATTTCACAATGCCTGCTGCTACATAGAAATGATCATTAAAGCAATCTAATGTGTGAGACGGCTTTAATGCAGAAGAAATGTAGGCAAACAGGTCCAATATGTTTAGGCAAAAACGTTTTGTGACTGTTTGAGTGACATTGTCTATTTCTCCTTTAAGGATTTGCTAGACTTGAGCAGAACTAGCAGCTGCTTTTCACTGAGCCATTGTCACCAGCGGAATTAAAATCCACAAGCTACAATTTATTTCATGACAGCCCAATCTTACCCGCGAAAGAAAGAGCTGAATACTCATCCACGAACAGCCCTTTGGGCTGTTATCTTGTCTGAAGGTGTTTGCAAAGCGACAATTGAGGTGAAATAAACGCATTGTGACTGCATGCCGGGATGTTTGCCGGAGAATGAGTGATGGCATTTTTGACATCACTGCCTAGCTGCACATTCACAATGCACAACTCGGGAAAAGGATTCAACTCTCAGGTAATATACTGTGCAAACTTACTTTTTCTCAAGACCTTGAGAAGGCAAGATACGTTATTCTGTTTCTCAATTTGACGAAAGCTGCAAAGAAAACAGATTGGCGCAGAAAATCATATAACTTGAGCTATGTTTGTCTGCTGTGTAATGAAGGGAAATGTCTGTGCTTGGGTGACCAGCTGAGAAATAATGGTGGAGGTTGGATAATTGCAAGAGGAAGTGTAAATATAGGAAAATGAAAGAAAACGGAGGATAGAGAAGACTAAACAATGCTGGACGTGTGAGATATGAAACACAATAATCACTAGTAATCTGGAATAAGAATGTTGTACCTAGCAGGTCAGTCAGCATCGGTGGAGTGAAAAACAGTGACAATATTCCACCGATAACTTTACTTCTGGGCTGTTTAAATAGAAGATTCTGTTCTTCCAGCTTAACATGGGCTTCACTGGAGCAATTTACAATACAATACAAGTGAAATGAATATGTCAGCAGCGGTACAATGATAAAGAACACACACAAAAACACAATAAAAATTGAACATAAAAATCCACCACAGCATTCATCACTGTGGTGGAAGGCACACAATTTGGCCAGTCCTCCTCCATTTTCCCCCGTGATCAGGACCTCAACCCTCCGCAGCCGTTGCTACGAGCGTCCAGATGGTAAAAGGACAAGGTACAAGTCCAGGTAAGTCCAGGATCGGCTCTTCCCCACCGGAGACCGTGGCTTTAAGTTGGTGTAGGACGCAGGCCGGCGGTCGAGATTTAAAGTTTAAAGTTCCCGCCGCGCCGCAGCCAGAAGCACCGCAGACCGCAGGGCCGGCGGTTGAAGCCCCCCTCCAGGGGTGATGGTAAGTCACCACCGTGCCCGCGGTAGAAGTTGGCCGCAGGCCGGCAGTGATGGCTTCTTCTTCCCCCGGGTCCCCCATGAGGGATCCCGGGCTGCGGACGCCGCGCCAGCTGGAACTGTGCAGACCGCGGCTTCAGGCTGCCGGCTGCCCCGGGCCAGCGAATCGGAGTGCTCCCCTCCAGCGAGCCCCAGCGAGGGCTCACCCGCTCCACGCTGAGAGTCCACGCTGCGCCCACCGCTGAAGCCCCGGGCGCGTCTCCGGGAAAGGCCGCGCCGATCCTTGCTGTTAGGCCACGGGGAGGCGACCTGGAAAAGGTCGCCTCTCCATGGAGGAGGCGGCCAAAATGGTTTCCCCCTCACCCCCCCCCCCACACCACCCCCACACAAAACACACAAAGAAACATTAAAAACATACTTTAAAACATACTAAAAAAAAAAAAAAAGTTGAAAAAACCAACGCGCTGCTGACAGGGCTGCCGCCATTGCAGCGCCCCCACCGGATTAGAAGGTCAATGATAGAGAAATCATTGTCAGAAGGGTGGAGAATTACACTGGAAGCTTGTGTTAATCTTTGCAACCTGAGGTGTTCTACACAACAGTCACTTAATCTGGATTCTTCATTGTAGAAGACACAACAGCAGGAGCACCCAGTGCAGCACACTAAATTGGCTCTTCATCTTGAAGGAGTACTTGTGTCCTTGGATAAAGACTCTCGAGCCAAAGACTCGCACTTTTCTTACAGGGCACTTCCCTCACTGCCGCTCCCTAACAGCCGTCTTGCTTATATTGACTGATAAATTGCCTTATTTACCAATTTACAAACTAAATTCCTCAGTTTTCAACTGTTTTCCCCCTCTGACTCACTTCTCTCTCCTCCCACTCGAGCTAGAGCTAATCAGTGCCTTTTCCTGCTTCTCTTTGTTCCTGTTTCTTCAAAATCCACGGGAGCTCTGAGTTAAGTCTGTCTGTGCTTTGCCTCTCCTTTTCAACTATTAAACACAACTTCAAACAGGCTCTGAACTAAAACAGCCGATTACACTTTATTTGATTATTTATGTGTGTGGTCTGTGGTATATGGGCACACTGATCTGATCTGTATTTATGCCTACAATATTCTGTTGTCTGCAGCAAGCAAGAATTTCATTGTCCTATCTGGGACACATGTCAATAAACTCTCTTGACTTGACTTGACTCGACTCTTGAAAGAATAATAATAAAAGATAAACTTTGAGAAAATGTCATTTCGCCCACAAATCAATTTTCAATATGCTCTATTGTAATTTGACTCAACTCACTCATGTGCTGCACTTCTGATCTTGACTTCAAAACACTTTTAGATTTGTAGCATGTGAAATTTTACAAACTAGTTTGAGGCTCTAGTGTGAGATTATCTACAGAAAATGCTCTCAATGATTTAACTTCCCATGTAATGATACCTGGTGTGATGTGTAAAGTCTGAAAGATACTCAGGCCGTTAATGATGGAGCAGCCGAAAACGTTATAATTTTTAACATTATAAACATAAAAAACAAACATTAAACATAACTTTTTAACATTACATTATAATGGTTGCAGCAAATTTTGGCCGGATACATTTAATTGGCATTTAGGATCAGAGAGTACAGATACAGAGTACCTTTCTCTTTGGTCGGTGTAACTAAGGGATAATGCCATAATAATAATAATAAATTTTATATTTAATGGGCGCCTTTCATACAAAATCTCAAGGACACCTTACATAGTAATCGGAATAAAAACATATAATCGGAGTAAAACAAGTAATTAAAGACATGCATGGAAGGAGGCTAATTTCTTATTAAGATGTGCAGAATAATACATGGGAAGTGACAATCCACAATGAACACCAATGGATGATAAAATATATTGAAAATTAGCTCTGATTTCCTAATGCAATCAGGCAAGATTTTTACCTCTTGATTTAACACTAAAACAATGTTAAGTGAGTCTGACCTTTGCCACTCCACAAAAGAGATTTCCTTCTTAAGAAATTGTAATGGTTTTGTGTACAATGCAATAGAATGTTGCCAAACACCCAATTACTTAGGCTGCTAGTATCACGCTACCTCACATTAGATGAGGATCATCATGTGTTTGGCATGTCTTATGCATATTTCTTTGGAAGAGTGTCGTGGCTACAAATGTCATGCATGCTCTTTTTAACGTCTCTGATAAGGTAAAACCAGGGTGACAATAGGTAAAGCTGTAAACAAAGTTATTTCCTCAATGCGTAAATGTAAGCTGGAGACACAGGGAACCGCAGGTGCTGATTTACAAAAAAAAAAAAACACACATACAACATGCTGGAGTCACTCAGTGGGTCATACAGCATCTCAGTTGAACATGGATAGGTGACATTTTGGATTGGGAGTTAAGGGCCTGTCCCACTTGGCCATCATTTACGCGACAGGCCAGTAGTGACTGACGAGCGACGGACGCGCGCGTCATCATGTGTCTGCACAGCCACCAGGAGTTTGTGACGTCATTTGAAGATAGACACAAAATGCTGGAGTAATTCAGCGGGACCGGCAGCATCTCTGGAAAGAAGGAATGGATGATGTTTTGAGTCGAGACTCTTCTTCAGTCTGAGGAAGGGTCTCGACCCGAAACGTCACCCATTGCTTCTCTCCAGAGATGCTGCCGGTCCCACTGAGTTACTCCAGCATTTTGTGTCTATCTCCAATCGTCTTGGCCCTGCTCTGGGAGTAGGAGTGTTGGCGGATCCGGATCTGCAACGGCCGTGAGCCCCAGCCCCAGCTCGGCGATCGTTTGCCTGCTCTGCTGCTGTTGGAGGTGAGACGTTGCACCACGCCAGGGTCTTGGGCCTGTCCCACTTTAACCATATAACCATATAACCATAGCGCAATCTAGGGACCAATTGAGGTTACTCGCGCTGACACTGGAGTAAGCTCCACTGCCCGCTGTCCTGTTATCCATCGCCCACTAACCAGCTCCGCTCTATGATCTTTGCTCTTGAGCTGGTCCTCTCGCTGTCCGGGCAGTGAATGCCATGCAGTGTTACCCAGCGCAGCAAGTGAGGCCACGTCCTGCTCCCAGCAGCAGTTGGAATCTAAGGAACGGCGGCCGCTCGCAGCCACCCGAGCTACTTCCCTCCCCGGCCACAATGCGGTGACTCCGTACCCGGAGCGCCACGGCAGCAGTGATTGAGTGAGTTGCTGGCATGATCGCCGACCCCCTCCTTCTCAGCGCTCTCAACTTGGCTATCCCTCAGTACAGCAACATCGTTCTTGGTGTTGCTGCACTGAGGGATAGCCAAGTCTATCTTTCTTGGCTAACAACCTAACTTTAGGCCTCCAACACGCTGGTAAATGTTTACGCCTTATTTTTGGGTTAAAAATAGCGTCTTCATTGCCGGGAAATACGGTATATGTTTTTAAATACTTTATTAAGAGATAAGGCTTTTGAAGACAAATTACTTTATAAAAGGCGACTGACTGCCAACTGGAGAGGAGAAGAATCTGCACATGCACGATTTTCAAGATTTTTAAAAAGCTGACTGACTGCCTGCCATGAGTAATTACTCACGGCATGTGCCTGCTAAAGAGACAGAGTACTGGAAGGAGATTGAGAATTTCATAGCATGGTGTCAAAATGATAACTTCTCCGTCAATGTCAACCAAATGAAGGAACTGGTCATCAACTTCATGAAATGGGATGGGTGGAGCCCCAATCTATTACAATGCTGCTGAAGTGGAGATGGTTGAGTTATTCAAATTCCTCCATGTAAATATCACTGACAATTTCTCCAATTGTAATCATTCTGCAGGATCTAAGGTTTCTCAATTATCCTGACTCTCCTCAATGGTTCTCTCATGACATGTAAATCGTTGATCAAACCATTCACAGGCGGATGTGTGGCCCAATGTATTGGATGCTACAAACTGCATTGTATTGGCTTGTTCTAGAACGGGTGGGCTCCACGATGTTGGGAGTCAGCGGCCACAGCGCTCCGGAGCTTACTGCACGGCGACCCGGTAAGGCATTGCCCGCTCCCCGCCTCTCCGACCAGGTAGGGGACTAAGAATTAAAGTTTCCCCCTTCACCCCACCCCCCACCACCACATAAAATCCCTCCAAACTAACTGACTAACATTTAAGCAATGATTTACAATGATTCTCCGGGGAGGAGGCAGCCGCTCCAGACTTTTCAAGCCACCCGCGTTACCTACCTAATCTACGCTAAAAACCTTCCATTCGGAAATACGAAAAATTCCGAAATCCGAGATGTCCCAAGGCTTTCGGATAAAAGGTTGTGCACCTGTACTTCAAAATGTACATTATTTTGTAAAGATCTAACTACTATGTACTAACTTCAAGAAAATGAAAACATTTTGTTAATTCTAAAGTTTAAACTGACTTTTTAATTACTTTGTTGTGACTGCTTTTTGTGGAAAAGCATTTGGAGGTACGCAGTTTCAGCTGATCTTCTAGATGGTTATCGTCATTTGTGACCTTAAGGGCGTCTTGATTTGGGTTACGTAGGAGAATGTACTTTCGCAGCAATAAGTGGTTGAAAAGCAAGAAAGCATTTTTCGTGCATGTTGCCGAAGACGTGGGTATTCTATTGCATTTTTCCATATTTCAATCGGATCTTTCTTAGCATCAAATAAGGACTTTAAAATGTAATCTTCTGAGAGTTCAATCAATTCCATCTGTAGTTCTTTAGGAGCCTTGGAGACATCAACTAGGTGAGGTTGAAATGCTAATTTGAGTGTGATGTCATGATTCTCAAAGTCAGTGAACCTTTCATTGGATTTTTTAAAATTAATAAGTCTATAACTGCTGCGTATTCTCAAACGATTCGCATCAATCTTCCTGCTTATCAATGACCTTTGCTAACTGGGGAAAATGTTCATCCAAAATTTCTTTTTCACGAAGAAGAGTTTTGAAAAAATATAACTTTTTTTGAAATTATTTTGACACATATCATACATAGACTTGGTTTTATCTTGCAAAGAAACATTCAAGTCATTTTGCTTTGACATGATATCACACAGAAATGCATGATATCACACAGGAAAACATTTTTCACACAGAGAGTGGTGAATCTCTGGAATTCTCTGCCACAGAAGGTAGTTGAGGCCAGTTCATTGGCTATATTTAAGAGGGAGTTAGATGTGGCCCTTGTGGCTAAAGGGATCAGGGGGTGTGGAGAGAAGGCAGGTACAGGATACTGAGTTGGATGATCAGCCATGATCATATTGAATGGCGGTGCAGGCTCGAAGGGCCGAATGGCCTACTCCTGCACCTATTTTCTATGTTCTATGTTTCTTGAAATCTTCTTTCAATAATTCACATTGCTGATTCTGTTCTTCATGAAATTTAACTATCTGTTCTCGCAAAGATAAACATTTTGCTAACACCTGTCCATGTAATAGCCACCGCACTTTACAATGATACAGCAAATCCACACTGAATGCCTCATCGTGCAACATTAGCATATTACAAAACAGATGATGCCGTGTTGCAATTGCACGAATATAGTTAATAATACTTATAACGTTGCAAAGTGTCACTTAAAATAGTAGATTTAGCACTGAGATTTTGCTGATGTAAGATACAATGAAAAGAAATGAGAGCATCTGAATCTGATAATACCTTTTTTATCTGTGCAATAAACCCTTCACATTTTCCTGTCATGGAAGGTGCACCGTCTGCACATATACTCACTAAATTAACCAAATCCAGTCCAACTTCATGACATTTATCTTGAAAGTTGTTGAAGAAATCTATTCCTCGTGTTCTACCCGTAAGAGTGCCCTAAGCGAGTAACTCTTCGTAGCAAAGAAAATCTTCTGTTATGGCCCGAATGAAGTATAAAACCTGTGCCGAGTCAGTAGTATCAGTTGATTCATCCAAAGCGATTGAATAATATATATTTTCCTTTCGGAGTATTGCGTGAAGTTGTTCTGTGATGTTGAGGGCTAATTCATCCTAATCATGCATTTGCAAGCCTGCTCAGCTCTTCTGCAAAACCCTCATACATATTAACAAAAGGAAGGACATTAAGACCTCACCTTATCCTCACTTCCATCCAGTTGGAAGACAGATAACCAAAGTAAAGAAACATTTTCCCAGGTAGTATAAACAACTTGAACAAGGCTTCATACTTTAACCAATCACAAGATAACAGCACAAACACTGCAACATAATTAGCAATACTTTACAACACCCCATCCTATGACCAATCATAATCATGCATTGGCAAACCTGCTCAGCTCTTCTGCAAACCCCTCATACATATTAACAAAAGGAAGGACATCTGTACCTCACCTTATCCTCAACTTTCATCTAGGGTCCAGACTCCTTGGAGCTGTGACTCACAGCTTGCAACTTTCACAGAAAGCCCAAGCAGGCTTTGCAAATACAGAGATTCTCCATTTTGACCAATTACAAAATTTGGATTCATTCAAAAGACCTCATCGTCCAACTTTAGCATATTAGAAGGCTGCAGGTTCCCCACCCCTGTTCTAGAATAATGTTACTGTGAGAGATCATTACCTATTTATTGTTTCAATTACTTCAAGATGCATCATGTAGGTGACTAGCTCAATCAACAACTTCTGCTTTCTGACAGAAGCTTGGAGATCTGATTCCAGGAGCTATTAGTTAATACTGACAGAGCAACCATTCCTTACTGTTAATTCTCACTATCATATGTGACTTATAAGGTAAGTGAAGGGTAATGAGCGACTCGTATAAGTGTCTGTCAGATAGAATCGTGGAATAAGCACTAACTTGGTTGTCATCATATAATAACCAAACTCATTTTCTGGCCTTTAAATAGGCAGAATTATCTGCCCTTGCATCCAATCTCCACAAGTTACCCATCTCTTCCTTGGTGGGAATCTGGCCCCTGCTGCCAAGCAGACAGACCCTCCTACTTTACATAATGGATACTTGGTATCCTAGCGTTTAATTTAGTTTACATTTGTGAAGTTTAATTTAGACAAATAGCGTGGAAACAGGCCCTTCGGTCCACCAAGTCCGCGCCGACCAGCGAACCCCGCACATTAACACTATCCCACACAAACGAGGGACAATTTACACTTATACCAAGTATACAAACCCAAGCCAATTAACCTACAAACCTGTACGTCTTTGGAGTATGGGAGGAAACCGAAGATCTCGGAGAAAACCCACGGGGTCAGGGGGAGAAGTACACACAGCACCCATAGTCGGGATTAAACCCAGGCCTCTGACACTGCAAGCACTGGAAGGCAGCAACTCTGCCGCTGCACCACCGTGCCGCCCAACTGCTCATTTCTTCAACCTGCCTTGAATATGAATACAACAAATCAGGAATTATTTTAAATACACGAGAGCTCAGCCCAGGGCTACCATTCTTCCCTTTGATTTCAAAAAAGCACAAAGTACATTCAGAATTAATCAAAGCTGTCAATCAAAGTAGATTTCAAAGGGATTAAAATGAATCATACATCTTCGAGACAAAGTAAAACTTACATAATGAGTATAATTCTTGCTCACGGTGGTATAATGAATAGAGAGACCTTTAATAATTACTGATGAAATAGACTATAACCATAGACAATTGATAGTTTGTTACCCTTGTTAATTCCTTGCCTCATCAGGTAGAGTTTGTGTCGGCTCATTCAACAGGTGAGTCATCGTCCTTTGAAATCAACGTTTATCTATTTAAGATTTTGCAATTAGTGCATTCTTTCCCAGGCAGCTATTATTGAAAATATTATAATATTTTTACCATATGTGCACGATTCCCACAAAATTAATAAAATTCCCTTAATTTGGAACAGGAGGGATCTTTACAGATGATGAGACAACTTTTTAATTTTAATATCACAATGGACTGCGAGACATGTACGCCAGTTTCCGATTATGCCTCTGATCTAGCAACCCATAAGTTCAAACCGTTAAAGGGCCTGTCCCACTTACGTGATTTTTTCGGCGACTTGCCGGCACCCTTCATAGTCGCAGCACGTCGCCGGAAATTTTCAAAATGTTGCAAATCCAGCGGCGACCAGAAAAAGGTACGACTCTTTGGGCGATGACTCACGACCAACGAGGCGTCACCCCACGACACGTCTAGTTTTGTTTTTTTAAGTTTAATTTAGAGATACAACAGGCTTAAACAGGCCCTTCAGCCCACCGAGTCTGCACCGACCAGCGATCCCCAAACATTAACACTACACTAGGGACATTTTTCACATTTTACATTTATACCAAGTCAAAAGTCGGAGAAAACCAAGTCGGAGAAAACCCACACAGGTCACGGGGCGAACGTACAAACATCGCACAGACAAGCACCCGTAGTCAAAATCAAACCTGGCCGGATCTCTGTCGCTGTAAGGTAGCAACTCTACCACTGCACCACCGTGCCACCCTTCTGTAAAATAATGCTGTTCAATGTTATTAAGAATACATTTTGTGGTCTAGTACTGGAAAAATGGCAACAAAAGTGGTTGGATTGCTGTATAAACACAACATGTTCAAAATGTCCTTCAGGAACAATAATCTGGTGTCCTCTCCCACTCTAGTCTACATGTGATTTGATGTGATTATGGAGTTGATTCTGCTTCCTCCATGGTGCTCTGTTTCGCAAAACCTGTGAAGCTCTGAGAGTTTCAAAATTAAGAATTTGCATTCCACACATCCACTCTTCTGTTTATAATTCTGCAATTGTCCTCTCCACTAAATAGCTCTCAATCATTCCATGAGGATGTTTATGCAAAATGGCTCTGTATTGTTGTTCAATCATTCTCAAGATGTATGTGGCAAATAAAATTAGTTTTCTACGTTAGAAATGCAAGAACAATTTTATTGCAGAGTAATTTTATTCCAAAACAATGTTATTGATGCTTTTTATCTCTGTATTTAAATTGTGTTTCACTCTGATAATGTTCATAAATGCCAGTGCTCCAGACATCGTGTTTGCATTTCAGAAAAAAAAGATATTCTAAACACTATTCATCCTTCCTTATTGATGAGCGGAATGTTGTTTCTGGGACATGTTATCCAAGTGTAGCCAGGAAATCTGGCAAATTATGTTGAATCATCTACCCCATATTTATTTAAATTGGAATATTTTGCAGTCATATTTTCATTAATTTAGTACATTTGACATTCCTATCCAATGATTTTAGCCATCTTCTCCATATAAAACACACCACTTTCCAGCTCAGGTCACCCCGAACCACGGAACTGTGTGTCCTTGTAAGGATTAAAAGCTATCAGCAGGAACTAGGCTAGAAAATAGATGGGAAATAAAATATTAGCTCTGAGCAAGAATATTGGAACATGAGGAACTGATAGGGTCTGCTGTTGGTAAAAATTGAATCAATATTAAAAGTGGTATGTTGCTCATCTCAAACAATAATTTACCTGATTATTTCAGTTAATGTCTTCAAGTTCTGAGCCTTGGTGGGATTTTTACTTCTGCGTTTAGTCATAAGATCATAAGTGATAGGAGTAGAATTAGGCCCATTCAACCATGGCTGATCTATCTCTCCCTCCTAATCCCATTCTCCTGCCTTCCCCCCATAACGTCTGACACCTGTACTAATCAAGAATCTATTTACCTCTGCCTTAAAAATATCCGCTGAATTGGCCTTCACAGCCTTTTGCTCCAAAGAATTCCACAGATTCACCACCCTATGACTAAAGATTCCTATTCCAGAATTGAATATATAATCTGTATGGACACTTCAGTGCTGAACAGATTGAGCAATGTTGTATTGTAGGGGCCAAGTTTTAGATAAGACATTAAAGCAAAGTTCCATCTATCCATGTGGCTAGGTCCAAATTATGTGGTGATATTCGAAATTCTCCAATGCTGATTTGGTGATCTCAGTCAGTAATTAACTTGATTGAATATCTCAGTTAACACCCTTGAGTTCTCAAACTTCTATGTTTCCCAACAAAAATACATTTTAAAAGTAGATAAATAATTACTAATGATTTGGGATGGTCTGTGATAAAGGGAAGTACTGAGTATGTTTTTCCTTTTCTTAATTTTAATGCCAGCAAGCCACATTTTCTTTTACCCTGACAGATAGGAGCAAATGTACAGCAAGAGATCTATTAGCCCCTCAAGACTTGCAGGGTTCAGTGAGATCATGGATGCTCAATGATGTTATGTCATCTACGTGACTTTGCCTTGCATCCTTAATGCCTTTCAGTAATAAGAATCTTTCAATCTAAAGTTAACAGAAAACCTCACCTCAATTGCCAAAGTTTCAAATTTCTGTCACCCATTTTTATATAGAAGTGCTTCCTGAAAGGTCTCATCCAATAATTGATTTTATACCCATACTGATCTCTGTCCTAGCATCTGGAACTCTTCAACCAGAGGAAATAGTTTCTCTCTACCCACACAACACTTCCCTTTGCTATCTTGCGAAATTGGATAAAATCATTCGACTTCTTTCTAAATTCTAACGATTATGGTCCTGTTTTGTGGAAACTCTCCTTGAAATCTAGTCTTTGCATCTAGGCTTCGTTCTCGTAAGTCTATGCAGCACTTCCTCCGAGAGCAACATATCCATGTTGAGGTGTGTTACTTAAAACTGTTCTCCATACTTAAGGTATGATCAAACAGGCATTGTGTGGATTATTGTCCTTTTGGTTTTGATCCCCCAGATATAAAGGTTATGTACTATTAGTCTTACTGGTTATTTGAACAACCTGTCCATGGCATTTTTATGATTCTTCTTCTTTCGAGTCCATCGTGTTACAAATGTTGGCCTCGCTGTCATCATCCGTCCTGAAAAGGACGCAAGCTTCCAGCAACAATCAGTGGGAGCCATCACTTGTCACAATAGATGATGGTGGTAACAGAATTAGCTCAGGATACTTCCAGTTTCCAGCCCCACAACATGGACACTTCTGCTATGGGGCCATTTTGATGAATTATATACAAGGAATCCTTTAAACATATATTATTTCCAGTTTTTCACCATTTAAGAGTTGCTGCAGCAAATATAATCTAAATTGATTATAAATCTTTTTTAGACAATTCCTTGGGATTAAAGACAAGTTACTCCAATGCCGGAGCCGTGGGTTTTGAGGTGGTTAATGCGGCCCATATGGGAACCACAAATGCTGCCTCGCATTTTGTCAGGACATTCAGAATATTTGATGGGGTAAGTCAGTGGGTGAGTAATTTGTAAGTGGCATTAAGTCCTTCTGATGCTTGCCATGTGCTTCTGTATGCTCCAAGTGCACAGGCTGAAGTTTTCTCGTGGACAAATATTCATTCCACCTTTGAAAGGTCATGGGCCGGAGATTACCAGGAGTTATTGGGATTGTTGCATTCCTTGGGAGGTTTTCGAGAACATCTTTGAATCGTTTCCTCTGTTCACCTGATAATCTCTTCGTGTGTGGCATCAGCTGAGAGTCAGACCACTTGCGGTCGAACCCTCATCTGTGGTTACGAGAGCTGTCACGTGACGTCATGGGGTTAAGGGGAGTGTTCTGCTAGATAAGCATATCTCACCTTGAGATCACCCCAGTCAACAGGTAGCTGAGCTCGAGACAACACCCTCGCTCAGCTGCAGCAGCAATGACAATACGTTAGAGGACCAAATGTGTATGTATTTCAAACCTATTATGTCTGAATAAAGCAACTGTTTATTCACCACGTTTTGGTGCCTCTACACGTGCAACATATTATCAGATGGAATGTCTGTTTTGGTGTCAGACTTATGAATGATGTGGCCTTCAACTGTGGCTGTGGGAGTGCCTTAAGGTTGTGGTGTGGACCTTGGCGAGAATGGTGAGATTGGGTCACTTCTGCTACCAGTGGATGATTTTATTGTGTAGGAAGGAACTGCAGATGCTGTTTTAAACCAAAGATAGACAAAAAATGCTGTAGTAACTCAGCGGGACAGGCAGCATCTCTGTCCAAGATAAGATCATTTTATTGTGATGGTTTCTTTCTATTATCTTCCCTGAGAGAAGGCTCCTGCGAAATGGAAAGTTAATCCACATTTTCCTGGATGTTGGTGGCAACATCTATCATTGAGAGGACGGTATTTTACTATGGGGGTGGGGGTGGCAGTGGCACCAGATCATGGGCAGGAATGGGAAATGGAGCAGATATGTGGCTGGAGTGGTGTGGGGAACTCAGGCCAAGGCCGAGCAATCAGTGGTGCGCTGAGTCTAGCAATGCTGCAAACACTGTCAATGTGCAGCCAGACTGTGGGCAGAGCCAGGATTGGGTTCTGGAGCATTGATAAATACAGTGAATGTTAATGGCCCAACATAGATGCCTGGAGGACATTGGCAAATGGACAATGTAAGTACTGGACAATTATCCCTACACTCGGGCTCTGGTAAATTCATAGGCTCGCTGGGTGAGCAAGGCCAAATGGTGTTTAAGTGCTGGGTAATTCAGATACAGGGCAATTTAAATGCCATGCAATTATCCTTATACTCAGGCTGTGATGATTTAGCAGCGAACTGAGTGAAGAAGTCCAAATGTCATTATTCTTGAAAAAAATCAGAAACTCTGATGACAGTGCATGTTTACAAGTAAGATATTTTCACAACTCAAAGGGCAACTTCCATATCGTTAATTGACCAGTGTGTTGTCATCATGGACCAGCAGGGTCCAGCTGGAGTTTGTAAATGGAAAGACAACCAGCCAGTGGACTTAAAGAACTTTTTTGTATATTTGCTTGGTTGGTCAGGGAGTGGTACAAGGGAATTTTCAATGTCCCCCAACCCCAGTCGTGTTCCCTCAATCCATTCTGTAAGTCCTGCACCTGCTGCCTAATGGGCCTGTCCCACTTAAGCGACTTTTTCGGTGACTGCCGGCACCGGTCATAGGTCGCTGCAGGTCCAAAAATTTTCAACATGTTGAAAATCCAGCAGCGACCAGAAAGACGTTACGACTCTTTGGGCGACTGAGGAGACTGCTCATGACCATAAAGGCGATACCCCGGCGACATGTCGTGTGGTGAAGCCTGTATGGTCGTGAGTAGTCGCCCAAAGATTCGTACTTTGTTCTGGTCGCCGCTGGATTTTCAACACGTTGAAAATTTTCGGCGATCTGCAACGGCCTATGACAAGTGCCGACAGTCACTCTCACACATCTCACACATAATCAGCCATCTCATAGTCATTAGTTCTCTTTTGCTTCACACTTGGTTTCACCAACATCATGTCACAGTTACAGCAGGACTCAGGCAGAACTCCCCTGATTTTTTGGGTCCAAATATTGGTGCTTAATTTTGATAACACAACTACTGCATTTTGATATTCTGAGATCATGCCATAGAAAGAATCCTCTGAAATTAAGTTTCTGTTTTATTTTTCTCAGAAGAGCACATGGATAACTGGTCTGTCAATTTCTTTGGAATTTTCACAATCGGCTGTAAACAGGGTTTCGCTAAACTGTTGCAAAGTTATATAAGTTATATAAGGGAAACCCTCAGAATATTTTACACATTTTTCCAAATCAGAAGGCTGGAAATAACTGGCCTTCCTGGTCTCCCAAAAGGACACCTCATACATGAGGACGTCTGAAAAAGGTTTAATACCGTAGAAGCAAATACTCTAAAAAGCAAAGGGTCAATTTAGCGCTCAGTTAATAGCGTTTACTGTGAAGTTCCATTTGCTTTACCTGATTAAATGGTGCCAGGTTATCCTTGATTCTCCTATCCCCCTGCATTGTTCCAGCAATCGCATTTACTTTTTGTGACTCTCACAGATCCAACTAGCGTTAAGGCGTGACTACTACAGTTTTCAAGTGAAGACGTGTGTAGGAAGGAACTGCAGATGTTGGTTTAAACAGAAGATAGGCTGATAATCTGAAGAAGGGTCTCGACCCAAAATGTCGCCCATTCCTTCTCTCCAGAGATGCTGCCTGTCCCACTGAGTTACTCCAGCATTTTGTGTCTACCAAGTGAAGAAGAATGCTCTGGAGAAGGACCAGATCACCAGCGGCAGGTCCGCTGGATTGTCCTGATTGCATTTGGAACCTCTCTCATATTATAAACCTCCAAGAGTTTTTCAAAGTTTCTCTGATGATAGTAGTAGTGAGATGAGAGCGTGGCGAGGATGCTATGAGTCATAGATGATATTAGCTACGTTTTTGAGGCAGCATCTCCTGTAGATCCCTTCACTTGTGGCAAGATCAATTCTGGCAATGGACTGGGCAATGTCTAACACATTCCGCAGCTTCCATCATTCCTGGGTGTTCGATCTACTGAACCAGACTTACTTAGACTTTGTTCCTCCCACATTGTTGCTGATTTGCGCAGCAAGCATTTCTCGCCATTCTGTTTGGTTATGTGCGACGTCTTCCACCCTTGATAGGCTTGCGTCCTTCTGGAATGTTCGCCTCCATGTGACTTTTGGTTGGCCTCTTTTCCTTCTTCCGTCAGCTTGCCATGTCATTGCTATCTTAGGTGCATGTTCTGGTGACATTCTGAGTACATGTACTGCAAATTTCATCCTGCATCCCTCTATGTCCTGGCTGAGAGGCTTTGTGCAGTTTCCCGGTAGATCTCCTCGTTTGTGGTGGTCTCTGTAGCAAGTCTTCAGGATCTTCCTCAAGCAGCGTTGTTGGAATGCATCCAATTTTTCATCTTCACATTGATTTTCCATGTCTCACTGGCATAGAGGGCTATAGGGAGGACGACGGACTGGAAGAGCTTGACTGAACCAGGCCATGATGCAACTAGTTGGTAGCTTCTCTACCATGAACTTGAAGAAATTCAATCAAGTAACCAGCAACATCAGCTACAAGTCAAGTCAAGTCAAGTCAAGTTTATTTGTCACATACACATACGAGATGTGCAGTGAAATGAAAGTGGCAATGCTCGCGGACTTTTGTGCAAAAGACAAACAACCAAACAACCAAACAAACTATAAACACAATCATAACACACATATTCTTTTACATAATAAATAATGGAAGGTAAAACGTTCAGTAGAGTTAATCCCTGGTGAGATAGGCGTTTACAGTCCGAATGGCCTCTGGGAAGAAACTCCTTCTCAACCTCTCCGTTCTCACCGTATGGCAACGGAGGCGTTTGCCTGACCGTAGCAGCTGGAACAGTCGGTTGCAGGGGTGGAAGGGGTCTCTCATGATATTGTTGGCTCTGGAGTTGCACCTCCTGATGTATAGTTCCTGCAGGGGGGCAAGTGAAGTTCCCATAGTGCGTTCGGCCGAACACACTACTCTCTGCAGAGCCTTCTTGTCCTTGGCAGAGCAATTCCAAAACCAGATGGTAATGTTCCCGGACAAGATGCTTTCCACCGCCGCTGCGTAGAAGCAATGGAGGATCCTCGGAGACACACTGAATTTCCTCAATTGCCTGAGGTGGTAAAGGCGCTGCCTTGCCTTACTCACGAGTGCTGAGGCGTGTGATGCCCATGTCATATCCTCGGAGATGTGGACTCCCAGATATTTAAAACAGTTCACCCTATCCACAGGATCCCCATTTATCCTCAATGGAGTGTACGTCCTCGGATGATGTGCCCTCCTAAAGTCCATGATCAGCTCCTTCGTTTTTTTGATGTTCAAGAGGAGGCTGTTATCCTGGCACCAGAGTGCTAGATCAGCCACCTCCTCCCGGTAGGCCTTCTCGTCGTTGTCTGAGATCAGGCCCACCACCACAGTGTCATCAGCAAACTTAATTATTGAGTTCTACCAAATCTCTGCAAACTTCCAAGGAAGTAGAGGCATTGGTGAGCTTTCTTTGTGATTGCATTCAATGATCAGACATTTAGAATTAATTTCAAAGGATTTTAGTATGTTTTTAAAATCTAAAATAATCATAAAATAATGAAAAATAAAACCCAAAGAATGGAAACAGTCAACAGGTAGGTCATGCAGTGTCCGGGAAAAAGAAATAGAGTTAATGTTTCAGGTCAAGGACCCCACAACAGATTTCCAGCATCTGCAGTTTCTTTGACTTTTATTTAAGTGCTAAAGGTTAGTTAACAACATTAAGATTAAATAATAGAAAGAACTCTCCTGTAGTAGGTTCTTGTGCTCAGTTCCATGCAGCCCTGCAGTCCCTTAGCTCAGGGTGTTTATGCTCTGCCCGTGAGCTTGGTGGTCAGTGGGAAGTCAGACGTGCTGGCAATCTACTGGTATGCGAGTCTCAAACCAGCTGACCCACACACTGCAGCTCATTGACAATTCTGTATGAGGAGCAACATGATCCAGCTCAGTTTCTAGCAATCCTCGGGCTTCTCAGTTCATACGCACTTTACCACCGCAGTGCAAAACCTGGGAGAATTTTTGAGGTAATTTGTATTCCTGGCTGCTTACATGCTCTTACCTCCTCCCTCGACTCCATCCAAGGACCCCCAACATTCCCTTCAGGTGAGGAAGAGGTTCACTTGTACCTCCTCCTACCTCATCTACTGTATCCGCTGTTCCAGGTGTGGACTCCTATATATCCGCAAGACCAAGCGTAGTCTCGGTGATCATTTTGCTGAACACCTTCGCTCAGTCTGCCTTGGCCTATGCAATCTCCCATTTGCTGAATGGCTTAACTCCCCCTCATAATTCCCATACTGATATTTTGTCCTGGGCCTCCTCCACTGTCAGAGTGAGGCCAAACGCAAATGAGAGGAATAGCACCTCATATTTTGCTTGGGCAACTTACAACCCAGCAGGTTGAATATTAATTTCTCTAACTTCTATTAACCCTTGCATTACTTCCCCCACCCTAGTTCACCGACTAGTTCCTTGTCCTCCTGATTAATATTACTGTTTATATGCCTCGCTATCACCTTCCCCTCAGCCACCAATAAACCATTCTACATTTCCTTGAACATCACCTGCTTTGACCTGTTGTTTTCACACCTTGCATTCACTGTGCACCCATCCATATCTCCAGTTTCCCTTTCTCCTGACTCTCGGTCTGAAGAAGGGTCTCGACCCGAACGTCATCTATTATTTCCCCCAGAGATGCTGCCTGTTCTGCTGAGTTACTCCAGCATTTTGTGTCCATCTTTGGTGTAAACCAGCTTCTGCATTTCCTTCCACGCATGCTTCCATTCACTTCCTGTTTGGAATGAGATTACGCTCCGGAAGTGGCGGCGCTGTGATACAGCTGCGGCTCGCCTGCAGTCTGTCTGTTTTTACTTTTTGTGTTTGTTTTTTTTGTCTAGTTTAGTAATTTGTTTGGTTATTAGGTGGTGTTATGTGTGTGGGGGGAGGGTGAAACAGAGCTTTCTGTCTCTCCCTTCGGGGGAATGCGACTTTTTGTCATATCCCCCTTCTCTTCCCCCGTCTGCGCTGAGGCCTAATGGCGGAGCTGGCGGCCTCCAACCTGCGACCGACCTCGAGGGTCCGGAGGTAGAGCCAGCCAGGACTCACCAACGCGAGGCTGGCCGTCTTCGAGCTGTGGCGACGTCCGGGTAGCGGCACGACTCGGCGCTCCGGTGAGGGCGGACGGCGCGGAGCTGAGACACTCTCGTGTGAGCGGCACGGCTACCGGCTGGAAGGCGCTCCCGTGTGAGCAGCCCGGTGCGGGGCTGAGACGCTGCCGTGTGGGCGGACCGGCTCCCGGCTGGAAGGTGCTCTCGTGGGGGCAGCCCGGTGCGGGGCTGAGACGCTGCCTTGTGGGCGGCCTGGTGCGGAGTGGAGACGGTGCTACGGCGGCTGAGGCGGCGTTATGGCGGCGGCGACCTGGATCCGGGGCTCGGCCGCGGGCCAGTGGAGGACAATGTCGGGAGCTCGCAGGTCACAGGCTGGTGCCTGTTTTCCGGAGCACCCGTTGCAACAGCTGCGTCCGCTGGACTGGAGGGCGGCAGCTTCGACCACCCCCAGGCCGCGGAGTTTGAACCGCGGGACTGACTTACCATCGCCCGGTGGGGTATCGCCTCGGCGCAGAGGGAGAAGAGGAAGGAAGAGACAGTAACTCTAAGACTTTTGCCTCCATCACAGTGAGGAGGTGTTTGGTGAACTCACTGTGGTGGATGTTAATTTGTGTTTATTGTGTTTTGTTATTATTACATGTATGGCTGCAGGCAACAGCATTTCGTTCAGACCGAAAGGTCTGAATGACAAATAAAGGATTCAATTCAATTCAATTCAAAAAACTTAGAATCGATCAGAGGTTACCAATACGCATTTCACAATGGTGCATTGCTATTAGCAGAACAAAAGTAGGCCTCCTATCTGTACGGCCAAAAATTTGACACATGGAATAAAATTTGCTCTCATAGAATTTATGTGCAAAATGTAATTTTATATCAGTCACGTGAGTGACTACGTGAAGAGCCCGCCAGTCCGCAATATGCGTCAATACGCGAGACGCAATGCTGTAGGTAAGTAATTTTACTTTCAGCGGGCCGCTGCGACAGCACAGAGCTTTGAAGTCTTCATGTAGTCACTCACGTGACTTTGATATAAAATAGAAAGATTAAACGAGAAATTACCGTTTGAGGTATGCTCTTTATTTTATGAGAAGTTGAAGTGAGGGATTACGTGCCCTCCACTCCCAACCCTACTTCTCATAAAGATCATTCGGTAATTCTAAGGTCGTTAATCTTCCTATAGCTTAGGTCAGCAACTATTCTGTGGTTTCATACAGCTGCTCTAAAGATTGACGCGCATGCGGACTGGCGGGCTCTTCACGTAATCCCTCACTTCAACCTCATAAAATAAAGATCAAACCTCAAACGGTAAGTTCTCATTTAATCTTTCTATTAAATAATGCTCTTATTGTTCACAACTCATCTTTCTTGACGCATACGTAGATGACAGCTCTGCAATGCAGAAAATCACAATAAGGCTCTTTTTCTAAAAGCACAACACACTGTATAACGGTATTCTCCTGCATGTACCATTTTTTTTTCTTAAATATTTATTTTATTAGAAGCAATTGTACAAGGAGAAAGTAATCGACATAATAATTATACAATTTTCGTACAGCTTCAATTTTAACATTTTATAAACTAAAAACTAAATCGGAAGAAAGAAAAATGAAAAGAAAGGAAAGGAAGAAGATAAGAAAAAGAAAGGAAAGAATTTCGAAAAAGACACGAAAGATAAAAAAGAAAAACCCCTGAGCTAACTAAAAAGTGAAAAAAGCGGAGATATATCCCACTACCCTTCCCTACGCCTGCTCACCCGACCATAGCGTCAGTTTTGAATTTGTGTTCAACCATTATGTTGTTGAAGAAATTCAATGAATGGAAACCATATTTTGGAAAATTAATCTGGTTTATCAGACAAAACAAGCCTTATTTTTTCTAAATGTACTGTCTCAGTCATTTCTGTGATCCACATCTTCACTGTGGAGACTGTTATCTTTTTCCACAATTTAAGTATGTTTTTTCGCAGTTATTAAACCATAGTCAAGAAAGCGTCTTTGAGATATCGTTAACTTAGGGCAGCCCTCTGACATTCCTAATATTATTAATTTTGAATCTGACTCCAATTGAATTTTGAGTGTTTTAGAAATGATATTGAATATTCCCGTCCAGAGGTTTTATATTTTTATACAGGGTGGCTTCTTGGAAGTGACATTTATCACACAGAGACAGTTGGGAAGATCTTGTTCAATTTGGTCTTTGAGTAGTATAACCTATGCAATACTTTAAATTGTATCACTCTATGCCTGACATTTAAAGAACAGTAGTGTATGTATAATAGGCTTTCCTCCAAGATATTTTTCGAAATGGGTAAACCCAGCTCGTCCTCCCATGCCCGCCTATAAATCTCAGATGGTGGGGTATCAATATTTAGAAGAGTGTTATAAATGTAAGATATCAACTTACTTGTATTGGCCTGTCTATTCAAACAATCGTCTAATATATCTGGACCTATAAGAGGACAGTCTTGTGTATATGTTTTCACATAATCTCGAATTTGAAGGTATCTAAAAAAATTATAGGCATTCAAGTGATATTTCTCCTGTAGTTAGTGAAAAGAAGAGAGAGTCCCCTTCTTATAGAGGTCTCCCACAGTATTGATTCCCAGGTTCTTCCATTGAACAAACACCGTATCTACAGTAAACGGTTTAAACGAGGGATTATTTGCAATAGGAAGGAGAGATATATTTCTCAATTTAAGACTGAATTTCAGCTGTTTCCAGATACGGATAGTACTATGTATTATCGGATTTTGCTCATACGTTGATTTATTCAAATGTATTGGAGATAAGAGGATTGAGCCTATACTAAAAAGCAAACTATCCTCCCTCTCCATTTTTAACCAATTTACATGTTGACATGTATCGTCCAACCAGAAAGTTATATTTTTAATATTGGTTGCCCAATAGTAAAAAAGAAAATTAGGTAAAGCTAATCCTTCATTTTCTTTGGTTTTGCACAAATGTCTTTTGTGTATTCTGTAGGTTTTATAGTCCCAAATAAAGTTAATAACAATAGAATCAATTTTTTTAAAGAAGCTTTTAGGGAGATATATTGGTATTGATTGAAATAAATATAAAAGTTGCTGAAGGTAGATCATCTTTATGGCATTTAACCTACCAATAAGGGAGATAGGAGTTTTCTGAAATTAGATGTAGACATATAGTTTAGTAATTAATGGTGGGAAGCTTATTTTAAACAGAGAGGAATACTTTCCAGACACGTAAATTCCAAGATATCTAAATTTTTCAGTAACAATTCTGAAAGGAAATTGTTGGAGTTGAGAAGGGTCTTGTTCTTTTATTGGCATGATTTCACTTTTATTCCAATTTATTCTGTATCCAGAAAAAGAACCAAATTGTTCTATAATGTTTAAAACATTTGGAATATTAACTTGGGGATTAGTAATGTATAAAAGCACATTATCTGCATGTAACAAAATTTTATTGGTGGTATATTTGGTATTATATCCATAAATGCCTGAATGGGACCTGATACTCTCGGCAAGAGGTTCTATGGCTAAAGCAAATAACATTGGAGAAAGAGCACATCCTTGTCTGTTACCCCGAGATAAATAAAATTTAGGTGAATGCATTTGATTTGTCAGTATTCTAGCTGTTGGATTAGTGTATAAAAGCTTCACCCATAAAGTAAAATGTTCTCCCAATTGACATTTTTCCAACACTGTGAAAAGATAAGACCATTCCACTTGGTCGAAAGCCTTTTCTGCATCTAGAGAAATAATCGTTAGATCTTCATTTGGCGTTCTCTGCAAATATATTATGTTAAACAAACGTCTCAAATTATAAAATGAATGTCGTTTAGGTGTAAACCCAGTTTAATCTGGATGTATTAGTTTACCAATAACCAAGCTTAGTCTGCGAGCCAAAGTCTTAGCTAGTATCTTCTGATCCGTATTTAAATGGGCTATAGCCCTATAAGATCTAGGCTCCTCGAGATTTTTACCTTTTTTTGGAATTAATGTAATAGTTGATTCAGCAAGAGTTTGTGGTAAAGTCTGTTCTTTAAATGCTTGAATATCAAGTGCTTGTAAGCGTGGAGAAATTAAATCATTACATTTTTTATAAAATTCGTTACTAGACCCATCTGTGCCAGAAGTATTTCCACTTTTTAATGATTCAATAGTCTCCACTATGTCTTTTGTTGTTATCTCTGCTCCTAATTCATCCCATTCCTCCTCATTTAGGAATGGGGAATTGCAATTCTCAAGAAAACTTTTCATCTTTGCAGGATCGGCTGTTGTTTTTGATGAATAATATTTTAGGTAGAATTGTAAGAATCTTTCATTAATATCTTTAGGCAATGTAAGCAGATCTCCTTTTTCTGAATTAATTTTATGTATTGTACGGTCATTCTCTAATTTGCGGAGTTGACGTGCTAGTAGCTTGTGTGGTTTATCACCAAACTCTATCTTTTTTTGTTTAGCATATTGAAATACCCTAATAATTTTGGCAGAGAGTATCTAGTTTAATTTAAATTTTAATGCAGCTATCTTATTATGTTTTGCAATGGTTGGGTCAGTCGCGTTTTCTAGGACTAACTGTTTTATCTGTTTTTCTAATTCCAATTGTTCAGTCTTATTTTTCTTGTTTGAAAAGCTTGGTATGCGATAATACAGCCTCTAACATAGGCTTTTAAATTTTCCCACAGCAAAGATGGAGAAATACCGGGGGTGTCGTTTGTCTCAAAAAATCTTTTCATCTGTAGCTTCAAATAGTCACAACAACTTGCCTCAGGTAGTATTTCTGGGTTAAATCTCCAAAACGATTGTTTATTATACATTCCTTCCAGTTTTACTGAAAAAGTGAGAGGACAGTGATCCAAAATAATAATGTTGTGATATTTTGGGTTATAGGTAAAAGGGATAAGTTTAGCATCCACCACGAAATAGTGAATTTGTGTATAAATTTTATGAACACCTGAGTAAAAAGAGTATTCTCTTCCAGATGGATTAGCAATCCTCCATACGTCTCTTATTTTTCTATTGTTTATATGTGTTTAAAAAAAAAATGTTTTTAAAAAGTTCACTGGATTTTGAAGTACTTTTCCTTTGAAGTGAAGATTTATCCAAATATTGATTTAATACACAACTTAAATCTCCCCCAATGTTCAAATTCCGCCTGAAATTGTATTTAATATTTTTTTTTAAAATTGGGGATTATTGAAATTAGGAGCATAAATATTCACCATAGTGGTAACTATTGTGGGGGGATGATTTTTTTGTGTGTAAGTGAATATGTTAGTCTGTGTCCAAGATGGCTGTCGGAAGGGAGAGTGTACGCTGGCGCGGTTTAGCTGTCGCTGCTCTCTCTTCACATTGTGTTTTTGATTTTTTGTCTTTGGAGCGAATTCTGTCTTTAATTTGTGTATTGGTGATGTCCTTATTATTTATTTTACTCCGACTATATGTTTTTTCTCTCTTGTTAATTTCTGCAAGGTGTCCTTGAGACTTTGAAAGGCGCCCGCAAATAAAATTTATTATTATTATTATTATAGTCAATGGATTTGAATACAATTCCCCGGATATTATAATATACCTGCCTTCCTTATCAGCTACAGTGGATTTGTGTTTAAATGATATACCTTTACGAATTAGAATTGCTGTTCCTCATGCTTTGGAAGAAAATGTAGAATGATATAATTGACCAATCCAGCTACCCTTCAGCCTGTTCTGAGCTCCATTTTTGAGATGCGTCTCCTGAAGAAATATTATATCAGTATTAATAGATTTTAAATAGGCTAATACTTTACCCCTTTTAATTGGCTCAATAGCGCCCCTAACATTCCACCTACAAAATGTAATTACTCCTATTTCCCTAGCTACATCATCTTGCATTATAAAGCTTACACGGTCTCTTTTGATTGAAATGGTCCAACACATATTTGAAATATTTCCTTTGCTGGGTGGGTGAGCCCTATCCCCTTTTCTCCTATCCCCCAGAGATATCTCCAAGAAAAATGTGCATTAGTAAAGATAGATAAGATATTTAGTAAAGAAATTAGAAAGTGAAAAAGAGAAACAACGAAAATTACAGCATATAATCATATAAGAATGCTGCTGGTGAATACCACCCAATGGTGGTTGAATTAATAATAGTTTCCGTAGAATAGATAATATTTAATAACTCCACACTTTAAGGAGTTAGTAAAAACTAAACAGAACAAACTTTGAAAATGTTTAACAATATTTAAATCCGTCAGGGAATCAACATTCTCAAGAAGTTAAG
This sequence comes from Amblyraja radiata, assembly GCF_010909765.2. Lineage (NCBI taxonomy): Eukaryota > Metazoa > Chordata > Chondrichthyes > Rajiformes > Rajidae > Amblyraja > Amblyraja radiata. Next base: position 48,267,931 of record NC_045959.1, on the reverse strand, counting down.
TATCTTAGTGTGCTCTAACTAAGTAGTTGTATATTGAGAAGTTTAACTAACATACGGCACTTATTACTTAACTTTTTATTAATACTGTTCTGACATATTAACCGACTCTAAGTCAGTAGGTTTATGACAACTTGTTGATTATGTACGCAGTTTCACACACTCATTTTCTCCCTCTCCCCCCCCTCTCTCTCCCCCGCTCAAGTACTCGAAAGCTCTCCAAAACGTTCTCAAAACTTTCCAAAACCCTCCCAAACTTCCTCAAAACCTTCCAAAACTTTCCCAAACCCCCAGTCTCTCTCTCCTCCTCTCCCTCTCTCCCTCTCCCCCTCCCTTCCTCTCTCCCTCTTTCCTTCCCTCTCTCAAACTCTCCAAAACCTTCCAAAACGTTCTCAAACTTTTTCCCACATCCGTTCTCTCTCTCTCCCTCCTCTTTCTCTCCCTTTACCTCTCTACCCCTCCCCCTCTCTATCTCTCCCTCTCTCTCTGTCTCTCTATCTCTCAAGTTCTCTGTTGGACATATTAACCGACTCTTATTCAGTAAATTTATAACAACTTATTAATTATAAACACAGTATAAACACAGTGTAAATTTCTTGATTATCATCATGGTATGAACTCAGTAGAGTAATTACTTATCCCTTGATGGATCCCGCAGTGTCCTGGGCAAACTTGACTGCTTTATCTTGATCAGTAAAAAAGGATTCAGTCCCTTTATAAGTAACTCGCAATTTAGCAGGATATAATAGGCCAAATCGGACGTCTGGTATGTCCCTCAGAATAGCTCTTGACTTGGAGAAGAGTGCTCTTTTCTTAAAGACTTTGGCAGGAAAGTCTCTGAAGATTTGTATGCTTTCACCTTGAAACGTTAGGTTTCTGTTGTTGGCAACTTTCTGCAGAATGTCCTCTAGAACATGGCAGTGATGTACCCTCAGGATCAGATGTCTTGGTGGGGCTGTGCTGTCTTACTGGGGTGTCAGAGCTCTGTGTTTAGGTTTTTCATCTAAACCGAGTGCCTCTTGAAGTAGTTGAGCCGTAAAATCTCAAAGATTTCAACCAAGTTCTTTGCCTTCTTTCAGTCCAACAATCCTGAGGTTCTGACGTTTAGAGCGCCCTTCCAAATCTAGACATTTTTCTGTTACTTTAGCTAGTAACCCGGAGATACGTTCCACCTCAGCCGTCAGCCTGTGTACTGTCTCGACATTTGAAGCCGCAGTAGTTTCCATTTCCCAAATAGCCTCGCTTTGTTTTTTTAAAGTAGTAAGAATAGGTTCCAACTTACGGCTGATGTTGGATTCAAGCCTGTGGATTTCCACTTCCACTTCCACAATTCACCTCCTCCATACGGGCATCAATCTTGTCAATCTTCCCGCAGATTTCTGCCTTCGCAGCCGAAAGTTCCTGACACAGTGCGGAATGGAGCTCCTCCACCAAACCCGGAGTTTGCCTTGCTGATTCCTCTCTGGGGTGTGCCATAATCGAGGTCGAGGCTTCTTCTTGGCCTTCAGTAACTTTAGGTTGATATTTCGAGCATTTAGGCAGACGCCTACCTTTCATTTATTAAAAGTACCGGGGGTCGTGTTCTGATGATGTCACTTAAGCCCCTGTCCCACTTAGGAAACCTGAACGGAAGCCTCTGATGACCTTGCGCCCCACCCAAGGTTTCCATGAGTCGCCAGAGGTTTTGGTCACTCGCCTGGAAAGCCTCCACCGAAGCGTGAGCTGCATCTACTGACCAAAGATCCTACAGGATCTTTGCTACCGACCGCATACACACACACACACACACACACACACACACACACACACACACACACACACACACACACACACACACACACACACACACACACACACACACACACACACACACACACACACAAACACAAACACACACACACACACACACAAACACATACACAAACACATCGTGAAGGTGGGGGCCAGGGACAGCGGAGGAGCGCTGTCTGCGCGATGAAGAGGAAGGTAAACGGCTGCCACAGAGCACGGTAAGTCCTTTAGAGAGCGCGGGAGGGAGGGAGAGAAGGGGAAAGAAGGGGAGAGAAAGACAGAGAAGGGGAGAGAGAAGGGGGGAGAGAAGGGGGGAGAAGGGGAGAGGAGGGGAGAGAGAAGGCTAGAGAAGGGGAGAGAAGGGGGAAGAAGGGCAGAGAAGGGAGGGAGAAGGAGTGGAGACAGTTTTAAGAAGTTTAATAAAGTTAGCAGATCTTCTAGGTTCTGAAAACCAAAGATCCTATAGGATCTTTGCTGAAAACTCGAATGAGCCGATCAAAATGGCCGGTCAGCGAAGGAGATTGCCTTCGACTGCCTGTAAGTAAATAGCAACCCACTGGCTTCGAACAAACGGCAATCTATTTTTAGTCGAGGCCGGTTTTGAATTTGTTGAAATAATCGCAGGAACATAGAAGAAGCCTCGACTACGCGTAAACCATTTTCAGCCATTAGGGAGAGTGACCAAAACCTCCGGGAACCTCACGGAAACCTTGGGTGGGGCGCAAGGTCTCCAGAGGTTTCCGTTCAGGTTTCCTAATTGGGACAGGGGCTTTACGCGACTGCTGAACGTCTGCCGGTGAGTAATTTTAGATCTGTCTGGTTTGAATTTTCAGAAGTTTTTTGGTGTTTTAACGGTGCGGAGGTGAAAAGTGCATGCCCCAAGCCAGCATAGCGCCACCGGAAGTCCGCATGTAGCAAAATTAAATGATTGTATTCTGCATTATGTTATTCCTCATTCAGAATTTTAAAAGTAAAATTAATAAAGGCACTAAAATTATTAAACACCCCAGAAATTCTAAACCAACCATTTCTCGTGTAGGAGTTGATAAAATATGTTTTGGTTTCTATGTTGAATATATTTATCATGCTTATAATTATCAGCTCATCCATCACTACTCACTGATTGATGAACCTGCTCAAGGATTAAAAGCCACGGACACAACTCATGAAATGCCCCATGGAAGGATAAAACCATCCCCATCTAAATTATACTTGACGAGATGCTATCTGTAATTTCTTACCATGTGGGTTTGAACTTGTCAATTTACAGTTCAGCAGGTATTCAACTTTTATTAATTCCTTGGCCATGCCCTCACATTCCAGAAAACTCAGATAGCAGTCTCTGTTCCCAGGGCAGCATGGCTTTGATTTCTACCCTGCTAACTCCATAGCTACCCTGCTAACTCAAAGCTACCCTCCATTTCTACCCTGCTAACTCAAAGAAAAAAACGGTGGAATATCTTTCCCAGCAAGTTAAATAGCCCACATGCAGTATCATGAAAGAACTGCAGATGCTGGTAAAATCGAAGGTAAACACAAAATGCTGGAGTAACTCAGCAGGTGAGGCAGCATCAATGGAGAGAAGGAATGAGCGACATTTCGGGCCAAGACCCTTCTTCAGACTGATGTCAGGGGAGCGGGCTGGACAAAGAATGTAGGCAGACAGTAAGAATAGTGGGGGATCTTAACCTATTTGATCTCCCGGTGTCTTAACCTATCTGATCTCCCAGTGGCCCAGCACTTCAACACCCCCTCCCATTCCCAATTTGACCTTCCTGTCCTGGGCCTCCTCCATTGTCAGAGTGAGGCCCAGTGCAAATTGCAGGAACAGCACCTCATATTTCACTTGGGTATGAACATTGACTTCTCTAACTTCAGATAGTAAGTAAGTAAGTAAGTTTTATTTATATAGCACATTTTAAGTCAACTCGCATTGACACCAAAGTGCTTTACAAAAAATAGATAATGTTTCCATACAAACCAGAGAAAAAGGTTAAAAAAATAAAGAAAATGGACACAACACATTATAGAGTTCAACACAAACGTTCCCCCACAGCAGAATCAAAAATTTTCATTGTGGGGAAAGGCACCAGAAAGTTAAGTCCTCTTCCTCTGTGAAACACCCGAGGTCAGGGCCCATTTGTGGCCTTGCAGCCAGTCCGATGATTTTCAGGGCCCTCTTGCCATGAAGATGGAACTCCGGCGTCGGGTGAAACATTCCTCAGCGGCTAGCCCTTGCTTTCTCTCTCCTTCCCCTTCCCAGTTCTCCCACTAGTCTTACTGTCTCCGCCTACATTCTATCTTTGTCCCACCCAGTCTGAAGAAGGGGCTCGACCCGAAACGTCGCTCATTCCTTCTCTCCATAGATGCTGCCTCATCTGCTGAGTTACTCCAGCATGACAAGAAGTATGTCATAAATGTATTAAATCATAAAGTGTATAAAATCATGAGAGGAATAGATCGGGTAGATGGACAGAATCTCTTGCCCAGAGTAGGGGAATCGAGGACCAGAGGACATAGGTTCAAGGTGAAGGAGAAAAGAATTAATAGGAATCTGAGGGATAACTTTTTCACACAAAGGGTGGTGGGTGTATGGAATAAGCTGCCTGAAGAGGTAGTTGAGGCAGGGACTATCCCAACATTTAAGACACAGTTAGACAGGTACATGGATAGGATAAGTTTGGAAGGATATGGACCAAGCGCAGGCAGGTGAGACTACTGTAGTTGGAACATTGGGCTGAAGGGCCTTTTTCCACACTGTATTACTCTATAACTCTATGACTCTGTCAGATTCAAACATAAAACAGTGCAGCACCGAAACAGACCCTTCGGCCCACAATGTCTGTGTCAAAAATGGTGCCTAGATAAACTAATTCCATCTGCCTGCACATGATCCATATCACTCCTTTCCTGCACATCCATGTGTCTATCTACGAGCCTCTTAAATGCCACACCATATCTGCCTCCAGCTTCACTTCTGGTGCTCCAGGCACTCACCATCCTCTGTGTATGAAGCCTGCTCTGCACATCTCCTTTAAGCTTTCCCCCTCTGCATCGAATTGGTGTGAAAAATGGTCCACAAACCAGACGGAAAAACAGAAGATAGGGCATGTTCAAGTGGACATACTATTTATAACCTTCAGTGTTCTCCGCATACTTCCTTGCAAAGACACTTTGTTAAGCAAGGAATTTATGGTTGAATTCAGTGACTTTCAAAACTTTACTTAATTTATAGTAAATGGTTCAGAACAGTGGAGAGATGAAGGGCACCTTTTCCAACAGGAGGAAACACTGCCTTTTGGGATTTTAATCGGAAGATTGGAAATACAATTCCGCCTGCAAAAGACTTTGCACAGATCTAATGGTGCCAAACAAAAGAAACTAAAGCATTTGGCAAATAGTGTGAAATTTGCCTTAGCTGCATTACTGTGGACAATTCTGGCACCACACTTTAGACAGGATGATAATGGATTAAATAGTGTGCAGGGGAGTTTAAACCTGCCTTCCTTTTTACCACCTATCAATTTAGCTTTTCACCTTCAGGGATTTATGTCGTAGTGCATATCTGCACTATTCAAAATCAGCACAATTATACTTTTCTGGCTTTCAACATCAAAAGTGCAACTGCTCTACATATAACCTTGTCCTGCATATTTTTGTAGAAACAAGGAACTCCAGATGCCGGTTCACAAAAGAAGACACAAAAAGTCAGAGTAAATCAGAGAGTCAGGCAGCATCTCTGGAGAACATGGATAGGTGTCATTTTGGGCCGGGGGTGGGGGGGGGGGGGGGGGGGGGGTGGTGAGGGGGGAAGAAAACTGGAAGAGAGGAGGGGGGTGGTGGAAGAGGAAAGTCTGGCAGGTAATAGGTTGATACAAGTGTGAGGGGTTTTTGATAGGCACATGGTTGGACAAACGCAAGATAGGAAAAGACAGAAGGTGTGAGACGGAAGATTGAAGAGTTGTGAATTGTGAAGTAGAGGAAGGAATGTCAGTGGAAGGGGAGGGGAAGGGGAAAGGGAAGGGGAAGGGGAGAAATAGGTGCTTATCTAGTTAGAGCATGGGGCAGAGTGTGGGTGGGGGAAAGAATGAGTGTGTTGTGGGGGTAGAAGGGAGAAGGGAAGGGTTATGTAGTTACCTAAAATTGGAGAATACAATGTTCATACTGTTGGATTGTAAGCTATCATATGAGGTGTGGTTCCTCCAGTTTGTGTGTGCCCCACTCTAGCAATGGAGAAGTCCAGGACAGAAAGGTCAGAATGGGAATAGTTATCCACAATGAGATCCAGTAGGCCTTGGCGCATCGAGTGTAAGTCATCGTCAAAATGGTTGCCGAGTCTACGCAGATATTCACCGATGTACAGGAGGCCCCATAGGGAACACAAGATGCAGTAGATGAGGTTGGAGGAGGTGCAAAGGATATGGTATGGGGACAGGTGTTACATCTGCTGTGGTTGCAGGGGAAAGTGTCCACCTCCTGCAAAGACTGCGTCCTGCACAACTCCTTTGTTCACTCATCCCTTCCCATCCAAACCACTTCTTCCCTGGGTACATTTACCTGCAACATAATTAATTTCCTGTTATGTAATATTTTATTTGCTACCTAGATATGTTTTCTGTATTATCTCATTCATTCAAGTTATTCTTGAGAACAAAATCCATACAGGCTGTCTTTTGAACAACCTTTGCCTTTCCAATGAATGTCCATTGTTTTTTAATGCTCCTAATGAGTGCTTCAAATAATTTCGCCACTATTGAGTTCAACTGCCTGCTTTACTTTTCCCCCTTTCCTCAATAATGTTATAATATTAGCAACCTTCCAGATCTCCAATGCTATTACTGTATTTACTGGAGATCGAAAGATTAGGTTAAGTCTGCTTCTTTCAGCAACTAAGGATCAGTGACTATTTAAAATGGAGAGGGCTCAGGGGTGGGGGAGAGGGAGGGATGCGGAGTGGCATGGGCTCTCCCATTGTGGCTCAATAATCATCCAAAGATGTGGCCATGGGGTGCTTGCCCTACATTCTGGAGCTAACTTTGAGGTTATGAATGTGCAACTGAATATAGGTGACAAGTTCAAATATAAATTCCCAGACATGCATCGAACTGGGTTATATTCTGGATCAGGTGAAGTAACAGTGTTCAGTGATGCCTATCATTTTAGATTAGTGGGGAATGCAACCCTCTCCTTGCTACGAAGACAGACACAAAATACTGGAGTAACTCAGCGGGACAGACAGCATCTCTGGAGAGAAGGAATGGGTGACGTTTCGCATCAAGACCCTTCCTCAGACCGCTTGCAGTTCAGTTTCCTTGCTGCATTGAGTCATTGAGGGAATAGAAGGTTAGATGTGGATCAGAATCCAGTACCCCAACTTTTAGAGGAAGATTTTACAGCAATGACCAATAAAGGTAAGTCAGTTCTATTATTTAAATGTTTGTGTTTGTTTTAATGCTTCTAATGGAGCAAAAGTGTTTGTAAGATTTGGGGTGCATTTTTGAAATAATTTTTGCAATTGATTAATTGTGTTTTTTTTACAATAACTCTTTTTTAAATGATTTTAAGTTTTAAGAAGCATGGAACAACTTTGAGAGTTTGGACCAATGGCAAAGTTGGGGAATGGCTCTCTTGTCCAGTTATTTTTTTACAACTGTTTCATGCTCTGACCTGTCCATGTAAACACATTGTGGTGTGCAAACGCTACTGCCATGAATGTCTGAACAGATCCTCAGTGCTTCACCCAGTGAGCTTGAGTTTCCAGATCGGAAGCATTTGGCTTGAATAGTGAGTGCAGGCAGCACAAATTGGAAGAACAGCACATCATATTTTGCTTGGGCAGCTTGCAACCCAGCCCTATGAATATTGAGTTATCTAACTTCAAGTAACTTCAAGTAACTCTTCAAGTTACAGATTGTATGCCTTGTTGTCACCTTCCCCCAGCTAACAATGAACCATTCTACATTTCCTTGATCTATCGTTTTCACACCTTACTCTTCCATATCTCTAGTCTCCATCTCCGCTGACTTTCAGTCTGAAGAAGGGTCTTGAACCGAAACATCACCCATTACTTCTCTCTGGAGATGCTGCCTGTCCCGCTGAGTTACTCCAGCATTTTGTGTCTATCCTCAGTGTAAACCAGCATCTGCAGTTCCTTCCTACACAGCAAGTCACTCACTGTAATTCACACACCCATTATGCTGGAGGTTAACTAACCTTGGTCACATGCCTGCCCAAGGGCCCTGGATGAATGAATCACTTGCAGTTCATAAAATTAAGCATTTGTTGGGTGAAATGGCACCCACAATTATGTTTTTAAATGTCACATTAAAAAAAGACGCTCATATGAGGTAAAGAAATCTGTATACTATTTAAAAAGCCATTTTCAGTTATCTAAAATTAAAATGGTGAACTAAACAGTCTGATTAAAATATATTCTTGAGTCTAACTTTATTGATCAAGCCACAACAAATTCTTAATAATGTCAAGTGTGTTTTGTTAATGCGAAGTTATCTTTCTAAAAAAAATACCAAAGTGCTACCAAATTGCACTGTTTGCAGATTTAGTTGTAGCTAAATGAGAGTGAGTGGACATTTGGGTGAGAAAAGATCCACACCAACTATTGATCATCCGTTCACACTAGTTCTTTGTGGTCTCGCTTTCTTATCCACTAGAAACACATTAGGCACATCTTTGGGATGTGGGAAGAAACGAGTACCCAGAGGAAACCTTCACACCCACAGGGAGAGCGGGCAAACTCCACACAGACAGCACCCATGGTCAGGATCGAACCTGGGTCTCTAGCACCTTTGTGAAGCAGCAGCTTTACAAAATGTAAAGGCTGGGACCATACATTCATCATAAGTATGCACGCAGCAGTGCCATTCATGAGCAGTTTCAGTTGTAATACTGCTGAGCTGGTATAATTGCATGTTACCTTTCTGACGTCAACTTTTAGTAAAGAATTGACTTTGAAATAATGCAACAAACACCAGACAATTATGCACTCTCAACACACCATTAGCACCAAGGAAGCTTTTAAACCTCTACCAACCAGAATTCAGCCTTTGATCTTTGTGCTAAGTATGTTCTTTTCTAAAGTTGAAAGAAAATAAACCCCTTAAAACAAACACTATAAATATTTTGGGATTCTTTTAATTGAAAAATACAAATTCTGTACAATTTTCAACACATTTACTTGTGAAAATTGTAATACAAATCTACCAATCATTCTCAGAAGGCATAAAAATCTAATTCTATGTTAGTGATTTAGTGCTCCCTTTTCCCACATAGTTTATTGTTATGGCTGTTTCTAAGGTCACCATCAGAACTGACTCAAGAAGTTCTAGACATAACTAGTTTCGAGTCAAAGACATTCATCAGACGAGTTCCAGCAAGGATCAAGTTTGGAAAATGTAAGTGTGAGTGATATATTTTTACCACATTAATTTAAATATTAGAAAATGAAATTTAACATCCTAACCTTGTGATAATTTTGAGGCCAGTTGAGTACAGCATTTCACATTTTGAAAATGTTTGTTGAAACAAAATGTATTACCTCAATTAGAGTGCATCTCAATTGATTTATTTTGAAGGATTAAGTTAGAGTCATAGAGTCATACAGTGATACAGTGTGGAAACCGGTACTTCAGCCCAACTTGCCCACACTGGCCAACATGTCCCAGCTACACTAGTCCCACCTGCCTGCGTTTGGGCCATATCCCTCCAAACCTGTCTTATCCATGTACCTGTCTAACAGTTTCTTAAACGTTGGGATAGTCCCCAGCATCAACTACCCAATCTGGCAGCTTGTTCCATACACCCACCACCCTTTTTGTGAAAAAGTCTCCCCTCAGATTCCTATGAAATCTTTTCCCCTTCACGTTAAGCTCTAGATTAATCCAGTGCTATCTCTCTCTGATAATGGTGACTATTTTGCAGATTTGAATCAGCTTTTTCCACAGCTGGAAGGCCATCATATAGCCATAACTACTTTTTATCTCAACTTTGTCATAATAAAGCTAATACATTTTTGAAAATGCGTTATGTACACTAGTAAAGATGACCTATTTGCAACTTCAGTGTGGCTTTCCTTTTCAAGGTTGTACCGCATAATCTTCTCTGTTAAAAAGAACAGTGGCACTGCGCACTTCCAAGGCTGTCTCCCTTTTTCTGGTTATACTTTGTCATCCAGCCTCAACGTTTCAAGCAAAAAAACTGCAGCTATTGGAAATTTAAATAAATAAATAAAATGGGGTGGCATGGTAGCGCAGCGGTAGAGTTGCTGCTTTACAGCACCAGAGAACTAGTGTGTGTAGAGTAGTGTTAATGTGCGGGGATCGCTGGTCGATGTGGGCTCGGAGGGCCGAAGGGCCTGTTTCCACACTGAATCTCTAACCTAAACTAAACTCTGCTTAAAATCCTTATTCTTTGACTGTACTATGCATAACTTCCCCTGATATCCCTCTGATTGACATAGGTTTTTTTCTACACTTAACCTGTTGTGAAAGGTCTTGATCTGTTAAAGGGAGAAGTCATATAATTTCTTGAAATTGTCGACAATATTGTAGCGGCACCTGCTAGCGCACGCAGGGATCGAACCCGGCGTTCGGAAGCCGTGGTCACGTGACTCGGGAGGGGCTGCTTGTTTCGCGCATTTTTTCACTTGCACGCGTTAGTTCAGCGCTGACCACCATTGTGGGCAGATGTGTCTGTAGAACCTGCATACTGGCAACCAAACTTGTGAATAAAGCTTAGTTGAAAACTCCAGTAATTGTTTCTCAGACCACTAAATTGTTATATAAAAGATTGCTCGGAACAGAAAAAGGCCTTCAGCTCTATTAAATGCGTCTTTGTTCATAAATTAATACCACAGATTTATCTCTTACTGGATTCCTCAATTCGTTCTTTCACTTGGAAGTCCATCAAATAATAAATTGTAGCCATTTTATCTGTTTTTGTGACCTTTTCAAATGTATTTTCCAGATTTTATCCATTTAATCTACCCTTGAACAAAATGTTATAATCTGTATTGGACCGATCCAAATCGAAGTCATCCATTATGGTGTAAAGAAAATGGTATTAAGAAAGGTTACCACTGAATTCAGGAGGATACAGTCAAATAATATGCATTTAATACCAAAGATTCAAGTGAAAGTAATAGGGTACTGTAAAGGAGTTAAGTCTGACACACTGTAACTTTACTGAGTCTTTAATAAAGGCACATGTCAAACACGTCCCAGTACTGACTGCATCTAGTCTTCAGGCGTACTGGAACCAAGGGAGGAGCAAGGGGAGGATATCACAGTTATACTGAGATGACTGGGCATGGTTAGTGGTATTGAGGTAGCTACATTATAGGTTGCATGCATAAACCATCTACATCCTTTCCCTTAGAAATCTAAAATTGAAGTTCTAACAGTGGCAGTGTGATTATAAAACACATGCAAATTTAAACGAAATCACCGTAGCGGACAGGAGGTTTGACAACCCGACCCGAGCGTGTGCGTATAGCACCATCACCCTCCCCACCAGATAGAAGAGGAGGCGGAGCAGTAGCAGCCGGGAAGGAGAAAGTCGGCGGAGACCCAACCGGGAATGCGGGAGGTGACCCAACCGGCACAGGTGATCCAGGAGGAGGAGACGGGGGAGAAGGAGGAGAAGGAGAAGAAGGAGAACGAGCAGGGGAGGAGATCATCTGCCCGAAACCAGGAAGCGCAGAGGGAGGAGAACGCGGCAAGTGAACTGACCGGGGCATGCAGGGAGCTGCGGGGTAATTAGTAATGACAGGCTTGAAATGCAACGGAGGAGCTTAGGGATCCACAGGAGGAGGCTGAGGCTCGTTAACGGCCAACAGGTGCTGGCGGCTCCGGCGGTAGACAGTTCCATCAAAGTCCACCAGGTAAGATCTCGGGGAGTTGTCCACACCAACAACAGTTGCGAGTCGGGAGAATCCGGTGGCTGTCTGCATGCGGACGACCTGGCCAGGCAGTAGTGGTGAGAGCGGGCGGCAGGACTTGTCATGAGAGCGGCGCTGTACCTCATGCTTGTGAGCAATCCGTTGCTGGACGGCGGCAGGCTGGAGGACCTTGGGCACCAGGGATTGTTGGGCGATCGGCATCGGTGGGCGAAGCACGCGGTTCATCAGATGCTGGGCAGGGGATCGCATGGTAGGGTCCCGTGAGATGTTGCGAAGGTTTAGTAGACCCAGGTAGAAGTCACCATTGGAGAGACGAGACTGCTCGAGCAAATTCTTGGCACTGCGGACAGCTCGCTCGGCCAGGCCGTTGCTCTGCGGGTATTCGGGGCTGCTGGTATAGTGAGTGAAGTTCCACTTCACAGCGAAAGCCTGGAATTCTGCACTGGTGAACTGACGGCCGTTGTCGGTCTGCAAGCGGACCGGGGACCCAAAGGTAGCAAAGTGTCTGCGCAGCTCACTGATAACCATTTCAGAGGTGATAGCAGGGAGAAGGTCCACTTCGAACCAGTTCGAGTATGAATCAACCAACACCAGGTAGTGCTTGCCTCGCCATTCGAATATGTCAGCAGCCAGCGAGGTCCAGGGCATGGCAGGCGCAGGCTGCTGCAGAAGTGGCTGGCGCTGCTGATGTGGGGCAAGAGTGTTGCAATCAGGACAGGAGGCTACTCGGGCTTTAATGTACTTGGCCATGCCGGGCCAATAGTATTGTTCTTGGGCATGTGAGACGGTGGCATCAGCTCCGGGATGCCCCATGTGGGCAGCGTTGTAGTACAAGTCGTATAGGGAGGCAGGGACGACCACCTTGTGACCCTTGATGATGATGTCATCCCGGAGCACAAGCTCGTCGCGGACCAGAAAGAAAGGGTGGGTGCCCGCAGGCAGTGAGGTGCGTCTGCTGGGCCACCCCCGCTGGATGACAGCTGCGAGCTGTTGCAGCTCGGGGTCATTGGCGGTGTGCTCAACCAGGCACTGCAGCTGCTTAGAGGGAACAAAGTTGACATTGAGTACCTGCAGATCCTCCTGCTCGTAGGGGTGCCTGTCACAGGAGGACCGGGGGGCCCGGGACAGCGCGTCGGCCACATGCATCTCGGTGCCCCTCTTGTACACGATCAGAAAGTCGAACCGCTGGAGCTGTAACATCATGCGCTGGAGTCTAGCTGGAGTGATATGGATAGGCTTATTGAGGATGGTCACCAAGGGTTGATGATCCGTCTCGACGGTGAACCTGGTACCGAAAAGGAAGTCCTTGAACTTGGAGCAGGCGAATACAACCGCAAGAAGCTCCTTCTCGATTTGTGCATAGCGCTGCTCAGTGTCTGTCATGGTACGCGAGGCATAAGAAATGGGCTGTAGCGAGCCATCATCATGGAGTTGCAGGCAGGCAGCACCGAGTCCAAAGCGGGAAGCATCACACGTAACTACAATTGGACGTTGCAGATCGAAAAACTTGAGAGTCGGTGTGCTAATCAGCTTTGTTTTGAGAAGGTCGAAAGCCTGCTGGTGTTGGGGAAACCAGGACCAGGCAATGTCTTTTTTCGTCAGTTGCCTCAGGGGTGCGCTCAACTCGCTGAGGTCGGGGATGAACTTTCCCAAATAGTTGACCATGCCCAGGAAACGCTGCAGGCTGGTCACGTCAGTCGGGGCAGGCAACTCGGAGATAGCGTTGGTCTTCTGCGGATCGGGTTTCAGCCCGTGGGCTGTGAAGATGTGGCCAACATAGGGTACTTCAGCTACACGGAACCTGCACTTTGTCGGGTTAAGTTTTAAGTTGATCTGGCGAGCGCGGTCTAGAATCCGTCGGAGGTTGTGGTCGTGCTCAGCAGCATCTTTCCCATAAACCAGGATGTCATCCACGATAATGGCACACGGCAGGCCAGCAAACAGTTGCTCCATGGAGCGTTGAAACACTTCGCTAGCAGAATTGATGCCGAACGGCATCCGCAAAAATTTGAATCTTCCGAAGGGGGTGCCAAAAGTGGTTAAGTCTGAGGAGCGTTTGTCTAGAGGTATTTGCCAGAATGAACTCCTGGCATCAAGGACAGAGAACACTGTGGCTTGACCGACCTGGGCAGCAACATCTTCGACAGTTCTCATGGGGTAATGAGGACGTCTTATTGCCAGATTTAAGTCTTTGGGGTTGATGCACACCCGTATCTCGCTCTTACCCTTCTTCATGGTGGCGACCATGGTGGAGACCCACTCGGTGGGTTCGCTGACAGCTTCAAGCACTCCCATGTCAACCATGTTCTTCAGCATGGCTTCGACCTTGCCCTTAATGCAAACGACACCCTGTGTGGAGCATGGACCACTGGTACAACCGACGGGTCAGTTGCGATCTTGTATACAAGGGGCAGCTTACCCAGTTCATCATCGAATAGGTCAGGGCACTCGGAGAGTGGATTCAGCATCACCCGCACTTCGTGGACAGTACGGTCAAAGGACACCAGCCCGAGATCCTGACACGCCTGATTGCTCAACAGAGTCACACAGTCGCAGCCAAGAATGACAAACGACAGGTCACGCGAAGATTTCTTCAGCACACAGTGGAAGGTGGCGCTCCCCACAGGTTTTAGCTCCTCTCCCCCATAAGCACGCAATATGGAGCGATCAGCAGTTAACAGCTCATTATTCCTTATCTTCCTGAACAGGGATGTTGACATAACATTCACCTTCGCCCCCATGTCCAGCTTAGCAGTGAAGGATTTGTTGTTGACAGTGACAAGCACAGAAGGATCGGGGAGGCGAGATTGATTATGAAGGAGAGAATAAACACTGGCATCTCCCATGGAAATACTGGGCTCAGAGTCGAGGGCAGTGTCGACAGAAGACTGGGAACCGAATTCGTTATCAATTTGTTGAAGGTTGTTTAAAACTTGTCTGGGAGCTGGAGGAACGTTCCCACGGGAGCGACAGGCAGCTGAGAAATGGTTCATCTTCTTACAGAAATTACAAGCTTTACCAAATGCTGGGCATGCGACTGCATAGAGTAGACATAATTGCAGTTGGGGCACTTCTTGACAAGCGGGACCCGAGGGGCATAAGTCAGCCGCGGTGCAGGGCGAACGTTGTCTTGCTTGCGACGGGGCATAGCAACACCAGTCAGATTAATAGCCCGATTGTCAGATCCCCTCTGCCCATGTGGCGGGGCAACTACTTCAGCTATTCGGCATGCATGCATTGCCTGAGTCAGGGTGAGGTCCGGTCTTCGCAGCAGCTCTGCTCGTAGCTTCTGATCTAGCATGCCGGTGACCAAAATATCTCTGGTGAGCTGATCACGCATGTTCTCGAAATGGCACCGCTGAGCAAGGTAGCGCAGGTCAGCGATAAAACATTCAACAGGTTCATCAGGCTGCTGTTTCCTTGTAAAGAATCTAGCCCGCTCCAATATACGGTTGGAGGGCAAGTCACAAATCTCTGCAAACTTGCGTAAGAGACATACCGGGTCGTTGGCAGATTCCGCCGGCTCGACGATCTGGTCATTGTCATCCAGGACCGCTGGATTGTAAGTGAAAGCCTGAGCTTGTTTCATAGCATCAGGACCAGCAAGGTTCAGCAGGAGTGAGGCTTTGACCGCTTCAGGGTCGTTTCGGTGCACGATGTTGATGAAGTGGTTGTAGTCCATCACAAAAGTAGCCCATTGCTCCGCATTGTCAGCATCAAAGCCAAGGGGAGAGGGCTTGCGGCACGAGAATGCCATGGTAAATAGGGAATTAAACACTAGTAAAACTAGGAGCAAATAAAACCCGATAAACAGGAGGCGTGCGTTTAACTTACTGACACCATGTAAAGGAGTTAAGTCTGACACACTGTAACTTTACTGAGTCTTTAATAAAGGCACATGTCAAACACATCCCAGTACTGACTGCATCTAGTCTTCAGGCGTACTGGAACCAAGGGAGGAGCAAGGGGAAGATATCACAGTTATACTGAGATGACTGGGCGTGGTTAGTGGTATTGAGGAAGCTACATTATAGGTTGCATGCATAAACCATCTACAGGTACCATTGGCCATCTTCTGTACATCTATAAAACAAACATGAAGAATTATCATTGACTTGAGGCGATTATTGAACCAGGAAATGATACAAGCTGCACATTGGAAGAGAGATGATAATATCCCAAACAACAAGGCAGCATTTTACCGAGTACAGTAACAAAGAATTTTCATAAAACTGAGACAATGCAGAGAAAGGAATGAAGAATCAGAGGCAAACCTACACCAGCATGAGTTATAAGTGGCAGAAAGCATGATGTTTGATGCTGTTAAATGCATCACAGCTTTCTCAGGATATCATTTGGAACATCAATGACTTTTCCCCCAACATTAGGAATATGTTTGCTGATAATTTTGCGGTGCTCTCCATTTTCATATTCCCTGATAATAAAGTCAGCCATGTTATATTCAAGACAATGGCCTAACCTTAGGCTAAAAAGTGCCAACATATTTGATTCAATGATTCTCATCTTCAATAGCAAACTAATTTACCACCACACTGTGTTTCCCTGTTGTATCGCTATTGATCAAATTTCACATGCTGAAGTGGATTACAGAATTTCAATTTACCAGATTGATTTTATTCTATAAAATAATTGGCATACAAATATATTTGTGAAGGACTGTTGATGTTGGCACTCATTATGTAGGCAAAATGGAATATGTTTTGGCAATATTAAGTAACAATGTGTGATACAGAGCTGCAAAGTTTATTTAATTTAAGGGCCATTTAAAATCTCCAAAAGATAGTGTCATGTTGTTGACTAATGAATATCCCCTTAAAAATCACAGATATATAACTGTGCATGATTTATTATAGCCTGAGCTTAAAATTCAGCCAGCAGATGCATACCTGCAAGTCTACTCCATTTTCACCAGGTGGATTAACTTTTCTCAGTAATGAAACTGATATGGTAAAAGCAAATAACTGGAGGAATTACCGGTACATGAATTTATGTGTCAGATTTTACTAAAAATAAAACTTTAAAAATGAAACAATAAAGAAATTAGGCCTGTAGTATGTAATTTCTGGAACAATATTTAACAAACCATAATTTTTTCAGGCAATGTCTATGGTGTATTCATAGATTTAACACGGATGACATAATGTAGCTTTTGGCTAGTACACACTGACTTTATTTTATCTCTGAAAGCTATAGCAATATAATAACATTCTGCATGGTCACCCACATGACATAGAATGCACTGTAAAACATCGTGCAGTGGCAAGTTAGAAATGGGCCTCCCACTGAGACCTTTGGAAGGTTTTTTTTCTAAAAAATATTATTACCTGTCTGTCATCATGCCATCAAATGTATTTCTGACAGTGCCAATAGTAACATGAGTTAGTTCATTAAACTTAATTTGCAACTTTAGCATAAATCTCAAAGAGAAATGTCAGAAAAGGAGCAGGACACTAAATTTACAAATGTAGCAAATGGATTCAAAGCACTAATATGGTTAAAGGCCCTGTCCCACTTTCCCGAGTTACTCACGAACTCTCCCGAGTTTTCCCCTTGATTCGAACTCGGAGAATTACGGTAATAGCCATACGTAGGTACTCGGGGACGTACATATTTTTTTTACTCGTGGACATTTTTCAACATGTTGAAAAAACATCCCGACTTACCTGATGCCCCGAGTACCTACGGCTGGCATTACGAGCCGCTATGAAACATTTACAGACTCCTATGGTCTCCTACGAGCTCGCTGCCGACATTCCCCGACAGTCCCCAAGTTTGAATCAAGGGGAAATCTCGGGAGAGTTCGTGAGTAACTCGGGAAAGTGGGACAGGGCCTTTAGACACTGTTATTCTAGGCATTTCTGGAAATTCATCCCAAGTCAGCACTAAATTCTCTATACAACAATTTCACTTTTTTTCCCCTCTTAGCTGCGACCATGATCTGCTTTGATAAAATCCCTCGGTATATATTTTGAAATGCAAAATGACAAAATACCAAATACAATCTTGGAATAACTATGGCAATTAAAATAATGTGGAAATAATTGACCTTTCGCCTATACCAAATAGACATTGATTCTAAATTATGTTTTAGTTTTGAAAATAATGAAATAAATGGATTTACTACTAAGGTTTGGAAGAGCACAGTAAAATGTTATATGAACACAATGTCCCCTTTTAAATAATATCAGTGACTGTAATTTAAAGTTGCATTTTTGGATTAACATTCTGGGCTTTGAAAATCTGCGTTTTTCTTTTAATTCTTGAAAAGATTCTATACTAAATCTGAATTTTTCCAAACGTTGAAAGCTGAGCTCAAGTTTTCAACATTCTCAAGAATTACTGCAACAAAAAATAACTTTCACTTTCCACTTTCAAATTTGAGTTGATATAATAGTCAAAGGAAGTTTGTATGAGTAATCAGTAACAAAGGCATATACTGTGGTAAAGAGATACAAATTTAATGTGATGAATGTTGCAGAAAGTACTGAGTTATGGGGAAGGAGTGGTGAAATTGTATTAATTGGATAGCACTTTCACAAAGCACAATGGGCTCAATGTCTTCCTGTGTGCTTCTATGATTTATGCAAACAGGTGGTCAAAGCGGGATATGAATACACAACTTGTGAAATTGTGAATAATATAATAAAACAGCACAAAACTGGGAAAGATTTTCTCCCAATGAAATGGTGGAAGTGGGGAATAAAAGGAATATCAAATTTGAATTAAGATTGCCAATCAACCATGAAAAGGAGCAGGAATGATCATCTGTTTTAGATTAGGAACGGTACACTTGGGCAGCAGTAGTGTTGCTGCCTTACAGCGCCAGAGACCCGGGTTCAGTCCTGACCACGGGTGCTGACTGTATGGAGTTTGTACGTTCTCCCTGTGACCATGTGAGTTTTCTCTGGGTGCTCTGGTTTCCTCCCACATTCCAAAGACGTAGAGATTTGTAGGTTAATTGGCTTTTGTAAATTGTAAATTGCTCCAAGTGTGTAGGATAGTGCTAGTTTGTTTAACGCCACTGGGCTTGTACTCGCTGGAATTTAGAGGGATCATGGGGAACCTCAATGGAACTTACCGAATAGTGAAAGACTTGGATAGAGTAGATGTGGAGAGGGATGCTTCCACTAGTGGAAGAGTCTAGGACCAGAAGTCATAGCCTCAGAATTAAAGGATGTTCCTTTAGGAAGGAGATGAGGAGGAATTTCTTTAGTCAGAGGGTGGTGAATCTGTGGAATTCTTTGCCACAGAAGGCTGTGGAGGACGTCAATGGATATTTTTAAGGCAGAGATAGATAAATTCTTGATTAGTATGGGTGTCAGGGGTTATGGGGAAAAGTCAGGAGAATGGGGTTCAGAGGTAGAGATAGATCAGCCATGATTGATTTGCAGAGTAGACTTGATGGGGTGAATGGCCTAATTCTGCTCTCATCACTTATTACCTTATGACTTATGATGTTAGGTTCGGATAGATGTTGCAGTGTATGAAACCTTATAAACTTCACTCAGCAAATTGAGTGTAGCCATATTAAGTCAGATGAGGACCTGACTTCAGAATCACTCTGTCATTAAACAATGACAGCGTGAAGGTAGACACAAAATGCTGGAGTAACTCAGAGGGCCAGGCAGCATCTCTGGAGAGAAGGAATGGATGATGTTTCAGGTCCAGACACTTCTTCAGACTGAAAAATGGTCTCGACCCGAAACATCATCCATTCTTTCTCTCCAGAAATGCTGCCTGTCCCTCTGAGTTACTCCAGCATTTTGTGTCTACCTATGATTAGAAAGTTTGCAGGTGGCACTAAAATATATGGAGGTGGTAATCTCCAAGGATTGGCAAATGGAGTTTAATTCTGGTAAATATGAAGTGTTGCATTTTTGGAAGTCAAACAAAACAGGATGTTCATGGCGCATGGCTGGGACTTGGGAAGCATTGTAGAGCAGAGAGATATAGGAGTAAAGTATATAGTTGCCTGATAGTGGCATTACAGGTAGATATGATGATTTGACATTGAACTTCTTTAGTCATGGAATTAAGTATAGAAAGTGATGTTGGAATGCCGATTGTGTTCAGGTTTGGTCACCTTGCTTTAGGACAGATGTCGTTAAGTGGGAAAAGGTGCAGATGAGATTTAAGTGGATGTTGCCAGGCCTTGAGGACCTGCGATATAGGGAGAGATGGGGAAAGCTTTGCCTTTATTCCTTGGAGTGCAGGAGACTGAGGAGTGATTTTATAGAAGTGTATAAGATCATGGGAATAGATAACATAAATGTACAGAAACTATTACCCATAATAGGGGAATCAAGAACAAGAAGCCATACGTTTAAGGCAAGATGGGGAAATATGAACCTGAGGCGAATCTATTTCCACACAGGTGGGTAAATGGAACAAGCTGTCAGAAGAAGTAGTTGGGACAAGTACAATAACAACATTAAAAATAGGCATTTGGGCAGGTACATGGTTAGGAAAGATTTAGAGGAATATGGGCTAAACATAGTAAAATGGGACTAGCTTAGATATAGCATCTTGGTCGGCATGGACAAGTTGGGCTGAGGGGCTTGTTTACATGCTGCATTACTCTGACTCTGTTGCTAATCATTCCTCCTACATTGACTTCCAGGTTATTAATATATATATCACAAACCACAAATGTCCCTGTGATCCACCACTGCTCACAGAGGGCCTAGTTTATAGGTGGAGATTGGGCAGGCTAGGAATGTTTGCTCATTGTGGGAAGGGGTTGGGTTTGGAGGAGGTAGGACGTCAGTTCAACGTCAAGGGATGTGGTAGAAAAGGGCAGAGTGCATGGAATATACGGATTGAGGTATTCCTAACTGGCCTTCTAATCACCAGAGACTTCCTTCTTCTTGGCATGTGATTGTGTGCGAAGCGCTTTGTGCCCCACTTTGATTATCATAGAACTCTCTCCCGCTCTCCAAATCTTCTCTATGTGCATTGCCATTGTCTGGCTTTATGCAGGTATAGCGTTTAAGCACAGAATCCCTTTGATAGTTACTGCTTGGAAAGATTGGGAGTTCTCACTGAATTTAGTGTGGTCATGTTAGGAACTGTGCAGGTCCTACTTTAAGACTTCCTTTTGGGAAAACATCCTAATTGTTGTACACTTGCTTTTGACAAGTTTTATTTTGAGATGTAGCCGTTCAGTGCCCCTGCTAAACACAATTATGTTAATGCACCAAAAATAATTACAATCCAATTTCTAAGCATATGATCCTTTGAAATTAAAGCCAAGTAGTAACAAATAATTATAATAACTTGTTGACTTTTCCTTTCTGTAAATATTTGAAAATTATTTTTAAATGAAGTGGTTATGATAAATTTAGATGAGGTGATAAAATCAAAGCAGAATAAATGTAGGTATGTAATGTGCTCTCTTTAAATAAATATTCAAGAGCAAATAAGGATGAAATTTCTCTTATGTATACATTAGTGAATGGACTGAAATGCTAATCACCATTTCTGATGATTTCTGACGTTGCAAACATTACTGCAGATGACTACATTACTGCACTTGTGATATTTTCTCATCGTATCTGGAACTTGTGTTGACAATTTATATTGACAAAAATAACTTCAGTTTTACTCAGACTTGGTCTCAGCAAATATAAAGCAGCAATTGAAGCAAACTGAAGTCAGACATTGCTGAGAGTTACCTATTCAGAATACTAAATTAGCAGGTTAATCCAAACTGTGAAAAGGCCAGGCGAAAACATTTTTTCCTGTATGGGGTCACTTTTGTGAAAATAACACTGATTTGGAATGTGTCAATAAATGGAAGGTGCCAAGTGCCATAATTACATTGGCTCTCTGTCAAGAGTGATGCAAGGTTTTGGACAAGCTGTGGGAGGACAGGTTTTTATGCCTGCATTGTACCAATGTCCCAGAGCTATAGTAACCGCAACGTCTGTGTCACTCTGCGGAAAAGCAGCCCTGAAATGTGCACAGATAAAGTTAGAGTGTGAGATTTATATGCATTTTTAACATGTTTAGTAACACTGCAGCTGTTTTACCTCAAAACTTTTGACAGGTTGCAAATGATTTATAACAGCTCTCTTTTTTTCTTAAGAAATGTAGAAAATATTTGAGATATTACATAAATGTTGAGCACGCAATGTTTTACAAAAGTGCCTGGTACAGATTAGATTGTCGTGAATGATGAGCTGATGGATGATGATGGATAATGGAGAAAACGATATGAAATACCCAACTGGGGAAATTATGAGTGTATGTTGACATAGTACAGGTAAAAACTCACATAGTGTGCATACAGAAATGAGCTATTTTATCCATCAGGTTTTAACTGGCACCATGAGACCATTCTATTTTATTTCATCTAATTTTATCTTAGTAACATCCTGTTCCTTCCTTCCACATGTACAGTACATAGCAAGTTGCCCTAATAGGCTTTTTTGATATTTACTTCAGATTGTTGTACAAATAAATGTTTTCATGTTATATGTGATTGAGATATGGAATAAACAACCTGTTCATTAAATGTGCAGAAAGGAACTGCAGATGCTGGCATATACCAAAGATAGATACAAGGTGCTGGAGTAACTCCGTGGGTCAGACAGCATCTCTGGAGGAAAAGGGTGGGTGATGTTTCGGATCAATGCCTGCAGATTCAATTACAACCTTCAAAGTTGAATTGGATAGATGCATACATTTGAAAACATTGCATGTCAACTGAACCGAGCAAATGTAGGAACTAAATAGACCTGTTCTTCAAAAGAAATAGCTTCAATTCAATGGGCCAAAAAAATCTTCCTGCCCTCTAATATATATATTCTGATTCACCATCCAGAGTAATTGGAATAAATTCCTCATTCCAACCACCTACTGAAAGAAGACATTTCCCCAGTTCCTGAGGGAATTTATGAGTAACCACCAATTTATGAGTCACCTTGTGGAGGTGACTCCTAGATTTGGATTGCCAACTCAAGCTGTGACATCCTTTCTGTGAATAATGCCATGAATAGGTCACCTCTGATTTTTCCATCCTTTAGAGAGGAAATGTGGAACATATGAACATAGAACAGTACAGCACCGGAACAGGTCCTTCTACCCACAATGTCTATGCCGAACATGTAACCAAGTTAAACTAATCTCCTCTGCCTGAATTTGATCAAACCTCTCCATTCCCTGCATGTCCTTCCAGTGTACCTATCTAAAAGCTGCTTAAATGTCACTATCGTATCTGCCACCACCACCAGAGGGGCAACATGATTCACACCCCCGCCACTCTCTGTGTACAAAACCTACCTGCACATCACCTCTAAACCTTCCCTCTCTAATCTTAAAGTTGTGCTCTCTAGTTTTTGACATTTCCATTTTGGGAAAAACAATATGACTGTCTACCGTATCTATGCCGCTTATATGTAGTATATACTTCATCAGCTTTCCCGTCAAATTCCAACTCTCCCGAGAAAACAATCCAAGTTTGTCCAATCTTTTTTTGTATTTAATACCCTCTAATCCAGGCAGCATTCCAGATAAACCTCTACTGCACTCTTTCCTTTAATGGGACGACCAAAACTACACACAAAACTTCAAATGCGACCAAACTTTTATAAAGCTGTAACATGACTTCCAGACTCTTATGGGCCTGTCCCATTTAGGCAACTTTTTAGGCGACTACAGGAGACTGCTGTCGCCACATGGTCGCCACATGTTCGCAGGTGGTTTCCGGGGAGTCACCTTCATGGTCGTGAGTAGTTCCCGCATTCTCGGAATTAGTCGTGGCCTCATTATGGTCGCCGCTAATTTTTCAACATGTTGAAAAATGTAGGAACTAAATAGATCTATTCTTCAAAAGAACTAACTTCAATTCAATGGGCCAAAAATGATCTTCCTGCCGTCTAATATATATATTCTGATTCACCATCCAGAGTAATTGGAATAAATTCCTCATTCCAACCACCTACTGAAAGAAGACATTTCCCCAGTTCTTGAGGGAATTTATGAGTAACCACCAATTTATGAATCACCTTGTGGAGGTGACTCCTAGTTATGGATTCAACATGTTGAAAAAATAGCGGCGACCAGAATTAAGTTTGTCATGGAGAGTGGCGAGAATTCTCGTGCTGTAGGTGCAGTGGTAGTGGGTCGCCAGGAGGTCGTAGGTTGTTGTAGGTTGGCGTAGGTTGTCGCTGGTGCTGACCAGTGAATTTCATTGGCTCATTGGGAAAAAAACCCATAAACAGTAGTTTTTAGAACCAAGGATAACCGACCGGTAATGTTAATGTCCACCGAGCTTCACTCCCGTGTATCTCCGGCTTCTTAAAAGTTGTGTCCACTCCTTCGCCCCACCCCATCTCCCCCCCTCTCCCCCCCCATCTCCCCCCCTTTTTTAAAGGAATGAAGTGACCCTTCCCATACACTGTGCTTTCATCGTGTTAATTACAGCGCCAGGTTTGCCACTGCTACACGGGTGGTTTTAAACTGAATAAGGGGGGTGGGGTGTCGAATGGGATAGTGGAGGATGGAGTTAAAGGGAAAGGGTTTCTTAAATGTGTGAGCGTAGACAGAGGGGTGTAAAATGAGGGTAGAAGCAATAGGTAGCAAGGTGAAAAGTAAAAGTGGCAGGCAGACAAAACCAGGGCAAAAATCAAAAAGGGCCACTTTTCAACATAATTGTATAAGGGGTAAGAGTGTTGTAAAAACAAGCCTGAAGGCTTTGTGTCTCAATGCAAGGAGCATTCGTAATAAGGTGGATGAGTTGAATGTGCAGATAGCTATTAATGACTATGATATAGTTGGGATCACGGAGACATGGCTCCAGGGTGACCAAGGCTGGGAGCTGAACATCCAGGGATATTCAATATTCAGGAGGGATAGAGAGAAAGGAAAAGGAGGTGGGGTAGCGTTGCTGATTAGAGAGGAGATTAACGCAATGGGAAGGAAGGACATTAGTTTGGAGGATGTGGAATCGGTATGGGTAGAGCTGCGAAACACTAAGGGGCAGAAAACGCTGGTGGGTGTTGTGTACAGGCCACCTAACAGTAGTAGTGCCGTTGGAGATGGTATCAAACAGGAAATTAGAAATGCGTGCGACAAAGGCAAAACAGTTATAATGGGTGACTTCAATCTACATATAGATTGGGTGAATCAAATTGGCAGGGGTGCTGAGGAAGAGGAGTTCTTGGAATGTATGCGGGATAGTTATCTAAATCAACATGTAGAGGAACCAACGAGAGAGCAGGCTATTTTAGACTGGGTATTGAGTAATGAGGAAGGGTTAGTTAGCAGTCTTGTTGTACGTGCCCCCTTGGGCAAGAGTGACCATAATATGGTTGAGTTCTTCATTAGGATGGAGAGTGTAAATTCAGAAACAATGGTTCTGAACTTAAAGAAAGGTAACTTTGAGGGTATGAGACGTGAATTGGCCAAGATTGACTGGCAATTAATTCTAAAAGGGTTGACGGTGGATATGCAATGGAAGACATTTAAAGACTGCATGGATGAACTACAAAAATTGTTCATCCCAGTTTGGCAAAAGAATAAATCAGGGAAGGTAGTGCATCCGTGGATAACAAGTTAATCAGGGATAGTATCAAAGCGAAGGATGATGCGTACAAATTAGCCAGAAAAAGCAGCATACTGGGAGAAATTCAGAGACCAGCAGAGGAGGACAAAGGGCTTAATTAGGAAAGGAAAAATAGATTATGAAAGAAAACTGGCAGGGAACATAAAAACTGACTGCAAAAGTTTTTATAGATATGTGAAAAGAAAGAGATTAGTTAAAACAAATGTAGGTCCCTTGCAGTCAGAAACTGGTGAGTTGATCATGGGGAACAAGGATATGGCGGACCAATTGAATAACTACTTTGGTTCCGTCTTCACTAAGGAAGACATAAATAATCTGCCGGAAATAGCAGGGGACCGTGGGTCAAAGGAGTTGGAGGAATTGAGTGAAATCCAGGTTAGCCGGGAAGTGGTGTTGGGTAAATTGAATGGATTAAAGGCCGATAAATCCCCAGGGCCAGATAGGCTGCATCCCAGAGTACTTAAGGAAGTAGCTCCAGAAATAGTGGATGCATTAGTAATAATCTTTCAAAACTCTTTAGATTCTGGAGTAGTTCCTGAGGATTGGCGGGTAGCAAACGTAACCCCACTTTTTAAGAAGGGAGGGAGAGAGAAAACGGGGAATTACAGACCAGTTAGTCTAACATCGGTAGTGGGGAAACTGCTAGAGTCAGTTATTAAAGATGGGATAGCAGCACATTTGGAAAGTGGTGAAATCATTGGACAAAGTCAGCATGGATTTACGAAAGGTAAATCATGTCTGACGAATCTTATAGAATTTTTCAAGGATGTAACTAGTAGAGTGGATAGGGGAGAACCAGTGGATGTGTTGTATCTGGACTTTCAGAAGGCTTTCGACAAGGTCCCACATAAGAGATTAGTATACAAACTTAAAGCACACGGTATTGGGGGTTCAGTATTGATGTGGATAGAGAACTGGCTGGCAAACAGGAAGCAAAGAGTAGGAGTAAACGGGTCCTTTTCACAATGGCAGGCAGTGACTAGTGGGGTACCGCAAGGCTCAGTGCTGGGACCCCAGCTATTTACAATATATATTAATGATCTGGATAAGGGAATTGAAGGCAATATCTCCAAGTTTGCGGATGACACTAAGCTGGGGGGCAGGGTTAGCTGTGAGGAGGATGCTAGGAGACTGCAAGGTGACTTGGATAGGCTGGGTGAGTGGGCAAATGTTTGGCTGATGCAGTATAATGTGGATAAATGTGAGGTTATCCATTTTGGTGGCAAAAACAGGAAAGCAGACTATTATCTAAATGGTGGCCGACTAGGAAAAGGGGAGATGCAGCGAGACCTGGGTGTCATAGTACACCAGTCATTGAAAGTAGGCATGCAGGTGCAGCAGGCAGCGAAGAAAGCGAATGGTATGTTAGCTTTCATAGCAAAAGGATTTGAGTATAGGAGCAGGGAGGTTCTACTGCAGTTGTACAGGGTCTTGGTGAGACCACACCTGGAGTATTGCGTATAGTTTTGGTCTCCAAATCTGAGGAAGGACATTATTGCCATAGAGGGAGTGCAGAGAAGGTTCACCAGACTGATTCCTAGGATGTCAGGACTGTCTTATGAAGAAAGACTGGATAGATTTGGTTTATACTCTCTAGAATTTAGGAGATTGAGAGGGGATCTTATAGAAACTTACAAAATTCTTAAGGTGTTGGACAGGCTAGATGCAGGAAGATTGCTCCCGCTGTTGGGGAAGTCCAGGACAAGGGGTCACAGCTTAAGGATAAGGGGGAAATCCTTTAAAACCGAGATGAGAAGAACTTTTTTCACACAGAGAGTGGTGAAATCTCTGGAACTCTCTGCCACAGAGGGTAGTCGAGGCCAGTTCATTGGCTATATTTAAGAGGGAGTTAGATGTGGCCCTTGTGGCTAAGGGGATCAGAGGGTATGGAGAGAAGGCAGGTACGGGATACTGAGTTGGATGATCAGCCATGATCATATTGAATGGCGGTGCTGGCTCGAAGGGCCGAATGGCCTACTCCTGCACCTAATTTCTATGTTTTTATGTAACCTTCCCGTTCATCGTGGTGTGTCTGTATCACATTGGTTTTGCACCATGTGGATTTCACGCAGACAGCGCTCCCCCCTCTTGCCCTGTTCCCCGCCTGCATAAATGGCTGGTGAAGGAAGCGATGTGTGTGTGTGTGTGTGTTCCACTCTGACAGTCGCCGTTCCAGTCGTCAGTTTTTCAGCGACCTGC
Organism: Amblyraja radiata; assembly: GCF_010909765.2. NCBI lineage: Eukaryota > Metazoa > Chordata > Chondrichthyes > Rajiformes > Rajidae > Amblyraja > Amblyraja radiata. The sequence continues at coordinate 48,240,440 of NC_045959.1, read as the reverse complement.
TACGACTTGACATTTGCCGGCAGTCGCCTGAAAAATTGCCTAAGTGGGACAGGCCCATTATGCTCAATGCCCTGACCAATGATGTTAAGCAGACTACAAAACTTTCATTACTCCTCCTGTTGCCACAGTCCAGATGCATCTGTACGATTCAATTCATTTCAATGATACTTTATTGTCACATGTACCTAGGTACAGTGAAATTATTTGTTGTGCATACAGCCCAGTAAAATCATACCGCGGACCTTACCTAGGCAGTACACAAGAACCATTACTTTTCTGGCACCAACAAAGTTACAAAAAGTTAATGAAACAGCCCAAAGCTTCTGCTCGCAGTGGCAAAACAAGCCTGTCGCCGCATGTGGCCATTGATGGCCCCCCTGCCGGATCCCCCCTTCATTCTATGTGTCCCTCCCCCCACCCACCACTACCGCCCTCCCTACCATGCCGGGTCCCCCTGCATTCTTGGCGGCCCCCCGCTGGGTTGCTCTCAGTGGCCCCACTTGCTCTCAGTAGCGCAGGTACCCCTGCATTCTCGGCGCTTGAGTACCCCTACACTGTCGATGGTCGATCTCCCCCTTGGAGGTTGCTTGCGCAAAACTTGTGGCAAAGGTTCAAGAGCATCTGTGAGGATTCAGTGCACCTTCAAGTAATGATTCAGTGATATGGAGCAATAAATCTGCACCGTGATGGAAAAATCAATGTGTAGTGCTAAAATGATGGTTAGCCAGACACACCTAATACCCTGCTCTCCTCCTCCATTCATCACTGTCCAGGAATATTCTCAGGGGATTTCTGGAGTGGCCTCTTATTGGGATTGCCCAACTTGTGTTAGAGTTAAATGTTTTTCTTTTCCTTAATTTATATAAATATGAATGTTTTAATTCATTTTCAATAGATACATGTGTCATTATATAATTGTATTATGCTTTAGAAAAATACTATTTCAATTTGTTTAAGTTTTCCATTTGTGTTTAAGCTGTTTTTAAATGTCTCTGATCATTTGAGACACTTGGAAACAAGCTCTTATGGGGCCATTGGGATGTTTCTTGGGGCAAAGCCTGAAGCTCCACCACCCATGTCCTGGTCATCACCCCTGCACCATTCTCCTTTGGGGGATGAGCATGACAATGAGGTGAGGGAATCAGGCACTAGGGTGTAGTCTAAAATTTAGATCCAGGCCTTTCAGGAGTGAACAATGGGGCAGGAGAATTTTTAATTTTAAACCCTCTTCCCCAAACAGCAATCAATACTCGGTCAGTTGTTATTTTAAATCTGAGGTTGATAGTTTATTATTATAAAAAGACGTTAAGGGAAGATGGACACAAAATGGTGGACAGGCAGCATCTCCGGAGAGAAGGAATGGGTGACGTTTTGTTTCGAGACCCTTCTTCAGATGGAGAAAAAACATGCATATGGAATAAGGTTGCAGATTAGCCATGAATTTATTGAATGATAAGCATGCTCTGGAGGAGACAGAGGTTACTCTTATTCCTATATTCTTTTATTCGAATATTCCTATATTAGTTTGGTTTAAAGATACAGCGCTGAAGCAGGCCCTTCAGCTCACCGAGTCCACGCTGACCAGTGATCCATGCACTATAGCACTATCTTACACACTAGGGACAATTTACAATTTTTACCAAAGCTAAACCTGTACATTTTTGGAGTGTGGGAGGACACAAGAGCACCGGGAGGACACCCACAGTTATGGGGAGAACGTTTAAACTCCGTACAGACAGTCAAACCCGGGTCTCTGACTCTTTAAGGCAGCAACTCAACTGCTGTGCCACCATGCAGCCCTATACACTAAATAATTAGTACAAATGTGCATATGATACATAAAATATACATACACACACACATATCATTTTTATATATGTGTCACAATCTAAAGAATTAGGTGGTATTCTGAGGAAAGTTTTAATATGAGAGCTACCCAAAATTATTAATGTTGAACAATTTGATTTGGAACAGACTTTGGAATAGAAAAGGCACTATGCACATGTTTTTCGAGTAAACGTTTCCCCTGTGACAGAGGAGCACATCTGGTGTGTGATGTAGTGTAAACATGTAGCTGATAGGACTAAATGGGTAGAGTGTTTAGCAAATGACATTAGGAATGAGGTCACAGCTGAATATAAGTAGCTGTGTACTAATAGAAATATAGCAATAACTTGCAAAGTTTCTGAAAATATTATTACTCTGACAGACTGCTGCGTAAACCTGGCTGGAGGTACATGAGAATGAAATATTTAAAGCTTCAAAGGCTAAGGTACTGTATCAAATCTAACTAACTATTTCATTTCTAATTAATTCAATTTGAAGTCTTTATGGATGCAAGGCTAGGAGTCTTCACATTATGCTGCTTTCACATTGGTTTGTGTTCTGAATTAAAATCAGCAAATAATAATACGACTTATGTGGAAGATAGTAAGAATTGTACTCGTGTTGATTCTTTTAATTTTGGATGGATTCTTTAATTTGACTTCAGTTTGATGAGTAAATAGAAGCAATTTTGTACCAGATCTTTCTGCATTGGTTCTGTTACCTGCTATCTCCACATGCCTGTGCATCTCTCGTCCAGATGGGCCGACGGGCCATGTATTTCAATGACATGAAGAAAGGGGATCTACTAATCCCTGTGATCGCGTGGGCTTTTTCCGAGATCTTCACTTTCCTCCCACTCGCCACAGACATGCAGCTATGTAGGTTATTTGGCTTGGTGTATGTGTCAAGCTGTCCCAAGTGTGTGTAGGGTAGTGTTAATGTGCGCTGATCGTTGGTCGGCGTGGACTCAGTGGGCCGAAGCGCCTGTTTCCTCACTGTATCTCCAAACCAAACTAATGCAATGAGGAAGGAACTCGTATGATTTGCTCCTGCCATTTGATAAATATAGCAAGCCATTTTCCTCAATATTTCAATTCAATTATAACTGAAATAAAGCACTTTTAAATTTAAAAAAATGATGCTTCAAAAATCAAGAATATTAACCGAAAAGCATTAAACTAAAGTAAAATAACTTTAAATAGTAAAAACTTTTTTTGCCTCCCACAGCCTTTGACCCCCCTTTGATTTCAGTGGGAACTGATCTGTGAAACAATTTCTCAGAGTAACACTGGGAAATCTCAGCAAGACTGTTGGACTTCATGGGGAGTCCAGCGACATAGAAAACTGACAGATTTAGTGCTGCAAATCTGTCAGCAAGTTTGAGGCTTCCATGTTTCAGAGTACATTTATACAAGTCCCAGGCTTTGCTCCTGAACTGCCAACATTAGCCAGTAAGAACAGGCCCAATAACAAAATCAAAACATCTCTATCTGACTGCAGGATCTTGGAGGGATATATTGCATAGCTTTCACATATTAGATTGAAGCTGTCTGTTTACTTTCAGCAACAATATGCTGGGTGTAAAAACGCAGGTGGATAGAAACCTCAAACAAATTATCAAAGGAGCTAGCTCTCAGCAGTGCTTCTGAAATCAATGGGAATCTGTTTTTTTTTACAGCCGGGGCAAACCCACAATATGAGTATTTTGGCAAGCACCGAATGGAAACCCTATCTCATATTGTGGCCTGTATTAAAATGAATCATTTAATCCCATTTACCCATTAAATAGTCTAAAAAGTGTTACTCAAGAATCACAGTCTAGGCAATGGAGGTATAGAAGAGATATTTTCTATAGTGAAGATTTCATTGGGATGAGAGAGGAAACCGGAGCACCCATAGGAAACCCATGCGGTCACAGGGAGAACGTGCAAACTCCACACGTACAGCACTTGAGGTCAGGATTGAACCCGGGTCTCTGGCGCTGTGAGGTAGCAGCTCTAACAGCTGCGCCACTGTACTCTCGTTTCCTCCCACATCCCAAAGACCTATAACCTACAAAGTGGGTTTTTAGGTTAATTGGCATCTGTAAAATTAGCCTAGTGTGTGGATGAGGAGTGGGACAACATATAACTTTATATAACATATAACTTATATAAGGGGTAGGTCATTTAGGACTGAGTTGAGGAAAAACATTTTCACCCAGAGAGTTGTGAATCTGTGGAATTATCTGCCACAGAAGGCAGTGGAGGCCAATTGACTGGATATATTCAAGAGAGAGTTAGATATAGTTCTTAGGGCTAATGGAATCTAGGGATATGGGGAGAAAGCAGGAACGGGGTACTAATGTTGAATGATCAGGCATGACCACATTGAATGGCAGTGCTGGCTTGAAGGGCCGAATGGCCTACTCTTGCACCTAATTTCTATGTTTCTATATTTCTGTTCAACTAGTGTGAACGAGTGATTGGTGGTCGATGAGGACTCAATGAGACAAAGGGCATCTCTCCGTGCTGTATCTCTAAACTAATCATTCGGCCTGGCACCTTTGTGACTAAGTCCATGTGTTTCAATTAATGTGAATACAGAAAGGGTGTTTGCTGTAAATGATAGAACAATTCCCATTACCTTTTTGTGCTCTGTTATTTGGATGCTGGATTGAGTAGTGGGTGACTTGTCAAACATGCTCCCATATTAACAGGCTGGAAATATTTTTAAGATTAGATTACACCACCTAGCCCATGTTTGTACCAGGACATTCTTTCCATATTCTGTAGTCCTAGTTGTTATGTATGTCAAGAGGAAACATAAATGAAGGCTCATAAATTCAAAAGTAGCAGTCGCAAGCAGCTGAGAGTGTGGATTATTTAATATTAGACTCTTATTAAAGGACTAATATCACATTGAATTACTGACAGCTTCAACAAAAATTCACTCCTTGGAAATGGAATTGGTGTTGGATAAAACCATAATAAATCAAATCCCTTTATCTTCTCCTGTTTCACAAAACATCTGACCTGATCAGTTCTTAATGTACAAATGTGCAGCAGACTTGGCAGTTGTTTGATTTTTTTGCAAAGAAAGTGTTACGTGTAAAACGAGATGTATATTCCCCTCATTTCATTGTACAAGACTGTGGTTCAATTACATCTTTAAAACTGTGTCCAATTCTTGCTAACTGACATGGCAATGGCTCCTGCGGTTCCTGTAAAGATTCACAAGAGCGCTAGTTGGAGGGCACCAGTTTGACACACCTTACCCTTACCCTTCCATAACTCTGTCTCCCTCTCCCCTGTCTCTCTGTCTGAAGAAGGGTCTCAACCTGAAAAGTCATCCATTCCATCTCTCCAGAGATGCTGCCTGCCCAACTGAGTTACTCAAGCATTTTGTGTCTATCTAGGCTGAAAGTATTGTCAAGGGTGCCTGCCACCCTGGCCATTCCCATTTCTCTTTTCTACCTTCTGGGGGTAGATACAGGAGCTTGAAAGGTTATGCATCAGATTTAAGAACAGCTTGTTACCCACTGCTCTCAGACTCCTGAACATCACCTCTTTCATAAACCCTTCCTAGAGGTGCTGTCACATACTCTTACTCCTAACTCTACGTCATTTAATCGTTCTGTTATTGCACATCAATATTTTTTGCACTACTCCAATCTATAGACTGTTCTGCTGTATTGCACGTTGTATTTATTGTTATATTTATATCACTGCATGTACACTGCTGACTCTGTGAGCTTCACATGAACAAGGAAATTCATTACACCATGCAATATTTATGCAATTAAACTAATCTGATTTGATCTGTCCTGGATGGTCTTTAGCTTTTTAAGAGTTGTTGGAGCTGCATTCATCAAAGCCAATGGGGAATATTTCATTGTGCTCTCTACTCCTACCTTGTAGATAAATGGAAATACCTCCAGGGATCAGTAGGAGTCTGGTGACCTTGTGGAACTGGTATTTATGTGGCAGGTCCAGTGACCTCCTGTTTAATGATAGCCCTAGGATAATGATATGAAGCCCAGCAATGGTAATGTCATTGAATGTCAAAGCTAGGTAGTTATACAATTTTTTTAAAGACAGTTACTATGGTAGCACAAATATTACTTGATATCCAGTGTGATGATGGGTCTTGACCCGAAACGTCACCCATTCCTTCCCTCCAGAGATGCTGTCTGTCCCACTGAGTTACACCAGTTCTGCAATTCCTTCTAACACACTTGCTCCATGGGGAAAGGGAAGCCATTGGAGAGAATTCTTCATGATAGGATTTACTCCCATTTCAAAGAGAATGTATAAATTAGGGCAGGCAACATTTCTTTGTACGTGGCAGGTCATGTCTTTCTAACATAATTGAGATTTTTGAAACATAGAAACATAGAAACATAGAAAATAGGTGCAAGAGTAGGCCATTCGGCCCTTCGAGCCTGCACCGCCATTCAATATGATCATGGCTGATCATCCAGCTCAGTATCCTGTACCTGACTTCTCTCCATACCCCCTGATCCCTTTACCCACAAGGGCCACATCTAACTCCCTCTTAAATATAGCCAATGAACTGGCCTCAACTACCTTCTGTGGCAGAGAATTCCAGAGATTCACCACTCTCTGTGTGAAAAATGTTTTCCTCATCTCGGTCCTAAAAGATTTCCCCCTTATCCTTAAACTGTGACCCCTTGTTCTGAACTTCCCCAACATCGGGAACAATCTTCCTGCATCTAGCCTGTCCAACCCCTTAAGAATTTTGTAAGTTTCTATAAGATCCCCCCTCAACCTTCTAAATTCTAGTGAGTACAAACTGAGTCTATCCAGTCTTTCTTCATATGAAAGTCCTGACATCCCAGGAATCAGTCTGGTGAACCTTCTTTGTACTCCCCCATGGCAATAATGTCCTTCCTCAGATTAAGAGACCAAAACTGTACGCAATACTCCAGGTGTGGTCTCACCAGGACCCTGTACAACTGCAGTAGAACCTCCCTGCTCCTATACTCAAATCCTTTTGCTATGAATGCTAACAAACCATTCGCCTTCTTCACTGCCTGCTGCACCTGCATGCCTAATTTTAATGAATGGTGTACCATGACACCCAGGTCTCGCTGCATCTCCCCCTTTCCTAATCGGCCACCATTCAGATAATAGTCTACTTTCCTGTTTTTGCTACCAAAGTGGATAACCTCACATTTATCCACATTATACTGCATCTGCCATGCATTTGCCCACTCACCCAGCCTATCTAAGTCACCTTGCAGCCTCCTAGCATCCTCCACACAGCTAACACTGCCCCCCAGCTTCGTGTCATCCGCAAACTTGGAGATGTTGCATTCAATTCCCTCGTCCAAATCATTAATATATATCGTAAATAGCTGGGGTCCCAGCACTGAGCCTTGCGGTACCCCACTAGTCACTGCCTGCCATTGTGAAAAGGACCCGTTTACTCCTACTCTTTGCTTCCTGTCTGCCAGCCAGTTCTCTATCCACATCAATACTGAACCCCCAATACCGTGTGCTTTAAGTTTGTATACTAACCTCTTATGTGGAACCTTGTCGAAAGCCTTCTGAAAGTCCAGATATAACACATCCACTGGTTCTCCCTTATCCACTCTACTAGTTACATCCTCGAAAAATTCTATAAGATTCGTCAGACATGATTTACCTTTCATAAATCCATGCTGACTTTGTCCAATGATTTCACCACTTTCCAAATGTGCTGCTATCCCATCTTTAATAACTGATTCTAGCAGTTTCCCCACTACCGACGTTAGACTAACTGGTCTGTAATTCCCCATTTTCTCTCTCCCTCCCTTTTTAAAAAGTGGGGTTACATTAGCCACCCTCCAATCCTCAGGAACTACTCCAGAATCTAAAGAGTTTTGAAAAATTATCACTAATGCATCCACTATTTCTAGGGCTACTTCCTTAAGTACTCTGGTATGCAGCCTATCTGGCCCTGGGGATTTATCGGCCTTTAATCCATTCAATTTACCTAACACCACTTCCCGGCTAACCTGGATTTCACTCAGTTCCTCCATCTCATTTGACCCACGGTCCCCTGCTATTTCCGGCTTCCTTAGTGAAGACAGAACCAAAGTAGTTATTCAATTGGTCTGCAATGTCCTTGTTCCCCATGATCAATTCACCTGTTTCTGACTGCAAGGGACCAAAATTTGTTTTAACTAACCTTTTTCTCTTCACATATCTATAAAAGCTTTTGCAGTCAGTTTTTATGTTCCCTGCCAGTTTTCTTTCATAATCTATTTTCCCTTTCCTAATTAAGCCCTTTGTCCTCCTCTGCTGGACTCTGAATTTCTCCCAGTTCTCTGGTAGGCTGCTTTTTCTGGCTAATTTGTACGCTTCATCTTTTGTTTTGATACTATCCTGATTTCCCTTGTTATCCACGGATGCACTACCTTCCCTGATTTATTTTTTTGCCAAACTGGGATGAACAATTGTTGCAGTTCATCCATGCAGTCTTTAAATGCCTTCCATTGCATATCCACCGGCAACCCATTAAGAATTAATTGCCAGTCTATCTTGGCCAATTCACGTCTCATACCCTCAAAGTTACCTTTCTTTAAGTTGGTTTAGAAAACTATCCCGCATACATTCCAAGAAATCCTCTTCCTCAGCACCCTTGCCAATTTGATTCACCCAATCTATATGTAGATTGAAGCCACCCATTATAACTGTTTACCTTTGTTGCACGCATTTCTAATTTCCTGTTTGATGCCATCCCCAACTCCACTACTACTGTTAGGTGGCCTGTACACAACTCCCACTAGCGTTTTCTGCCCCTTAGTGTTTCGCAGCTCTACCCATATCGATTCCACATCCTCCAAGCTAATGTCCTTCCTTTCTATTGCGTTAATCTGCTCTCTAACCAGCAACGCTACCCCACCTCCTTTCCCTTTCTGTCTATCCCTCCTGAATATTGAATATCCCTGGATGTTCAGCTCCCAGCCTTGGTCACCCTGGAGCCATGTCTCCGTGACCCCAACTATATCATAGTCATTAATAGCTATCTGCACATTCAACTCATCCACGTTATTACGAATGCTCCTTGCATTGAGACACAAAGCCTTCAGGCTTGTTTTTACAACACTCTTACCCCTTATACAATTATGTTGAAAAGTGGCCCTTTTTGATTTTTGCCCTGGATTTGTCTGCCTGCCACTTTTACTTTTCACCTTGCTACCTATTTCTTCTACCCTAATTTGACACCCCTCTGTCTCTCCGCTCATACATTTAAGAAACCCTTTCCCTTTAACACCATCCTCAACTATCCCATTTGACACCCCACCCCCCTTATTCAGTTTAAAACCACCCTTGTAGCAGTGGCAAACCTGCCTGCCAGAATGTTGGTCCCCCACCTGTTAAGATGCAATCCGTCCCTTTTGTAGAGTTCCCCCTTACTCCAAAACAGATCCCAGTGATCTAAGAATCTAAATCCCTGCCCCGTGCACCAGTTCCTCAGTCACACATTCAGGTCCCATATCTTCCTGTTCCTGCTCTCGCCAGCACGAGGAACTGGAAGCAAACCGGAGATAACAACCCTGGAAGTCCTGCTTTTCAGCATTTTTCCGAGCTCACGCTGCAGAATATTCATCCCCTTCTTTCCGACATCGTTTGTGCCGACATGCACTACCACTTCCGGCTGTTCACCTTCGCCCTTGAGGATTTTCTGCACTCTGTCCGTGACATCCTGGATCCTGGCACCAGGAAGGCAGCACACCATTCTCGAGTCCCGTCTGTTGCCGCAGAAACCCCTGTCCGTACCTCTCACAATGGAGTCTCCCACTACAATGGCGTTGCCCAACTTTGGCCTTTTAGGTTTTGGCTCAACAGCCCTATTCGCATCGCAAGCCAGTCCGCCGCTCAGTGTATAAACGTCTTCTGTTCCGACAGCTTCTAAGTGGGTGAACCTGTTCACAAGAGGTACAACACCTGGGGACGTTTGCATTCCATGCTTCCCTCCCTTTCTCACTGTCTCCCACCTTCTCTCTTCTAGTACCTTAGGTGTAACTGAAGTGAAGTGATGAAGGTGATTGATGAAGGTAGTACAGTAGATGTTGTCTGCATGTATTTTGGTAAGCCATTTGATAAAGTCCCCCTTAGTAGGCTGATGTTAACTGCATTACTGTGCTCCCCCTAACTGCATCACTGTGCCGCCCTTCAGCATCCTGTTTGTGTTTAGTTGTTTCATTGCCCACCACTATTCACGATTATATGACAGAGCTTTCATTTTGCTCTGTCAGTTGTGACGTCACTTAGCTGGTCTATTATATGCTGTTTTAATTGATTTAAATGAACTGTTTAAAACCAGTGGAGCTTCAGCACATTAAAGCTCTTCTGTTTTGCTAGGTTTCAGGAAGAAGTTCTTCCTATGTATTAAAAACACAAATGCTGAAGTTACTCAGTGGGTTAGGCAGCATCACTGGAGCACATGGATAGGCAACATTTCAGGATGGAACCCTTCTTGAGGCTTCAGATTCCAGCATCTGCACTTCCTTGTGCCTTCTTTTTATGTGGAGTTGCTGACCACTGAAAAAAAGTTCCCACTGCACACAATTAATATGAGATTACTGGAAAGTGTTCAAAAAGAAACTCGAAGGGTGTCAGTAAGGACAAAATATCCCAACTTTTAGAACTGTCACAACCTGGCCTCAGATGTGGAATAATAATGATACTGACACAATATTTATAGGTTACATTCCTTGGTCTCCGAGTTTATTATCTCACTCAGCCATGGCCTCCTGCCTTGGCTTACACAGTGCACATGCGATCTGACCTCCAGGTCAGCTGATACAAAGGTCATGATATTTGCATATCATCATCATGACTCATCGTCATGACATCCCTCCTTTACCAGAATTAAACTTTAAATTAATATGTGTTCTTTCTAATATACTTTCCAATTAAATTCTTACAAAACATATTTGTGTTTTCATTTGTGTTCCAATAACTCACGAAACAGACGCATTACAACTACAAAACAAATGCAACTTTTTACACTCTTGTAAACTTAATAAACTCCTTGCTCATAATAACAGTATTATAATAAACAGTATCATAATAAACAGTATCATAATAAACAGTATCATAATAAACAGTATCATACTAAACAGTAGCATAATCTATAACCCAAAATCGTCGTATCGCTTGGGGACACTCCTTTCACAGTTTGGTCTACCAGCTGGCACAGAAGCATCAGAGCCTGTTGAATCTGCCAAAGTGTTGTCACCCAGACACCTTCTCTGCTCATCGCCTGCGTTGCAGTGTGCAGCCTCTGGAACTCCGGTCACCACCTCGGAAATGACGTCTTGCCCCTCTGAATCAGTAGCTCTTGGTGGATTTTGGGCTACCTCATTTTGTGTGTCCGCGGACATGTACTTTTTGATGCTCGATACATTTCTCTTGTAGATAACACCTTCTGGAGACATGACTGTCACCATGCTGCCGCTCCTCGATACAACATTGTATGGTTGGCAATGGTAAGGTGTGTCTATCTTACCGCCATCATCTCGCCTCACAAGCACATCATCCCCAGGCATTATTTCAGAGTGCCTGGCTCCTCGTTTCAAGTCGGCATACCATTTTGCCTCACCTTTGTTTTCTGCATCACAGTCGCTCAGCTCCTGGTCTTCCATGATCTCTCGCGCTTCAGGTATTTTAGTGCAAATTTTCCTTCCAAACAAAGCTTCTGCTGGACTTTTCCCTGTCGTTGAGTGAGTGATCGCCCGATATGTTAACAGTGCCTCCTTCCAGTTTTTCCCTTCGGTATGGGCGATTCATATCCTCTTCTTTATGGACTGGTTTTGTCTCTCTACTTCTCCGTTAGCTTGTGGCCATTTCGGAGTTACCTTGTGATGATGGATACCTGGGATTCTCAAGTATTCAGCAAAGGTCTCAGAAACAAACTGTGGTCTATTGTCGGAATACAATGTAACAGGCAAACCGTGTCTGGCGAAGATCTCTGCTAGTGCCTATACAGTTTTTTCTGCTGTTGTTGACTTCATCACTGCATACTCATAGTACCTACTATAGTAGTATACCACTACCATAATTGATTCACCTGTTGGAAGTGGTCCAAGAAAGTCAACAGCTATGTCAACCCATGGTCCTGTTGGCAACTTTGTACTTCTAATTGGTTCTGGTGGGTTGCTCTTGCTTGTGATTTGGCATCCGTGACATGTGTTGACAAATTTTTCGACATCTTTCTCACAACCTGGCCACCACACTTTGCTCCGCAAATTCTGTTTAGTACCGACGCTGGCTTAATGTCCTTCATGCGCTAATGACACGATCCTTGGTCATAGTGCCTGTGGGATCACCAATCTGCTACCTCTCAGCACACACTGACCAATTACACAAAATTCATAATATTGGTAATATATGCTTTGTAAGGGCATTGATCCCATTGCCTACTGTGAATACGCACTCTGAGTTCAGGATCATGTTCTGATTTCCTTTCAACTTCCTTCGTTGTCACGGCTACTGGCATTGACTGAATTGCGACGAATCGCACAAAGTTCTCTGCATCCATCTCTAGCGTGGATGTAGCTCCCAGCTGTTCATCCTTCAACAGTTTCGACAGCGGGTCCATGATGTTTGCTTTCCCAGCAATGTGGACTACTTTGTACTTGTACTGTTGGAGTCTCAGCACCCAACGTTCTATTCCGGCACATGGCTTAGACCTTGTCGAATAGATCACTTCCAGCAGCTTGTGATCTGTAACAAGTTCAAATTCAATGCCGTACAAGTATGCATGGAACCTTTCACTTCACAGGCCCACACTAGTCCCAATGCTTCTTCATCTGTTTGAGAATACCTTCTCTCCACGCTGGTTAACAGTCGACTGGCATATGCTATGATTCTGGGTCCATCTGCATGCGTCTGTACCAACACTGCTCCTAAACCAACCGGACTAGCATCTGCTATGACTTTTGTTGGTCAACTGGATCATGGTATCCAAGGGTTTCTGCACTCATTAGACTCTGTTTCAGTGATTTGAATGCCTGTCTCTGTTCACTACCAAACTGGAATGGTACGTCTTTTCTCGTCAACTTTCTCAGTGGATCTGCCAGTGTAGCAACATTTGGAATGAATTTTGCATAATAATTGACCAGTCCTAGAAAACTCCGCATCTCGGTTGCATTCTGAAGTTCATGTGCATTGCAACAGCTTTCACTTTAGCTTTGGCTGGGTTCAGCCCTTCACTTGTGAGTCTGTGTCCCAAGAAATCCATCTCAGAGACGCAAACTTGCACTTGCCTTCATTCACAGTGAGAATTGCTTCTTGAAGTTTTGTCAATACTAGCTTCAACCTCCTTGTCATGCTCTTCACGACTTGATGCATGGACAATGATGTCATCTAATATGTTTGCTGCTCCTGGTACACCTTGAATCACTCTGTGGATTTTGTCCTGATAGATCTCAGGAGCAGCATTGTTTCCAAACATCAGTCTTTTGTATCGGTACAATCCACAGTGAGTGACGAATGTTGTCACCTCTCTTGACTCAGGATGTAATTCCAACTGATGATATCCCCACTTGAGATCAATTTTGGAAAACACTTTACTGGTTGATAACTCTTGTAACACCACATCAACCATAGGATTGGGTGTCTTTCTCTGATTATTGCCTCATTGGCTCTCCTCATGTCATCGCACAGTCTAACGTCATCATTGGGTTTCGGCACATTCACAACTGGACTCACCCATGGTGTCGAACTTCAACTGGTTCAACAATGTCCTGATCAATCAACTCCTTGATTTTAACTTCTACTTTTCCACGAAGTCCAAATGGCGTTCTCCGCACCGGTTGAGCTATCGTCTTGACATTTTCATCAATGGCTAACTTCACTTGCCGGCCTTTCAATTTTCCAACCCCTTGGAATACTGAATGAAATTATTGCCTCATGTCATCATATGACTGCACTGAATTGACATGCACTCCGATGTGAAGCGCTCCCAGCTCTCCAGCTGTATTTCTACTCAGCAGAGGTTCTCCCTTCTCCTCTATCACCACAAATTCTGCTTCAGTTTCTCTATCTCTGACTTCTACTTTAGTCGTGAAACATCCAATGGTCTGCAATGGTTTAGTTGCGGTGTAGGGATATAACTTCCTACTACACCTCCTTGATGTGCACTTGATTTTCTGCTGTTTCAAGCATTCCCAAAGTGATCTGTCAATTACGTTGCTGTCGCTACCAGAATCTACAATTGGCATTGTAACACCTCCGATGGTTACTGGAACTTTCTTGTGGTGGCTCTCATTCAATGCAAACTGATAATTCCCTTTAACAGCATGCTCACCAGCTTCATCACTGTCTTCATCACTTCCGAAATCACCTTCTACGTGACGGACATGACTCTTCTTTTTCTGCCAAGGTCTGTCTTTCTTTTCACTGGACTTCCCTTTCTTGTTGTAATCACTTGTCTTGTCCATGTCCCTACTTTTACATTTCTTTGCAAAATGATCTTTATCTCCACATTTCCTACATGTTCTACCTTTTGCTGGACAACATGCATCTTTCCCTATGTGATTCTTGTTGCCACACCAGTAACACTCGATCTCACATTCAGGCATACTCCTTGGTCTCCCTTAGCTGGTTAACTTGACCAGTCTTGGAATCTTTCAATTTCATGCTGTGAAATTGTCCCTCAACACTTCCAGTGCTGCTGCAATCAACAAAGCATCATTAAGGTTTAACTCACCCCCTTTTTCTAACAGCCTTCTCCTGAGCTTGTCTGACCTGCAATGCTGGACAACCTGATCCAATATCTGGTTTTCCACATCAGCAGCCACATATTTGCATCCTACAGACACATGTCTGAGTCTCGTCACAAATTGAGCAACACTCACCCTCTTCCTGCAATGTTTTACGGAATAAATGGCGTTGAAATGTAGCATTCGGCACCACCACATAATGACTGTTCAAAGCATCAACGGCTTTCTTATAGTCTTCCTTCATTCCGGTATCAGGGAGTGTTTTAAACATTTCTCGAACAGCTGGTCCCACGGTGAAAAGAAGCAATGCTCTCCGCTGCACCTTCTGCCCCGGCTTACTCTCCTCAAGAAAGAGCCCTGGACTGTCGGCGTAATCTTCGAATCCCTCCACTGACGGTACTCGCATCACCCGTCGGATTGAAGTGTGGAACTCCGCGAAGTGCTAGGAAATCAGCTCCAGCGACCGCCATTTAAAAACAAATATTTTTCCAGCTCGAAGCCACGGATTCAGAATCTAAAATATCGAAAACATCCGAAATATCCGGATTATCCTCATCGCCAATGTCACATCCTGGCCTCAGATGTGGAATAATAATGATACTGACACAATATTTATAGGTTACATTCCTTGGTCTCCGAGTTTATTATCTCACTCAGCCATGGCCTCCTACCTTGGCTTACACAGTGCACATGCGATCTGACCTCCAGGTCAGCTGATACAAAGGTCATGATATTTGCATATCATCATCATGACTCATCGTCATGACAGGCAACACGGTGGCACAGCAGTAGAGTTGCTGCCTTACAGTGCTTGCAGAGGAGACCCGGGTCCACTTCTGACTACGGGTGCTGTCTGTGCGGAGTTTGTTCGTTCTCCCTGTGACTGTGTGGGTTTTCTCAGAGATCTTTGGTTTCCTCCCACACTCCAATGACGTACAGGTATGTAGGTTTATCGGCTTGGTGTATGTGTAAATTGTCCCTAGTGTGTGTAGGATAGTGTTAATGTGCAGGGATTGCTGGTTGGCGAGGACTCGGTGAACCGAAGTGCCTGTTTCCATGCTGTATCTCTGAACTAAACTAAACTAAACTAAACTCAACAAGTGTGGATTAACAGGGAGTTTTGATTCCCACCATGCTTTGTCCTTCCCCTTCTTTCTTCCAGCTGTCCCTTCCCCCCCACCTTCCCCTCCTCCCCTCAACCCCCCCCCCCCCCCCCACCTACAATCAGTCTGAAGCAGGGTTCCATCCTGAAACGCCATCTATCCACGTTCTCCAGAAATGCTGCCTGGCCCGCTGAATTACTTCAGCATTTTGTGTCTCTTTTATGTAGTTTACTGTTTATTTGGGGTTTTCCTCAGTAATTCGTCAATTTGGTACGGTTAGAGTACTTAAAGTGGGGCTGAAGAAGTCACGAGTGCACAACCCACAATAGTCTGGTGCAATACAGAAGGTGAGTATGCGGGCAGTTGGAAAGAAGTTATACAGATTTCCTTATCTCTAGTTGGCCTGAAATTTGATCTTGCGTAGCTCGCACGCATGATTACATGCCTTTGGATGAGTGGGAAAAGCCTGTCCTAAAATGTGCGAAGTACAGGCAGAGTAGACAGACCACTGGGTCACTCACAGGAGGTCACTTCATATTTTGAAACAAAGCCCCATGTGACAGTAATCCAGCCTCAATTTCCGACCTCACATTGATCACTGTAAAATTGTATGGTCTGTAAATCGAACACAAAGGTTGAGCCCAGTTTTCAAACTGTCCTCCTGCCACTCATTAACAAGGCCTCTCAAAATCGGTCCTTTTATTTTGAGGCCCAATTCTCTCTCTAAGCATTTCCTTCTGCCAGCATCTATCTTTCTGACCTCTTGGTCATGGGTCAGCTCAGCAGCACAAGCGCATACAATGCGCCGTCTTTACCGTGACATAGCAACAATGGCTGCAGCTGACCCACTGCAAACTGCTTGGCTCAAGAGATTTTAATCTCTACTCTGCTTTAACTTTGTCAGAAGAAAGCAGATATCATCAAAATGTGTGGAAACATTTATCATTTATTCAACTTCCAACTTAGGCCCATAAGTGAGTTGATAAATAAGATCATGGATGGGCTGATCATACACAGATTGATAGGCTCAATTCCTTTGTGAAAACTTCTTGCATTGAAACAACAGCTGCACCATTGATCAGATGTCAGTCAGTCTTCCCAAGTTTCTATTTTTTTAATTGAAATTGTAATAGAAAAATGAAAAACAAAATTTGCAAATGATGTTCAAATGTGGCGTATCTTCAGTCGTAGACTATACAATGTAGTGTATCAATTGTTCGATCAGCTCTCAATTCAAGGTTTATACCTGGTTTAAACCTGGTTCAAAGATGCAAATCTCCTCTGTGTGAAATGAGTTTTGGCAGTTTTAGTTCACATTCAAATGATCATGATCTACACAAAGACGCCTCTGATGTGTCACATGAGTGCATCAGGGGCTATCTTCCTGGGTGAGGTCTGAGGCCCATTGTTGGGGTATATATATATAAAACATGCAAAGGAAAGGCTTTTAGTTATACTAAACGTGGAAGACCTCTTCTATTGTCCTTTGGCACTGTGTACAATAGAACATTACAGCAATAGACCACTGCATCAAGCAAGTGTCTGACTATCATGCAGTGAAAACTTCAAGACCTTTTTCCAACACAGAAGTTTTTTCAGCATAGGGTTTTCAATTTTGTTATTTTCTACATCACATCAATTTCACCTTTCACTCCTATGCTTGCTCACTTGTGCGGTCTCCAGATTGACCAAACTTCAATTTCAAAATTCTCACATTTGTTTTCAAATTATGTCATGGTCTTGCTCTTCCCCATCTCCGTAATTTGTCCATTACCCTGAGATATATACAAAATGCTGGAGTAACTCAACGGGACAGGCAGTATATCTGGAGAAAAGAAAATGGTGATGTTTCGGGTTGAGACCCGTCTTCAGACTGAGAGTCTTGGGAGACAGAAACTAGATGGTAATCCTGCTAGTTTTACTGTTTGTATCTCCTTGTTATCACAACCAACAATGGACTGTTATTGGCTCTTTGGTAATCGGTGCCAGCTCTGATCTCTTTACCTTTCCATACATCTAGTTTCCCTTTCCCCTGAATCACAATGTGAAGAAGGGTCTTGACCTGTAACGTTACCTATTCCTTCTCCCCAGAAATACTGCCTGTCCTGCTGAGTTACTTCAGCATTTAGTGTCTATCTAAATCAGCATCTGCTTCCTACACATTGCCCTGAGATATATTTGGTTCTCCATTTCTGGCCCTTTGCCAACACTAAATGTAATTATTATTGGCCTTGAGTAAGCCTTATATTGGTTTCCTCCATGCAATATAAATGGAAGTTGTTGCTAAAATGCAGCTCTTTTTGAGACTATGATTGCTCCAGTATTATGGAATGGCACAGAAGAAAGCCATTCAGCTTTATCAGATTCATACCAACTCCTAGGGAACTCCTTTGAGGATGTGACAAGTAAAATGGATGAAGGGGAGCCAGTGGATGTAGTGTTTCTAGACTTTCAGAAAGCCTTTGATAAGGTCCCGCATGGGAGACTAAAATTAGAGCACATGGTATTGGGGGTAGGGTGTTGACATGGATAGAAAATTGGTTGGCAGACAGGAAGTAAAGAGTAGGAGTGAATGGGTCCTTTTCAGATTGGCAGGCCATGGCGAGTGGAGGGTCGCAAGGCTCGGTGTTGGGGCCGCAACTGTTTGAAATATATATTAATGATTTGGAAGAGAGAATTAAGAGCAACACTAGCAAGTTTGCGGATGACACAAAGCTGGGTGGCAGTGTGAACTGTGAAGAGGATGTTAGGGGGTTGCAGGTCTCCTAATTTGAGGAAGGACATTCTTGTGATTGAGGCAGTACAGCGTAGGTTCGGGAGATTGATCCCTGGAATGGCGGGACTGTCATATGAGGAAAGATTGATAAGACTATGCTTGTATTCACTGGAGTTTAGAAGGATGAAGGGGTTCTTATAGAAACATATAAAATTATAAAAGGTCTGGACAAGCTGGATGCATAAAAAATGTTCCCAATGTTGGGCGAGTCCAGAACCAGGGGCCACGGACTTAGAATAAAGGGGAGGCCATTTAAGACTGTGGTGAGAAAAAACTTTTTCACCCAGAGAGTTGTGAATTTGTGGAATTCCCTACCACAGAGGGCAATGGAGGTCAAATCACTGGATGGATTTAAGAGAGAGTTAGATAGAGCTCTAGGGGCTAGTGGAATCAAGGGATATGGGGAGAAGGCAGGCACTGGTTATTGATTGCGGACAATCAGCCATGATCACAATGAATGGCGGTGCTGGCTCGAAGGGCCGAGTGGCCTCCTCCTGCACCTATTTTCTATGTTTCTATGTTTCTAAACCCATTTCATTCCATTCTCCTTCACTTTGCATCCCTACAAACCTATTCACTCTCACACATTAATGCCAATGTCCCTATTGAGTCCTTGGTGTCATTAACCTACACAAAGGGACAATGGCATTTAACTTACCAGCACATTTTTGGCATGTGGGAGGAAACTGGAGCATCCAGATGAAATGTACATGGGTACAGATGAAACGTACATAGCTGCTGAAGACATGTTCATAGATACATATTGAACAAAAGATAATTCCAATTTGATGATTCATTTCTCTCCCAGGTATTGAAAACCATTGTTTAATTTCATGACTCCATATGGTCTTGCATCCCATGTGATGTAATTACATTCTACTACAGTTGCACAACCTTTTATCCGAAAGCCTTGGGACCAGACACTTTTCATAATTCGGAATTTTTCGGCTTTCGGATTGGAAGATTTTTAGCGTAGATTTTAACGCCTGGCTCAGTGGTCGCGAGTTTGCACCTCGATCCCGGCAGTTACTCGATCGCGAGTTTGAGTCTTCAATGTAGTTTTTTCTTGCAGAATAGGAGAGAATAGGGAGGGTTAGGCTGGGATCATTCTCTACGAGATGATCTTAGTGCGGGAGACAAGTGTAGGAGAGGTGTACTGACTGTGTGGGCAGAACTTTGGAAGTGATTGCCCACCATTCTCAAAAGCCGCTGTGTCTCCCTGTCCCTCCAACTCCAGAGGAATCCGCTCCCCGATGGGCCGCTACGGCGACAAGTGGCAGTTCGCCCACAGCCAGAGCTGCGCCACCCCAAGAACAAGACGTACCTTGTACACCATCAGCTTCTGCCCCTACGGGGAGCGTGTTCCTCTGTAGTTGGAGCGGGGCTGGGCTGGAGTTGCTGATCTGGGATCTCCGTGCTTGCATTGGGCCTGGGGGTCGGTGTCCCGATGAGGGGGCGCAGCTCGGGCTGTGGGCGAACTGCCACTTGTGGCCGTAGTGGCCCATCGGGGAGCGGCTTCTGGTGGTCCTGACGTCTCTCAGCTCCTGTCCAGGGGGGTGGCCGGAGACGTCAGGACCAACAGGAACCCGCTCCCCGATGGGCCGCTACAGCGACAAGTGGCAGTTCGCCCACAGCCCGAGCTGCGCCCCCTCATCCGCAACCCGGGTTCCTCTGGAGTTGGAGTGGGGCTGGGCTAGAGTTGCTGCTTGCTGTGAGTCTCTGGGATCCCCGTGCTTGCAGTCGGTGTCCCGTTGGTCCTGACGTCTCCAGCCACCGCCCTGGACAGGAGCTGACAGGACGTCTCAGCTCCTGTACAAGGGGGTGGCCGGAGACATCACAGCCTGAGCTGCGCCCCCTCATCCGCAACCCCAAGAACAAGACGTACCTTGCACACCATCAGCTTCTGTCCCTACGGGGAGCGTGTTCCTCTGGAGTTGGAACGGGGCTGGGCTGCTGCTGGCTGTGGGTCTCTGGGATCTCCGTGCTTGCAGTGGGCCTGGGGGTCGGTGTCCCGTTGGTCCTGACGTCTCCGGTGACTGGCACTGACCTGCTGGCATCGCCGACGTGAAGACAGTGCAAAGTCCCCGCGCTGGTGCAATGGGCGGGGAGCTGGAGAGGGGAGGGAAGGGGTCACACACATGGCCGGGAAGCAGAGGGGTGTAGGTGAGGTGAAACTGAAGGGAGCGACAATCTGCTGCTGCCTGCCCGCTGAGTTAAAAAGTTCCAACGCAAGACACACGACACACTGTCTACCGTGGGAACTTTTTAACTCAGCGGGCAGGCAGCAGCAGATTGTCAATTATTAAACCTCCCGCGCAATATACCCTCACCTTCTCTTTTATGAATGGGGATTTAGTTCCCCTTTCTTCGAGGACTGACCGAGGTTCCGCTGTCACCTCTGCGGGCCGCCCTCGGTGAACGTCTTCAAGGACCTTTCTTCAAGGACCGAAAAAATGTCCGCTATTCTGAGCTTTTCGTTATTTGGATGTTCGGATAAAAGGTTGTGCACCTGTATTATAATATCTAATCGTTTGTTTACTCACAGTAATTATATTTGGAATCTAATTTTTTTAATGACTTTGCCATTCACCTAGTTTTGCTCATCTGATTAATCTGCATTATCTGGATTTACCAGAGCTAGAGCAATTAGAAATGAATATGCTTGAACCCCTCATTATCAAAATGTTGAGGGAAGAATGCTACCAATGATGAAGGATAAGCACTTATATAAATTATGCACTTTGTACATTATTTTTAGTGTGTGATAAAGTGAGCAGCATCCAGTGAGCTTTTAAAGGATGATTACAGTGCACAGACTAAAAACATTGTGTCATTTGTGAACTGCTTGGGGTCATTGTTGCTGCTGTCCACAGAGCTTTTAAATTCATTATAATAATAGCACTTTCTCAGGTTAGACTTGTTGGCACATTATCAAGGCTTTACAATCTGACCCATGTGACACGTATCCCACAAGCATTAATGCTGTTTATAGACCACTTCATCTCTTCCTCAGGATCAATCTAATAGCTTCAACAAGTCTGCACAGAATCAAATCTACAATTAGATATTTCAGGAAATCCAATTTAATCGTGTAATTGTCAAGAAAAATATTCTGATAATTCATGTTTAACGATGTATTTACTATTATAATTTAATTTTGAATAAAAAGTTTTAAATCCACTTAATTATTGTTCATAATGATTGTTAAAAATTCTATAACTAAAATTCAATTAAATCTTGGTGTCTCAGTTCCGAGGAGACCTTGATAACTTTTACATTTATTGGATCTTTATAAATCTACTTTGAGCAGCACAGCACTGTCATTCAGAAGCTAGGTTTGACGTCAATTGGGAACAATGCACATCACAAGGTGACATGAGAGACAGAGAAAATATCTTCAACGATCATCAAAAATGCAGGTTTTAAAGATTAAATTCATGCAGTTCCACTTAAGGGTAGTTCTCTGCAGAAAGCAACCAAAGACTGCAAAATCTTCCTGCTTTTTGCTTTCATTTTACCCCTTTTTTTGCTGCAGCTGTTGACATAAAGTGGGCACAGTTCCACATGTATGTGCACCATGCTCACATGAGCATTTCTTGCCTCTCAAACATTGGCTATAGAGAACATCTGCTGCAAAAGCAATCTAATTCCTTATGGATGACTCGAGAGGATTCAGCCTCCAAAGACAAGTCCTTTGCAACTGAGCTACTAGCAATCAGCAATATACATGTTTTTTGTGTCTATCTTATGTTTTTAAGTTGCATTGCCTAGTGCTACAATTGCTGATACACTTAATCAATTAACTGATGCAGGTGTTTGTGCCATGCCATGAATAATTTGTCTCTGGCAGTCAGGCGTGACAAGAACATTGATAAATGAGATAAATCATGAGCGGAATAGATCGGGTAGAATGGTAGATGCTCAGTGAATTGAAGACAGGAGGACGTGGGTTGAAGGTGAAGGGGAAAAGATTTAATAGGAATCTGAGGGGTAACATTTTCACACAAAGGGTGATGGGTGTATGGAACAAGCTGCCAGAGGAGGTCATTCAGGCAGGGACTATCTCTATGTTTAGGAAACAGTTAGAGAGGTACATGGATAGGACAGGTTTTATGGGCCAAACACAGGCAAGTGAGACCAGTGTAGTTGGGAAATGGTGACCGGAGTGGGCAAGTTGGGCTGAAGGGCCTGATTCCACACTGTATCACTCTATGACACTCTAAATATCAGCCAATTTCACACCAGAAATCATAACTACCCGCCTATAAAAGTTTATTTGTATACGTTGCTTGGATGGATGTGGAGGCAGAAGATGAAGAGCCAGCATGGTCTAAGCTGAGGGAACAATAGTGTGTCTATTTCATTAAGTCCATGCATCAACTCTTTTTGCAATCATATTCCAACAAACGGTGGGCACTCTGGTAATCCTCTGTCAGTCCAGGCTGCTTATTGTATCTCTATTTATGAATGGTAGTCCATTTGCAGTTTAGATTAAAGTAACAAATCCAACACAAGCAGATTAAAATAACTTCACAAGCTGAGCACAGGAGGATTAAACTGATGTAAAGACAAATGAATATGGAATCAGGACAATTAGACAACAACCAATTGATGAATAGTTTTCCAACACAATGGCTCAGGTTTTAAATGTGAGTTAAAGGAAAATGGAGAATTGCTCCAAATGATTCAATTGAGTTAATATCATAACATTTTTCAGTAAACATCAAACTATTTTTGAGATTTGAGTGTCATATTTGGTGGAAAACTATCTGTCCTCTTTATAGTACAGATATATTTTACAGTATAGATGTGATATTCTAAAAAAGATGAGAAATCTTGATGCAAACTGAAAACTAATGTTGTCTCTTCAAGTATAAACAACCAAATCTAAATTGGCTAATTTATCTTTGTTTGAATTTTTGCTAATACCTCTTGATGAAGAGGGACAGTTATTCAATCTAACTCAAAATGAAATTCTGATGAAGAAGGAGCTTGTTTTGTCTGCAGCCAAAAAGGCAAGATATTTTAAAATAGGAAATCAGCCTGATGATTGAGAACTGTACTTTATGTTCCTATGTTCCATGGTTCGTAACAATACAATACAATACTATACAATACAATACAATTTATTGTCATTTGAGCCTCAGTGAGACTCAAACGAAATTCTGTTTCCACAGCCATACAAACAAAGACAATTCCTAGACATAGACACAATTTAATTCACACAAACATCCATCACAGTGGAAGGCAAAGTATTTTCTCCATGTCTCTCCCGATATCCAAGCCCCAGGCGGGCGATGATAAGTCCCACGGCCATTTTAGGCCGTGCCGGGCAATTTACGGCCCCGCTCCCGGTCTAAATGTCACAAAGTTGGAGCCCCCGGCGGGCCCTGGAATGTCCCACGGCCATGAAGCCGCGTCGGGCGATGTACGTCACTGCTCCGGGTCGTTCCAACCCTGCGACACGGGCTGGAGAAGTCGCGTTACGGGAGCTCCGGGAAGCGGTCTCTCTCTCCCCCCGGACCCGCGAGCTCCCGATATACCAGTCCACCGGACCTGCGGCTGCGTTGCTGGAGCCTCCGAGCCCCAGGAGTCGAGTCGCAGCAGCGAGTCACCACCGCTCCCCACGCTCCGAGGCCAGCCAGCCCCACGATGGTGAGTAGTCCGCAGCTCCGCAGTCTCCCGAGCCCCCGGGTCGTTCAGGTTGGAGGCCGCTCCACGGTGCTAGGCCCCAACGACAACGGAGACCCGACAGGGAAAAGGTCGGGTCTCCCGGACAGGGAAGAGATTTTAAACGGTTTCCCCCTCCCCCCCCCCCCCGCCCCCCGCCCCGCACATATACACATTTAAAACTAGTATTAAAAAAAACACCAACATTACATTTAACTAGACAAAAAATAAAAAAAGACAGACAGGCTGTAGGGGCCGCTGCAACGGGTGAGTCGCGCCCACACGTCCCCCACAGGCCACGCCCCCAGAAGGACACGCCGATAGGACACACCTCCTGTGCAATAGGACACGCCCCTTGTGCCATAGGACACGCCCCCAGTGTCATAGGACACGCCCCCAGGGTCAATAGGACACGCCCCCAGTGTCATAGGACACGCCCGGAGATTCAATGCATTTCTAACAAAATGCCAGAAATTCAATACATTTCTAACAAAAATTGTATTTGCCTTAACTGCTTTATCATTGATCTTTTATAAGTTCACCTGAAAAAATAAGTTACCTGCATCAGAGCTCTCAAACTACATTTTGAGTGACACTCTGATAGAGTGCATTCTCTGCAGTTCACAAGCTATTTACCAAATGAATCAGACACAAAAAGCTGGAATAACTCAGTGGGTCAGGCAGCATCTCTAGAGAAAAGGAACAGGTGATGTTTCTGGTCGAGACCTTTCTTCAGACTGGTGTGAAGAAGAGTCCCGATCCGAAATATCACCTATTCCTTTTCTGCTGAGTTGCTGCCTGACCCGCTGAGTTATTCCAGCTTTTTGTGTCTATCTTCGATTTAAACTGGCATCTGTAGCTATAGTACTTCCTACCAAATGAATTAGACTGGTATCCAGCAACACTACACGCAGTCTTTTTTTTTAGAATCTCTCAGAATAAATGCATAATAATTTGAATGCATAATAATTTCTTTCCTACCATAACTTTGATCAACACTGCAAACATTTAGATTTGGGTGAATGTGCAAAGGGACTCGCACTGATGCTCGAGAAGTCTTTCATGTCAGTCTATTTTTATCCATCTCCATACCTCGCTGCCTTGCAAAGTTTCATTTTCACATAGAATGACCACCAAGTCCTTAAAGTCCTGCAAATTGCATTGTAGTCAGTGACTGTTAGGTTTTTAGGTTTATTATTAAAAGGCCGAAGTGTTGTGAGGATGGTGGGTAATTATTCTTGCTGTGTTTTAGTTAGTTAGACAATACAGCAGCTCCAAGCCTCCATCTTCCATGGTTTAGCCTTAATATTTCTGTGCACAATAGCTTTAGTATATAGTTTATCCCTGAAATCAGAATATAAAATATCTATGAAATAAGAATACAAAATATGCCATTGATAAAAGTAGAGAATACAGGAGGGTAATCTCTCTACAACCACACCTCAATGAGATCTGAACCTGCCATGATTAGATCTCTTCTTCTGTCACATCTGTCTCCAGGCCTTTTCTTCTGGTAAGGAATCCTCACAGCCCAGTGAAGACTCTTCTCCTGTCTCCAGCATTCCTCCACCTTTTGAACTCCTCATGCTGGCCTTCTACCCTCTCTGGAATTCTTTATTTCCAACTGTTGGTGTGACACCAACTGTCTTGATTTCTTTACTCCCCTTAGCCGTTGCAATCTCACCCCACTGAACACCACAGAATTGAGTCTGAAAAAGAGCCCCGACCTGAAACAGCACCGATCCTATGTTCTCCTGGGATGCTGCCTGGCCCGCTGAGTTACTCCAGCACTTTGTGTGTGTTTTTTAGGAGTAATACTTCTCTGGGGCAATTCATGGCAGCATATCTCCTCTAGGATTCTAATATGCATTTACTTGAAGGTTCCCTTTCCAGTTGAAGTGGGCGTGGGAAATCTATTTATAGATTTTGTAGCTAGAAAGTAGATTACTTTTGAGAACTCAGATTTGACAGCTGCAGTGAGCAGTGGAAAAGAAAAGCAAGCTAATAATGTGCTGATGCCGTTGCCTTTTGACACAATATTGATCAATCCCCCTTTCTTGGCAAAGGCAAGCTTGTGAGAGTAAAAGGTTAATGGTCTAGCACAAAAAAATTTCCTTTCCAGCTTCTTAGTGCTGAATGAAGAGTGAAAGAGTGCTTGGTTTCTGCTGTCATTAGCTAAACATAACAGTATTTACATAAGGTGTTGATTCAAACTTGTCAGCCTTTATTATTTCTCTTTGCTAAAAGCTGGATCGGAAGTCAGGTGCACACATGGTAAGCTCAGTGCGAACGTTCAATCATTATTTTCTTCAGACTTGGCACGAATCTTTATTGATGCACCTGAGGTAAATGTCCTGCATTGAAACTATTTGAGTAGACAGGCTGGAGGCTGTCTTCTCTCTGTCTTATGACTGTGCCTGGATAATAAAGAACAATAGATAGCTCTCAGCACATCGCAAATCAGTAATCCGATAAGGGAGTTTAGATGGCATCAAGCAGCAGAATATTTTTAGGAATTCACAGGATTTTAATGAGTGTGCAGCATTCCTGGTGTACCATGAGTGGATTAGCTTTAAATTTATTTATGTTATTCACCAGATATACATATATCACCTGGTGTTTGTGTTGTTTCTATAAATCTTTGTTTCCTCTAGAAGACATTACTTTTGTTTTTGCTGCTGTTTCAAGAAGGTAACTGATTATTGATTTTATCTCATTGAACCTGAAGCTTTATAAGATTAGTGTTACAAATCCTGAAGTGTTATTAGATTGGTACACAGGATGTGTGGTGTATCCAGATTATAGTTTACAATGAGTGATAGCGAAGTTCTCCATCCTTTGCATAAGATACAGCCATTAGCTGTGCTGCCTTTCCATACAAAACCATTGAGAACATCAGAACATTCAGATAGAATGATGTTTGTTATAGCTTTTCATCAGGTCCCGGCATTTGAATTTAGTCACTAATACACTATTAATGTTAAACCCTCTTACCTCAAACTGAATCATGTATTGCTGTTGTTTTGAGCGCAACACAGTCCAAAATCAATTTTGCTTGAAGAAAAACAAAAATCTAAATGCTGGAAGAGCATGTTGATAGAATGGAGTGGCTGGGCTTGAATACTCTGGAATTTAGAAGGATGAGAGGGTATCTTATTGAAACACATAAGATTATTAAGGGATTGGACACGCTAGAGGCAGGAAACATGTTCCCGATGTTGGGGGAGTCCAGCACCAGGGGCCACAGTTTAAGAATAAGGGGTAGGCCATTTAGAACGAAGATGAGGTAAAACATTTTCACCCAGAGGGTTGTGAATCGGTGGAATTCTTTGCCTCAGAAGGCAGTGGAGGCCAATTCTCTGGATGCTTTCAAGAGAGAGTTAGATCTTAAAGATAACGGAGTCAGGGGATATGGTGTGAAGGCAGGAACGGGGTACTGATTGTGGATGATCAGCCATGATCATAGTGAATGGCGGTGCTGGCTCAAAGGGATGAATGGCCTACTCCTGTACCTGATGTCTATTGTCTAGTGTCTATTGTCTATAGCTCAATTCGTCAAGCAGGATCTGTGGAGGCATAATATGGAAGTTAATGTTCTGGGTCAAGAACTTACATCCGGAGTGAGAGGGAAACGGAAAGATTACCAGCACACATGAGTGCGAGGGTGTTGGAACGGAGGCTGGTAAGTGATAGATGGAACCAGATGGGGAGGGGATGATTGTCAGATGGAATACAAAATATTTATGAAGTCAAAGAGTATCTCAAACCTTCCTATCCAGGCAACACCCTTGTGAATATTACCCTTGTGAATAAAGTACCTTGTGTATCTGTGCCTCACCATACGTGCATATAACAATAAACTTGAACTCGGATCACATCTTTCCTGTAGTATGGCGATCAGAACTACACAAAATATTCAAAGTGCAGCCTAACCAATTTTTTTGTACAACTGTAACACGATATCCCAAATCATGTATTCAATGCCTTGGCCGATGAAGGCAAACATAACATACTCCTTCTTTACCACCGTCTGCCTGTGTTGTCACTTTCAGGGAACAATGTACTTGTATTCCAAGGACGCTGTGTTCAACAACACTCCAATTCACTCGCCCATTTTCTCAGTTGATCTTTATACTGTTGTCACTTTGACAACCTTCTTCACTATCCACTATACCATCAATATTGGTGTCATCTACAAACTTAGTCATCATGCAGCTACATTCCCATCTAAATCGATATCTATGTAACGATACCACCTTTGTTGGACAAATAACAAAGGTGGTATTGTATGTTAGGCAGTTGATGGGAAGTCACGGTGGCGTAGCAGTAGAGTTGATACCTTACAGCGAATTCAGCGCCGGAGGCCTGGGTTCGATCCCGATTACAGATGCTGTCTGTACGGAGTTTGTACGTTCTCCCCGTGACCTGCGTGGGTATTCTCTGAGACCCCAGCTATTTACAATATATATTAATGATCTGGATGAGGGAATTGAAGGCAATATCTCCAAGTTTGCGGATGACACTAAGCTGGGTGGCAGTGTTAGCTGTGAGGAGGATGCTAGGAGACTGCAAGGTGACTTGGATAGGCTGGGTGAGTGGGCAAATGTTTGGCAGATGCAGTATAATGTGGATAAATGTGAGGTTATCCATTTTGGTGGCAAAAACATGAAAGCAGACTATTATCTAAATGGTGGCCGACTAGGAAAAGGGGAGATGCAGCGAGACCTGGGTGTCATGGTACACCAGTCATTGAAAGTGGGCATGCAGGTGCAGCAGGCAGTGAAGAAAGCGAATGGTATGTTAGCTTTCATAGCAAAAGGATTTGAGTATAGGAGCAGGGAGGTTCTACTGCAGTTGTACAGGGTCTTGGTGAGACCACACCTGGAGTATTGCGTACAGTTTTGGTCTCCAAATCTGAGGAAGGACATTATTGCCATAGAGGGAGTGCAGAGAAGGTTCACCAGACTGATTCCTGGGATGTCAGGACTGTCTTATGAAGAAAGACTGGATAGACTTGGTTTATACTCTCTAGAATTTAGGAGATTGAGAGGGGATCTTATAGAAACTTACAAAATTCTTAAGGGGTTGGACAGGCTAGATGCAGGAAGATTGCTCCCGATGTTGGGGAAGTCCAGGACAAGGGGTCACAGCTTAAGGATAAGGGGGAAATCCTTTAAAACCGAGATGAGAAGAACTTTTTTCACACAGAGAGTGGTGAATCTCTGGAACTCCCTGCCACAGAGGGTAGTCGAGGCCAGTTCATTGGCTATATTTAAGAGGGAGTTAGATGTGGCCCTTGTGGCTAAGGGGATCAGAGGGTATGGAGAGAAGGCAGGTACGGGATACTGAGTTGGATGATCAGCCATGATCATATTGAATGGCGGTGCAGGCTCGAAGGGCCGAATGGCCTACTCCTGCACCTAATTTCTATGTTTCTATGTTTCTATCTTCAGTTTCCTCCCACATTCCAAAGACGTCCAAGTTTGTAGATTAATTGGCTTGGTAAATGTAAAAATTGTCCCTAGTGGGTGTACGATAGTGCTAATGTGCGGGGATCGCTGGTCGGCGCGGACTAAACAGGTAACAATGAGGCAGATTACAGGGAGATTCATAATCTGATTGAATGGTGTCAGAACAACAATCTTACTCTCAATGTCAGCAAGACCAAGGAGCTGATTGTTGGTATCAGAAGGAGAAAACCGGCAATTCATGAATTTATCTTCATTGATGGGACAGCGGTGGAGAGAGTCGACAGCTTCATGTTCCTGGACATGCATATCTCTGAAGATCTGTCTTGGGTCCAGCACATTGATGCAATCACAAAGAAACCTCATCAACACCTCTACTTCCTTAAAAGATTGAGAAAATGTTGTATGTCGACAATACTCAATTGAACCTCTAGATCAGTGGTTCACAACCTTTTTTTGGCCATGCCCCACCTAATCACCTCTAAAATCCTGATGCCCCCCCCATTTTTTACGCAATAAAAATTATTTACTCAAAATAACATCTGAAACATAAACTACATATGTTTACCTGATGGAAAATCCAAAAAAAAAAAAATCGAAAATTTCGACCCAGACGTAATGACATTAATTATTATCCATCACATCTTTCAGTCCACGCTGACATAAGTAGGAAGGGGAACAAAGAACCAAAGGGCAGAGGTTTAAGGGGAGAATGGGAACACTTAATAGGAACCTGGGGGGTTAACCTTTTCACACATAGAATTGTGAGTAAATGGAACGAGCTGCAAGAGGAAGTAGCTGCGTCAGGTAGAATAACAATATATTTTTTTAAACATTTGGACAGGTACATGGATAGGAACAGTTAACAGGGATATGGGCCTCATGCAGGGAAATGGAACTAGCTTAGATGGGGAATCTTGGTTAGCATGGACGAAATGGGCCAAAGGGCTCGTTTCTATGCCGTACGACTATGACTATTAGATAAACCAAAGGCAGTCTGTGTGACTACTGCGTAGAGTGCATTTGTTCAACCCTCAAAGGTGATCTGGAGATTCTAGATGCCTGTCACTTTAATTCTCCATCCTAATCCCAGTCTGGCCCATCCATCCATGTTCACTGTTGCAATTACCTTAATTGTTGAGTGGAAGAGTGGGCATGGAATGGAGACTTAAAGTGACAGGCAATTTGCTTCCTCGGTTAGTATCAGAACTGACCATTTCTGTAGTACATCAACCATGTGTAATATCTAACCCGATTATTTTTTTTACTCCATTGTCACTGCCTGATCTGCTGGACATTTCTGACAGCTCTGACTAGCATTTTGTTTGTTTTCTATCTTTCCCCAACTCACCACTTTAATCTATAATCCAGATGACTTCATAATTGGATAGCACTAAGGAAACTCTAGCCCTACTCCAGTAGAGAAACTGCCTTTATCACCTCTGTCCATTTCCCTGCCATCTCTGCAACTAAGTATCTTTTTCTTTTTCTCATTTGTGACCAAGGATCTTTCACCCATTATCTCTGTTTCTTTCCCCACCGATGACCTGCCGAGTGCCCAGCAATTTTCTGTTTTCATTTCTTTCCCACCATTTTCTCTCCATAATGCCAAAAGTTAGTTTTTCCTGAGCTCTGGAAAAGTAATCCCTCTGCCCAGCATTCGCCTCCCAGCTTCCATTATAAAGATTCCCAGAAGATAGGCGCAAGATGCTGGAGTAACTCAGCAGGACAGGCAGCAACTCTGGAGAGAAGAAATGGGTGACGTTTTGGGTCGAGACCCTTCTTCAGACTGATGTCAGCGGTGAGGTGATACATAGATCAGAAAGTGTAAGGTGTGAAAGCAGGACAAAGGAAATGGAGGTCAAGGAAAATGTAGAATAGATAATTGTTAGCTGGGAGAACAAATCAACAAATCAAATAGAGATTTAAAAAAAACTGGAGTATCTCAACAGGACAGGCAGCATCTCTGGAGAAATGGAATGGGTGCCATTTCGGGGCAATACTCGACCTGAAACATCACCCATTCCTTCTCTCCAGAGATGCTGCCTGTCCTGCTGAGTTACTCCACCTTTTTATGTCTATCTTCGGTTTAAACCAGCATCTGCAGTTCCTTTTTACACACACAGAGATAAAACAGTAAATCCAGCGGCGACCAGAAAAAGGTACGACTCTTTGGGTCACTACTCACAAATGTCGCAGGATGACGCTTGTTTGGTGGTGACTAGCCGCACAAAGAGTCAAAACGTTTTCTGGTCGCCATTGGATTTTCAACACGTTAAAAATTTTCGGCAACCTCCTGCGACAATAACGGGTGCCGGGAAGTCGCTGAAAAAATCACGTAAGTGGGACAGGCCCTTAAGAGATACAGTGTGGGCCAGCCATCAGACCGTTCACTATCCTACTCGCACCGGGAACAATTTTTTTACTACTAACCAAAGCCAATTAACCTACAAACCTGTACGTCTTTGGAGTGTGGGAGGAAACCGGAGCCCCCGGAGAAAACCCACACATACACAGGGAGAATGCACAAAGACTGTACAGGCAGCACCAGTAGTCAGGATCGAACCCAGGTCTCAGGCGCTGTAAGGCAGCAGCTCTACTGCTGTGCGACTGTGCTGCACGACATATGACAATAAAGCATTCTTGACTGTTGGCCGCTGCCAGCGTTAGGGAAAAGCAGGGGATGAAATATTGCTATTATTACAATGGCGAGAAATCGGATCAGTTTGTGGTCAGGTAACTCTATCCTGATATTTTAAACTCCACTCTTGCCCATTGAAGCACTAGATTTGAATCCAATTATTCTGCAAATGGCATCACAAAATCTCCACAGATAAAATCGTCTGAGTTTCAGATGTTCATGCTGAAAGATATTAAATTGCTTTTTCCATCATACATTCACCATGTTTTCAATCACTCTCTTTGGATATTTTGCAGCATTTTGCAATTATTGCATTTATTTAAACGAAAAATTATCCGATCCATTATGTACTTTGATGCAATTCCCATTCAGAGAATACCCATTCATGTCATCGACTACCAGAGCTTTTATAATACTACTCTTGAGTTAGACGAAATATATAGGATGGACTGCAGATGCTGGTCTGCTCCGAAGATAGAAATGCTGCCTATCCTGCTGAGTTACTCCTGCATTTTGTGTCTACCTTGAGTTAGACGTTAGGGTGAACCATTGAGACTTTACATTTGTACTCTTGGCATGAGCCGGACTCTAAACATCCAGTGTATGTTTTCCCCAATTATTTCTGCGCACAACCAATGTCTTTGCATATGCAGTGCCTGCAAAAACTAATTGCAACTGATAGAAGATAACATTGGCCAATTATAAAAGTATTCACTTAAAGAGATAAATGCATCTGTTTCATCGTGGACTTTATTTTGAATGGTAAAGGACACCTTTTCCAGGCCACAAACAGCTCATTCTGAGCTGCAACACTCAGTCAGCCAGGTGAGGATTGTGACGCAGAGAATAAGCAAGGCTATCTCTGTGTGCAGCAGCAATTTGCAATCATGCCTTTCTTTCACACACACAGACATCCCTGTGACATTTGGAGCCATCAGTATGGCTGTGGATGTGAGTTCACTGGGTGGGGACAGATTGCCTGCATATTAGGCCTAGTGGGTATGCTGGGTTTGGAACATCTGACATTACTGTCTCACAAAACATTCCTAAAAATATTTGTAATCTGCCAAAAAATTGATAAAATAGATAAGAACTTTAGCCTGAAGCTGAAAGCTTACGTCATGCTTGCCTTGCATAACAAAGGTATGTTTTCACCTTGACATTCTGTACTTTTGGAAATGTATAGTGCTAAAGGCAGAATGAAAACAGTTGCCAGATTATTTTTAATTATTTTTTTGCCTGTAGCGTAAACTTGTCTGTGCTTTGAATGTCTGCCGAACAGAAAGATTAGTTTTGAATGATGCTTGCTGCGATAGAATAGGCTGCCTTTAATCATGGAACCTGAGCACAATGTGCACTGTGTTTGTCTAAAGAAAAATGCTTATGACATTCAACAATACATCTTTATTTGGTACTGTGCGCAGTTGTTACCTTCCTGCATTTAGTGTAATCGTATGAGTCATTAGTCGTAATGAAGAAAAATATCTGAAATTTGCGGATAAGCCAGGGATTGTTCACTTGACAGGGCAAAAATGTTCAGACTGTATCAAAACCATTAGGAAAGTGGTTCAATTGATTCCAAGTCACTTCAAAGGTCAATGGAGAGAGACATTGCGTGTTTTTTCAGGCTGGTAAGATAGAAAGCATTATTAGTTACTTTGGAAGAGGATGTGGGAACTATACATTTCCAAGTCATCACTGGCTTGAGCACAGCTCTTCCTTCCTAACTGACTCTTGATCGAGATTGTGGAAAATTTTCTGACATCGGTTGTTTTTCCCTTTTTTGAGATTTCTTTGGATGGCAATAAAATTAAAAAATTTTACAGCCATTAACACTGTTCATTAAGGCTTTAAAATGTCATAAGATCGGGATTTTTTCTTATCATAGCTGAGAAAACTAAAATGAATGAATGAATGAATGAATGAATGAATGATATCTTTATTTCGAACGATTAAAAAAAAAAAAAGAAGAAGAAAAGAAAAGATGAAAATGAATAAATAAAAGGAAAATTATATATATACATATATATATACATACACACATACATACATGTACATATATACATACATATACACATATACACACATACACATATACATAACATATATGTACATACATAAATTAAAAAATCAAAAGCCAATTTCAACATAATACACATTAGACTCGTTCGAAAAGGGATAGGAAGACGCCTATGCTTGTCAAGTCCTACCCCCATTCTTCACCATTAACAAATGCAAAATTCAATAAGATAAACTAAACAGACAATTCAAATAAAACTACTCCAATCAAGCTATTAAGAAAAAAAGAACAAAATAAGAAAAGAACAAAGAGAACAATCACCATTAACATCTGTGAGATTTACATTCTCCTTCCTCATTACTGTACTTTTCAAAGATATATCTTTTGTACATTTTTTTAAATTGCATTATATTCATACTTTGTTTAATCGTTTCGTCAAGACCGTTCCACAAAACCACCCCACAAATGGAAATACACATACTTTTTAAATTGGTCCGAGCATAATGCTGTTTCAAGTTTAGTTTCCCTCTAAAGTTATAACCCCCCTCTCTGTCTTTGAACAGTTTTTGTATGTTTACAGGTAGCAGTTTATTTTTTGCTTTATAAATTATTTGTGCAGTCTTAAATTCTACCAGATCCTTAATCTTTAAGGTGTGTAATTTTAAATACAGTATATTGGTGTGTTCATGATATCCTACATTGTTAACTATACGAATAGCTCTTTTTTGTAGTGTGCTTAGAGATTGTAAGGTGGTTTTGTAGGTGTTGCCCATACTTCCACACAGTAATTTAAATACGGTAACACAAGTGAGCTGTACAGAATATACAGTGCTCTCTCATTCAAAACATGCCTTGCTTTCCCCATCACTCCAATACTCCGTACTACTTTTGCTCTCACATGTTTTATATGGGGTTTCCAGCAGATTTTGTGATCAAGAATCACACCCAGAAATTTATTTTCATACACTCTTTCTATTTCAACCTTATTTATCATTACTTTTATTTGTGTATTTATTTTGCGTTTTCCAAACAGCATAAGTTTGGTTTTGTTTAAATTTAATGATAATTTATTCAAATCAAACCATGTTTTTAGTTTACTCATTTCTGCTGTGACCACCTCCAAAAGCTGCTGCAAATTGTCCCCATCACAGAAAGTATTAGTGTCATCTGCAAATAACACAAATTTCAAGAGGTTTGACACCCTACATATATCATTAATATACAAAATAAATAATTTGGGGCCCAAAACCGACCCCTGTGGGACTCCACAAGTTATTTCTAAGCATGTTGATTTGCAGTCCCCTATTTGCACAAACTGATGTATTTTACTTATGTAGCTTCTCATCCACTCTAGTACAACCCCTCTGATTCCATACTTTTCCAGTTTTTTGATTAGCAAATGATGATCAATTGTATCGAATGCTTTTTTCAAATCTATAAATACACCCACTGCATATTTCCTGTTATCTATAGAACTGGTAATGTCTTCAATTAACTCCATTAATGCCATGGATGTCGATCTGTTTGACCTGAATCCATATTGACTATCAACTAGCAATTCGTGCTTCTCGATAAAGTTATCTAATCTACTTACATACAGTTTTTCTAATATTTTTGAGAACTGAGAGAGTAACGACACTGGCCTGTAATTTGTAAATTGATTTCTGTCTCCAGCTTTGTATAGTGGGATGACTTTGGCAGTTTTCATTTTTTTTTTTTTTTTTTTAATATTTTATTTTATTAGAAGTAAGTACAGTCATATGGCACCAAAGTGCCTAATATATATTTTCATAATACATTTTATGTACAACTTCTTTTTTTTTTTTTTTTGTTACACTGAAAAAAGATTAGAATAAGAAAAAGAAGTTAGATAGTAAAGGATAGAAAGATGTGAAATATATAGTGTGTGAAAAAAGAAAACGAGTAAATGAAGAAAGTTGAGAGAGAGAATAGAGAAAAGAAAAGAAAAGAAAAAAAGAGGAGATCATTATTTATAGTCTTGACCAACCCTCGTCCAGTCCTGAAACAGTTATTTTTTACAATTGTGTTGTACCATATGATTCCAAAAAAACGACGAATGGAGACCAACTCGTTATGAATTGGTCTGATTTATCCATTAGGAGGAATCGCATTTCCTCAAGATGAGCGGTGTCCAACATACTTGCAATCCACATTTTAAGCGTTGGTATTGATGTACCCTTCCAAAATTTAAGAATTAATTTTTTTGCTATTATTAAACCATAGTTAAGGAATAGATTTTGAGATGTGTTCAATTTATTCCCATCTTCCATTACGCCAAATATAATCATTTCAGTATTAGGTTCCATTCTTGTCTTGAATAATTTTGTAAATATTTCAAAAATATCATTCCAAAATCTATAAAGTTTTATGCAGGAGACTAAGGAGTGTGTTATAGTTGCCTTTTGGGCTAGACATTTATCACAAGTGGCGGATATATTTGGATAAAATTTGTTCAATCTTGTTTTTGAATAATATAATCTATGTACAATTTTAAATTGAATTAAATTATGTCTTACATTAATTGAACATTTGTGAATATATATCAGGTATTTTTCCCATTTAACCTTCGTAATTTTTATCATTAGTTCCCGTTCCCACTCTTCTCTAAGTACCTCTGTCGATGGTAGGTCTATATTTAGAATACTATTATATAAATATGATATTAATTTTTGTGAGTCAGCTTCAATATTCATTGCCTCTTCCAATAAGTCAGGAGTTACTTTTTGATATCCTTGTATATATTTTTTCACGAAATCGCAAATCTGAAGATATTTAAAATATTGGTTGTTTTTCAATTTAAATTTTAATTGTAATTGTTGGAATGATAGTAAGTTTCCCATTTCATACATATCCCCGATCCTTCTAATTCCGAGACTTTCCCATTGGTTATATGTCTTATCAATAAGAGATGGTTTAAATAAAGGGTTATTCGCTATTGGCATTAACAGTGATAGATTTCTTAATTTTAAAGATAATTTTATTTGTTTCCAAATTCTTATTGTACCATATATAATTGGGTTCTTCTTATATATTGTGTTATTCAGTTCTTTTGGGGAGAAGAGGATCGTTCCTATATTACAAGGATGGCAATCCTCCTTCTCCATTTTTATCCATTCTGTCTGTTGGGTAGAACTATCCAACCAATAAATCATATTCTTAATATGCACTGCCCAGTAATAATACATAAAATTCAGAAGTGAAAGTCCCCCGACCTCTTTTGGTTTACATAAGTGTTTTTTTGTGATTCTATGTGATCTATAGTCCCAAATATAATTAGTAATATTAGAGTCTAATTTTTTTAAAAAATATTTTGGTATATATACCGGTATAGATTGAAATAGGTATAGTAATTGTGGTAGGAAGATCATTTTTATTGCAGTTTCATTTTACATGGAAATACACCAGTTTTGAAAGATAAATTGCAAATATGTTAAGGGTTTTACAATTACACCAATGACTACCTTGATTAAAGCCATATCAATGTCATTCCAGTCTGTAGACCTTTTATTCTTACAATTACTAACAATGTCAATAATCTCATTTTCATCAGCTGCTTTCAAAAACATTGAGTTTGGGTTGCTGTCTAACTAATCCACAACCTTCCCCTCTCCTTCTTCTGACTGTGGATTATCGATTTCTTCTGCCAGTTTTGGTCCCACACTTACAAAAAAATGGTTAAACCCATTAACCACATCATTCATATCGCTTACAGTTGTATCATTGTCTTTAAAATACTGAGGGTAGTTTATATTCATTGATCCATTCCTGATAATATTATTTAACACATTCCATATGCCCTTGATATTATTTTTATTATCGTTTAATATTTTATTATAATAATCTTTCTTACATATCCTAATAATACTAGTCAATTTGTTTTTGTATCTTTTGTATTTACTTTCTGCTTCTATAGTTCTGAATTTTATGAATTCTTTATACAAGATATTCTTTTTTTTGCATGCATTTTGTAGTCCTTTTGTCATCCATGGCCTATCTATATATTTTTGCTTCTTGTTGTGTTGTTTCAAAGGACAGTGTTCATCATATAATGATTTAAATATTATCAGGAATGTTGCATACGCTTTGTTGGTATCAGTCTCTTTAAACACTTGTTTCCAATTTTGGGTCAGTAATACATTTCTAAATTTATTTATAGATTCTTCTGTTCTTACTCTCCTGTATCTAATCTTATTAACATCCTTACACTTAACATAATCACAAACAAACATTACAAAAACCGGCAGATGGTCACTGATGTCATTTAGTAGTAACCCACTCTTTATGCTGTTGTCCATACTGTTTGTAAATATGTTGTCTATTAGAGTTGCACAGTGAGATGTTATTCTACTTGGTTTGGTGATAAGTGGAAAAAAACTCATACTGAACAATACATCGATAAATTCATCAGTCTGTTTGTGCTTGTTGGGATTTAAGAGATCTATATTAAAATCCCCACAAATGAACACAACTCTGTGATCTTTCTTGGCAAACAATCTTTCCATACTATTCTTGAATATTTCAATATTGGAACAAAGTGCTCTGTATACACAACTTACAATTACATTTTTATTTTTTTCCAGGTAGATTTCTACAGTAATAATCTCCATCACATCATCAATATTAGTTGTCATATTTTCCACTATTTTATAATTTAATCTTTTATCTACATACAAAGCCACCCCTCCTCCTTTTTTATTTTTCCTATTTATGTAATTCAGTTCATATCCATTTAACTCAAAATCCACACCCTTTTCAGTACTAAGCCAGGTCTCCGATATGGTTATCACATTGAATGGTTTGTTTAGATGACTTAAGTAATCTTTGATGTTGTGAAATTTTGAATATAAACTTCTGCTATTGAAATGAATTATTGACATTCCATGATCTGATTTTATGTTCCTGTTGAATTGACAATTAGATGTTTAATGATAAGCTGGCAATGTCTGCTGGACCACCATGTGTGAAAAAGTGAACAGTACTAAAAGATTGAAGTTGCTGGAGATTCTTCGAGCAGATTTTAACGTGGCATTTAATCATAACATGCATTTGACCGTTTAGACTTAGACTTAGACTTAGATCCTTTATTTGTCATTTAGACCTTTCGGTCTGAACGAAATGTCGTTGCCTGCAGCCATACATATAATAATAAACAACAAAACACACAATAAACACAAATTAACATCCACCACAGTGAGTTCACCAGGCACCTCCTCACTGTGATGGAGGCAAAAATCTTAGGGTTGCTGTCTCTTCCCTCCTCTTCTCCCTCAGCTGTTGCCGTGGGAGCTCTGGAAAACAGGCACCAGCCTGTGACCTGCGAGCTCCCGACGATGTCGTCCACTTGCCCGCGGCCGAGCCCTGGATTCAGGTCGCCGCCGCCGGAACGCCGCCTCAGCCACCGGAGCACCGTCTCAGCCCCGAGTCAGGCCGCCCTCACCGGAGCGCCGTCCCAGCCCCGCGCCAGGCCGCCTCAGCCACCGGAGCGTCGTCTCAGCCTCGCGCCGGGCCGCCCCCACCGGAGCGCCATCCCAGCCCCGAGTCGTGCCGCTGCCACCGGAGCATCTCAGCCCCGCGCCGGGCCGCCCTCACCGGATTTACGGATTTCCTTTGATATTTCCTGCATATCTGTGAGAATTTTAAACTGTGGTTGTTGAATTTGAGGGGGAATTTAAGTGATCTATCAAAAGCGTAAAAGAAAACCATGGATTTCGAAAAGGTGGGTTGGAGATTATTCTGCCCTAAATGAATGTACTCGGGTGGTACAGTGCTGTGGTCCGATGCCTATTTCTCCCAGGGTCACTGTAGTATAGTTCCTAATAGAAACATAGAAAAATAAGTGCAGAAGTAGGCCATTCGGCCCTTCGAGCCTGCACCGCCATTCAATATTATCATGGCTGATCATCTAAAATCAGTACCCCATTCCTGCTTTCTCCCCATATCCCTTGATTCCTTTAGCCCTAATATTTTGTGGTGGAACAACAAAAAGTGAAGCATTCAATACATGGTGGAATGAATTTCTAATTGCCGTGCAAGACGCATTTATTATCCACCAAATACACAGCATCTGGAAAATTAATCCTACAGGAACTGATGCCAGGGTTTCAGCAGTTAAAGTGGATCTGACCACGAAAGGACATTATCTTTGAAGTTGCTCCAAGGTTTTCTGACTCCAGAATCATCAGGGGTCCGCAGATAGGCAGGTCCTAGGCTTACAGACAATGATTTCAATGTCCTGGTGAGTGAATGGTGAACCGCAGGGAAATGCTGTACACCAGGAGTGGCAGGGAGGTCACCACGAACACAAAGGTGGGTATTTCCCTTCAACCCCTGAGACTGGCAACAACCATGTAGGACTGGCTGTGTGCATCAGCTGAGAGGCTGTTGGTGGGGAAGGTTAGGGTGTGGTGCCCTTACACTCCCAGGCTTTGCTGGCCTGAAGGAATGTACGCTGGCATCAGTGGCATGGTGCTGCGGAATCCATCCACGGTCTGATTTCATGAAAGTCAGCAAGCGGTTAGTCTTCCTAGTGAAACTTTACCTGAATGCCCCCTCTAGCCAGCACTCTCCCTCTCACCTCTATAATGTCCCTTTGCCTTAAGCTTGCATAATTGCTAAGCTATATCTTCCCACCATTAAAGATTTTTACAAGAAGGCAACTGACATCATCAACCTAGCCTACACTCACCAGCATAGCCAGGATCTCATCTCATTGCTACCATAAGGATGAAGTTACAGGAGCCTGAGAACTGTTATCTCCAGGATAAAAGGGCAGCTTCTTCCCTTCAACCATCTGGTTCTTAAAAACCACCCTGTACAATCCTAACCATAAAGTTATCTCAGCATCAAACTACGATGGAGTTTTTACTGCTTGGTTTGCACTCCATTGTTTGGCTTGCAATGTTACAGTCTGGCTTACCACATATATCTCATAATTTATTGTATATTTATTTGTTATGTTGTCGCATTTAATGCACCTGCAAAGCTGCAGCTAGTAAGATTTTCATTGTTCCGATCGCGGTGCATATGACAATGAAACTCTCTGGACTCTCTCTTGCATGCCAACCTGTGCAGTGGCCCCTTGCTTCCCTGGGGAACCTGGTGTTCCATCATTTCTTCTCGGAGGAGGAATCAGAAAGGAGAGCCTACTGTTAAAGTAAGCTAAAAGGCTAAAAACTAAAAAGTTATTTTTACTAAAAGACTATTGTATAGATACACATGGAGATGCCTTATGCTCTGTCCCCTTGCTGTGTGATGCCTGGAAACATGGGGAATCGTTCTCCAATTCGTGTCAAGGTTTCAATAAACCAGGATCCCATTTGCCATTAGAGATTGGTTGGTACCTTGACAGGTTAAAGGCACAGAGTTTTTTTTTCTCCCATGGTAGGGGAATCGAGAACAAGAGGTCATAGGTTTAATATGTTAGGGGAAAGATTTAACAGGAACCTGAGGGGCAATGTTTTCACACAGAAGGTGCCAGAGGAAGTTGTAGGTACAATAATTGAAAGCCATTTGGACAGGTACATGGATAGGAAAAGTTTAGAGAGATATGGGGAAAATAGAATGTGGACGAATGGGACCAGCAATGATGGGCTTTTTGATTAGCATGGATGAGTTGGGTCAAAGGGTCTGTTATCATTCTGTATGACTCTACGACTATATGACCATGCTCTCAGGCAATGGATTTTGGGACGTTGGTATTATGGAGATAGAAAGTTAGTGAAGCAGTCGTTGATTCATTCCACCAGTGGAGATGCCATTTCCACCAGTCCTCTGATGTCAGCCTCATGTCACCATAAGTGTGAGTTCCACTATTCAAATGCCATGGATTATGGTGGCAAAGACACAGTCCTCGGCGATGGCCAGTTTTCATCAGTTGCTCACCAATATACGTTGAAAGGACTTGGCATCAGGCCTACTCTTTTGGAAGACCATGAGTTTGCTCTATCTGTGTAGGAGAGAACTGCAGGTGCTTGTTTAAATCAAAGATAGACACAAAATGCTGGAGTAACTCAGCGGGACTGGCAACATCTCTGGAAAGAAGGAATGGGTGACGTTTCGGGTTGAGACCCTTCTTCAGTTTGTTCTAACTGATGGTTAACAGGTTAGCTTAATAAATAGATGGTTAGAAGCGCATCAACCACTTGGTAATTGGTTGATTAAACATGCAGAACTCATTCAGCTGCATCTTTAGATGTTTGACTTCTGCCAGGTTATGTTGTTGTAGTTAGACAATGCAAAGCAAATGAGTGCAGTCATCAATGCTCTCTGAACAAAACACTCCAACAAACAATGTCAAACCAATGGCACCTTCAGCGCTGTCTACAGAGCCTCGT
Source organism: Amblyraja radiata (assembly GCF_010909765.2). Taxonomy (NCBI): domain Eukaryota; kingdom Metazoa; phylum Chordata; class Chondrichthyes; order Rajiformes; family Rajidae; genus Amblyraja; species Amblyraja radiata. Next base: position 48,197,860 of record NC_045959.1, on the reverse strand, counting down.
GGACATTTCCCATTGTTTGCACACCTGATACCTTTGTCGTCCTTAAACAGAGCTATGAAATATTAATAGATTATCGGTAATCGGTAATCAATAGATTAATCTATTAATATTTCATAGCAGAGAAAACATTCAAATAAGCGCTCAAAACTTCCTTGAAAAATTACAACATATTCCCAACTGCAGAGATTCTATGGCCCATAAACAGTCAACATTGAGAAGGAGCATTTGTAATGGGGTTGAGAATATTGAATCCTTATTTGGGAAAATGCTCAAATGGTTTTTTTTAAAACCTCATCAACTTTGGAAAAAAAAAACATTTCTTCTAACCATCTTCCTGCAGCTAAGGCTCCACTTCTCCCTGCTGTGTTGACTGTGAGAGCTGCATAGATTGCTGTGGAAAGCCATTTGAGGAACTGCTGCCTATGGTCCATGACTCACAGGGCTCCTTCCTGTGACTGAACAAGTCAGTTACGATTATTTTCCAAGGTTTGCCAGGAGATAAAATATGTTCAATCCGCCGCCCTCATTTCTGAAGTAATTTAAAAATAAATCTGCAACTGAATTTGTTTCATTTAACAGTGAGAAGGTACAGGAGCCTGAAAACTGTAACGTCCAGGTTCAGAAACAGTTTCTTCCCTAAAGCCATCAGGCTACAATCTCAAATAGGCTCTGAACTACAATAGTAATAATAATAATAATAATAATTATTATTATTATTATTATTATTATTATTATTATTATTATTATTATTATTATTATTATTATTATTCTATTATTTTTTGACTTTTTTTTTAGTTTGTGTGTATGTGTATATGTATATCTATATAATTAAAAGTCTCATCTTGACCACTTCCTATCTGCGCTGTATATTGATTTTAGAAAAAACGCTACCATATATCATTATGATTTTTGGCCATCTTACTCACAGTCCTCCTCCACTGAGGCAGTCCTGAGGATTTTTCTGATCGATGAAAAAAAAAAAAGTTATGAATGCTTAAAAAATCTTGAGATCAGCTGATTGGTCCTCTCGCCAGTCAATCACCATAGAAACATAGAAACATAGAAAATAGGTGCAGGAGTAGGCCATTCGGCCCTTCGAGCCTGCACCGCCATTCAATATGATCATGGCTGATCATCCAACTCAGTATCCTGTACCATGATGAAGATAACGCCCCTTCCAGGAGGCCAGGAGTATAAAGCCCAAATGGTATGAAATTGTATTTGAATTTGGTGGCCTGCACTCTGCTTGAAATGGTATGAAATTGCATTTGAATTTGGTGGCCTGCACTCTGAATATATATCTATCTATTATAATATAAAAGTCTGTGGCTGCCGGCTGGCTGTGTGTGTTTCTGCCTGACTTGTGGCTGCCAGCCTTTGATTCGTTGCCACGACAAGACCAGACCCACAAACGACCTGATTTTTTCCATTTCGGTAGAGATTTCACTTTTCATTCCAAGTATCCACTCCTCATTAAATTTCGTCATGTTTATGTACACATTTTTAATCAAATCCTCCCCCCCCCCCCAGCCTCCTGCTGGCCAGCGACCATAACGGCTGCTGGCGCCCGCATCTCGCCTCAAAGATGCCATTTAAAAACAGCCGCACTGCTGATTCCTTAGCTGCTTGAGTTGGAGGACCACGTCTCCCGTGGGGGCTACGGGTAGGGAACGGCTGCGTTGGGGGAGCAGACCCAACGGGTCTGCACTTGGTCTAGTATATATATATATATGTATGTATATATATATGTGTGTGTGTGTATACACACATAACTTATTTTTTCTCTCTCATTTATCATATTGTTTAGTGTACTATGTTTAAATCTTCTATTGTGCTGCAGCAAGTAAGAATTTCATTGTTGAATCTGGGACACATGACAATAAAACAGTCTTGACTCTTGACTCTGTGACGGAACTGCAGTCGGAGAGATGTCCCATGTCCTTGGGTTGCCCGACAGATACTCGCTCAGAATGTAGTTGGAGAAAAACTGTCAGTCACTGCTGGGGGTTGGAGCCAGATCATCTGGATCAAACACAGCAAGGAATGCAGTGACGTCACATGTGTTTAATGTCAGGAAATACATCTTTAACTTTCATATCCCAGTGCACCCTGTATCTATGAGCGTGGGTTGTGTCAAAGCCTTGATCAAGGAAATGCCCTTCAGCACCTGTGACCACATCCCATCGATTTAGCTGTTTAGAGCTGCAAACACTCGTGGAATAATCTCAACAGCCAGAAGCTACCACCCTGCAACCAATCTGTATGTAGTTAGTGGTCCTTCTAATCAGCACTGATAGTGACTCCTTCCTGACACCAAAATCACATACTGCAGTGGAAGGTTCAATGGGAGCTTTGCTTGTAGCACTCAGCTGCAAAGTTGCAGCAGTGAGCTTGAATCTCTCGTCCATACTGATTGACATTATGAATTACTTACTGTGCAATTTTCCCGTGGACATTAACCAAGAGCAAAGCAACAGCCTCACTGGTACATTATCTATTGCATTTGCTTCCCCTAACCCTTGAATGTGAATAACACTGACATGTAACCATGGAGAAAATAAACCATAGTTCTGTTTGCCCATCCCTTTTGTGGAGCGAGGGAATGTAATGGAGTGCATTATGCATGGAGTCACTGCGAATCCACATTCATGAGTGTATTTTTTTATGCTTCACGCCTAGGCCTATTTCGCATCAATAGTTTTGCTTGGGAAAACATTGGTATGAATATTGACTTCTCTAACGTCGTAATCCTTGCATTCCCTCTCTCTCAATCCCTCCCCCACCCAAGTTGTACCAGCTTCAAAGTTGTCTTGTTGAGTCTCATTGTCTGTACTCGTTCTCTCCTAACACAGAGCTAACAATGTCAATGACAGCTACCTGGAGTATTCTGTGCAGTTTTGGTCCACTAATTTGAGGAAGGACATTCTTGCTATTGAGGGAGTGCAGCGTGGGTTTACAAGGTTACTTCCCGGGATGGAGGAACTGTCATATGCTGGGAGAATGGAGTGGCTGGGCTTGTATACTCTGGAGTTTAGAGGGATGAGAGGGGATCTTATTGAAACATATAAGATTATTAAGGATTTGGACACGCTAGAGGTAGGAAACATGTTCCCGATGTTGGGGGAGTCCAGAACCAGGGGCCACAGTTTAAGAATAAAGGGTAAACCATTTAGAACGGAGATGAGAAAACACTTTTTCTCTCTGTGAGATGTGCAATTCCCTACCTCAGAGGGTGGTGGAGGCCGGTTCTCTGGATACTTTCAAGAGAGAGCTAGATAGGGCTCTTAAAGATAGCGGGGAGAGGGGATATGGGGAGAAGGCAGCAACGGGGTACTGATTGGGGATGATCTGCCATGATTACATTGAATGGCGGTGCTGGCTCGAAGGCCGAATGGCTTACTCCTGCATCTATTGTCTATTGTCTAATGGTCTATTCCCTTTATCATCGTTACTTTTTTACATATCCTTCCTTCATTTGCTCTATATCTTTCTACATCTCTCATTTCTCCCGTCTGCATCTCTCATTTCCCTTTCCCCTCAGTCTGAAAAAGGGTCTCGACCCAAAACGTCACCTATCCCTTTTCTCCAGAGATGCTGTCTGACCCACTGAGTTACTCCAGTATTTTGTGTCTGTCTCCATAGTAGTTGTTGTGCTGCCAGAACAAAGATGGAAGAGCTCTGATGAGCCTTTCACTTTGTTGTAAGATCAGCAAGGCTTGCACCTTATGAAGGAATAAAAACTTGGCTATTGAGTATAATTTGACAGTACTAAATAGAGGATGATATAGGGAATTACTGATCACCAACAGCTGCGGGTGAAATACCCCCAAAAAACAGCAGCTGTGGAAAGGCTTCTGGCCGATGAAGGCCATTAAAATAAAAAACAAGGCAAGGAATGGACCCGGGATCAACAATAATTATATCCACATGGACCTCACTTGGTGACTAAACCATTGTTAAGATGGTCCATTCAATATGGGAGGCCCTTCATATGAGTAATGCTTGGGGCCTGACTGACCTTATGCTTAGTTTGAACACAACATGGTTGTAATTTGGTACAGAGCACCATCATATCATATGGAAGATGGGAAGGGAGAAATGCAGAGGTCAGGTGAAAGAAAGCCACCAGTGACATCGGGCTGCTTTGCCACTCAATTAAATCGTGACTCCACTGTGATTCAATTCCATTCATTTAGCATTGGCTTCCTAACACTTTGCATCCTTATCTTACAACAATCCTTTTGGGTTTCAGTTTTAAAATCACCCACAGAGCCAGTGACCACTGAGTATATAGAAGAGAATTGCACAGCTCCACCAAGCTTTGTGTGAAGAAGTGATTAATGGCCAAACTCTGGAAGTGCCTGTCCCACTTAGACGATTTTTCAGCGGACTGCCAGCGACTGTCAATTCGCCGGCAATCGCCTGAAAAACCGGGAACTGGAACGGCGACTGTCAGAGTGGAACACGCACACACACACACACACACACACACACACACACACACACAAACACATCGTAAAAGCGAGGGCCAGGGCAAGCGGGGGGAGCTCTGTCTGAAATTCACATGGAGCAAAGCCAAGGTGATACAGACACACACCGCGATGAACAGGAAGGTTAAGACGGCTAGCACAGTGTACGATAAGTCCTTTAAAAGAGGGAGGGAGAAGGGGGGAGAAGTGGGGAGAAGGAATGGAGCCACTTTTAAGAAGCCAGACAATTTTTAATAAGCCAGAGACACACAGCTGTGAAGTTCGGCGGACATTTAACATTACCGGTCGGTTATCATTGGTTCTGAAAACTCGTGCTTGCGTTTTGTTTTCCCAATGAGCCAATGAAAATGCCCGGTCAGCAAAGGCGATTAACTAAAACTACCTACGACTACCTCGACGACACATAACTACATGTTGACCCCACTACAACTGCACTTACGACTACAGGATTATCGAATTTCTCCATGACGACCAATTTTTGGTCGCAGAAAATGTTTCAACATGTTGAAATATTTGCGCCGACCATACTGAGGCCGCAAGAAGTTCCCAGAATGCGGGAACTCCTCGCGACCATGAAGGAGACTCACCAGAGACCACCAGCGAACATATGGCGATCATGAGGCAAGCGCAGAGTCTCCTGCACTCGCCTAAAAATGCGCCTAAGTGGGACAGGCCCTTAACAGGCCTTCTGTTCCTTGGAATATGAAAATGTTGAGGTGATTTGATTAGGGTTTCAGGGTTTGATCAGTTGATGTTGCAATTAGAGATAATTGCACTGCTTTACATGGGAACTAATGTCATAGATGTCAACATTCCTTGGTGAACCAGCACAATGGATTATCTACATCTCTTGGAGATATTTTGGAGAAACCCTCCGATCTCAAAAGCACACTGAGGTTTTACATCTTTAAGCACCAAGTTAACAAGAGAGTAAATACAGTTTCAATGGTCACAATTACAGTTTACCTACAACAGTCACAATGTAGACGTGGATTTCGTAGAAATATGTATTTACAATAGGAGCACATCACAATAAACAAGAAGACCTCTGCATATACAAACACCTTTGCTGGGACTCCAGACACCCAAAACAGTCTTCTTTACTATTGCATTGCAGCTATCCTAATCTGAGACTGAAGACTGGTTTACATTTGTATTAACTGGTTGCGACCTCATTCCATAACTCCTAATAGATGTTCCATACCTTGCACTTGCTGACAAGTTTAAACTACCAAAGGATGCATTGGGAATGGTTTACAAATAGGATTTTGATTTTAGAGTTTTAAAACTTCTTTCATCCAGTGCCTCCTAACACCTATCCATGTTCTCCAGAGATGCTGCCTGACCCGCTAAGTTATTCCAACACTTTGTGTCCTTTTGCGAAAGTAATCCTGGATGCTTGAGTGTTAACCGAATGAGAACTTTTCCTGTTTACAGATGTCATGGGACATTGCTTGGGTACTTGGTAAATGATACCAATGATGCTTGGTACTCCTGCCTGCCTTGTGGCTAAGAGTGCCGTATTTTCCTCCACTGCTGTTTACCACTTTTCATGGGCAGTAAGTCAAAAATTATCCCCTGCCAACCAAGGCTTCAGTAATCTGCTTGGTCAATATTTGACTAGTATTGCATGTATCACGGGTGGCAGCTTGACAGATTTTAGTGGGCAAACAGATATTTCCTGGGCAATGTTGTCAGCAACAGGAAGGAATGCCAGCGTAGGTACAAGGATCAGATTCCGAGAGACTGCATAGATTTCCCATAATGTCCTCTGATGAAATGACGTGGACAAGCAGGTGTGTCTGGATCCGAGAGGGTGGTTACAAGTCCTTCTGCCAACTTGGTGCCAAATGTCTGGCATGTAAATGCTTCTAATTTTTGTCCCCACTGACCAGTCCTTGGCATGTAGAAAGGAATGCCCACACCCTATGTGTGGTTCAGGCTGAGTTTGCCAGGTGGTGAAAGAATTCTGCTCCACTCTAGGTCTGTTGAAGAAAAGCCCTGCACTGGAAGAATCCCAACGGCGAACAGCATGGGGAAATTCCTACACAAGCAATTAGGTAGAAACAGCATTGCCGTTGGCCATCTACAGCAGCGAGAGGCTGCCTTCCAAGAACCAGCGGGTCTCTGCTGTAAGTGGTGACATTATGCAACAAGCAACATAGATGTCATCCAGTGTCTGTCTTTAACAATTGAATAGCAGACAAACAGCTGCCAGGCACTTAATCACAGAAGGATGTAACTACAACTTACTTAGCAACTTATCAATGACTGTTTCTCTGTTGTAAAATAAATACATTCATCTTCATTTGGTGCTTATAGTAATGTACAATAACTAGTAACCATTTTTCCTTAACTTTAAAAAAAAATGTAATTCAGTGCAGAACAAACCCATCGACTAATTGTATCAATCCCAACAGTGTGGGGAACTGAAAATGGAAACATTTATATTTTTTATTTCAATTAAGCCGATCAGCCAACATAGAGGTGAATTGTCTTTGCAGCAGCTGTATATTTTATTTTAATGCTTTGAACAAATGTTCAAATTTCATTTTTCCTTTGGGTGTGTAAAAGCTGAAACAATATATGATTTGTTTTTAATCTAAAATCCATCTGTTTGCTAAGTAGTGTATTGGAGCTCCAGTTGGATGTGTGGAAGTGTCTTGCCTGTTGTCTCCATGGAATCCATGAAGAAGCTTACAAGCATGCAGTGGGATTTAATGTTTGCTGAGTGTAGCTGATGATGTAACTACTGTGGAAGTACAAGTTTTCTTTCTCCAATTGTCAGGCCACACAAGGATTGAAAAATGATCCGTTCAACAAATTAGCATAGCAAAGCTACACCACTGTACTTCTGCATACACACAGTGCACTAGATAGACACATCTTGGCAACCGTTTCTGCTGCTGATGCTCATTCATGTCAAATGGCCAATCATAAATGGAATTCCCACCACATCCTTGCACCACATGGTTCAGCTAGAAACCCTTCAGCGCTGTTGGGTCGCACTGAAGAGAATGATTTGTTGCAATGAGTTGCAGATTGTGCAATGATATGGTTAATTGGGCAATGATCCCCTGCTTATGATCAATGGAGGTGAGCTGTGGTAAAGCTGTGCTTTGTGAATTATCAAGCAAAGAGTAAATTGATCAAGATTACAAATGATCACAGACAGCACTTTAATCTTGCAATGAGTCAATGTCCTCAGGGAAGATTACTTACAATAATAACTTGTATTTATATAAAGACATTAATATGGGAAAATGTTCCAACATTTGTCAAATAATGCCCTGTGCAAGTCAGCTGGGAAACTGGATGAATGAGATTTGATAGCTGTCAGGACATGGAGAGACCAAGTGGCCAAATGAAAATCCATGGGTGGGGATTTCAGGAGCAGGTGCAGGGATGGAGAGAGGGAGAGCTTACTGAGGTATAGGAAGGCAATTTTAATTTGGGCAAGGAAATGTGGTCAAAGAACGATGTGGTGTAATAAGAGGCAGTTCAATTTATCATCTGCTCTATTTTTTTAAAGTAGTTGTGTAATTGCTGTCAAAATTCCCTTTTCTTTCCATACAATTGTTCTGCTTTTGTTCCTCTCATATCCAGATTCAAGGACAGTTTCCTCCCAGCTGTTATCGGGCAACTGAACCTTCCTATCACCAACTAGAGAGTGGTCCTGACCTGCATCTACCTCACTGGAGATCCTGGGACTATCTTGAATCAGACTTACTGGACTTTATCTTGCATTAAATGTAATTCCCTTTTATCCTGTATCTGTGCGTTGTGGACGCCTTGATTGTAATCATATAAAGTATTTCCATTAACTGGATAGCACACAACATAAAAGCTTTCCACTGTACCTCAGTACATGTGACAATAAACTTATCTAAACTAAACATATATATTTACAATTCCTTTTCTATCCACATTAAATTGAGGTCATTCAAAACTCTAGTCCCTTTCTTGATTGTTGACATTTGACCTGAGCTGTCCAACATTGGCTCCCAAACAATAAACCCTGTTGCTTTCATCTTTTTCCAGTAATTCATTCCCACTCTAATCTCCTTGCTACATTAAAACCATAGAAACAAAGAACTGCAGAGGCTGGCTGATAAAGTGCTTGGGTAACTCAGCGGGTCAGCCAGCATCTCTGGACAACATGTGTGGGAAGGCACTGCAGATACTGGTTCACACAGAAGATAGACACAAAATGCTGGAGTAACTCAGCGGGTCAGGCATCATCTCTGGAGAAAAGGAATAGGTGATGTTTTGACCTGTGTCCCTTCAGCAGATTTGAAGAAGTCTGAAGAAGGGTTTCAACCCGAAGCACCTATTCCTTTTCCCCAGAGATGCTGCCCAACCCGCTGAGTTACTCCAGCATTTTGTGTCTGTCTCTGGAGAACATAGATCGGTGACATTTCAGGTCGGGACCTTTCTTCAGCACTTTGTGTTTTTTTTACATTAAAGCTGTTTTTCCTTGTCTTCCCACAAGTCTTTTTGCTGATGCCCAGTATGCAATTGTTACTGCCACTTATGATCACTCTAACCTTCTTAGTTCTGAGGAATACAATCTCTCCCTCTTATGCCTAGAAACCTCAAATACCTGATTTTAAAAAATTGGTAAAAAGGAGAAATAACTGCTTTCACATTCAGACAGCAGCAATCTATATGGGGACACATTGTCATAAATTTCTGCTAAGAGCACATAGGCCAATGCCATTTGTTGCATCCAGAGTAACTTAAAGCAATACGCCTGGTTTATATCACCACAATCCTAATATAACCAGGGATTCTGGAAGGGAAACCAGTCTAACATTTGCAATGTTCCTTTGGCAGAATGAGTCAGAGCTCCTTCAGTTCAAAAAATCGTTCCAGGCCTTCTAGGTCGTGCATTTCACAACAGCGCTCCACCTCTGCTCCCAAGTTCTGTACAGTTGGGATTCAGGATAATCAGTAGACTAAATGGCCTCACTGTCGGAAATTGCAATCTCTGTCTTAAGACCGAGTCTGACTGGCAGCAGGTATTTGGCAAATGTACACTGTGCCTGATGTTGCCATGCTGGCATCTGTGCTGTCTTTGTGCATGTTGCTGAGCATTTGCAGTCAGAGGAGTAGCTGCCTGTGTGTAGACTAGTGTTAATGTAACTGCTCAGATTGATGTCCAGCTCTGTACCAAGAGACTCTTGTACTATTTTCCCTGGAGGTTCAGATGCAAATGTGTCTATAGGCAGAGATACCAAAGGAAGTCAACACAGACAAAGCCCTGTTTATGTAAGAGGCCACAAACTTAAATTCCCAGCCAAAACTAAACTAGACTCTGGTGGTGGGGTTCAGTTAAACCTTGATCCTGCCTGGAGCTGTGAAATTAATTCATATTACAATAAATCTATGGATCCAATAATTTGCCTCTGTGTGTGTGTGTGTGTGTGTGTGTGTGTGTGTGTGCGCGTGCGTGCGTGCGTGCGTGTGTGTGTGTGTCGGAAAGGGAGAAATAGTTTTTATTTAATCTATGGATATTCTGATATTCAGCAGCCACGGGTGCAAAGCTTGGTTGACAGGGGAGAGCAAGAAGTCAGATTTAATTGCACATTGGCACTCTCTGAGTGTATGGGAAATATTACTGGCATATTCCCAGCTTTGGCAGAAGGCCGAGAGCAGATTACTTGCCTGGTCTCTTTGTCAGGAACTTTGATTCAGTCGTCCAAAACAGGCCGAGTGTAAAAACAAATCAAAATGTGAACAGTAGAATGGGAGATTTATTTTTGTAAATATCATTCACAACAAGATAAGTGCAATCAGTGCAAAGAGTAGGAGTAAACGGGTCCTTTTCACAATGGCAGGCAGTGACTAGTGGGGTACCGCAAGGCTCAGTGCTGGGACCCCAGCTATTTACAATATATATTAATGATCTGGATGAGGGAATTGAAGGCAATATCTCCAAGTTTCGCGGATGACACTAAGCTGGGGGGCAGTGTTAGCTGTGAGGAGGATGCTAGGAGACTGCAAGGTGACTTGGATAGGCTGGGTGAGTGGGCAAATGTTTGGCAGATGCAGTATAATGTGGATAAATGTGAGGTTATCCATTTAGGTGGCAAAAACAGGAAAGCAGACTATTATCTAAATGGTGGCCGACTAGGAAAAGGGGAGATGCAGCGAGACCTGGGTGTCATGGTACACCAGTCATTGAAAGTGGGCATGCAGGTGCAGCAGGCAGTGAAGAAAGCGAATGGTATGTTAGCTTTCATAGCAAAAGGATTTGAGTATAGGAGCAGGGAGGTTCTACTGCAGTTGTACAGGGTCTTGGTGAGACCACACCTGGAGTATTGCGTACAGTTTTGGTCTCCAAATCTGAGGAAGGACATTATTGCCATAGAGGGAGTGCAGAGAAGGTTCACCAGACTGATTCCTGGGATGTCAGGACTGTCTTATGAAGAAAGACTGGATAGACTTGGTTTATACTCTCTAGAATTTAGGAGATTGAGAGGGGATCTTATAGAAACTTACAAAATTCTTAAGGGGTTGGACAGGCTAGATGCAGGAAGATTGCTCCCGATGTTGGGGAAGTCCAGGACAAGGGGTCACAGCTTAAGGATAAGGGGGAAATCCTTTAAAACCGAGATGAGAAGAACTTTTTTCACACAGAGAGTGGTGAATTTCTGGAACTCTCTGCCACAGAGGGTAGTCGAGGCCAGTTCATTGGCTATATTTAAGAGGGCGTTAGATGTGGCCCTTGTGGCTAAGGGGATCAGAGGGTATGGAGAGAAGGCAGGTACGGGATACTGAGTTGGATGATCAGCCATGATCATATTGAATGGCGGTGCAGGCTCGAAGGGCCGAATGGCCTACTCCTGCACCTAATTTCTATGTTTCTATGTTTCTATGTTAATCAGTGTAGAAGTATTGTCCTAGGATAGCTAAATCTTCCCTAAGCAACAATTGGCATTAATAAGAACCGATTCAATCCCTGATTTTTTTCAGTCTAAGTACAGGAGCACAGGAAATAGGGACAGGAATGAGCCATCCAGTCCTTTCAACATTATTCATCGAGATCATGGATAATCTTCTAACTTGGTGTCATTATCTTGCACTGTCCATCGAGGTCGATTCCCTTAATAACCAGAAATCAATCGATCTGTGTTCTGAACAAACTTAATGACTGACCATCCACAGCTCTTCAGAATAGGCAGTTCTAAAGTTTCATCACCGTCCATGTGAAGAAATTCATCCTCGGTCCTGACTAGCCTTATCCTAATTGTGAGGTTGTGACCTTTGTTTGTTTAACACCACTGGGCCTGTACTTGCTGAAGTTTGGAAGGATCAGGGGGGACCTAATTGAAAATTACCGAATAATGAAAGGCCTGTGGGTGTGGAGAGGATGTTTCCACTAGTGGGAGAGTCTAGGACCAGAGATCATAGCCTCGGAATATAAGGACGTGCCTTTAGAAAGGAGAAGAGGTGGAATTTCTTTAGTCAGAGGGTGATGAATCTGTGGAATTGCCATAGATGGCTGTGGAGGCTAAGTCAATGGATATATTTTAAGGTAGAGATTGATAGATTCTTGAGTTGTATGAGTGTCAGGGGTAAAGGGGAGAAGGCAGGAAAATGGGATTGAGATGGGATGAGATGGGATTGAGAAGGAAAGATAGAGCAGCCATAACTGAATGATGGAGTAGAGTTGATGGTTCGAATGACCTAATTCTGCTCCTATCACTTGTGAACTTATGAAGTTATGTGACTTCACAGCTAGGGGAACCATGGTCCCTGCATTTAACCGGCTGTTTAGCAGCCAGGTTGTTGGCTCTACGTCAATGTCTGCCGGGCCCTGAGCTCCATTTGGAGGGTGGTAGAGCAGGCACCCAGAGATGGACATTATTGGCATAGAGGGAGTGCAGAGAAGGTTCACCAGACTGATTCCTGGGATGTCAGGACTTTCATATGAAGAAAGACTGGATAGACTCGGCTTGTACTCGCTAGAATTTAGGAGATTGAGGGGGGATCTTATAGAAACTTACAAAATTCGTAAGGGGTTGGACAGGCTAGATGCAGGAAGATTGTTCCCGATGTTGGGGAAGTCCAGGACAAGGGGTCACAGCTTAAGGATAGAGGGGAAATCCTTTAGGACCGAGATGAGAAAAACATTTTTCACACAGAGAATGGTGAAACTCTGGAACTCTCTGCCACAGAAGGTAGTTGATGCCAGTTCATTGGCTATATTTAAGAGGGAGTTAGATGTGGCCCTTGTGGCTAAAGGGATCAGGGGGTATGGAGAGAAGGCAGGTATAGGATACTGAGTTGGATGATCAGCCATGATCATATTGAATGGCGGTGCAGGCTCGAAGGGCCGAATGGCCTACTCCTGCATCTATTTTCTATGTTTCTATGTTTCTATGACATGGTTGGTTCCAATAAGATCTTCTTTCATCCTTCTAAACACCAGAGAATCTCGGGTTAAAATATTTCTCCCCCCATAACAAATCAGTCCAATGAATCAACTTTGCACTTTTATGACAAGTATATCCTTTCTTGGGTATGGGAGATCAAATCTGTGTACAATGCTCCAACTGCAGTCTTTCAAGGCCGCATACAATTGCAGGAATACATTCTACTCCTGTATTCAAATCTTTTAATTACAAAGGCTAAGATAATTTGCCTTTTACGTCATCAGCTGCACTTTCATGTTGATTTAGCATACTCGAGTCTTTTGATCATCAATATTGCCCAATTCCTCACCAGTTAACAAACACTCTTATTTTTGTGTTATATGCACCAAAGTAGATGAACTCATATTTTCCACACTATATTCCCCTTGTTATGTTCTCACCCACTTACTTAGCTTTTCCATGGTCCTTTAACGTCTCTTTATATCTCTTTATATCCCCCCAGCTACAATTCCACCTAGTATAGTATTACCAGCAAACATAGAAATGCAACATTTGCTCCCCTCAGTCAACATGTTGTAAAAAATCCAGGGTAGTTGTGGTGTAAGCACTTACCCCTGTAGTATCCTAGAGATAGTTACCAGAGAAGATTTTGTTCATAAATAATTGATATTGTTTGAGTTATGGTAAGTTATCATTGATTCTTAAGACATCTGAGCATTCTTGTGATTTCTAATTTTTCAGTAAGGAGTTAATCTTTTCGACTGAGATGAGGAAAAACGTATACGCCTGAGAGTTGTGAATCTGTGGAATTCTCTGCCACAGAAGGCAGTGGAGGTCAATTCACTGTTTTCAAGAGAGAGTCCGATTTGGCTCTTGGGGCTAAAGGAATCAAGGGATATGGGGAAAAAGCAGGAACGGGGTACTGATTTTAGATGATCAGCCATGATCATGTTGTATGGCGGGTGCTGGCTCGAAGGGCTGAATGGCCTACTCCTGCACCTATTTTCTATGTTTCTATGTTTCCATTCCACTCTTTGTGTTGTGTCTGAAAACCAGTCCACATCCCTATATTATCCCATTCTATGTGCCTAACATTGTCTAATCTCCTGTGTGGCAATGTGTAGATGGACTTCTAAAAATCCCAATACATCACAACATCTAGTTTCCCCTTATTTGTTCACCGAGTAATACCTATAATTCTAGCAGATTAGTAAAACAATATTTTCCTTTCATAAATCCATGTTGATTTGGCTCAATTATAAAATTATTTTCAAGGTGTTATGATATTGCCTCCTTCATTACAGATACCAGCATTTCCCCCTCTATTGGGCTAACTGGTCAATAGTTTTCTATTTTCTCTCTTGCTCCTTGTGTAAATAGTGGCACCACATTATTTCTTCTCCCCCCCCCCCCCCCCACTCCAGTCTTCAGTAACCATTGCAGAATTCACCGAATTTCAGAGAAATTATGATAACCAGATAATTCATAATTCTGTAACCACCTCTTTTGAAATTCTTGGATGTAGTTCATCAGGTCCTTGGGAATTATCATGTTTGAAGCTTACCAACTTCTTGAATAACTATTCTTTGATTAATACTTACTTCCTTCTCAGTAGAATGGATGTTTTTTTTGGAAATCACAAAGCAACCAGGTTAATAACAAGGTTATTGCAAATGGCAACAATCATTTAAGCAAGATAATGAAAGTCCGAATCTTTCTTATCCATGTAACTGTCTGAAGAGTGAAGAATGTTTAATTGTCATATGCACTGACAATGGTACAATAAACGTTTTACTTGCACCAACGTAACAGGCATGTGAACACAATACACACAGATAATATATAATAAACTAAAAAAAACAATATTCTAAACATTCAAATGTTCCAAATGTCTTTTAAACATTCTGTGTGTCAGAAAGGGCCTGAGTTATAGGGAGAGGTTGGGCTGGCTAGGAATGTATTCCTTGGCATGCAGGAGGCTGAGGAGTATAAAATCATGAAGGGAATAAATAGGTGAATGCACAAAATGTTTTGCCCATAGTAGGGGAATCGGGAACCAGAGAACATAGGTTGAAGGTGAAAGGGGAAAAATGTAATAGGAACCTGGGGTTAACTTTTTCAGACAGAGAGTGGTGGATATATGGAACAAACTGCTGGTTTAGAAAAGATGATACAGAGGGCTAGAGTCGCTCAACAAGTGAGGCAGCATCTCAGGAGAACATGGAAAGACGATGTTTCAAGTTGGGACCCTTCTTCAGACCAGAGTATGTAGTCGAGGTGGGTCCTGTAGCAATATTGTAAAGATGTTTGGACAGGTACATGAAGTGGAAAGATGTAGAGGGATATGAGCCAAATGTGGGCAGATGGGACTAGCGAAGATGGGGCTTTTTTGACAAGTTGGGCCGAAGGCCCTGCTTTCTTGCTGGATGACTCAAATAAATTAATCACCACACTACTTGTGCAAAAACCAAAAGTCCTTAAAGATGATCCATAAAAATTCGTAGTTGAGGTTAGTGTTGTGTAGTGTACAAGAATTTGATCGCTATTGGGAAGAAGCTTTTCTTGAACCTGGTGGTCACGGTTTTCAGACTCCTATACCATCTTCATGATGATACGTGAAATAAGGGCATGGCCAGAGTAATGTGGATCTTGATGATATTGGTTGCCTTTTTGAGGCAACACCTCCTATAGATCCCTTCAACGGTGAAGAGGTCAGTACCTGTGATGGACGAGGCAGTGTCTACCACTCTCTATGAACCCTTATGTTCTAAATGTCTTTTAGACGTTCTATATAAGGATCACTGAGTCCGAAAAAGCCATTCTTCTTGCTATGTAGGATTATTTCCAAGATGTTCCAAAGAAGAGAAATGGACAGACTGTCCATTAAATCCCAGATCTAAACCCTGGCATTTCCCTCAGCATAGAGATAGCATAATGGGCTAGAACATAATCTTCACAACACTGAAATGATGTGCATCACCATTCTGAGGTTTTTACTACTCTTTGCTTGGCAAAGCCATTCCATAGTTGCCTGGTGATATTCAATACAAAAGAACATAAAAATCACACAATAAAATTTTGTTGCCCAATATCTGTTTTATCCATACATCTCCCTTAAACTTTATGTAGGAGAGAACTGCAGATGTTGGTTTCTAGTGAAGATAGACACAAAATATAGGCGATGTTTTGGGTCGGAACCCTTCTTCAGACTGAAAATAGAGGTGGGGTTGGGGGAAATAAACTGGAAGCGAAAAACGGCCCGAACAAATCATGTCGGCAACAGATGACTTCAGGAAGGGTGGAGCTCATAATTGTTCGCTGGGGAAGATGTGATAACAAGAGGGATACCAGGATGTGAACAGTGGAACTGGTGGGACAACTAGGGTGGGGTGGGGGGGGGGGGGGGGGGGGGGGGGGGGATGGAGGGGATGGAGAGAATGCAGGAGTTACTTGAAAATTTGAGAAATCCACGTTCATACCGCTGGGTTGTAAGCTGCTTGAGCAAAATATGAGGTAGCGTTCCTCTAATTTGTGTGTGGTCTCACTCTGACAGTGAAGTAGGCCCAGGACAAAATGGTCAGTGTGGGAATGGGAAGGGAAGTTAAAATTGTTGGCAAAGGGGAGATTGCGTAGGCCCAGGCGGACTGAGCATAATTGTTCAGCAAAACTTTGCCTCTTTCACCTAAAGCCATGCCCTCTCCTCTTTGACAATTCCACTCTGACACAAAGGTTGTGTTGAATGCTTTATTATTTTCCCCCAACATCATTACAGCCATCACTGGATTACTGTTCCCCAATGGGAGTTTCCTCCTATAGGATTTTTACCAAAGGTATTTCCCTGAAGTGATGGCTAAGGGGGTTATACTTGTAGATCTCTAACCAAGCTTCTCCCATAGATGCTGGGATTTGTTTTGCTGATGACTACTTCATGTGAATGCTTCAGTTCTTAAGACATTTTGTGACAATGCAATGATGTCTGCTCAATTGCTGAAAATATGGTCATTTTGAAAATGGTGGGAAACTGCAAATGTTGGAAATCTGATGAAAACATTAGAAATATTGGAAAGGTTAGGAAAATCAACCAGCTTGAGAAATGAATGACGTTAATCTTCTACATATAAAATCCATCATCAGAACTCTCAAGGGCCTGTCCCACTTATGCGACTTTTTTGGCGACTGCCGGCACCCGTCATAAGTCGTTGCAGGTCGGCGAAAATTTTCAACATGTTGAGAATTCAGTGGCGACCAGAAAGGTGCTGCGACTCTTTGGGCGACTGAGGAGACTATTCACGACCATACAGGCGACACCCTGGCGACATGTCATGGGGTGAAGCCTGTATGGTTGTGAGTAGTTGCCCAAAGAGTTGTACTTTGTTCTGGTCGCCGCTGGATTTTCACCATGTTGAACATTTTCGGCAACCTGTAACGACCTATGACGGGTGCTGGCAGTCGCCAAAAAAGTCGCATAAGTGGGACAGGCCCTTTTGTTTTGTAGTCATGTGTTTCGAACTCTTCATGTTTGAATAGATAATAATAATAATAATAAATTTTATTTAATGGGCGCCTTTCAGACATCTCAAGGACACCTTACATAGGTTAATAGAAATAAAAACATATAATCAGAATAAAATAAGTAATAAAGACATCACAGAGACACAAATTAAAAAACAGAATTCATTCCAAAAACCGAAAATCAAAAACACAGTGTGAAGAGGGAGCAGCGGCAACCAAATCGTGCCAGCGTCCACTCTCTCTTCACGGCAGCCATCTTGGACACAGACTTACAGGATTACATTAGACAAAAAATCATCCCCCCACAATGGATACCACTGTGGGGGAAGGCACAATGTCCAGTCCCCATCCCCAGTTCACCCCAAAGTCAGGCCTATTGAGGCCACCGCAATTGCCTCTACGGAGGCCCGATGTTCCTGGCCGTTCTCACCGGATCTCAACAGATCTTCCCTGTTATTATAAATACAGCATTTTGTGTACATCTTCCAAGAATCCCATAAATCTTACTGTTCTAATGTTCAAAGGTTGTGATCTAAAATGAGTTTTGCCCTTGCTGAATATTTATATTGTATGTTTATGTTATATGACATGTAAAAATTACTCTAAGTAAGTTAGTTTAAGTAAGTTAGTTTATTGGCCAAGTATTCACATACAAGGAATTTGCCTTGGTGCTCCGCCCACAAGTAACAACATGACATACAGTGACAGTTACGAATGACTCCGAAAACACTAAACATTAATAATAATAAAACATTAATGATAAAACACCATTGATCAAGCATGTGAACCAACAAAATACCAGATCAAAGGAAGGCTACAGATTTTTGGCTGTTGAGTAGAGCAACTACTCCTGGATAAAAACTGTTTTTATATCTGACTGCGGCAGCTTTAACAATCCGGAGTCGCCTTCCAGAGGGAAGTGATTCAAAGAGTTTGTGGCCAGGGTGAGAGGGGTCAGAGATGATCTTACCCACTCGCTTCCTGGCCCTTGCAGTGTACAGTTCATCAATGGACGGAAGGTTGCCGCCAATAACCTTCTCTGCTGATCGGACGATTCGCTGCAGCCTCCAGGTATCATGCTTGGTGGCTGAGCCAAACCAGACCATGATGGAGAAGGTGAGAACAGACTCCACGATGGCCGTGTAGAATCATTGGACCATCATTGCCTGTGGCAGATTGTGCTTCCTCAGCTGCCGTAGGAAGTACATCCTCTGTTGTGCCTTTTTGACTGTGGAGTCAATAGCAGCCCCCCATTTAAGGTCCTTGGAGATGATGGTTCCCAGGAACTTAAAAGACTCCACAGATGTTACTGTGGTGTTATTGATGATGAGTGGGGTGGGGGAGTGGGAGCTCTCCTAAAGTCTACAATCAATTCCACTGTCTTAAGAGCATTGAGCTCTAGGTTGTTGCGATGGCACCAGGACGCCAGCTGTGACACTTCCTGTCTGTAGGCAGATTCTTCCCTATCCTGGATCAGTCCAATCAGGGTTGTGTCGTCTGCAAACCTGAGAAGCTTGACAGAGGTGTCTGTGGAGTTGCAGTCGTTGGTGTAGAGAGAGGAGAGGAGAGGAGAGGAGAGAGTACGCAGCCTTGCGGTGCTCCTATGCTGAGCATTTGCGGGTCCGAGTTGTGCTTTCCCGGCCTCACATGGTGCTTCCTGTCTGTCAGGAACATAGAAACTTAGAAACATAGAAAATAGGTGCAGGAGTAGGCCACTCGGCCCTTCGAGCCTGCACCGCCATTCAATATGATCATGGCTGATCATCCAACTCAGTATCCTGTACCTGCCTTCTCTCCATACCCCCTGATCCCTTTAGCCACAAGGGCCACATCTAACTCCCTCTTAAATATAGCCAATGAACTGGCCTCAACTACCTTCTGTGGCAGAGAATTCCAGAGATTCACCACTCTCTGTGTGAAAAAAGTTTTCCTCATCTCGGTCCTAAAAGATTTCCCCCTTATCCTTAAGCTGTGACCCCTTGTTCTGGACTTCCCCAACATCGGGAACAATCTTCCTGCATCTAGCCTGTCCAACCCCTTAAGAATTTTGTACGTTTCTATAAGATCCCCCCTCAATCTTCGAATTTCTAGCGAGTACAAACCGAGTCTATCCAGTCTTTCTTCGTATGAAAGTCCTGACATCCCAGGAATCAGTCTGGTGAACCTTCTCTGTACTCCCTCTATGGCAAGAATGTATTTCCTCAGATTAGGAGACCAAACTGTACACAATACTCCAGGTGTGGTCTCACCAAGACCCTGTACAACTGCAGTAGAACCTCCCTGCTCCTATACTCAAATCCTTTTGCTATGAATGCTAACATACCATTCGCCTTCTTCACTGCCTGCTGCACCTGCATGCCTACGTTTAATGACTGGTGTACCATGACACCCAGGTCTCGTTGCATCTCCCCCTTTCCTAATCGGCCACCATTCAGATAATAATCTACTTTCCTGTTTTTGCCACCAAAGTGGATAACCTCACATTTATCCACATTATACTGCATCTGCCATGCATTTGCCCACTCACCCAGCCTATCCAAGTCACCTTGCAGCCTCCTAGCATCCTCCTCACAGCTAACACTGCCCCCCAGCTTCGTGTCATCCGCAAACTTGGAGATGTTGCATTCAATTCCCTCGTCCAAATCATTAATATATATCGTAAATAGCTGGGGTCCCAGAACTGAGCCTTGCGGTACCCCACTAGTCACTGCCTGCCAGGAAGTTAGTGATCCACTGACACAGGGGTTCAGGCACAGTCAACTCGGAAAGTTTGTAGTGTAGTAGCTCTGTCACAATGGTGTTGAATGCAGAGCTAAAATCAACAAACAGGATCCTTGCATAGGTCCCCGGTGGTCTAGGTGCTGTAGGATGAAGTGCAGGCCCAGGTTGACTGCATCATCCACAGATCTATTGGCCTGATATGCAACTGCAGAGGGTCCAGCAGGGAGTTTGTGGTATTTTTCAGCTTGGCCAGCACAAGGCTTTCGAGTGTCTTCATGACTACAGTGTGACAGTGCTCTAGATTTTGCCAACTAAAATATATTAGCTCAGTTCCAAATGAGCTGTATCCAATATGCTTTGGAAGTGTGAATTGATCAGAATAGGGACCATGGAAAGCTCACAATGTCAATAGGTCAGTGCTATTATAATCAGTGATAAACATTCTTTGTTACAGGAAAGGGTTGGTTAAGATTCAATACTGGTGAATAGCTGTTTGGTTTAACATAATTAAGAGATGCAGTCATCTATTCCTTTTGTTTTAGCTTGGCTGTAAGGGTGGTCTCAAGTCAGCATTTAGTTTTAGTTTTAGTATGAGAGATACAGCATGGAAACAGGCCACCGTGTCCATGCCGACCAATGATCATCCATACACTAGCTCTATCCTATACACTAGGGACAATTTACAGGCACCATTTGCTGAAGCCAATTAACCTACAAACCTGCATGTGTTTGGAATGTGGGAGGAAACCAGAGCACCCGGAGAAAAGCCACAAGGTCACAGGGAGAATGCACAAATTCTATGCAGATTGCAGCCGCAGCTGGGATCACACCAGGGTCTCTGGTGCTGTAAGGCAGCAACTCCAAAGCTGTGCCACGGTTTGCACACTGATCAAAGGATGAGGCCAACCTCGGATGGAAGCTCTCAGTGACACCAGTTTCTGAGACATTTTATTTGAGAGGGTCTTTCATTTGAATATGTGCCTGGTAATTGGCGGGTATGGGTAAGTCTTCTTAGTTAGGAGAATTATATTGCAAACTGTATATATGAGTAAAACCAGATGCTTCATTACTCTTAAAAGTTTCAATAAGGGAAGACCAAAATTGCATTTTGTTTCTTGCATGACCTAGCAACCACCGTTCACAAACTATCTGAATGGCATTTTTGGGATACCTTGATATTCGGAAAGGAGTTGGCCTCAGAATCATTGATACATGATAGCTCCATATAGGTTATGTGCAAGGCTTCCAGCTAAAGAATCTGTTACACATGTGGCCAAGCTTTATTACACGGTGGAAAAGCCGTGAGCAGATAGGCACCTCACCCATGCTCACTCTGCCACTGCGGGGCTAGTGAAAGTACACGAGGAGGTGGCAGAACAGTGAACCAATGTGCGGATTTCTGTTGAAGGATGGAGGAAGTGTTGGAGCTATAGCCAACATAGGAGGAAAAGGTCACCTAGACTCAAGGTGGAGGGAGCCAGCATCTGCATTTCCTTCCTACACAAAGGTGTAGGAGGAGGTGCAAGGTGATATTGTAATCATTTGAGGTAACTGCTGTGGTTGGGGTCATGCATAGGTGATATAATGTAGAGGTTGCATGTGATCCAGAAGCCGGGAGGCTTGAATTTGACTGAACAAGGGGCAATATATTTTTTCAAAAGTATACCTCATCCATTACATATACTACACCACAATTCATTCAAACATAAAGTGCTGGGGGAACTCAGCAGATCAGGTAATATGAAGAAGGGTTTTGGCCCGAAACATTGCCTACTTCCTTCGCTCCATAGATGCTGCCGCACCCACTGAATTTCTCCAGCATTTTTGTCTACCTTCGTACCTCCAGCATCTGCAGTTCCTTCTTGAACAGGTAATATCTGCTGAGAGAAGCGGACAATGTTTCATGTTGCAATCCTTCTTCATCCAATCTCATTCCACATTAATCAAAACTGTGACATGCTCACAATACAATTATTTCACTGTCCCATATAATTCAATACTTTCACTAATGTCCCATCCAGCAGTGAGCCATATGAGAGGTTGTTAGACGGGAGCCATCCTTGTATGCCCTGCAACAGCGGCAGGATCCTGGACCATGGTCCGTCCCCACTGAGCCTCGATGCTGGTTGTGCTGACCATCAGTGTGTTCTCACCTTGCACCTCCTCCTGCACCTTGGATTGTACCGGTCGGCAGCAGTCAATAGTGGACAATTCCTTGCACTGGAGAAACAATACGTTTTTAGCAAACCAATGTGAGCCCTTCGCTGAATGAGGATGGTCCAGCAGCAGTCAATGTCTGTCTTGTATGTGTACCTGGGAACAGCTGGTTGAGCACAGAGTCCTGTATTATGCGGCTGCTCAAGATGAACTTTTTCAAAGACCACTGCATTCCTTTCCAGACTTTCTTCACAAACACCTAGTCCACAAGGAAGTGAATGAACGAAGAAGGAAGCCTGCAGGTACCTCAAAGCAAAGCACTATATTTCATGACTTTGGTCCAGTCACCTTTAATCCACTAATGCAAACCTTGCATTCATTATGAGAGGCTGCTTGTGAGGGGCCAAGTTAATCAGGTAAGACTTGATTTCAATTCTGCTCCTGTTTCTCAACACGGTGACTGTAAATTAATAGAGGATTGGTGGTGAAGGGAGTTGGGTGTTTTTTTCCCTTGGATCATCTCAACAGAGAGCCTCTAGTGGATGGATCATAAACTTCTTACAGAACATTGCTTCCTAGAGTTCTAGAGCCATACAACATGTAAGCAGGCTCTTTGGCCCAACTCGTCCATAGAAACATAGAAACATAGAAACATAGAAACATAGAAATTAGGTGCAGGAGTAGGCCATTCGGCCCTTCGAGCCTGCACCGCCATTCAATATGATCATGGCTGATCATCCAACTCAGTATCCCGTACCTGCCTTCTCTCCATACCCTCTGATCCCCTTAGCCACAAGAGCCACATCTAACTCCCTCTTAAATATAGCCAATGAACTGGCCTCAACTACCCTCTGTGGCAGGGAGTTCCAGAGATTCACCACTCTCTGTGTGAAAAAAGTTCCTCTCATCTCGGTTTCAAAGGATTTCCCCCTTATCCTCAAGCTGTGACCCCTTGTCCTGGACTTCCCCAACATCGGGAGCAATCCTCCTGCATCTAGCCTGTCCAACCCCCCAAGAATTTTGTAAGTTTCTATAAGATCCCCTCTCAATCTCCCAAACTCTAGAGAGTATAAACCAAGTCTATCCAGCCTTTCTTCATAAGACAGTCCTGACATCCCAGGAATCAGTCTGGTGAACCTTCTCTGCACTCCCTCCATGGCAATAATGTCCTTCCTCAGATTTGGAGACCAAAACTGTACGCAATACTCCAGGTGTGGTCTCACCAAGACCCTGTACAACTGCAGTAGAACCTCCCTGCTCCTATACTCAAATCCTTTTGCTATGAAAGCTAACATACCATTCGCTTTCTTCACTGCCTGCTGCACCTGCATGCCCACTTTCAATGACTGGTGTACCATGACACCCAGGTCTCGCTGCATCTCCCCTTTTCCTAGTCGGCCACCATTTAGATAATAGTCTGCTTTCCTGTTTCTGCCACCAAAATGAATAACCTCACATTTATCCACATTATACTGCATCTGCCAAACATTTGCCCACTCACCCAGCCTATCCAAGTCACCTTGCAGTCTCCTAGCATCCTCCTCACAGCTAACACTGCCCCCCAGCTTAGTGTCATCCGCAAACTTGGAGATATTGCCTTCAATTCCCTCATCCAGATCATTAATATATATTGTAAATAGCTGGGGTCCCAGCACTGAGCCTTGCGGTACCCCACTAGTCACTGCCTGCCATTGTGAAAAGGACCCGTTTACTCCTACTCTTTGCTTCCTGTTTGCCAGCCAGTTCTCTATCCACATCAATACTGAACCCCCAATGCCGTGTGCTTTAAGTTTGTAAACTAATCTCTTATGTGGGACCTTGTCGAAAGCCTTCTGGAAGTCCAGATACACCACATCCACTGGTTCTCCCCTATCCACGCTACTAGTTACATCCTCGAAGTCCATGCTCACCAATATATCCTATCTAAGCTACTCATTTACCTTCATTTAACTCATATCTCTTTAATCCTTTCCTAACTATGTACTTATCCAAACGTCTATAAATATTGTTATTGTATCTGCCTAACCAACTTCTTCTGGCAATTCGTTCCATATACCCACCTGTGTGGAAAAAGTTGCCCCTCGGGTTCCTATTAAATCTTCCTCATCTCATCTTCACCCTATGCCATCGAGGTCTTGCCTTCCCTACCCTAGGAAAAAGATTCTGAGCATTTATCCTATCAACTCTCCACATGATTTTAAACACCTGTATAATGTCACCCCACAGCTTCCTGCACTTCATGGAATAAAGTCCTAGACTGCTTAATCTCTCCCTGTAGCTCAGGGTCTCAAGTCATGGCGACATCCTTGTAAATCTTCTCTGACCCTTTAACATTAATGGCATCTTTTCCATAGTAGGATGACCAAAACTGAAGACAATACTCTAAGTTTGGCCTTGTACATCTGTACCATTACGTTCCAACTTTGATACTCAATATGCTGACTGATGAACGTCAATGTGCCAGGAGCCTGCTTCACCACCCTATCTTCCTGGGACACCACTTTCAGGGAACTATGTACTTGTAGTCCTAAATCCTTATGCTCTATGACACTTCCCTAGGCCCTATCATTCACCTGCCTTGGTTTAACTTCCCAAAATGCAACACCTCACACTTATCTGAATTAAACTCAATTTTTCGATTTCTCGGCTGACGTCCAACTGATCAAGATCCTGCTGTAATTCCTGATAACCATCTTCATTGCCTACAATATCACCTATATGAATGTTATCACTGACTTGGAGTAGGTTCCTTCCAATGAAATGAAGGGAAGGAAAAAATTGTAGATTTTGTGAAATGCACTCAATCCTAATTGCTGTCTTCACTCCGCTCAGATACCCAGGGAGAAATGAGCAAAGCCTACAAAATGATCAGTTTTGTTCCTTTGTCTGATCGAGGGGTATAATCAAAGGAATGTTCAAAACGTGATCTGGCAGAGACTTACAGAATAGAACGGTCTCTGTTATATTGACTAACTTTCCACAAACCCAAGACTGAAGTGCGAAAGTTTGTTTTAATTCATTTATTTGTTACAGCCCACAATTTAATTGAAAGGTTTTGGCGTAATTATAAGTTAAATAGAAACTCACAACTCTTATCTTTTCCAAGAAATGTCACGTCATCCACTATATGTATTTACATAGCTCTGTGTCTGGGCAAATATTCATATATATACAGCTGAATTTACATGTAGCAGAGTTAATTCCTAAGATTTCAGGAGTCCAATGGTAATTTTCTTTCTCTAATGGTTCTCATTAATAAATGCTGAATATATGACAAAAGTGCTGAT
Organism: Amblyraja radiata; assembly: GCF_010909765.2. Lineage (NCBI taxonomy): Eukaryota > Metazoa > Chordata > Chondrichthyes > Rajiformes > Rajidae > Amblyraja > Amblyraja radiata. Next base: position 48,172,312 of record NC_045959.1, on the reverse strand, counting down.
GGTATCTGTCCATTATCTATGTCTCAAATATCTACATCCACCATGAAAAACATCACTACCCCATTTCCTCAAACTTCCCATGCATTAGGAAGTACCAAATGGCCAAGAAGTCCGTCCCATTGAGTATTCCCCCATTTTGCATCATGACTGGCATTGTAATAAATGACAAGCCACAAAGAGACTGGAGTCTGAAGGCTCCCGACCCAAAACATCATAAGATCATGTGATAAGTGCAGAATTAGGCCATTTGGCCCATCAAGTCAACTCCGCCATTCAATCATGGCTGATCTATCTCTCCCTATCTACCCAAATCTCCTGCCTTCTCTCCATAAACTGTAACACCTGTACTAATCACGAATCTCTCTATCTCTGCCTTAAAAATATCCACCGACGTGGCCTCCACATCCTTCTAAGGCAAAGAATTCCACAGATTCACCACCCTTTGACTAAAGAAATTTCTCCTCATCTCCTTCGTAAAAGACTATGACCTCTAGTCCTGGGCTCTGCCACTAGTGGAAACATCCTCTCCGCGTCATCTGTCCATTCCTTCTACAATGACCCATTGCGCTCACCCAGCTCTTTGATTTTGCTCAGAGACTGGAACTATTAAATGTAAAAGGTCTTTTACATCCTAGCAGTAAAATCTCTCCGAGCTCAAACTACATCAGGTTTTTACACTCTTTAAAGAACAAAGATAACAGCAGGTGATTCAATAAATTCCAATAACTTACAATGACATTGTTTACTTCAATATTTAGTTTGACAAATGGTTTTATTGAATCATATATTTTAGCAGGGGGGCACACTGAAACTGACTCGGCACATTTTCAAACAATTTGCAGTGACAAACTAATTTGCATGGATGATCTAAAAGATTCTGAGGACGGACAGCCAAAATCCAACGGGATCCCACCACTAGTCACATCTTCTCATCTCCACCCCTTTCTGTCTTTTGCCCCTCCACAACTCCCTAGTTCACTCATCCCTTCCCACCCAAACCACCCCTCCCCTGGTACCTTCCCCTGCAACTGCGGGAGATGCAACACCTGTCCCTGTACCCCTCCTCCCTCAATGTCAACCAGGGACCCCGACAGTCCTTTCAGGTGAGGCAGGGGTTCACTTGTACCTCCTCCAACCTCATCTACTGTATCCGGAGTTCCCGATGTGGCCCCCTGTACATTAACGACTATGTTTAGACTTGGCAATCGTTTTGTTGGACCCTTACGCTCAGTCCACCTTGGCCTACGCAATCTCCCGGTTGCCAAACATTTTCCCTTCCCATTCCCACACTGATCTTTCCATTCTGGGCCTCCTCCATTGTCAGAGTGAGGCCACACGCGAATTGAAGGAACAGCACCTCATATTTCGCTTGGGCAGCTTACAACCCAGCGGTATGAACATTGACCTCAAAATTCAAGAAACTCCTGCATTTCTTTCCACCCGCCCATCTCTTCCCCCCTAGTCATCCTACTAGCTCCTCTGTTCACATCCAGAATGAATAAATGAATGATACTTTATTAAGACATGTGACATGTTGCAGCGAGACTCTTTGTTTTGCTTACACAAGTATGCAAAGAGTCGCCACAGATAGGACTCCAACTGTTATTCCAATTAGCCATTTAGTCCCCAATTTATTCTTTGTTCTCGGCCCCCGCTCCCGCCCCACCTCCCCACACCGGGTCCCCATTTGTTCTCAGGCCCCCCCCCCCTCCTTTGGGGTCCTCTTTGCAGGCACTCACACGGGCAGGCCCGTCCAACCTTTCCATGTCGATAGCATATCTTCCCTAGACAACCATAGGCCATTATGGGCTCCACCTTTCCTGAGGTTATCGGTTGCTGGCACTGTTTTCTTCTGGTCTTCTCTATCTTTCGGTCTAGAGAAGGGTTCCAACCCGAAACGTCACCTATCCCTTCTCTCCAGGGATGTTGTCTGACCCGCTGAGTTACTCCAGCATTTTGTGTCTATCTTCAGTATAAACCAGCATCTGCAGTTCCTTCCTACACCCAAATTTAATGCAGTGAGGGTTAATTTTCTGGGGGAAAATATTCCAGTTATTAATGGACAGAAGCAGATATATCTGTGACCATGATAAAGTGACAAAATATGCTGATCTAGAATCTTTCTTGATAACAGCTAAATGGTGTGAAATATCTGAGCTGAAGATGTCTGACGCCTCGTTTGGTGTAGGCTAAATAACATTGCTTTATTGGTTTATGTTTGGCTGATGCACGAGAACATCTCATGGTCATGTCAGCTTGCAAATCGCATCTCTCAAACAGCCTGCCTCCTGCTGTGAGCCAGCAGCCTGTGTTTAGTAAATAGCATTGTTTGCTTATAAAACTGTCCTTTTAAATTCAAAACAGAATACTGTTTTAGTTTACATTTGAACAGGGATTTTTAAAGACTGATTCTTGTTGGTATTGTGTAGGAAGGAACTGCAGATACTGGTTTAATCCGAAGATAGACACAAAAAGCGTAACTCAGTGGGACAGGCAGAATCTCTGGAGAGAAGGAATGGGACCCAAAATGTCACCCATTCGTTCTCCGCAGAGATGCTGCCTGTCCTGTTGAGTTACTCCAGCTTTTTGTGTTTTTCTTCTTGTTGGTATTAATGCCTGCTGCCCCCTGAATTCCTAAAGAATGTCCGTGTGTAACAGCCCAGGCCAACTGGAAAGGGAAATGAGGCAAGAGAAGACAACACAAATTATTTCCCATGTTGGTGTTGTCATAATTTCATAAACACATAAGTGATAGGAGCAGAATTAGGCCCTTCGCCCTAGCAAGTCTACTACACAAGTCAATCATGGCTGACCTATCTCTTCCTCTCAACCCCATGCTCCTGCCTTCTCCCCATAATCCCTGACAACTGTACTAATCAAGAATATGTCAATCTCAGCCTTAAAAATATCCACTGACTTTGCCTCCACAGTTTTCTGTGGCAAAGAATTCCACAGATTCACCACCCTCAGACTAAAGAAATTCCTCCAATTTTACCTCCTAAGAGAATGTCCTTTAAATCTGAGGCTATGACCTCTGGTCCTAGACTCTCCCACTGGTGGAAACATCCTCTCCACATCCACTCTATCCAAGCCATTTGCACTTGCTTTACATGAGAACATTAAAAAATGTCAATGGGAATAGGGCTGCTGACCACACTGGCTGCTTGATCAGACCATTTGATCCTGGCTGATCAGCCCCAAATCTTAACTCATGTTCTATGCCTGTTCCCCACCAAGCCCAAGGTGCTGATATTTCAAATATTTATCTTCTTATTTCAATGCCCCCCCCCACCCCAATTACCTCATGGAAGATAATTCAACAGGTTGCTCCCTTCACTGGGGAAAAAGGTATTTTTTACATTTCACCAAATGAGCTCTGCACAAGAGTGGAGCGATGTTTTGCTTGAAACCATAACTAAATTTGGTGTGATTTCTGTGAGTGCAGGACAGAAAGGGTGACAGGGGTTATGTGGATAAGGCAGGAGAATGGGGTTGAGGGAAAGATAGATCAGCCACGATTGAATGGTGGAGTAGACTTAATGGGCCAAATAGCCTAATTCTTCTCCTATAACTTAAGAACATGAAAAATTCTTGAGTAGCATGTCAAATTACTCGACTGCAATTAGACTCTTCCCTGAAAAGTCATGACATTAAAAAAAAAACCCACAGCATACATGGGTAGATCTGACTTCATGAAGTGATTGTACTTTTAGTCTCAGTGAATAAGGTTTTGAGGTGAGTATTGAATATCATGGCAAGTGTTTTAAAATATCGAACAAATGAGTTCTAGGTCTATCAAGTGTATACGTGGTGATTGCAAAGGGACATTGTAGTTCCAACTGGTGACTTCAAAATACCTCCTACAAAACTCCATTTTATTATGTACAATTATGGATGCGTGAATTCCTTTATGAAATCTCTGGATACGTTTTAACTTCAAAATATCACCTTTTGGGCTTGCGAAATCTGACATAAAATGCTTTCCTCTGCACTGAAACACTGGGCTTTGAAATTCGATAGCAAACCCAGTTTTGATTATTCGTTTCTGATGTTGGTGGTTAGCTTGGTTTGGAAGACTTCAATGAAACTGAGGGTAAAAGACCTCAACACATGTGCAATTTGAAACAGATGAATAAAACTATGTATGATGATTGTAGATTATATAGTAAATCAGAGGCTGAAATGCATTAATTTTAAAGCATTGAAAAGAGCTGATTACAACCTAAGTTAGATGACACAATGTGCCAATTAGAAACAATGGATACTGGAGATATCAAAGAAGGGAAAGCATATTATTACATATCTTCTGGTAATGTCAGCATATTTTCTTTTTGGCTCTACTGAGGATTTTTTTTTAAATGATCCATAACTGTTGTTAAATCTTTAAAGATGAAGGAAAAGAATGCTCCCATTCAAAAGTGCAATATTTCAACAGCAATGTTCTCTCTTTCAAAATCTGCTGTCTGGTGTTACGATAATTCAAGTTGTTTCATCGGTCTGTTTTGTATGAGATTGAGTCCTTCAGCAAGTAATGAATTGCAAATCCTTGGGTGGTTAGATCAAATCTCAAACTCTGGGAACCTTTCCACCTTCATGCTCTTCCACACACAAGCTGCCTCATGTGTTTCTGATCTTTATTTACTCTCTCTTGTCATTCCCGTGTTCCAGCCTTATAACCAGCCCTTCCTAATGTTGATGTGATTGAAATGACTCACTAAATTAGCAATGCAAAGCAAGTAAATTATGTATATAATGTGTGTAAAATCACGAGAGGAATAAATCGGGTAGATGCACAGAATTTCTTGCCCAGAGTTGGTGAATCAAGGACCAGAGGACATAGGTTCGAGGTGAAGGGGAAAAGATTTAATAGGAATCTGAGGGGAAACATTTTCACACAAAGGGTGGTGGGTGTATGGAACAAGCAGCCAGAGGAGGTAGTTGAGGCTGGGACTATCCCAACGTTTAAGAAACAGTTAGACAGGTACATGGATAGGTCAAGTTATGGACCAAGCGCAGGCAGGTGAGGATAGTGTAGCTGGGACATGTTTGGCCAGTGTGGGCAAGTTGGGCCGAAGGGCCTGTTTCCACACTGTATCATTCTATGACTCCATGAATCTAATATTTACAATCATATTATATCATGTAGTAGTACTCTGCCTAATATTGTTCTATTAATAAGATCTTTGGTTGCCTAAACAGCATGAGACTGGAATTCAACTCTCAAACGGTTATGTTCTGGGCCATTATATGGCAGAAAATATGATATTTTGAAGTATTGAAGGAATATAATGTACATTGGGGAAAAATCACCATTTAGAATTATTGAAGGAATGGAAATCACCATGGCTAAGATATGGGGATGAATATTACCATCACTTTTGATGAGAGATAAAGATATGCACTGGGTAACCAGCATTAAATGTAGCAGTGGTGCAACAGGTGCTGGGTGAACTCGTTCTTGCACATGTGGTTCTCTTGGCTTCATTTTTTGGGGGAAATGCGGTCCTTATTACACAGATGTTGAATTAGCGGGTGAGATAATGAAGTTCATCCCTTGGGCTGTAGTTTTGAAGAAGTACAGCATTTAAAAATCCGAGTAATATTATGTTCCTGAAGTCAAAGTGATAATATGATTCACCACACAAGCTTTATAGAACAGTATAGCACAAGAACAGGCCATAATGTCTATGTCCTGTATGTAGAGAAGTTAAGCTAATTTGCTCTGGCCGCATGTCAATCAATATTTATTATGTCATTTGAACCTCAATGAGGCTCAAACGAAACTCCGTTTCCACAGCCATACAAGCAAAGACAATTTCCTACAGACATACACACAATTCAATTTACAAAAACATCCATCACAGTGAACCCAGCCATTTTTAGGCCGCGCGGGGCGATGTACGGCCCCGCTCCCGGTCTAAATGTCATGGTTGGAGCCCCCGGCGGGGGCTGGAATGTACCACGGCCATGAAGCCGCGCTGGGCGATGTACGGCCCCGCTCCAGGTCGTTCCAACCCCGCAACACGGGCTAGAGAAGTCGCATTGCGGGAGCTCCGGGAAGCAGTCTCTCTCTCCACCCGGACCCGCGAGCTCCCGATGTCCCAGTCCACCGGACCTGCGGCTGCAGCTGGAGCCTCCGAGCTACGTGGTCGGGCGGCAGCAGCGAGTCACCACCGCTCCCCACGCTCCGATGCCAGCCAGCCCCACGATGGTAAGTAGTCCGCAGCTCCGCAGGCTCCGTGACTGGAGCCCCCAGGTCGTTCAGGCTGGAGGCCGCTCCCCGGTGCTAGGCCCCAACGACAACGGAGACCCGACAGGAAAAAGGTCGGGTCTCCCGTACAGGGAAGGGAGTTTTACAAAGTTTCCCCCTTCCCCCCCCCCCCCGCCCCCCACATATACACATTCAAAAGCACTATTAAAAAATACATTTAACTACATTTAACTAGACAATATCCATCCATTCCCTGCATATCCACGTGCCAATATAAAAGCCTCATAAATGCCACTATTGTATCTACCTCCAAACCACCCCTAGCAGTGCATTCCAGACACCCACCACACTGTGTAAACTTACCCCACACGTTTGCCCCTCTCACCTTAAATCTTTGACCTCTAGTCCTTGAGGTTTCCACCCCAGGGAACAAAATTCTAACTGTCTGACCTTGAGTAAATATTGTGGTGTTTCTGTAATATTATTACACATATCTAATGACGTGCTCTTCCAATGACTGACCTTATTGTCTTTGCAGTGAACGTATCTCGAGGATTTAGGAAAATTCTGCATTTTTGATATAATATTAATGGTGTAAATATTTTTGAAGACTAATTTGTGACCAAACCAGGATAGAGAACCAATGTGAGGACCCAGATTGATTTCTCACTGGAGCTTACCAGAATGAGTCAGGACAGCTGCAGCTGTCAGCCGGACAGCTTGACATTGTTTGGCTGATGGGGCCTGTAATTTTCAAATGTTCCAGGCCCAGGAGCAAGCCAAAGGGATATTGTGGCAGGTTTATGGCAGCCTCTGGTCTTCCTGCAGAATAAAGTTGAGCAATCCTGTCTCTTCCAAATCCACAGGAACAAAAGTTTGGAGTGTTTTTGCAACTGGCCACGTCACTCGCTTTAAGAATCAGACTTACGAAGAATGGAAGTTTCCTGCCAAAGCTGGCTTTGGTGGGAGAAAACCGCTTTAGGAAACAGATCTGTAATGGCTCAGGAGACACGAGCAGTTACCAAATCCCTGTCCGTAACAGGTATAGAACTGGCTTTCTGTTTAACGTGTAGAAACAAGGAACTGCAGATATTGTTTAATACACAATTGGATGCAAAATGCAGGAGTAACTCAGCAGGTCAGGCAGCATCTCTGAAGGACATGGATAGGTGACGTTTCGTATTGAAACCCTTCTCCAGAGATGCTGCTTGACTTGCTAAGTTCCTCCAGCACGTCGAGTCCTTTTCTGTTAAAAATGTTGAACCTTGAACCAGTTCCACAGATTAATGAGGCTATGGTGAGCATCCCCCTAAATCTCTCCTCCTCACCCTCTCATGCTCTCAATTGCTTTCCTTTAATCTAAGTCATTACAGCACAATCAGTTAGCTCTCTTAGCAAGTATTCTTTGGCTGGAGGCAATTCATCTGTATAAATTATAAATCAGGCATGAGCTGATTATGGTCGAGGAAAGGAAAAGGAAACTCTTCTTAGTGTGGTTCAAACTGAATGACTGAATTTACTTGGTTTATACTCGCTAGAATTTAGGAGATTGAGAGGGGATTTTATAGAAACTTACAAAATTCTTAAGGGGTTGGACAGGCTAGATGCAGGAAGATTGCTCCCGATGTTGGGGAAGTCCAGGACAAGGGGTCACAGCTTAAGGATAAGGGGGAAATCCTTTAAAACCGAGATGAGAAGAACTTTTTTCACACAGAGAGTGGTGAATCTCTGGAACTCTCTGCCACAGAGGGTAGTCGAGTCCAGTTCATTGGCTATATTTAAGAGGGAGTTAGATGTGGCCCTTGTGGCTAAGGGGATCAGAGGGTATGGAGAGAAGGCAGGTACGGGATACTGAGTTGGATGATCAGCCATGATCATATTGAATGGCGGTGCAGGCTCGAAGGGCCGAATGGCCTACTCCTGCACCTAATTTCTATGTTTCTATGTTTCTATGTAAACTTCCGACTGAAAATTATTCACTCTAACATTCCTTTGAGCATCCTTTTCAATCAAAGCTGGCAACAGTCACAAAATAAAATCCATCACTTCCGTTCAAAGCTGTTATGATAGACGGTCTGTCATGATATCAGGAAGATGCCTCATTTGTTGAAAATATGAGAGGAAATCAAAGTGCATAAGAGATTAGACCTTTGTGTGGCAAATCTGTTCCATAGGAAAACACCAGACTCGCAATAACACGTATTAGACCCTGGTGACTCAGTGAATGGGCGAATTAAACGTTGGAAACAGTTATAGTTCTCTGATCACTGCGTAAAACTGACTACAGTATACTGTTCCCATGGGCTGTATATTTACAAAATAAAAATTAGCAAAATTACCCACCTTGCACACCATGGAGCCATTCACTCACTAACATTCTCCTCATTCACAATGTGCAGGAAGGAACAGCAGATGCTGGTTTAAATCGAAGATAGACACAAAAGGCTAGAGTAACTCAGCGGGTCAGATAGCAACTCTGGTGAAAAGGAATAGGTGGATTTTTGAGCCGAAAGGGATCTAAAGAACGGTCTTGACCCGAAACATCACCTATTCAGATTCAGATTCATTCAATCTTTATTGTCATTGTGCAGTGTACAGTACAGAGACAATGAAATGCAGTTAGCATCTCACCCAGAAGAGCGAACATAGAATAATGGAACAGTAAAATATATATATATATATATGTACATACAGTAGCTTTATCTCCAGTGATGCTATCTGGCCCGCTGAGTTACTCCATCATTTTGTGCCCATCTCCTCATTCACAAAGATGGTTGGAAACTTATCTTCTTATGGATTCATTTGCAAGTCCAGCAGTAAAACTGGCACAGACTCTATTCCAAATCAATGGCATTCAAGATCCCATTTACATCAAAGGTAGATAGACACAAAAAGCTGGAGTAACTCAGCAGGCCAGGCAGCACCTCTGGAGAGAAGGAATGGGTAATGTTTCGGGTCGCGACCCTTCTTCACACCAGTCAGGGGAAAGTGAAACGAGAGATAGAGACGATGATGTAGAGAGATATCGTAGAGTCGGAGAGCAGGAGGAATCACAGAGGGGGAGCAGGGAGAGAAGATGTTGCAGAACTCTCTTCAGAGAGAGGAGAACCTCTTCAAAGTAGACATACCTTGAGGAGGTTTCGCAGTGGAGAAGACAAAATGTGTAAGAAGGAACTGCAGATGCTGGTTTAAACCGAAGATAGACACTAAAAGCTGGACATAACTCAGCAGGACAGGCAGCATCTCTGGAGAGAGGAATTGGTGATGTTTTGGGTCGCGACCCTTCTTCAGAGTAGTCAGGAGAAAGGATCATCAAAGGAGGTTGATTTACCACCACCCAAAACAGATGATCACTGGCAACTCACAATGTGCCACTTTCAAAATGTTGATGACTGGAAGCATGGTGTTAACTAACACCACTGATCCTATTTTGAGGCAGTTAGTAAGTACAATCATACATGCAGCCACCTATTGTACCATTTAAAATAATTAAAGGATTTTAAAATATAAACAGAGATAATCTATTTTATGTTGTGGACAAATCAAGAAGATGTTCTGACCTGCCCCACCTCTCTCCCAGCTTTCTTCACCCCCTCCCCCCCACCCCCCACCTTCTCCAATCACTCTGAAGAGAAGTCCCGATCCAAAATGTTACCTATCCATGTCCTCCAGAGATGCTGCCTGACCCACTGAGTTACTCCAGCACTTGGTGTCTTTTTTAAATATACAAGCAGTCTGCAGTTCCTTGTGTCTACAAGAATCATCAGGCTTGAAACCGGTAAGACCACAAGCAGCATTGAGCATGGTGGAGTAGGGGGTGAAGAGGAAGCAGCGGAGCAAGTGTGTTGCTGGAGAAAAGAAAGGGACACTGGGAAAGATCTTTGCAGCTTCTGAAAATACATTAAATGGAGTTCACCATTCAGCCCTCCAAGACTGCTCCACTTTTGAATTACTCATCTTAGCTGACTTCTGCCACAACTCCATCAACCAATATATTGATTTATCTAACTTCAAGTAACCCTTGCTTTCCCTATCTATCCGACTAGCTTCACTGTCCTCCTGATTACATTTTACTGATTGTATGCCTCGTGGTCACCTTCCCCTCAGCTAACAATGATCCATTCTACATTTCCTTATCATCTGCTTTGATCTGTCGTTTTCACACCTTACCCTTCCATATCTCTCGTCTCCCTCTCCCCTGATCCACAGTATAAAAAGGGTCTCGACCCGAAACATCACACATTTCATCTCTCCTGAGATGCTGCCTGGCCCGCTGAGTTACTCCAACATCTTGTGTGCATCAACCAGTCTTGGTTTGGAAATTCAAAGGATTATGAATGTCAATGATGAGATATTCAGTTGACACAGATTTTTCGAGAGAAAGTTCTAGATTTCTCCTGGCCTTCACACGAGAAGGCGATTTCTGACATCACACCTATTATATCACACTGCTCTTATATTAAGGGTTCAAGCTATCCTTTTTTTAATCTCCGTCATCAGGCGAAACAGCTTCTCTCTATTTACTCTTCCCAATCCTTTAATCACTTTAAATGGGCCCGTTACACTCCCTTTTGATCTAGTATGCTCAAAGCAACACGTTGGCCTGCATAAAGTGGCCTCATAGTTTAACTCTTTAGCTCAGCAATCATCCTGATGGATCTTTAAAGTCTGGCATCAAACTCTCCACCTCCTCGATATACACACCTCTCCCCACTATCCACGGAACCTATATAAGTGGTGTTGCATTAAAGCAGTGTGTGACACTAACAGAAGATCCATCTCACTTTGTGATTTGCCAACATCACATTGGAGTTTAATTTTTTTGCACTGGTTCAGAGGTGATTTCTGTACCTCAACATTTAACCCTCTGAATTCTTCCACAGTTCCCTTGCATCTCGCTTTATGAGAATACATAGGTTTGAAGTGGATGAGCTCAAATTTCTCCACAGGGAACACTTGCTATACCTTTGCCCATTAATTTTCACATTCATATTATGCTTTATTTGCACGTTCATTAATATTATAACCCCCCCCCCCCCCTCTTCTTCTTCCCTGTATCCCACATGATGGACACTCATTTCCCCCTTTTCCCTTCTCCCCATCCCCTTTAACCTATATTCCTCTGGGTTCATATTTCATGCCTCTATTCTCCTTATCTCACACTTTTTGTCTATCTCTGTCCTTTGTCCAACTGTTTGCCGATCAAATCCCCCCATCCTTCACCTGTATCCACCTATCACTTGCCCACCTTTTGACCCACCCCACCTCTCTTCCAGCTTTCTCTGTCCTACTACAGTGAGTCCGAAGAAGGGTCCCAATTCGAAACATCGCCTGTCCATGTTCTCCAGAGATCAAGAGTCAAGAATCATGAGTGTTTCATTGTCATATGTTCCAAAACAGACCATTGAAATTCTTATTGCAGCAGCACAACAGATATGTAAACGTATTATTCTGTAAATACCATAATAAACAACAAAAAAGTTCAGTATACATATTAACAAAATGAACAACTGATATCAGTGCAAAGACATGAACAATGCCCCCAAGTCTATATAGTTTGAAGATTATTTGGAGTTTGTAGTGTTCTGTTCTGTTGTGCAAGTAAGAATTTCATTGTTCTATCTGGGACATATGACAAAAAAACACTCTTGGCATTTGACTTTTGACTCTTATTAGCCTGATGGTTGTAGGGAAGAAACTGCTCCTGAACCTGGACATTACCGTTTTTAGGCTCCTATTCCTAGTTCCTGATGACATAAACATAAACATAAAACATAGGCACAGGAGTAGGCCATTCAACCCTTCATTATGATAATGGCTGATCATCCAAAATCAGAACCCCGTTCCTGCTTTCTCCCCATATCCCTTGATTCCATTAGCCCTATGAGCTCTATCTCTCTTGAAAACATCAAGTGAATTGGCCTCCACTGCCTTCTGTTGCAGAGAATTCCACAGATTCACAACTCTCTGGGTGAAAATGTTTTTCCTCATCTCAGTCCTAAATGGCCTACCCCTTATTCTTAAACTGTAATTCTTGATAACTTCCCCAAAATCAAGAACATTTTTCCTGTATCTAGCCTATCCAATCCCTTAAGAATTTAATATGTTTCTATACGATCCCCTCTGATCCTTATAAATTCCAGTGAATATAAGCTCAGTCGATCCATTCTTTCATCATCTGTCAGTCCCACCATGCCGGGAATTAATCCGGTGAAACTATGCTGCACTCCCTCAATAGCAAGAATGTCCTTCCTCAAATTAGGAGACTAAAATTGCACACAATACTCCAGGTGTGGTCTCACCAGGGCCCTGTACAACTGCAGAAGGTCCTCCTTTGTCCTATACTGAAATCCTCTCGCAATGGCTGACATGCAATTAGCTTTCTTCATTGCCTGCTGTACCTGCATGCTTACGTTTAGTGACTGATGTACTAAGACACCCAGGTCTCGATGCACCTCCCCTTTTCATAACCTGATACCCTTGTATGCAGCAGGAGTGGAATACCTCCGAAGCCTCCTACGCGGCGGCTGCCTCATCAGTCATCTACTACCTCTTCTGCACTTCCCACACAGGCCCTAACAGCCACCTCAGAACCCACAAATCTGGAGCAGAGCAAATTATCCTCCATCCCAAGGGTCTGCCTAAGAAGAAGAATGTCTGGAAATTAGTTTTCACCCTCTTTTGGTTTGCTAAGTATGTGTTGCATGTAGCGCTCATGCCTAACTGCAAAAAATTATGAAATAAGAGGAAAAAATCTGCTGAAGACTGTACATGGTATCTCATGCTGCCGGTAGATATGTGTAATTCCTGTCAATAGCTGCACATGCTATGGCTGCACAGATGACAGGAGTGAAATGTGAGTGTGGATAGGGAGGTGTGGGTCTCTGGTGTTGCTAGTTGCCTTCTTGAGGCAGCAACTCCTGTAGATCCTGTAGATGGTGGGGAGGTCAGTACCCATGATGAACTGAGCAATGTTCACCACTTTTTGCAACTTTCTTTGTTCCTGGGCATTCGAGCTGCTGACCTGGGTGTGGTGCAACCAGTCAATATGCTCCATACTGCACACCTGGAGAGGTTCTGGAAAGTATACTTTGACATATTGAATCTCTGCAATTTTCTTCGGAAGTAGAGGCGTTGATGGGCTTTCTTTATGATTGCCTCAATGTGCTGGGGCCACGACAGATCTTCAGAGATATCTACAACCAGGATTTTAAGTTTTTGACTCTCCCCATCACCGTCTCATTGATGGACAGGTTTACAGATCCATAGCCTTTGTCTTCTAAAGTCAACAATCAGTTCCTTGGTTTTAATGACATTGAGAGTTGCCTGACCTGCTCAGTTACTTCAGCACTTTATGTATTTTATTGTAACCCTGCATCTGCAACTCCCTGTGTCTCCTTATAATCATAGATAGGTTACCTTTCCATGTTCCCAGCACCTGTTCCATAGGCTTCCAAGCCTAAACGTTTTAAGTGCACATCCAGATACTCCTTGAATACTGTTCGCTACCCAACTTCATTTATTCGCTCAGTCAATGCATTCTAGGTACTTGCCACTCTCTGGGTAAAGAAGGTCCTCTTCATATCCCCTAGAAATCTCTTCCTCCTTTATCCTAAATTCATGTTCTCTTGTTTTATCTAACTCTGATATGAGGAAAGTTTTTGTGCAATCTCTGCTATCTATACCCCTGATTATTATATCTACCTCAGTCATGTCCAATCTTAATCTTCGTCACTCCAGGGAGAGTAGGCATAGTTTCTCCTCATAAATGAACTTCTCCATCTGAGGCAACATCCTAATGAATCTCCTCTGCACTCTCTCTAGCATTGTCACTTCCTTCCTAAAGCACGGTGACCAGAACTGCATGCATTACTCCAGTTGAGGTCTGTCAAATGCCCCGACAAATGAAGGCTGCTCTTATTCCCTTATGTCTTCCTAACCTTGCTGCCACCTACAAGGGTCCATGGACACTTTCTCTAAGGTCCGTCTATTCTTCAAAACTCCCTGCTGCCTTTCTCAATTGTCAATGGTTCTTTATTGTGACAAGCACAGATGTACAGTGAGATTTTAGTTTTGCATATAATTCAGTAAAGTATTGCCATATCTAAGCACAATCCCTGATTAGTACAAAGTGTATAGAAATACTGAGACCCCATACAAGAGTCGCCAGGTTTTGGTGCCGTTTACAAAGTCCAGCCTGGAACATGCACCATGTGGTCTTCTGGAACAGCGCCCGATCCAGGCGAGCCCCAGGCTGCTGCAGGGCCTCCAGCCGTCACCTCCATCTGGATCATCCAGTGAACCGTCGTTCCTGGTCAACTTCAGCCTTTGTGCCCCAGGGACACCTCCCGCAGCCGATCCTAAGGGCACAGAAAGTAAGACCCTGGTTCATTCTCTTACCAGACATTGCTCTCGCGTGCTCCGTTGTCGGCTCCCTCCGTCCTCCTCTCTGGTTCTCCGGTCCTCGGAGAATGAGCATTGGGCGGCTTGGCGGCATCAGTCTGCAGTCCTTCCGTACGGCCATACAGACTCCCGGTCATTCCAGTTGTCTGATACCTCACTTGTGTCCAGCAAAAAACATTTCAGCCAAAGCCCATCAATCTCTTTCCTTGCCTCCTTAGCAGCCTGGGTTAAATCACATCTAGTCCTGGATATTTATCTACCTTTAAATCTGCTAAGACATTTACCTCCCTTTAGGTAACCCTTTAGGAGACCTTCACTAGACATATAACTCCCGCTTCATCGAATTATCCAACTATAAAGAGTGTTTCCATTGAGAAAACAAATGAAAAGTATTCATTTATGACCTCACCTGCACCTTCCTCAATTTTATAGAACACTCTATCTTAGCACCTACTGTCCGCTTTATTGGTTATGTGCTACCACATGCCTACCTTGATCGGCAGATGGATCAGCAGTTATGCTCTGAAACTCTTTGGTTTTGATTTCACTTCTCATATAAAGATTTTATTGGAAACATACTGCCTCAAGATGCCAACAAATGCCTTTAAAATCAGAGTAAATAACTCACCGATTTAAAATACGTGGTTACAAACTAAATTAACAAAAATGTTACTAAAGTTTATAACTTTCTCAAGGTCTTGGGCAGAGCTTTTTCCACACCAAGCTGTAATGCATTGCAGTAGCAAGGTTTCTATGTACAACGGTGGAATTTGGTAAGGCTTACCAAACTTCCCCAGTTTTGTTTTAGAAATACTGTGTGGAAACCAAGTACACACCAACCGATCTCCTGCAAACTAGTTCCATGTTATTCCACTTTCTCATCCTACACACTAGGGGCTATTTACAGAAGCCAGAAACCTACAAACCTGCACACCATTGGAATGGACGGCAGTCGGCACAATGGCGTAGCAGTAGAGCACCTACAGCACCAGAGACCCGGGTTCGATCCTGTCGACGGGTGCTGTCTATACGGAGTTTGTATGTTCTCCCTGTGACCGTGTGGGTTTTCTTCAGGTGCTCCCGTTCCCTCCCACACACAAAGATGTAGATTAATTGTTTCACTAAAATAGTAAATGTGTAGGATAGTGTTAGTGTTAAGATAGTGTTAGTGTACGGGGTGATCGCTGATCGGCACACACTCGGTGGGCCGAAAAGCCTGTTTCCGCACTGTTTCTCTAAGGTCTAACAGCAGGAAAACTATCACTTCAATTGACCCTTTAATTATGGGCTATTGTTGAAAATTGCACAATGGCCTGCTGCCTGGTAATATTGGAAGAGACCTCTGACCTTGGTGTATTGTGGGAGTATAGGTTTCCCTTCAATTAAATGAACAACTTATTTTATTTTTTGCCACCCTCAACTGTAAGAGGCTAGAGTGAAGTAAAACAGGAAAAAGCAGGGCTACACAGAAACACAAAAGTCAATAAGGCTTCCAAGGTTGTTAAATAAAACTCTCCATCATCATCCTGCAACATAAGCACATGGAAATGCTGAATGCATCAATAACCAGAAAAGATTCAATCTTAAATATTTTTGCTTTAACTCTTTCGTGGCTGGGTTATTTTTCCGTGGAATGATCACAGTGGGCACGAGGCACCAGTTATGCTGTTGAAAGATTCCACTGAGTGTTTGCCGGACCATAGGGCCAGTTGGACAGCTAGCAAACATGGAATTTTGGATTGAGATCAAGCAGTTAAGAAAAAGAAAAATGCCTGTAAGTGGATACTTTAATGCAGTAGAAATTCAAACATTGTGTTGTATTGCACGAGAAGATGTTTGGCATGGGTAAGGCACATGGAATATATTTGAACAACAAAGGCCACACTTAGCAGGTCATTTATCTGAACTGGCAACCTCATTCAAAGCCCCGACTCTGTTCACCATGGCCTCTACCCCCAATCTGAACATTTAGTGCATTCAGGACCAATATGGAAATAATATTGAAGGGGTCCTGTGCAAGGTGGCGTTTGAAGATAGGTATGAACACTACTGAGTATGACACGAATGAATGTATAACTGTTGAGAATGTCTGAAGAGTGCTTTGCATAGATTTTGTTTCATATATTTTTATTCCGAATAAAGTTTTTTGGAAATAAAAAAAAAAGTTTAGATTAGATTCAGATCGGATTCAGATTAGTTTTCTCTGGTATACACCAGGAAACAATGAAAGTACTTCAATAGTAAGATTAAACGAGTTTACCAGTTTGAACTTTGATCTTTATTTTATGAGGAGTAACGTTGAGGGATTACGTGAAGAACCCGCCAGGACGCATGCGTGTCAATCTTCAAAGCAGCGGTGTGAAATCACAGATAACAGTAAATGAACTGAACATAGTAAGATTAGAGAAATAGGATACCAGTTGAACTTTATGATCGAGGGTGGGCGTGGAGGGCACGTAATCCCTCAACGTTACTCCTCATAAAATAAAGATCAAACTTCAAACTGGTAAGTTCTCGTTTAATCTTACTATTTTACTTCGGAGTCACGCGAGTGACTACGTGAAGATTTTAAAGCTCTGTGATTTCATGCCATGGAAACGAGTCCAGGCGTCATACACAGCATCAGTGGGCCAATGATGAGTGAACATTAATAGTAACATTAAATGAGAACTTACCAGTTCGAAGTTTGATCATTATTTTATGAGGAGTAACGTTGAGGGATTACGTGAAGAACCCGCCAGGATGCATGCGTGTCATTCTTCAAAGCAGCGGTGTGAAATGTCAGATAACAGTAATGACTGAACATAGTAAGATTAGAGAAGAGGCTACCAGTTGAACTTTATGATAAAGGGTGGGAGCGGAGGGCACGTAATCCCTCAACGTTACTCCTCATAAAATAATGATCAAACTTCGAACTGGTAAGTTCTCGTTTAATCTTACTATTTTACTTCGTAGTCACGTGAGTGACTACGTGAAGATTTCAAAGCTCTGTGATTTCATGCCGTGGAAACGAGTCCATGCATCACATCTGCCTTAATTGACTAAGGGAGGAATTGTGTTAACATGTTTAAACATGAATCCGACATTGAAATCCATGATAAAGTTATTAACAACAAATTATAGCCCCTATTTCATGGGGTGAAATCATATTACAGAACTTTAAATTGATTCTGCAAAAGTCCCAGGACCAGTTTTGGTTGCTGCTGATATGGTTGCCGGGTAACTTGAATCTATCATCCATTTCCACAGCAGCTCCATTGATGAGGACCAGGGTGCGTTCACCGTCTATCTTGCTTTGGTCAACAAGCTACTATTTTGCCTTGTTAATGTTATGGGTTAGGTGGTTAGGTGGTTGTCAGGCACCATGACATAAGGTTCTCAATCTCTTTCCTGTACTCCATCCCCATGAGTGTTGAAATCAGGGATTCATCCAAAGATGCCAACAAAGACTGTGGCCAGTTGACGCACACAATTTCAGAACCTGTCCAGGGATTCTTCCGGGCTGACTGCATAATAGCCATTTTACTAGGATTGTGCATTGGAAAAACCACCTCCAACAAATATGATTCTCAGAATCACAACCTTGTGACATTCTTGTGTGTGTGTGTGCCACAAATGAGCATGCCTGGCAAATGACATTGGTAAATCACAGGCATTGTTTCATGACACTTCCTTATTTGCTTTCCACTCCGAGATCTCTTTCCAAACAAAATTCACTAAATCTGGTTTAAATGTCTATTGAATGCATCTCGGAGAAGTTACATTATGTTATGTGTAGGAAGGAACTGCAGATGCTGGTTTCAAACCGAAGATAGACACAAAATGCTGGAGTAACTCAGCGGGACAGGAGGGATCTCTAGAGAGAAGGAATGGGTGACATTTTGGGTTGAGACCCTTCTTCAGACTGAAAGTCACGGGAAGAGGAAACGAGAAATATAGACGATGATATAGAGAGATATCGAACAAATGAAAGAAATGCAAAAAAGTAACAAGAAAAAAAAGAAAAAGAAACAGGCCATTGTTAGCGGTAGCTAGGTGAGAACTAAAGCTGGTGTGACTTGAGTGAGAGAGGGATGGAGAAAGAGGGAACACAAGGGTTACTTGAAGAAATATGAGAAGCTGTTCCTCCAATTTGCATTTAGCCTCACTATGACAATGGAAGACGCCGAGGACAGAAAGGTCAATGTGGGAATGGGAAAGGGAATTAAAGGTAGATCCAAGCGGGCTGAGTGATGGTGTTCTGCGGAATGATCGCCCAGCCTACGTTTGGTCTCACCGATGTATAAGAGTCCACAACTTGAACAAAGGATACAGTAGATGAGGTTGGGGGAGATGCAAGTGAACCGCTGCCCAACCTGAAAGGACTGTTGAGGTCCTTGGACAGAGTCGAAGAAGGAGGTATACAGAGAGGTGTTGCATCTCCTGTGATTGCTGGGGAAAGTACCTGGGAAAAGGGGATAGTTTGGGTGGGAAGGGATGTATTAACCAGGGAGTTAAAGAGGGTAAGGTCTCTGCGGAAGGCAAAGAGGGGTGTAGATGGGAAGATGTAGCTAGTGGTGGGATCCCGTTGGAGGTGGCGAAAATGTCCGAGGATTATGTGTTGTATGCGACGGCTGATGGGGTGAAAGGTAAGGACTCGGGTGAATCTGTTTCTGATGTGACGAGGGGGTGCAAGGGCGGAGCTGCGGGGTACCGAGGAGACACGTGTGAGGTCCTCATCTATGATGGAAGAGGGGAACCCCCATTCTCTAACGAATCTCAGATGTCCTGGTATATGTTATGTTGAACTGAATTTCTGCTCTGCAAATTTGTAGAATTAACTTGTAATTTGCAGAATATAGGGGAGAATGCTGCAAATGATTTACTCTGTCTGCATACTTGAATAAGAAGTGGCATAATCTCTTTCCAGCACTGAGCGGCAGATTCCTATCAATTAAGAGGATTTTAACAGCTCTTTATGCTTGCTGAGAAAATGAACCAGATCCCAACTGTTACACAGATCTGATTAGCTCATGAGTTTCAGATTTCTTTGAATACTTCTGCTGTTGGCACAATGAAGAATTCTCTCCTACTAAAATCTGCCTGATCACTCGCAGTCTCTGTAGCCAAAAGGTTGCACAGAAGATCTGTCACCGGTCCAAATGCAGTTTTAAGTTACTTGTAACTAAATGAATCAGTTTCCTTTATAACAGATGGAAATATTCATGATGTGTAGGAAAGAACTGCAGATGCTGGTTTAAATCGAAGGTAGACACAAAATGCTGGATTAACTCTGTGGGACAGGCTGCACCTCTGGAGAAAGGAATGGGTTATGTTTCAGGTCGAGATTCTTCAGACATATTTATGCTGATGGGCGTCATAGAGTCGTGGAGCTTGGCAGCAATACTGCACGGAATCAGGCTATGCCGACAAAAACAGCACTCGAGGGACTGAGCTATAGGGAAAGGTTGACCAGGCTAGGGCTTTATTCCTTGAAGCGCAGGAGGATGAGGGGTGACCTTTTAGAGGCGTACAAAATCATGAGAAGAATATATGAGGTAAATGCACAGAATCTTTTGACCAGAGTAGAGGAATCGAGAATCAGTTGCCATAGGTTTAAGGTGAGGGGGGGAAAGATTCAATGGGAACCTGAGGGGTAAGTTTGTTACACAAAGGGTGGTGGGTGTATGGAACAGCCTGCTGTAGGAGGTAGTTGAGGCAGGTACTATTGCATTTTTTGAGAAGCATTTGGATAGGTACACGGATAGGGTGGGTTTAGAGGGATATGGGCCAAATGCAGGCAGATGGGAGTAGTTTAGATGATGCATGTTTAGATGGGGCCAGTTTGCACTCGGTATGACTATGACTCGAAGTTGCCTAACTGAGCTAGTTCCACTTGGCTATGCTGGCCCATATTCTTCCAAACCTGTTCTATCCATATACCTTTATAAGTGTCTTTTAAATGTCATTATTACACCACCTCTGCCACTTCTTCTGGCAGCTCATTTTATGTATGCACCACATTCTGTGTGGAAAACGTTGTTCCCCAGATTCCTTTTCAAATTTTCTCTTCTCACTTAAACCTATGTACTCGAGTTTTAGACTCCACTATTCTGAGCAAAAGATTGGCTTTAGCTGAGCACCTCATTATTTTATAAATCTCTGTAAGAACACTTCTCAGCCTCTTGCGCTCTAGGACAAAAAGTCCCATTTACAATATCCAGGATCTCCTTGTAATTCAACTTGCTCAGAGTTGGCCAAGCAAATTGGAAGTTCATCCGAGAAAATTGGAGTTTAATCTGAGCAGGTGGAGTTTAATTAAATGTGAGATACTTCATTTTGTGAGGTCGAATGTATGGGGATAATCTACAGTGATGGCAAGATTCTTAACAGCATTGATACGCAGAGGGATCTTGTGGTCCATGTCCGAAGCTCCCTGAAAGTGTCTACACAAGTTGATAGAGTGGTAAAGAGGTTGTATGGTGTGCTCTCACCTTCATTGGGCAGGGCATTGAGTATAAGAGTCAGGATGACATGGTAAAGAAGTTTTTGACGAGACTGCCTTTGGAGTATTGCTTGCAGTTCTGGTCACCCCATTACAGAAAGGTCATGGAGGCTTTGGAGAGGGTGCAGAAGAGGTTGACCAGAATGCTGCCTGGATTTGAAGGTACTAGCTTCAAGGAGAGGTAAAACAAATTTGGATTTTTTTTCTCTGGAGTGCCGGAGATTGACGGGAGACCTAACAGGGAGGCTGGAGGGAGTTACACCGCTGGAGATGGGCACACATTCTCAGTGTCCGAGCACGACGTGAGGAGGGCTCTGACGCGTGTGAACACAAGGAAAGCTGTAGGCCCAGATGGTATATCTGAGCGAGTACTAAAGTCCTGTGCTAATCAGCTAGCTCCAGTGTTCACCACAATATTCAACCTCTCCCTGGCCAAGTCCGTGGTCCCTGCCTGCTTCAAAAGATCCACCATTGTACCAGTGCCTAAGAATGCCTCTCCACCCTGCTTGAATGACTACCAACTGGTGATCCTTACCTCAGTGACCATGAAATGCTTCGAGAGGCTGATCAAGAAATACATCTGCGCCTTCCTCCCTCACACCATGGACCCGCTGCAGTTTGCATACCATCCGAACAGATCCACGGATGATGCGGGCTCCCAGGTTTTGCACACCACTCTCTCTCACCATGCCAGCCAAAAAGGGGGCTATGTGAGGATGCTGTTCATTGGTTTCAGTTCAGCTTTCAACACCATAGTCCCCACCAGACTTGCTGAGAAGCTGCTGGAACTGGGTCTGAACACCCCCCTGTGTGCCTGGACTTTCTCACCGCCAGGCCCCAGGTGGTCAAGATGGGGAGATATGCCTCCAACCCCCTTACCCTGAACACAGGATCCCACCAGGGTTGCGTCCTCAGCCCCCTACTGTACTCCCTGTACACACATGACTGTGTGGCCAGGTTCAGCTCCAACTCCATCATCAAGTTTGCTGATGACACTGTGGTGGTGGGCCTGATCTCCAATAATGATTAGAAGGCCTACCTGGAGGAGGTGGCTGACCTGGCCATCTGGTGTCAGAACAACAGCCTCCTCTTGAATGTCACAAAAACTAAGGAGCTGATTGTGGATTTTAGAAGGGCACAACAACCGAGAACGTGCACGCCACTGGGGATAAATGGGACTACTGTGGATAGGGTGAGCAGCTTTAAATACCTGGGAGTCCACATCATAGGGGATCTTACATGGACAACACACACTGCCGCACTGGTGAGAAAGGCAAGGCAGCACCTTTATCACCTCAGGCAGCTGAGGAAATTCAGAGTCTCTCTGAGGATCCATCAATCCTTCTACACTGGTGCTGTAGAAAGCATCCTGTCCAGTAACATCACAATCTGGTTTGGGAACTGCTCTGCCCAGGACAGGAAGGCTCTGCAGAGAGTAGTGCTTTTGGCCGAACGCACCATGGGAAATATAACCCCCCCCCCCCCCCCCCCCTTTTGCAGGACATATACACCAGGAGATGCAGATCCAGAGCCAACAAGATCATGAAGGACCCCTACCATCACAGCAATGGACTGTTCCAGCTGCTACGATCAGGCAAGCGCCTCCGCTGTCACGCTGCGAAAACAGAGAGGATGAGACGGAGTTTCTTCCCACAAGTCATCAGGACTGTAAACTCTTGATCTCACCAGGGCGTAATTACTGCTGTGTCTTTTTTTTAAATGTAAATAGTAGTATATCTTTATTGTCATTTTCCTGAGTACTCACATACCCAGAGGAAACAAAAAAACATTGCTCAACCAGTGTCCATTCAGTGTGCAGTAAAAAATAAATAGAAATAAAAATACATATATAATGAACAAATTAAACACTCTACTCTCTACTAAACATCAACAAAATACTGGTTCTGTTCCGTTCTGTTGTTCTGTTGTTTTGCTCAATCCCGCAGGCATTGTCACTTTAATTTCACTGTACATCTTGTATGTGCATGTGACAAATAAAGTTGACTTGACTTGACGAGATATATATAAAATTATAAAAGCACAGATAGGGTAGACAGTCAGAACCTTTTTCCCCCAAGGTGGAAATATCAAAAACTAAGTAAGTAAGTTTATTGGCAAAGTATTCACATACAAGGAATTTGCCTTGTTGCTCCACCCACAAGTAACAACATGACATACAGTGACAGTTAAGAATGATTCAGAAAAGACGAAACATTAATAATAATAAAACATTAATGATAAAACACCATTGATCAAGCATGTGAACCAAGAAAATACCAGATCATAGGGAGGCTACAGATTTTTGGCTGTTGAGTAGAGCAACTACTCGTGGATAAAAGGTATGTCTGGCTGTGGCAGCTTTGACAATCCGGAGTCGCCTACCAGAGGGAAGTGATTCAAAGAGTTTGTGGCCAGGGTGAGAGGAGTCAGAGATGATCTTGCCCGCTCGCTTCCTGACCCTTGCAGTGTACAGTTCATCAATGGAGGGAAGGTTGCCGCCAATAACCTTCTCTGCTGATCGGACGATTCGCTGCAGCCTCCAGGTGTCGTGCTTGGTGCCTGAGCCAAACCAGGCCATGATGGTGAAGGTGAGAACAGACTCTACGATGGCCGTGTAGAATTGGACCATCATTGCCTGTGGCAGATTGTGCTTCCTTAGCTGCCGTAGGAAGTACATCCTCTGTTGTGCCTTTTTGACTGTGGAGTCGATGGTAGCCCCCCACTTAAGGTCCTTGGAGATGATGGTTCCCAGGAACTTAAAAGACTCCACAGATGTTACTGTGGTGTTGTTGATGGTGAGTGGGGTGAGGGGAGGGGAAGCTCTCCTAAATCTACAATCAATTCCACTGTCTTAAGAGCATTGAGCTCTAGGTTGTTGCAATGGCACCAGGATGCCAGCTGTGACACTTCCTGTCTGTAGGCAGATTCCTCCCCATCCTGGATCAGTCCAATCAGGGTTGTGACATCCGCAAACTTGAGAAGCTTGACAGAGGTGTCAGTGGAGGTGCAGTCGTTGGTGTAGAGGGAGGAGAGGAGAGCGTACGCAGCCTTGCGGTGCTCCTATGCTGAGCGTTTGCATGTCCGAGTTGCTTTCCCAGCCTCATATGCTGCTTCCTGTCTGTCAGGAAGTTGGTGATCCACTGACAGAGGGGTTCAGGCACAGTCAACTCGGAAAGTTTGGAGTGTAGTTGCTCTGGCACAATGGTGTTGAATGCAGAGCTAAAATTAACAAACAGGATCCTCGCATAGGTCCCCTGGTGATCTAGGTGCTGTAGGATGAAGTGCAGGCCCAGGTTGACTGCATCATCCACAGACCTATTGGCCCGATATGCAAACTGCAGAGGGTCCAGCAGGGAGTTTGTGATATTTTTCAGCTTGGTCAGCACAAGCCTTTCGAGTGTCTTCATGACTACAGAGGTCAGTGCGACAGTGCTCTAGATTTTGCCAACTAAAATATATTAGCTCAGTACCAAATGAGCTGTATGCAATATGCTTTGGAAGTGTGAATTGATCAGAATAGGGACCATGGAATGCTCACAATGCTAAAAATGTCTGTATAGACCGGTGCCAGCTGTTTGGCACAGATCTTAAGAGTAGAGGAGGAAACATTGTCAGGTCCTGGAGATTTAGTCCAGGAGAGGTCCTAGAGGGCATAGCTTCACAGTTAGATGGGCAAAGTTTAGAGGAGATATACAAAGCATGTTTTTTACATAAACGGTGGTGGTGGAACCTGGAATGCACTGCCAAGGGTGGTAGTGGTGGTGGAGGCAGATATGATAATGGTGTTTAAGAGGCTTTTAGATGGGCACGTGGATATGCTGGTAATGGAGGGATATGAATCAAGTTGAGATTAGTTTATCTTGGTATCAAGTTCATCACAGACATTGTGGGCAGAAGTGCCTGTTCCTGTGCTGTACATTTCTATGTTTTATGTTCTCAAACCTCTAATAGAGCAACATCTGAGCAGCATTTTTAAACAACCTGGCAACAATATGAAACGTTTTCACACAAAAAAATCGTCTTCAAAACAGGCTGCTTTATTTTTATCATGTAACCATATTTTTGCGTGCGTTGCATTAGCAGAGATTTACTTCTCAAAACTATGGAAGAATTTCACTAATATAATACAGCAGCTGGTGAAATATATTCAATCAGCAGATGGTAGATTACCTACTGACACATGGACAAATTACTTGTAATGAAAGAATGATGGAATATTTAGAGGATTAACCCTCATTCTGTAAAGTAAATAAAGATTCCCAAAAGTTAACATTTTGTATATGGGTCTCCAAATGAAAGATGAAGCTAGCGATTTGTACAGAGCAAGGCCATTAAACAAGATAATATCATTAATATCGTTAAAGTTCTACTTTAAAATAAGATAGAATATCAAGGAATGACAGGATGTGACAAACAGCTTTGTTTTTATGAAACTAAGAACTGCAGAGTGGGGCGGTACCAGTGATGGAAATGGGGGGTTATGCAGGGGGACGGCGTTCCCCTACTTTTCAGTTTCCAGTTTATGTCCAATTTCTGTACTAGAAGGGAGTCAGAGTTGTTAAATACGGATTTTTTTTAAAAACGACCATGGATAATCGTTACAACGAGTCACACTGCACCAACCATGAGATGAAAACGATTTGTTAACTACCACTGTTAGCACTTGTTAACAGCCAGTACTTAACACGTAGTTATACAATGTGTCATCAATACATCAATCCACATTCCTCAGTAAATGTAATTGTGTTTTGACCAAGTGTTAATAACGCCGCGTTCCTTTGAATAAAATTCACGAGAGAATATCTTAAAACTCACTGTCATTGAGGGCTCCGGACCGCGAGCACAGGCTTCTTCTGGTGTGCAGGTAAAGTCATTCACCCACGTTATTTTATTATTCTCTCGCTCTCTCTCTCTCTCTCTCTCTCTCTCTCTCCTCTCCTCTCATCTCATCCCTCTCTGGGGAGTGGGTGGCGTTTCGTGTCGAGACCCTTCTTCAGACAATCACAAGTACGCTCACCGATGAGAGTTCAGTTCAGTCTGAAGAAGGGTCTTCTCTCCAGAGTCGCTGCCTGTCCTGCTGAGTTACTCCAGCTTTATGCCTATCTTCAATTTCAGAGTTAAATAAAAAACACAGATGGCCCTCACCTCGGTGATCATGAAATGGAGCTACTGGAGGAACTCAGCGGGCTAGGCTGCATCTGTGGAGGAATGGATTAGGAGTTGTTTCGGGCCAGAGTTCTTCTTCAGTACGAGGGAACTGCAGATCAAAGATACTAGTGGATACTAGTATATTTGCTGAAGATTAGGCATGACATTCTTCTGATTTAAATCGGGATTCCGATTTTATTCTTTTCCTATTTGTCAATTTTTTGTGCCCAATTATTTGGCGGCCAATTAACCGCTGTCTCTAAGGGGGTTGCATCCAATCACCGACCAGCTTCCCTTAAAATTCCCGTCCAATCAACAAATCGGTCTCCTTCCATCCAATCAGCCGCAGTCTCCAAGGGCATTGTGTACAATCACATAATGCGCTGGTCACTCAGCGGCCAATCAGACACAGTCTCCGAGGGGAGTTGTGACCAATCACCGACCTGCTTCCCTCACCGAAGCAGGCGATGCCTGCAGGCAACACAGAGAGAGAGAGAGGGAGAGAGAGAGAGAGATGCAAGAAAGCAGCTATGACATATAATACACAATAAACTGTATTACAAATGCACAATAAACAAGTTATGCATTCTTGTACCCCCCTCCACCTTCCTTCCCAACCTCAACCTCATGGACCTTAGTGTGCCACTAGTTCGTAAAACACATTTCCATCACTGTGCGGCACAGTGGCAGAGTAAAGTTACTGCCATACAGCACCAGAGACCCATATTCAATCTGGACTACGGGTGTTGTCTGTACGGAGTTGTATGTCCTCCCTGTGACTGTGTGGGTTTTCTCCGGGTGCTCTGGTTTCCACTCACATTCTAAAGACATACAGGCTTGTAGGTTAATTGGCTTTGGTAAAATTGTAATATTGTCGCTAGTGTGTTGGATATTGCTAGTGTATGGGGATTGCTGATCGGTGTGGACTCCCTGGCCCAAAGTGCCTGTTTCAATGCTGTATCTCTAAAGTCTGAAGAAAAAAATTGTGCTCTTGATTTCTGTACATTTGAGCCCATTGAAAAGATCAGTGTCTTGTTTTGTAAACTAAGTAAAAATGGTACAAGTGGTGGTGGTTGTGCCGGTTGAGAGAGGGTGACAGGAGTTTGTTAATCACAGGGAGCAAAGCAGAGAAAGAAGTATAAAAAACCCTGCTGCAACTGTGAGGTTCAGAGCTATGCAGTTACTGGAAATCTTAAATAAAAGAGAAGTAATCAACAGGTCAGTCAGCAGCTGTGGAGAGAGAAAGACAATGTTAATGTTGCAAGTTCATTAATTTGGAATGCAGCTGTTGAAGAAACATCGCTCGGGTGTTAATATTTTACAGCATTTCAAAGTGCAAGAGTAATGCTTTTAACACGTGCTGAAAGGCTGATTTACTATCCATTTATAGGCTTGAGAATGCAATCACATCTAGAAATATATGTGCAGGTATAGGCCATTCGGCCTTTCGAGCCAGCCATTCAATATGATCATGACTGATCATCCAAAATCAGTACCCCGTTCCTGCTTCCTCCCCATATCCCTTGATTATGTTAGCACTAAGAGCTATATCTAACTCTCTCTTGAAAACATCCAGTGAATTGGCCTCCACTGCCTTCTGTGGCAGAAAATTCCACAGATTCACAACTCTCTGGATGAACACAATCACTTTGAGTGTTCAATCAATGTTAAAATTACTTCTGCACCCATAAATAAGGACTGTGTTTGGAAGGAATAAATGCTTTATAGGTCCTCTAGTTCCATCTTAGGATAAACCTCTGTGACCCTGAGGTAAATGCATGGTATGTATTCGATTTTCATAATTTATTCTCAATAGCATTAGTATTTTATCATGGAATCTAATATCAATTGGGCAATTTTATTATTCATGAGCTCAAGGGCTTGGGGAATATCTTAAAGTAGTGCTGGTTTGCAGGTTAATTGGCCTCTGTAAATTGCCCCTCGTTGGCAGGAAGTGGCTGACAAAATGGGTGACAAAGAACTAATGTGAATAGGTGGCCAATGGTCGGGGTGGATTCAGTGGGCTGGAGGGCCTGTTTCCATACTACATCTCTAAAGCTAAAACTAAAATGAAATAGTGGAGATTAAATCCAAGAAGAATGCAGATTCTATGGCTGCCTTCCATATTTCAGGCCAATCTGTCGGACTGGGTGTGCACAAAACTTTGGATGTGCAGGCTGTGACTCTAATTATTCAAAGTCCTCAAAACAAGCAATATTAATGTTTTTATTTGTGCATTCATCTTGGCTACATGGATTTCTCAAAGCAGAAACCCATAAGCACTTGACAAACTGAAGTTTTGATTGGAAAATATGTTTGTAAGTAATCGATGCTCAAAGCTACTCTCTTACTGTGGTGTGTGCAAGGATGTGGTCATTATTTTTGAGCTGCAAGGTGGCTATACATGATTTGGATTTGACACCATCTATATAATTAAAAGTCTCATCTTGATCACTTCCTGTCTGCGTTGTATATTGATTTAAAAAAAAACGCTATCGTATATCGCTGTGATTTTTAGCCATCTTACTAACAGTCCTCCTCCGCTGAGCCAGCCCTGAGGATTTTTCCCATCAATGAAAAATAAAAAAGGTATGAGTGTTTAAAAAACCTTGAGATCAGCTGATTGATCCTCTCGCCTGTCAATCACTGCGATGAAGGTAACACCCCTTGGAAAGAATAAATGCTTTATTAGGTCCAACTGTGTTTGGAAGGAATAAATGCTTTATTAGGTCCGACTATATTTGGAAGGAATAAATGCTTTATTAGGTCCGAGTGTGAGTGTGTGTGTGTGAGTCTGTGTGTGTGTGTGTGAGAGCGTGTGTGTGTGTGAGAGAGTGTGTGTGTATGTGTGTGAGTGTATGTGTGTGTGAGTGTGTGCGAGTGTATGTGTGTGTGAGTGTGAGAGTGTATGTGTGTGTGAGTGTGAGTATGTGTGTGTGAGTGAGTGTATGTGTGTGAGTATATGTGTGTGTATGTGAGGTGGAGGGTGTGTGAGTGTATGTGTGTGAGTCTGTGTGTGTGTGAGTGTGTATATTGGAATTGGTGGAGAGGTGGAATATTGCGTTGGCGGACCAGCCTTCCCATGTGAAGCAGAGACCCAACGGGTCCCACAGTCTAGTACACTTTGAATACAGGTTGGTAGATTGTGTCTGAAGAAGGGCCCTAACACATCCGCAACAACTCTCTGCCATATTAGGGAGTTTCCTGACCGCCTTGTTACAAGCAAGGTGGGACAAAGGACATTTCCTATGTTGTAGCACTCTGACTCCATGGAGCGCAGGTGGATGAGGGGTGATCTTATAAAGGTGTATAAAATCATGAGAGGAATATATCAGGTAGATGCACAGAGTCTCTTGCCCAGAGTAGGGGAATCAAAGACCAGAGCACATAGGTTCAAGTTGAAGGGGAAAAGATTTAATAGGAATCTGTGGGGTATTTTTTTCATACAAAGGGTGGTGGTGTACGGAACGAGCTGCCATTGAGGTGGTCATTGAGGCAGGGACTATCACAACGTTTAAGAAACAGTGTGACAGGTACATGGATAAGACAGGTTTGGAGGGATACGGGCCAAACACAGGCAGATGGGACATGTTGCTGGGATAGGTTGGCCGGTGTGGGCTAGTTGGACGGAAGAGCCTGTTTCCATGCTCTATGACTGTAAAATAGTCACACAGTTCAAGCCATTGAAGGCAGATGAAGGTTCCTTGAATTGAACAGACACTAGACCTATCAGGAAATATTTGAACTGAGTACTGATCATCTGAATAGTACACAGGATTCTCACTGGCAAAACCGAAACCCATCATGTGAGCTTTTTCTTTTGAGGGGAAACATAATTTCAGTTTTGAACACCTGCCACATTATTTAATCCTCCAACGAAAGTGTAGTCAGTGGAAAGCTTGGTCAGCACACGAGAGAGAAAGAAGCAGAAAGATCGGGTGAAATGAAGATAATAAAAGACTTGCGAGTAGCATAAATACGGTTGGGTGAAATGACCTGAACTATGCTGTAAATTCAATGTAATTTTTGGATTAAAAACAGCACAAGCATTCACTGAGGATCCAGATTCCTGGGCAGTGATTATCTTACAATGACAGATTTGTTGAAATGAAAAGTCCCTTGCTTGATGGTTGGCAGTGAAAGTGAATTAGTATTTACAAGGACTATAAAACTGCATCTGTCTAGATATATTATGACTTGCAACAGTAACAGCAGATTGAAAGAGCTTTGAGTGAGAATCACGTGCAATAGAGCAGTTTACATCTAGTTTACATAATGCATGCCTTTACTTAGAAGTAAAATAGCAACTGCAGTCATCTTAAAGCTGAGAAAAATTAGATGACGTATTCAAATTGTATACCTTTTCTCCATTTTAATTATATATTGCATGAAATACTCTAATTGGTGAAATTAACATAGAATAATTATTTCAAAGATATAATTTTGTAAATAAAAGGAAATAACGTACATTGATGTGAAATGCCATAAAAGACATAAAAGTAACCTGGAATTATGATTGGATTTCTGAATTGTTCCTTTTATTTTCTTCTGTTGTTTTGTTTTGTTACTGAAAGCAGTAAATATTCTACAATGGCGATAATTCACCATTGTCTTTGTTTAGTAGGACTAGACAATGAATGTGAGTGGTCTATTTGGTCATGAGTTAAGGGCCTGACCCACCAGCATGCAATTGCATGCGTCTAGCGCGACCAAACGTGGTCGCTTGAGGCGTACGGCCGTGCGGGGCCAGTTCCACTTTGAACCACGGAGGCGTGTGGAGTTGTGCGGGGCTGGTGCCGACATCATACTCACCAATTAGCTGGGCAGGAGGCGGGCCGACTGAATTTGGACGTCGCACGGCGTCGGGCGGTGACGTCATAACGCAACGGCACGCCGGGCGGTGACATCATCGCGCAACGCCACACGCTAGGCATACGCCGTCAAGTCGCTGCGTACGCCGTCAAGACGTAGCGTACGCTCTCAATGCGCCTGTGGGCCGACAAGCAGTTGGCGCGTGGAATTTTCGAACAATGCAGGATTTTCGGTGCCACGCGCGATGTCGGGACCAGCCCCGCACAACTCCATACGTGTCCGCGGTTCGAAGTGGGACCGGCCCCACGCGGCCGTACGCCTCAAGCGACCACGTTTGGTCACACTAGACGCATGCAATCGCATGCTGGTGGGCCAGGCCCTTTACTAATGGCCAAGTGTAATCTTGATCGTTGTACTTGGAACCAAACAGAGGAATTGAAGTATTTCAAAGAGACTGGAATTTTTACCAATGATTTAAACAGTAAAGTTATGATGCACAAAGTGCAAATAGTACTGTCTGTTTTCATGGCTGGAAAACCAGTGACAACGGTTAATACTTTCTGAAGTTAACGAATATACATTGAATACGGCTCCTTTTATGGAAGTGTTTGAGAAAATGAGGAATGTAAATTTTCCTTTTATTTTTAGATGTGGTGCAAAATTAATACTATGATTCAGTAAGTGTAAATACACATGTCACTGCCTTCATAGTAATCCGCTGAATCAATCCCAGCTGCTTTAAAAGTCAAGTATTTAGCAGCATGCCTTCACAGATGCTCCACTATGCTGAGGTGAGGTCCATGGTCTGTCTGATGCACCCGTCTGGTGCCGTCAGTCACTGGACGTAGGATGCTGAACTGACCCGCCAACACTGATCTGCCAACTCACCACAGAGTCAGTTCTGACTTAGTAACGCACTTTAAAAAGTTTAACACACTTCATCTGAAAAATACACGACTGCATGTTTCCTCCTTTACATCACTGAGCTGAATCTGTTCTGTTGTAGATGTATTTCCACAGGAATTGTAATCGGGTTGACTGACACTCCAGTTGCCTTTCTCCGATTGAGTATTAATACGAACTGCCTCACATTTTGTCATGCCATCCTTCCTGCTCAGTGCATGAAAGGGACTTAACCCCACTAACGTCCTCTTCTGTCCTGCTCATTCACCTATCATTGGTCTAAAAGCTCAACAATCCGTAGTGATTTCCTCTCTCGGCTCTTTGCTCAAAGATGAGAGAGGTTCTTACCATACAAAGGTGTGTTATTGCAGGTGACCTTGGCTTTACCTCGAACTTTGACGCAGTCTCTATATTCCTGGCTTCTCTTGAAATCTGTTCACTTTTCCGAGACCCCCTTCACCCCAGTGGCCACATTCCCTGTGGGGTGCTTATTATCAAATCGCGGCTTGGTTTATGTCTTTACTCCTCTAATACTTTCTCCCCTCCTTTAGGCACCCCTCATTCCTACCCCCTCACATCCTCCAAGATCTTCTATTTCCCGTTGACAAAAGTTAAATTATGAGCTGCTTGGGCTGGCTTATGCAGGGACAAGAAAACGGAAAGTGAATCCATGCCAGAGGAAACCTAAGATTTGTTTAGAGTGCCTGGAAGAAATTAAGTAAAATAATAATTGGAGTTATTTTATTAAGTTTGTGCAAGTTTATCTATTTTGAGACTTCTGGCTCGGTGCTTAAGACTGAAGATAAATGGCTCTGCATTCAAATTGGACACATGTGGTTTGTTTCAACATTCCAGCATGGTTCCTATCTTTCCAAACACCATTTAAAGCAAATTCAGACATTGTGTTCCTTCCCACAGAAGTATGTTTTGAGAATAGGTTATATCATTATTCTTTTTGGGGATTTTGTCCTGCTTTTTTTTTGTTGGTTACATCAAACGGTCCTTGTCCCTGGCATAGACTGGCCCTATCCCACAACTCTTTCTCTGCCTCATCAATGACCGCAATAGGGCTACGGCCTGCTCCCATGGAGAACTCATGGACTTCATTATCCTCACCACTAACTTTCATCCTGCCCTCAAATTCATTTGGACTATCTCAGAGGCCCCTCTCCTAGATCAGCCATGATTGAATGGCGGAGTTGACGATGGACTGAATGGCCTAATTCTACTACTATTCCTTATAACCTTATGACCCTTGTCTTGACCCTCTCTGTCTTTAACACCGGAGCAAGACTATCAACTGACGTCTAATACAAACCTACCAACTCCCACAGTTATCCTCCCGCCCTACCTCTTATAAAAATGACATCCCCCTACTCTCAATTCATCTGTCTCTGCCGCATTTGTTCCCAAGATGAGGCTTTCCGTACGATGGAAATCCGAGATGTCCTCATTCTTTAGTGTATGTGATTTCCCCCATAGCTATCATAGATGGATCCCTCACCTACAACCTTTCTGTGTCCTGGAGGTCAGCTCTCACTTCCTTGCTCCCTAGACACAACAAGGACAGAGTTTCCCTGGTCTTCACCTTTCACCCCACCAGCATCCGCATCCAACGCATCATCCTCCAACATTCCCATCACCTCCAACGTGATCACACCACTAATCATATCTTCCCACCTCCACCCCTTCCGTCTTCTGCAGAGACCACTTCCTCAGCAACTTCTTGGTTCACTCATCCCTTCCCACCGCCTCCCCAGGTACTTTGCTCTGCAACCACAGGAGATGTAACACCTGTCCCTATAGCTCCTCCCTCGACTCTATCCAGGGACTCCAGTAGCCCTTCCAAGTGAGACAGAGATTAAAATGCACCACTTCTAACCTCATCTACTGCATCTGGTGTTCCCGACGTGGTCACCTGAACATTAGCGAGACCAAGCGTAGTCTCGGCAACTGCTTTGTCGTTTCCCATGCCGATTGTTTTTGTCCTTGGGCCTCATTCATTGCCAGTGTGTGGCCACACACAAATTGTTCCAGAGTTGCTACCTGACCTGCCAACTTAGTCCAGCATTACTTTGGTATAAACCACCATCTGCATCTTACATGTACTTACTCCAGTTCAGTTTAGTTTATTGTCACATGTATCGAGGTACAGTGAAAATCTTTTGCGTGCTAAGCAGTCAGCGGAAAGACAATACATGATTACAATCGTGACATTTACAGTGTATATATACATGATAAGGAAATAACATTTAGTGCAAAGTAAAGTCAGTAAAGTCCGATCAAAGAGGAAATCACAAGTCTGGTTTCGGCCCGAAACGTTGCCTATTTCCTTCACTCCATAGATGCTGCCTCACCCGCTGAGTTTCTCCAGGATTTTTGTCTACCAAAGTCCGATCAAAGATAGACTGAGGGTCATCAATGAGGTAGATAGTAGTTCAGGACTGCTCTCTAGTTGTGGTAAGATGATTCAGTTGCCTGATAACAGCAGGGAAGAAACTGCCCCTGAATCTAGAAGTGTGCGTTTTCACATTTCTATACCTTTTGCCTGAGGGGAGAAGAGGGCAAGGGGGGTGCGACTCATCCTTGATTGTGCTGCTGGCTTGTGTTGTATAATTCAGGATATAGTTAGATGGTGTTATCATGCAAATAATTGATATATTGTATCACAGTCGTCTTTCTATTTTAATAGAAATCTCAATACATTAAAAATATATACTATTGATCCTGGTTTAGAAGAAATGTACACAGTTGTATTAAATATTTCTGTAGTGACATCAGCCAAGGTAATTTTGAGGCTGTGATTTCCATGGGGAAGCAGAATCCCATTTAACATTGTATTTCCTGGATATTCTCTCCCTGAACCCACTGAATCTCAGAAGGTTTCCTTTCTGCCAGTGATTCAATTTCACAACCTGGCCTTCCGCTAATCTCCAAAGACGAGTGTGACTTGCACTCCCGCGCATGTGTGTACCTGGGCAGTGGGTTACCCACAAACAGCATGGACATGGATGTATGTCTTTGGCTGTAGTGATGGGCTTCTTCTTCTTCTTTCATATCCATCTCCCATGTTTCAAATGTTGACATTGCTGTCATCGTCTGTCCTGAAAAGGACGCAAGCTTCCGGCGACAATCAGTGGGAGCCATCACTTGTTGCAATAGATGGTGGTGGTAGCATAATTAGCTCAGGATACTTCCAGTTTCCAGCCCCACAACGTGGACGCTTCTGCTATGGGGCCAGTGATGGGCTCGTCAGGGAATTATTAGAAGTTTTATTAGGTCCAAGTTGGCAGTGAATGGTCCCAGATGCAAGAAGGTTGAGAAACCTTACACAATGAAGATATTATCTTTTCACAGTAATCTATTTTTTTTTTTGCTATTAAAAAGAGGGATTAAGAGGTGTAGATAGATCAGCCATGAATGAATATCAGAGTAGAGTTGATGGGCCGAATGGCCTAATTCTGCTCCTGTTACTTATGAACTTATAATACCAACATTGCATTTCTGGAGGTTTTTAGATGACCATTGTTGGACCTGAATATCTATAGGTTATTAGTCAAGAGATCTGGATTATTAGTCCAGTAATATAACAACCACACTGCCATAAAATGGGAACTGAACTCCTTCCAAGTCTATTTTCCCTTCTAGTTTAGAGATACAGTGTGAAACAGGCCTCTTGGTGCACCGAGTCTGCACTGACCAGTTTATCACCCCATACACTAAATTCTGCACACTAGGGACAATTTTTTTACAATTTTACTGAAGCCAATTAACCTACAAACCTGTACATCTTTGGGATGTGGGAGGAAACCGGAACACCTTGAGAAAACAAAAGCAGTCACGGAGGAGAACGGCCAAGCTCCATACAGACAGCCCCCGTGGTCAGTATTGAACATGGGTTTCTGGCGCTGTAAGGCAGCAACTCTACTGCTGCGCCACCGTGTCACCCTAACCCTAACCCTTCACTTGAACACTACTCTGCCAAAAAAACTATGATCTAATTTTAATTACAAATTACGGACGAAATAATGTCATTGTTACGGAACATGTAAAGAAAAGGGCAATGCATTCCAAGAACCGCTGCTAAAATTGAAAGGCTCAAACAAGAATGTACAAAGTAGAAGGTGTGAAATGGGAGTAAATTCCTGCTTGCGAAAACTACTGTAACAGCTTAACTGTTCATTCAGGAATGACAAAATGTGATAGCTTGCTTTTCTTAAAAGCATTTTGAATATAAACATGTGATGCTAAATCTGACAACGTTGGCATCATCAAATGCTTTGTCAATGACTAAAGCTGTTGAAGGGTAGTACCGAACTATGCAGTATGATTGTACGTTTTGTCCCGAGTGGCTTTTGGGCAATTGAAGTTAATTTGGGTCATTTTGTAGACTGAAATTTGGAAATTAATCAACTGAAGATAGACACAAAATGCCAGAATAACTCAGCGAGTCAGGCAGCATCTCTGGAAAAATGGGATGGGTGACGTATCGGGTAGGAACCCTTTTTCTGACTGAAAGATAGGGGTGGTGGGGGGATGGGAAAAAAGGCAAGAAAAGGTCAGAACAAATCAGGGCTGACAACATATGGCCTCTTGAAGGATGGAGTCTATAATGGCTCATTGATGGCTGAGGAAGATGTGCTAATGAGAAGGATACAAGGATGCGAACAGTGGAAACTAGTAAGATGACCAGGGTGGGAGAGAGAAGGGGTGTGAATGCAGGAGTTAATTGAAGTTAGATAAATCAACATTCATCTGGGTTGTAACTGCCCAAGCAAAATGTGAGATGCTGTTCGTCCAATTTGTATAAGACCTCACTCTGATAGGGAGGCCCAGGACACAAAGGTCGGA
Organism: Amblyraja radiata; assembly: GCF_010909765.2. Taxonomy (NCBI): domain Eukaryota; kingdom Metazoa; phylum Chordata; class Chondrichthyes; order Rajiformes; family Rajidae; genus Amblyraja; species Amblyraja radiata. Next base: position 48,135,500 of record NC_045959.1, on the reverse strand, counting down.
ATGGGAAGGGAGTTAAAATGTTTGGCAACCGGGAAATCGAGTCGGCCAAGGTGGACTTGTTACGCCACAGTCTTTGTCATAGGACAGTTTATGGATATATACATGAAGGAATATTAATTAATTTGATATCAAGACCACTTTGCCAATTTTTATTTTAAGAAAAAGAAGAATCATAAAATTAAAATTGATATCATATTCATAAATCACCATCAGACTTGTTTATCCATATCTAATCACCTGCTGGAAAAGCCATAAAAGGGTAAACTACAAAGGAATAAACACTGATGTACCTCTACTGGTGCAGACGTTCACAGGAAGGGAGCACATATTAAGACAGTGGGTTGTGGGAGAGCTGGGAAGGGGAAGGGATAGAAGGAGAAAGCAGGGAGTACCTGAAATTTGAGATGTCAATGTTCATACCACTGGGGTGCAAACTGCCTAAGCGAAATATGAGGTGCTGCTCCTCCAATTTATGGTGGGCCTCACACTGGCCATGGAGGAGGCCCAGGACAGAAAGGTCGGATTCAGAATGGGAGGGGGAGTTGAAGTGCTGAGCCACCGGGAGATCAGGTTGGTTATTGCGAACTTAGCGGAGGTGTTGGCTTGGTCTCACCAATGTAGAGCAGCTGACAACTAGAGCAGCGGAAGCAATAGATGAGGTTGGATGAGGTGCAGGTGAACCTCTACCGCATCTGAAAAGACTGCTTGGGTCCTTGGATGGAGTCAAGGGGGGGAGGTTTAGGTGTAGCATTTCCTGCGGTTGCACAGGAGAGGGGGTGGGAAGGGATGAATTGACCAGGGAGTTACGGAGAGAGCGGTCTCTGCAGAAAGCCGAAAGGGGAGGAGATGGGAAGATGTGGCGAGTGGTGGGATCCCGTTGGAGGTGGCAAAAATGTTGGAGGATTATTTGTTGTATGTGACAGCTGGTAGGGTGGAAGGTGTGGACAAGGGGGACTCTGCCCTTGTTATGAGTGGGGGGGATGGGGAGTGAGAGCAGAGTTACGGGGTATAGAAGGGACCCTGGTGACAGCCTTATCTATAGTAGAAGAGGGGAACCCCCATTCCCTAAAGAATAAGGACATCTCCAATGCCCTGGTTTGGGATACCTCATCGAGGGTGCAGATGCGGCGTAGATGGAGAAATTGGGAGTAGGGGATGGAATCCTTACAGGAAGCAGGGTGGGACGAAGTAGTTTACACCACAGCGGTATGAACATTGACTTCTCCAATTTTAGGTTGTCCCTGCTTTCTCCTTCTTTCCCTTCCCCTTCCCAGCTCTCCCACAACCCACTGTTTCCACCTCTTCCTTTCTTCTTCCCGTCCCCCCATCCCCACATCAGTCTGAGAAAGGATCTCGATCCGAAACGTCGCCTATTTCCTTCGCTCCATAGATGCTGCCTCACCCACCGAGTTTCTCCAGCATTTTTGTCTACCTTTGATTTTCTAGCATCTGTAGATCCTTCTTAAATATATTAAGTATCCGATCATTTCAATGCACATTTCAATGAGCTGGGTTACTTTCTATCAATTGACTGTTTAGAATCCTATTATTTCATTTATAAAGAAATATGCTGCAAAATTAATTCCTAATGACAGGGTTAACATGCTGATCAAATCTTACAAAGTAACCTATTTTCCAGGAACCCAATACAACTCAACATTGCTGTCAATATATATTCTTCACTTTCACAGATCAAAAGTTTGATTTGTTTCTGGGAACAAAGTATGCAGCAAGCCAAGCACGCAATGTGTTTCCTCCGGGCACTTTGGTTTCTTCCCACACCACAAATAAATTCTGGTCGGTATGTTATTTGGCCACTGTAAATTGTCACTGTTGTAGATGAGTGGTGGAATCTGGATGAGGAAAGGTCATGAGAATGTGGGCAGGAGAAGTTGCAGGGAAAATTAATGAGGAATGGAATTGCCCAGGGAGCTAGTATCATCCCAAAGGGCCAAATGGCCTCCTTTGAGGTGGACAAAGAAGGGAGCAATCATAATGTTTGGGCCAGGTTCAATAGGAGGTGAATACAAGGAACTGCAGATGCTTGAATCTTGCATAGAACACAAAGTGCTGGAATAATTGTGGATCAGGCATCATCTCTGGAGGACATGGATAGGCAACGTTTCAGTTCAGGACCACCTTTCGGACTGATTGTAGTTGGATTGTAGTGTAGCTAGAAAAGAGGTGTGTGTGAGACAAAGCTTGACAAGTGATAGGTGAATACAGGTGAGGGTTTTTGTTTTCATTGGCAGATGGGTGGACAAAGACTAGAAAGGAAAAATTAACAAAAAGTTGACAAAAGAGTGTTGATAAGGAGAGAAGAGTGAAATGTATAGCCTGAGGGAGGGCTATAGGAGGAAGGGGATGGGTGAGTGAGAAAGGGTGGGAGAGAAAGAGGGTGAGATAGTAGGAGAATGGCTGTGCATGGAGGAAGAAGAGAAAAAAAGATGATGGGTGTTACCTGAAATTGGAGAATTCAATTGGTGCGCACCCATTCTCTGACAAACCCACCCCATTACCCTTTTCTCTTCTTTTCATCTCTTGCCTTGCCAGGCTTTGTCCCGGTCCCATCACTCTCTCCCTTTGCCATAATCAGTCTGAACAAGAATCCCAACCCTAAACGTCGCCTACCCATGTCTTCCAGAAGTGCTGCCTGACCCACTTGAGCATTTAGTGTTAGAAACATAGAAACATAGAAAGTAGGTGCGAGAGTAGACCACCAGGTCCGTCGAGCCCGCACCGCCATTCGCTCATGGCTGAACACTAAACAGACACACTTACCCACAAACAGTAGACACAAGACACAGAACACAAGACACTACCCTCCCCTTTATACCGCTATCACCCCTCTCCACCCCAAAAACCTCGTGATCTCCTGGGGGAGGCAAAAAAACGGATAAAAACCCAGGTCCAATTCGGGAAAAAAATCCGGGAAATTCCTCTCCGACCCCAATCTAGGCGATCGACACTTGTCCAGGAGATCACTCAGGTCTTACTATACTAACCATACCTAGGTCCATATCCCTGCCCTCTCCCCGTAGCCCCTTATCCCCTTGGCAGCTAAAAAACCATCTATTTTAGTCTTAAATATATTTAAAGTTTCTGCTTCCACTGCTCCCTGGGGCAGTGAATTCCATAAATTAACCACCCTCTGGGTGAAGAAGTTCTTCCTCATCTCAGTTTTAAAAGAGCCCCCCCTTATTCTGCAACTATGTCCCCTAGTTCTAGTTTCCCCGATCATTGGGAACATCCTCGGTGCATCCACCCGATCAAGGCCCCTCACGATCTTATATGTTTCAATGAGATCGCCTCTCATTCTTCTAAACTCCAAAGAGTAGAGTTCCAGCCTACTTAACCTTTCCTCATATGTCAATCCCCTCATTGCAGGAATTAATCTTGTAAACCTTCGCTGCACTGCCTCCAGGGCTAGTACATCCTTTCTTAAGTATGGACCCCAGAACTGTACACAGTATTCCAAATGTGGTCTCACTAATACTGTGTACAGCTGCAGCAAGACCTCCGTGTTTTTATACTCAATCCCCCTAGCAATAAAGGCCAAAACTCCATTGGCCTTCCTGATTGCTTGCTGCACCTGCATACTAACTTTTAGTGATTCATGTACTAATACCCCTAGATCCCTTTGCGTTGCATTACAACGCAGCTCCTCCTCATTTAGAAAATAACTTGCCCTATCATTTTTTTTCCCAAAGTGAATGACTTCACATTTATTAGTATTAAACTTAATCTGCCAAGTTGTTGCCCACTCACCTAGCTTATCTATATCCTTTTGCAGACTCTTCCTATCCTCCTCATCCCCTACTTTTCCTCCCATTTTTGTATCGTCCGCAAATTTTGATATATTACACTTGGTTCCCTCCTCCAAATCATTTATATAAATTGTGAACAACTGGGGTCCCAGCACCGACCCTTGCGGAACCCCGCTAGTTACCGGTTGCCATCCCGAGTATGAACCATTTATCCCCACTCTCTGCTTCCTATTTGTTAGCCAATCCTCTACCCATGCTAATATATTACCCCCAATTCCATAATTTTTTATTTTTAGCAATAGTCTCTTATGTGGCACCTTGTCAAAAGCCTTTTGGAAGTCCAAGTATACCACATCCACCGGTTCCCCTTTATCCACCCGGGTTGTTACTTCCTCAAAGAATTCGAGCAGATTCGTTAAACAGGACTTCCCCTTCACAAAACCATGCTGGTTCTGTCTGATGAAGTCATGTTTATCCAAGTGCCCCGTTAGTGTTCCTTGATAGGAGGTAGAAAGGGAATGTTTTGGTGTCATTTGCAATCCAGGGAGATGGGTGGCTCAGGGCTAGGAACAATCAAAGAGAAAGGTAAGAGCTGGGGCAATCAGTAGATATTAGGGCAGCTGTGTAGGATGGGTGACTGGATTGAATGTAGTGACTGGATTGAAATGATTAAGCTTTAAAGAATACAATTTTATTACATTTTGCAAGAGTTGATGTGTAATCTACAAAAAATGTGTCATGTGTTCAGATAATGGAACACTTGGAAAGAAATCCAAGTCGGTTAATGGAAAATGTAAAAGAGGTAACGGGAAGTGACACATCAAGCATTAACATTTCCAGCTTATCTGATATGGATATCGTGCATGAATTTGTGCTTACTTAGAAATTAAGCAATATTGAATGGTTTTGAATTGCAAGACTCGCATGGAGTCGGTGATCTGAAAGGAATTTTCATACCAAACATAGATAACGGTGTTCGGAATTTAACAAAGTACATTGTGGCATCGTAAAAATAACGTCTGTCTTTGGGGAAAGAACTCCATGAATAACTACTGTATTTAAAGCTAAACAGCCACATATTCTGCAGGTTTGATCTCTTGGGTAATTTTTTTAGCTCAGAAAAGGACATTTGTCCAAGAATTGAGACATCTTGTTGCAATTGTTCATGATGTTAATGAGGCCACATTTGGAGTATTGTAGGAAGATCTGATAATCAAGCTATATGAAATATGCCATTTAGCTGGAAAGGGTGAGAAAATATTCACAGGGATGTTACCAAGGCTGGAGTTAAAAGGAGGGACTGCATAGGCTGGGGCTTTTAAATTTCAAATAATTTCACTGCACCTAGCTAGGTACAAGTGACAATAAAGTATCATGGTAATCATCATCATATTCTGACACTGTACCTCTGCTTGCAAAATAATTCCTGTTTACTCTGTTCACTGTCATGTTCCTTATAATCTGAGGTGCTGTGTCATCCAACCTCAGTCAATCACATGCATAGCATCCTGTAGATGAACACTTTACTGCACCTCCCTGAGATGTAATAACACTCAGCAGTATTCAGGAACAATATTGCACTATAATTGTGGGCAATAGATTTCAGCTGTGCCAGCAATTTGCATAAAGCCAAGTCACATATGTTACACATAAAGATATATTTTTAGTTTCATATCCCACTCCGGTTTATTATTTAATTATTTGAAGTTAGGAAACATCTGGTGAACTTAACTGATTTGACAAAGTAAAGAGCACACTGAGAAAAGCAGCATTAAAAAGAAGAAAATCGACTGCAGGCTTGATTGCCAGGGTTTTTATTTAACTCGGAGTGCAGATCTATCTGAAAAGCCACATCTAATGGACCGTTAATTTGGTTGAAAGATCAAATAAAAATATTTAGTACATAGTTTGGTCAATGCAGAAATTACCATTTCATGTCCCCTAACTTCTGAGATGTTTTCTGAAGGATAGAGAGATGTTGTACATCTTCATGGAAAGGCTGAATGGCATATAATTGCTCACTCCAAAGAACTGTAAATCAAAGGAATTATAATGAATGAGTTTAAATTCTTGCAGACATTTGTGAATTTCTTAGGAGCCATGACAAGGGATATAGCCTTTCCTGACAAGATTAGAGTGCGTAGCAGTTTGTTTCCTCCTGCAAAATGTGCTGGTCCCCAGCTACAGGGAGACACAAGGAATTACAGATGTTGGAATCTTGAGCAAAGCACACATTGCTGGGATAATTTAGCGGGTCAAGCAGCATCTCTGGAGGACATGGGTCAGCAACATCATCCATCCCCTCCACAGACGCTGCCTGACCCGCTGAGATACTCCAGCAATTTGTGTTTAGTCCTAGTTACTGGGAATCTGACTGAAAATGGTCACACTAAACCTTACAAGATGACACAACAACTGAGAGAACATTAAAGAAAACAAAATGCTGAAAATCCTCATCAGGTCTAGCAGAATGGTTGCCTCATCAGGGTCAGGCAGCACAGTTGAAGCGAGGGTGAACATCTCATGTTCATGACCTCTCAGCAGAACAGTTAAAAACACGATGCCTGCGGTTCACTCTGTGCCGAACATTTAGCGTGAAGAAGTGACGGAAGTATTATGTAATCCCACACTGACACTGATGGAAAGCCATACATATCATCATTGAGATCTAAACACAGGGATGTACCTCCATTGCCAGCACAGAATTTTTTCAGACACTTTATTCCATTTTTATATATAACTAGACTAAGTGGGTCCCAGTCACATGGGAGGTCTGGTCCCCCAACGCAACCTATTCCCCAACGCAATATTCCGCCACTCACCTGTTCCCCCAACGCAAACTGTTCCCCCAACGCAATATTCCATCACTCACCCATAACCCCTAACTGCGCAGGCGCGGCTCATTTCCCCTCATCCCCGAGCACTCCCTCCCCCTCCTCTTCATGTGTGGGAGGGGAAGGAAGTGGGGAGTGTGGCGGTTGGGGGGGGGGGGGTGTTTAGTGGGAGGGGAGGGGGGGTGTGTGTGGATGGGGAGGTGTAGGAGGAGGGGAGAGGGGGAAGGGGGTGTGGGGGAGGTGGGTGTATGGTGGGGGGTATATGGCGGGGGGGAGGTGTGTATGTGGGCAGGAGGGGTGTGGGAGGGGGGAGGAGGGATGTGTGGTGGAGGGTGTGTGTGTGGGTGGGGGGTGTGTGGGGTTGTGGGGGGAGGGAGTTGTGGGGGGAGAGGAGTTTGTGGGCAGGGGGAGTGAGCTCGGAGAAAGGAGGGGGGAGGGAGCCAGCGAGGGGGACCAGAGAGGTAGTGGCTGGAATTTGCGGTGCGATGGGGACTCACAGCGGGCGCTGGTCGCTGGTCGTTCTCCTCCGCCGGGATCAGAGTCTCCACTTTCCATTTGGCGACAGCGGTGACATCTCCCACGCTGGGCTGGGTCAGGTGTCTGACGCTGGGCTGGGCTGGGTCTCCCACGCTGGGCTGGGTCAGGTCTCCGACGCTGGGCTGGGTCTCCCACGCTGGGCTGGGTCAGGTCTCCGACGCTGGCTGGGTCTCCGATGCTGGGCTGCTTGGGGCTGGGCTGCTTCGGGTCCCTCAGAGGATTATGTCCGGTTGGAAACCTCCGCCGGCCATCCTCAGCTCCAGTAAAGATGCAATGGCGCAGGAAGGGGCGGACCGTCCCGGTGAGTGACGGGGGAAGAGACTAATCCGCGCGGCGCTGAACGGCAGGAGAAGAGATCGATCTGTGCATGCGCGGTTTTTAAGATTTTTTAAACCTCGCTAACTGTTGCAACATTTAACCGATTGGAACGAAACTTGATGCAATCGCAGCACAGGAGAACGGTGATTGAACTGACGAACAACTATAGCGCTATCGCAAACCGTTTTTGCACAAATAGAAAGACCGCACAAACCGGAAGATAACAAGATCCGAGTTTTAGTTATGTATAGATAGATTTCTCAATGCCAGGAGCTCTCCATTCTGAGAGCAGCCATGTCCCGATGTGACTGATGTTACTGGCGCAGTAGAGTTTCCCTGAGGATATAGATGATTAAATAAACGTAATTGTCCAGGCCAAAAAGTGAAAACTATCCCTATGGAATACCTTCCCAGGTCTATTATACACATCGTCTGATGATGAAATATACTGTAGCATGAGTGCTTAACCGAGTGTGAAGTGGACAACACTGGGCCGTCAGTGTGAAGGCTGTGCAAGTGATTGCCGACTGAGCGATTCTTACATCAGGAGCTCAAAACTGGCCGTGCTCAGGATATCAAGGCATCAGAGCAAACGGACATTATGTTCATGTGATATGAATTATACGCAGTCCTTATGTAATTGATATTACAAGTGAATTAAATATGTAATTCATTATGAATTAAATCATCAATATCATTCTTTATTGTCATCATGCAAAGCAACAAATTGTACAGTGCAAAATGAGAAAACGTTTCTCAGGGAATACCGGAGCATCGCACATAAAAACTTAAACATTTCACACATAAATAAAAACAATCCAGTTCCTGATAAAAACAGTACGAATAGTTTTTTAAAAAGTGCAGGTAAAAAAGCAACATTAAAATACAATTTTAAAAAAAGTCATAAAATGTCCAGGGCAGCTGATTTAAGTGACCTGAGCCAGTGCCAGAGTTATTACTCAGTGCCAGTTATTAAATTGTCAGTGCAAAAGCAGCAGAATCAGGTGGAATTACTGTTTAGCAGCCTCACAGCCTGTGGAAGGAAGCTGTTCAGCAGTCTGGTTGTCCGGGCTTTGATGCTCTTTCCTGATGGCAGGAGATCTAGATGTGTGTGGAGTGGGTGCAGTCTGTCCTTTGCTATGCTCAGTGCTTTTTTCAGGCAGCGGCTCTGGAACAGTTCTTGTACCGAGGGTAGCGAGACACCAATGATCCTCTCTGCTCCCCTCACTACCCTCTGCAGAGACTTCCTGTCTGAGCAGTTACAGTTGGAGTACCACGTGTTCATGCAGTACGTGAGTACAGACTCCACCGTGCCCCTGTAAAAAGTCCTGAGGATGTTGGTGGGAAGTGAGACCTGTTTGAGTTTACTCAGGTAGTGCAGTCACTGATGGGCCCGTTTGACAATCCCAGTGATGTTCCTGGACTAGGTGAGACTATCTGTCATTTGCACTCCGAGGAACTTTATGCTCTCCACTCTCTCCACCATGGTGCAACTGATGTTGAGGGGTGTGTGTTTGGGCTGCGACCTCCTGAAGTCGACAATCATCTCCTTTGTTTTTTCTACGTTTAATTCTAGATTGTTGTTGCCGCACCAGTCCACTAGTTGTTTCACTTCCTCCCTGTACATTGTTTCATCCTCTCCACTGATGAGTCCCACCACTGTGGTGTCATCTGCAAATTTTATAATCCTATTGTCCCTGAATCTAGCAGCACAGTCATGTGTGAGCAGTGTGAACAACAGCGGGCTGAGCACACAGCCTTGAGGGGAGCCAGTGCTCAGCGTGATCGAGCCTGAGGTGTTCTTGCCAACACGGACTGACTGCGGTCTCTCTGTCAGAAAGTCCAGGATCCAGTGACACAGGGTGGTGTTGAGGCCCAGCAGGGTTAGTTTCTCCACAAGTCTCTGTGGGATGATGGTGTTAAAGGCTGAGCTGAAGTCAATGTACAGGATTCTGGCGTAGGTGTTCTTGTTTTCCAGATGAGTGAGTACTGTGTGCAGCGTAGTGGAGATGGCATCTTCTGTAGAAGATGAATGACATAATTAATTCATATGTAATCTGAAGAAAATAATTCTAGAAATTATTCAGAATTATGACAATCTTCTCAAATCAATGTACTAAACCTACGTCCTCTAGTTTTTTGGGGAAGGTTTCCTAATATCTACCCTGTCTATGTCACTTATTGTATACTGTATACCTCTTATCAGGTCCCTTCTCTGCCTCTTCAACTCCAAGCAAAACAAACCCATGTTATCAGTCTCTCCTCATAAATGCAATGCTCCATCCCACACAGAATCCTCGTGATACACCACTGCACCATCAACAGTGGAATCTCACCTTTCCTATAGTGTGACAATCTACTCAAAGCCATGCCTGAATGATTCTGGTAGAAATTCAGGACAGTTTCAATTAACTGGAGAAGTATTACTTGGAATTGGAGCATTCATTACTCATGCCATTGCGTTATAATTGACCTAAGCAGAATATGTGCTGTTCTTTAAGATCCCACCACGTCACATCTCCCCATGCGTATCCCTTTCCACTTTCCAGAGAGTCCAATCTCTCTACAGTTCATTGGTTTGCTCATCCCTTCCCACCCGACCCGCTCCCTCCCCAAGGCACTTTCCCTGCAACCCAGGAAATGTAACACCTTTCTCAACCCCACAATAGACAATAGGTGCAGGAGTAGGCCATTCGGCCCTTTGAGACAGCACCGCCATTCAATGTGATCATGGCTGATCATCCACAATCAGTACCCCTTTCCTGCCCTCCCCATATCCCCTGACTCCGCTATCTTTAAGAGCCCTATCTGGCTCTCTCTTGAAAGTATCCAGAGAACTGGCCTCCACCTGAGGCAGAGAATTCCACAGACTCACAACTCTCAGTGTAAAAAAGTGTTTCCTCATCTCCGTTCTAAATGCCTTACCCCTTATTCTTAAAGTGTGGCCCCTGATTCTGGACTCCCCAACATCGGGAACATGTTTCCTACCTCTAGTGTGTCCAAACCCTTAATAGTCTTCTATGTTTCAATAAGATCCCCTCGCATCCTTCTAAATTCCAGAGTATACAAGCCCAGCCGCTCCATTCTCCCAGTGTCTCGCCATCCCGGGAATTAACCTTGTGAACCTATGCTGCACTCCCTCAATAGCAAGAATGTCCTTCCTCAAATTATGGGACCAAAACTGCACACAATACTCCAGGTGTGGTCTCACTAGGGTGCTATACAACTGCAGAAGGGCATCTTTGCTCCTATACTCAACTCCTCTTGCTATGAGGGCCAACATGCCATTTGCTTTCTTCACTGTCTGGTGTACCTGCATGCTTACTTAAATTGACCTATCTCACTTCCATCCAGGGTTCCCAGCAACCCTTCTAGGTGAGGCAGATGTTCACGTGCACCTCCTTCAACCTTGTTGATTGCATTTGTTGCTCCCTATGTGGCCTTTACATCAGCAAAATCAAGCATAGACGATGCCATTCTTGTGCTGAACAAGCACTCTATCTACCCAGGTCTGCTGGATCTCCTGGTTACTAACCATTCCATTTCCCTTTCCCACACCAACTTTTCTGTCCTTGGCCTCTTCCATTGCCAGCGTGAGGCCACATATAAAATGGAAAAGCAGTACCTCATTTTTATACTTTACAACCCAATGGTCTGAACACTGAATTCTCCAATTCCAAGTCCCTCCTCTGCCTTCTCTACTCCAAGGTAAATAAATCTATCTTATCCAGTCTCACCTTATGAATGAAATGCTCCATCCCAAGCAAAATGCTAGTGAATCTCCACTGCACTCTCCAAAGTGCAATCACACCCTTCCTGTAGTGTTGTGAGCAGGACTGTACACAGTTTTCTAGCTATGACCAAAACAATGTTTTCTATGCTATACCATATGCTTTCATGTTGTGTGCCTCAGCTAATGATGGCTGATATCCCATATGCCTTCTAAACTGCCTTATCTACCTATGCTGCCACCTTCAAGGCTTCCTGGCTTGTACATCAAGGTCCCCCAGTTCCTCAATACACCTTGGGGTTGCAAATCATTCTAGAACCAGGGGCCACATTTTAAGAATAAGGAGTAAGTCATTTAGAACGGAGACAAGGAAACACTTTTTCCTCACAGAGAGTGGTGAGTCTGTGGAATTCTCTGCCTCAGAGGGCAGTGGAGGCAGGTTCTCTGGATGCTTTCAAGAGAGAGCTAGAATAGCGGAGTCAGGGGATATGGGGACAAGGCAGGAATGGGGTACTGATTGGGGATGATCAGCCATGATCACATTGAACGGCGGTGCTGGCTCAAAGGGCCGAATGGCCTACTCCTGCACCTATTGTCTATTGTCTATTGTATGTTCTGCCCTTGCTAATCGTCCCATATGCATCACTTCACAATTATCAGGAATACCTTCCACCTGCCTTTGCTTGATGCATTTTGCCAACTAATCAATATTTTCCTGTGTTCTATGACTATCTGCCTCATTATAAGCAATGTCCCCGTTTTTTGTGCCAAGCTTACTCCTATTTTGTGCCAAACCTCCTATTTCCCACAACCCGACTGTTTATGCAAACAGTAAAGCTCCCAGCATCTTGTGTTCAACTGAGAAAGCAGATGTGGTTAATGCCTCGTCCAGCAGATAGGGCCCGTGGCACTGCATTGAAGCAACAGATGCATTTCTTGCTTTCAAGCCTCCAAGTAGGACTTGAATCCATAACTGTCTCAGAGTGACAGTGCCATTAACTGTCCCCACAGACAACATTTGCATTGTTGAAAAAATCCTAATACTCTAGTGAACCTTAAATTCTTAAAGTCATTCACCAAATAGGTCTTGAAATCTTCACATTGGCAGTCAAGATGGTGCCTGTCCGTGGTGACGTGTTGCAAGCAAATAATCAAATGTAGTAGTTCTGAGATTACCTGGATAAAAGAAAAAGCAAAAATCACTGCTGTAACTACCAAGCTACTAAGCCATTAAACACATTAGTGCTATTGCGAAGCTCTGAACTATATAGACTTGGGGACATTGGTTTTGTCTTTTAGCACTTATTATTTGTTTGTGTGTGTGTGTGTGTGTGTGTGTGTGTGTGTGTGTGTGTGTGTGTGTGTGTGTGTGTGTGTGTGTGTGTGTGTGTGTGTGTGTGTGTGTGTGTGTGTGTGTGTGTGTGTGTGTGTGTGTGTGTGTGTATAACTTACTTTTCTCATTTATTATATTGTTTACAAATTCTGACATGCTGCTGCAAGTAAGAATTTCATTGTTCTATCTGGGACATATGGCAATAAAACAGTCTCGATTCTTGACATCTGTTCTGAGGTAAAAACGTGAGTTCTCTTGACTGTGGTCTCACCATGGGGGAGGATTATGTGGCTGCAATGGGCATATCCACATTGGTAAACTTTTGAGAATATTGAATGGCAATCTTCTGTTGCACAATATCGGTACATTCAGGTGACAGATCTTTTATGGGAATATCTTCCTAGGGGATTTCATCATTCTGAAGTAATGGAAATCACGGGCAGATGATGAGACTAAAAGGGCCAATGAGCTCATTGAGAGAGTGTGAGTTAAGAATTTGAGATTTTTAATAGCCTGAAGGTGCTATCATGGTTTTTAATTCAAACTGTGTGAGACCAAAACTATTCAATTATTATGTTGTTGCTGAGACCATATTTTTTTTATCATTTAAAAAATAATCCTGTTTATTTTATATTGTTCTGTTTATTTTAGTTGAAGAAAAATATGTCATTTCCAAATCACATCCATATGGTGAGCCTAACTTTAGGTGCAATTTTAATTTCTGTCTGCAGTAGGCCCATTTTGTTTTTGCACTGTACTTTAAAAATGGATTGATTCACAGCAGTTTACATGCTAAAAATCGGTGTAGCTTGAAACCCACTGTTATACCTGACATAACTAATTCCAGTTCTGTTTTTCAGTCGCCTTAAAAACAAACTGAACAGAGAGCTGGAATCCCAAGGGTCCTGCCATTTAGTGGAAGCTTTCTGTTGATATTAAATAGGGGAAGCACATGGGTCGTCATCTGTTTTTACAAGTGGAAACTAGGCCTTCATGTGTTTGTACAAGTGAAAGGTGGTTTCAAATATCTAGCCTGTTGCTGGCTGGGAACAGCTATTCATTGTGGAGAAGTGAAAAGCAACCACAGTAATGTTGCTGAACTGAAGACATTTATGTCTTATTTGGGTTCTTGCTTGTACTATCAAATCCAAACTACTGATATCAAACATCCTTACAAATTATTACAAGCAATTGTTTCAGAAAGAAAATAAATATTTGGATTTCAATGTTAATTTTGCCTGTTTCACTACATTTTCAATCTAATGGAAAAGATTATCCTCCGAGGGACAGTCTCTGTATGTTCAGAGCACACATTATTAAAATCCCATTCAGATTACATAGATATAAAATGGATGGAAACAACTTTACATTGTATCTGCTCTGTGCTGACAAAGGCTGTTGAGAAATTGGATCATATATTGTCAAGTTATTAGAGTCATAGTCATGCAGCACAGAAACGGGCCCTTCAGCCCAACTTCCCTATGCCGAGCAAGATGCTCTCTCTACACTAGTGTAGGAAGGAACTCCAGATGCTGGTTTAAACCGAAGATAGACACAAAATGCAGGAGTGTCTGAAGACACTCTGAAGAGTCTTGACCTGAAACATCTCCTATTCCTTCTCTCCAGAGATGCTGCCAGTCCTGCTGAGTTACTCTGGCTTTTTGTGTCTATCCTCTCTATACTAGTCCCATCTACCTGCAATTGGTCTAAACAGTTTCCCTATTCCTGCCTAAATGTCTTTTAATTGTTGTTACAGTACCTGCCGCAACTAACTCCTCTGTCAGCTTGTTCCATATACAGTACAAACCACCATCCTCTGTGTGAATTGACACAAAACAATATTACATTCATTAAATGGGAAGATTTGTATTATTCCATCTGTTTTTTGTAAACATAATTAAAAATTGTGGACTTACTGTAAGTTACACAAACTCTGAGGTCCTCCTTGTATCTGATGAGCTAGTCCTTAGCGAGGACTTAACATGCACAATGATATCCAGTAAGATGGAAAACAGTTTTGGGATTATTTTTCAAACATTGGGGCACAGGCGCAGTAGAAGGTCTTTACAATGCTTGTGAGGCTTGTTTCAGTATTATTTCAATAGTCACCTTGTCACATGCACAGAGATGCAATGAAATGCTCTGTTTTGCTTACAATCGAGTAAAATCACACTATACATGAGCACAACCATGCATATTTAATGATTGTAGTATATTTTAAATATATATTTTTTCTGAGGCAGTGGACAAAGATTCCTCATGTTTTCTGGCACCATCTAGTAGCTTTCAAGTATCAATTTCTTCAAAATATCAAGTCTTATCTTGGCCTTAAAGGCCCATTGTCCCTGTGGTGGCAAGTCTGAAGAAGGTTCTTGACCCGAAACGTCACCCCTTCCATCTCTCCAGTGATGCTGCCTGTCCCGCTGAGTTACTCCAGCATTTTATGTCTGTCCCTGTGGTGGTGATGGATCAGTGATGTAGTGGTTGGTCGGGCCTGGCGATGTTGCCTGTGGCGTCAACTATCAGGAACCTGTCTTGGCTAGATACTCTTTCAGTGATTCAGTGTTCTTTCCTTATTCTTCCTTAAATGCTCCATCCTTGATTATGACCCCTAATCCTTGCAGTTTTATGAACCTCGCCCACTTTCAACATGATCGTCCAACCAGCAGATTGCCAAGCCAATCTCCTGACCATATCCCCATGAGCCCTAGCAACCAACATTTACTGTCACCATTCAACTATTGTGAAGGTTTTTTAAAATAAATTAATTTAGATGTGTTACGCTAATGTAAAAGCTCACTGCTGTGCTCTTCACTTCAAAAAAATATCTTTATATAACACTCTTGGCTACAGTATTATATTTACTCTCCTAGATGTTACCTGATTGGATTTGAGACCCAGTATTCCTTCTGTATTGCCCTTTTATTGAGCTGTCATAGTATATACAATAAATTATCAAATACAAATGTGGTGTAGTGGCAATCATTATTTATGGTGTAAATACAAGTAAGGACATATGCACATGAATAATAAGCTGTAAATTAAGTAAAAAAGAGCAGTTTATAGATTTCTAATTTATGGTATTTAAATTGCTTGCAACAGATGGAACAATCAAAGTCTTCCCAGCTAATTAATGTAAGATTGGTTCATTCCCATGATATTATCAAGGTTTTCTTAATTATGTAAAATAATGTTACAAGTCGTTAACTGTTGCATTCATACTGTTAAATTGCTTCATTGAATCTGCATGGGTAAAATTAATGAATTGCCACAGGACTTCAGTCATTAATTTGTAATATAGGAATACAGTCTTCTGATTCTGCAGCACAACATTCCATTATAGTACCTACAATGAAGACAGGAACGAGGCTGATAATATAATCATATCTTGCTGGAGGTTTCAATTCCATCCACTCCTTTCACCCTACTGAAGTATAATCTTATTCAACAATCTTAGATTATGAAATGAGACAATAAAGTACTTAAAAGTAAGTTTAAATTTAAATGCAATAGTATTAAATAATGATTGCTTAAATAAAGTCCCCCATATACACAATGCTAAAAGCAGTTCTCACGTAAGAACATAAGAAATAGAACCAGGAGTCCACTATAAAACCCCTGAGTTCTGTTCTAGCTTTCAACAGGATTGTGGCTGGTCCATATACAAATGACAGACAGGCATTGTTCGAACCAGTCTGGTGAAACTTTGCAGAATTCCCTTAATACTTAATTTCCTTTTTCAAAAAAAGAGACTAAAATTGAACCCTAAACATCCCCATTTCCTTCTCTCCAGAGATGTTGCCTGACCCGCTGAGTTAGTCCAGCATTTTGTTTCTATCTTCTCTCTGGTCCACTGGGTGTGTTCTCACTGAGGCTCGATATAATTATAGTTAGACATCCTTACTTGCAATAAAGGCCAATAAACCACTTGCCTTCCTAATTGCTTTAAAAAAATCTTTGCATCCTTATCAACACTCACATTCACATTAGTTCCATGTCATTAGCAAACGTGAAAATTAAACATTTGATCTTCAGCCAAATCGTTACACTTGTTACTGGCACTAATTTCATTTTTATAGAAAGGAATTGCAGATGCTGGTTTAAACCGAAGGTAGACACAAAAAGTTGGAGTAACTCAGCGGTTCAGACAGCATCTTTGGAGAAAATAAATAGGTGACGTTTCGGGTTGAGAACGTCTGAAGAAAGGTCTCGGCCTGAAATGTCACCTATTACTTTTCTCCAGAGATGCTGTCTGACCTAGTGAGTTACTCCAGCATTTTGAGACTAATTTCATTTATTTCCTTATTCGCACTGGAGTCTTCCAATTATTTCCGAAAGGCTAGTTGTGTTTTATGTGAAGACAAATGCAAAGTATTTATTTAATTCCACTGTCATTTATTTATTCTCTATTGTAAATGCTCTCATTTCTGCGATGGGTTCACATGTGCATTCACTTTTTTTTCAGCTCTGTACCAGTTAATAATTTTATTCAGAGAAAGACATAAAGTGCTGGAGTAACTCAGCAGGTCAGGCAGCATCCCTGGAGAACATGGATAGGTGATATTTCAGGTCGGGACCCTTCTTCAGACTGAAGATTGGTCTTGACCTGAAATGTCTCCTATCCATGTTCTCCAGGGATGATGCCTGACCTGCTGAGTTATTCTGGCATTTTCTGTCTTTCTTTGGTAAACCAGCATCTGCAGTTTCTTGCTTGTACAATAATTTAATACAATTATTTATTTTCCTCTCTTATACACTTTTAATACTTGGCCATCAGTGTTGTACTATTGTATACTACTGGAATAAAATAGGCAACATTCCAGTTATTCTTTTCCCAATTCCCTGCACTCTGCTGAAAGCTGTGCCCATCTTTACTGATATCTCATAATGCAGAAGTCTGCTGAAAAATGTTCACGAGCCGCTTGTCAAACAGCTATTTGACATACACAGATGCCATGTTTGTAAAACAATATCAAAGTTGGGTTGCTCCAATTGCCCCCTGATTCGCCAAAGCCCACATTCTAAGAAAACCTGCACTCTATTCCTCTATGCTCAAACCTGTGGGGGGGGAAAAAACTGCGCTATATTCTTATTTGTTTTTGTGCCATTACTTAAGGAATTGTCATAATTTACACAATATTGTATTCAATCTTATTCAGACCTAGGTCTTAACTAGTTCAACTTCATTCTTTCTGAATTCTGAGTCCTTGGGTACAAAGCCAGGTTTTTTTCTTTATATTTTTGTTCTGCCGACAGCTATTGATCTCTCATTCTCAATGGACTATCAGGGTTCCTTTACTCTTACAACATAGATGTATGGATGGATCTAAGGGTTCCAGTCCATAGCTCCCTTAAAGTGACACTTGTAGAGTGGCAAATGGCATATGATATGCTTACCTTCATTGGTTAGGACATTGAATTTACGAGCCAGGAGGTCGTGATGCAGCTTTATAGGACTTTGGTTAGGCTGCATTTGAAATATTGCATGCAGTTCTGGTGGCCCCATTACAGGAAGGCATGGGGGCTTTGGACAGGGTTCAGATGTGACCGGAATGCTGCCTGGATTAGCATGTGTTGGCTCCAAGGACAGATTAGACAAACTTGGATTGTTTTCTCTGGAATGCTGGAGGTTGAGGAGACATCTGGTAGAAGTGTGTAACATTATGAGAGGCATAGATAAGGTAGACAATCAGAACCTATTTTGCCAGGGTGAATAAAAGGCTAGAGGGCATATCTTTAAGCTGAGATGGGATAAAGTTTAAAGGAGATGAGCAAGGCAAGTTTTTTAATTTCCACAGAGATTCGTGAGTGCTTGGAACGTGCTGCTGGGTGTAATGGTGGAGGCAGATATGATAATACCATTTAAGAGGCTGGACACGTGGATATACAGTGTGGATGGACACACGTGGATGGACACGTGGATATACAGGGAATGCAGGGATTTGGATCATTTGCAGGCAGATTAATTTAGTTTATCTTGGCATCATGTCCGGCACAGATATTTGTCAGCCGAAGGGACTGTTCCTGTGAAATACTGTTTTATGTTCATCATACCTTATAAAAATTTCTGTGTAATGTCTAGGTATTTAAAATTGTTATTGTTTTTCTCTGAAATGTATGAAGCAGCATACTTCCATTTATTACCACTTAGTACAATTATTGCAAATGTTCTCTTCTGTGGCCTAACTTTGACTGTTGTAAGTTCTTACAGTCACAAGTTGCTATTTTGATTTTCAGCAAATCCTGATATTGTTCCGTCAATGCTTTTACGATTCCAATAACAAATGCACCACTAACCCCATATTTGCAGTCTGAGAAGCAGATTTTTATTCTTACATTTTTTTTTCTAGATTGCAAACATATCATGATCCACGTTACCACATCTCCTTTCGCTCTTTTGCCAAATCATAAAAATGTTATGTGATATAGAGGTATAAATAATTAATGAAATAAAACTAAAATAGTAGCAAACTCTACATTTATCTTTTTGCCTTTCGGTATGTATAAATTGTTATATTAATTGAATTCAAGTCCATTTATTAAATGAATGAATTAGTTGCAGATTTCATTCATTAATTAAAAAGGGAAGACGATTGTGATTCTCCGAGGCCTATCAATTTAATCCCATTCTGTTACAGTAATGGACTAATCACATAATCCCTGTACGCGGGGAGGTTTATTTTCCATCTCAAGCTCTCACTCTCATTCAGTACAGGAGCTGTAATCCAAACATAGAAACATAGAAACATAGAAAATAGGTGCAGGAGTAGGCCATTCGGCCCTTCGAGCCTGCACCACCATTCAATATGATCATGGCTGATCATCCAACTCAGTATCCTGTATCTGCCTTCTCTCCATACCCCCTGATCCCTTTAGCCACAAGGGCCACATCTAACTCCCTCTTAAATATAGACAATGAACTGGCCTCAACTACCTTCTGTGGCAGAGAGTTCCAGAGATTCACCACTCTCTGTGTGAAACATGTTTTTCTCTACCTACTCAATCTTCTTAGAAAGTATGCTTTTGGGGTTGAGGATGAAACTAGTAAGGCAAGATTTATCACCAATCTCACTGGCCTTGGAACGCGTGCAATTTTTGTGAAGATCCTAAAGCCTAAGATCCATGCAACAGTATTTGGGAATTCTAAGATTATGTCCTGGAAAGTAGAAGAAGAATTATGTATGTCAAAGTTAACAAGCCACATGATCTGGAGATGAAGCTGCAGATACTGGTGTTTGTATGACATTGTTGTTCTTGTCTTCTCAATGATAGTCACAAATAAGGGAGACTGTGCTGAATCAACATCAATGATGGTGCAATGCATCATACAGAATTTACACACTGCAGTTACTGACTGTAAAAATGTTGGTTCCTCCCAAAACAAAGCAAGATTATAACATTTGAACGAAAGGTGGGTGACTCAGTGACACAACTGGTAAAGTTGCTGCTCTCTTTGAATCACTTCCCTCTGGAATGCAACTCCGGATTGTCAAAGCTGCCACAGCCAGACATAAAAACAGTTTTTATCCACGAGTAGTTGCTCTACTCAACAGCCAAAAATCTGTAGCCTCCCTTTGATCTGGTATTTTGTTGGTTCACATGCTTGATCAATGGTGTTTTATCATAAATGTTTTATTATTATTAATGTTTAGTGTTTTCTGAGTAATTCATAACTGTCAATGTATGTAATGTTGTTACTTATGGGCGGAGCACCAATGCGAATTCCTTATATGTGAATACTTGGCCAATAAACTAACTAACTAACTAACTAACTAACTAACTAACTAACTAACTAACTAACTAACTAACTAACTAACTAACTAACTAACTTACTTACTTACTTACTTACTTACTTACTTACTTACTTACTTACTTACTTACTTACTTACTTACTTACTTACTTACTTACTTACTTACTTACTTACTTACTTACTTACCAGCACCGGAGTCCTGGGTTCAATCTTGACCTTGGTTGCTGTGTGTGTGGAGTTTGCAAATTCTCCTTGTGACCATGTGGGTTTCCAACCAGATGCTCTGGATTTCTCATGTCATCCCAAAGATGTGTGGGTTTATCGGTTAATGGCTTAAAACATGTTTACAAAAAATTGCTCCTAATGTGCAGGGAGTGAGTGAGAAAGTGGGATAACATAGAACCATTGTGAACTGGTGATCGATGGACGTCAATGTCCCAAAATGCCTGTTTACATGCTGTGTCTTTAAAAAAAAAAGGGAATTTATTCTTATCATCTACTCATCCATCCCTGGTGTAGAATAACATTTTATAAATAATCATTGTAAAGCCTAAGATCCATGCACCAGCAAATCTGGACTTTCCTATTTGTTGCAAAGTCACACTCACCATGCTAATGACTGAGCTTGGCTACACTTGAGGAGTGTATAGAGGATCATCCAGGATGTAGCCTGGAATGAAGAATGTCAGCTAAGAGGAGAGCTTGGATAGATTGGGTTTGTTTTCCTTGAAGTGGACAAGGCTGAGGGAAACCGATTGCGGAATATTTTGTTTTTCATCCAGATGGTGGTTGGAAACATAGAAACATAGAAAATAGGTGCAGGAGCACCACCATTCATTATGATCATGGCTGATCGTCCCCAATCAATAACCCGTGCTTGCCTTCTCCCCATATCCCTTGATTCTACTTGCCCCTAGAGCTCTATCTAACTCTCTCTTAAATCCATCCAGTGATTTGGCCTCCACTGCCCTCTGTGGCAGGGAATTCCACAAATTCACAACTCTCTGGGTGAAAAAGTTTTTTCTCACCTCAGTCTTAAATGGCCTCCCCTTTATTCTAAGACTATGGCCCCTGGTTCTGGACTCGCCCAACATTGGGAACATTTTTCCTGCATCTAGCTTGTCCAGTCCTTTTATAATTTTATATGTTTCTATAAGATCCCCCCTAATCCTTCTAAACTCCAGTGACACATAGAAACATAGAAAATAGGTGCAGGAGGAGGCCATTCGGCCCTTTGAGCCAGCACCGCCATTCATTGTGATCATGGCTGATCGGCCCCAATCAATAACCCGTGCCTGCCTTCTCCCCATATCCCTCGATTCCAATAGGAATGTATTGTAGAATGGCCATTGCTCCGCTCTGTGTTTTGAATCTTGCCGATATGAGGCGTGCTGAAATTGGGTTATATCCAAGAAGTGCATTTTGCGCTGTCTTAGTAAGAATAAGTGCGACTCCTGAGCGGTGTATTATGTCATTTCCTGCACATAAAATATTGTATCCTTGATTGGAAAATTCCCCCGATTCGGTCCAGTGGTTTTCTGCTACTCCCAAAATTTCCCAATGAAAGTTTTCCATTTAATTTCAAGGTTTCCTTCCTGGTACAGTGTTCGAACATTCCATGTTCTGATACCAATAGGTTTTTTTTGCGGTTAGTAGGGCCACCCTTTCCTGTGGTTTATCAACATCAACTCGGCTAATTGGGGCTCAACGCTGTTAATCCCGCTCTGGGAGGTCCATCAAATCTTCGGATTAGGTTTGGAGTTGCTGCGTTATTTTGCTCTACGTGTAGGCCCTTAGGAAGAGATGACTGGTTAGTATAATCAGGGGCTGAAACCCTGGTGCTGTGTTGGCTATTCATCATGATACAGTTTTAAGGGCCTGTCCCACTTGGGCGTCATTTGCGCGTAATTTACGCAACATCATGTATGCGTCACATCGCACGCGTCGTGCCGCGCCAATGATGCGTGCATGGTGCGCATTACGTGCTCTGGTGCGCATTATATGCGCATGGTGCATGGAACTGGGAAGGTATTGGCTGAATGGCTTGTAAGTTCAGGTACTCCCACAACATTTAAAACTTATCTGGACGCACTCTAATCGCCAAGGCATATAAGGCAAGGGACCGAGTGCTGAGTAAATGGGAATGGTATAAATACTTTATGGTTGGCATGGAACAGTGGGCTGAAGGCACTATGTCTCTGATATATGACCCCATGACTGTGACGCACAATGGATGCATCTGTTGGCCAGATGACACTGCTGGTGTTTACGGACCAGCAGTCGGAAACAGTATTTGACCAGTTGCGCAATCTGAATAAGTTTTCCTGTTGCCCAACACTTGGTGACCTGCCCATTTCGTCATTTCCATCGTACATGTAAAACAGATCTCAAAAACTAATTGGCAGGGGATCTCAATATGAGCCAAGATCTTTCTGCTGGGATCAGTCTTGTGGCTTTTCCTTGTGATGTCCCGCAATGCCAATGCCCCAGAAGTGTTCAATTTACCCTCTGATCATTCCTCCCCTTTGCTTAACAGTAAATGTTTAAATACTCTATATTTTCCTTTATTTTTTATATATATATATTTACATCTTTATTTATATTTAACATAAATCTCGTTATTGCGGAGGATTATTAAATTTTTTATCAGCGGTATCACAATTTGCACAAAGGCACAGAAATTGAGCAAAACCATTCAAGGTGAGCCAAAGAAATATTGCTAAACACAACTGGGACATCTCTAGATTTGATCCAGAATTCATTAATTAATGAAAATGGTCTGGGGAATGGGGCTTGGTAGTAAAACCAAGTCTGTGGCAAATCAGAACTGCACAAGTCAGAAAATCACAAATGTGCATGCACGTCCATGGAGCCTGCATCCTGAAAGGTTCAAGATTAGGATAACAAATGGAATTTAGCCAAGTAAAGATATTTTAATACTAGACACAAAATGCTGGAGTAACTCAGCGGGACAGGCAACATCACTGGAGAGAAGGAATGGGTGACATTTTGGGTTGAGAACTTTTTTCAGACTGGTCATGGTCTTGGGTTCTAAGGAGCATTTTAAATAGAGGATAGAGTCAAAGATGCTTAGGGATTCCAACATCTCCTCACCAGGAACTTGATAACAGGCATGGGTGATTACAATAGGAAGAACATAGAAATTTGCTGGTCGTAGGACTGGAAAATGTTGCAAAAATGATGAATGAAGCAATGGAGGGGTTGAAAATATGGATGGAGAATTTTAACATGGGACATGCTGGACCAGGAGCAGATGGTGTTCAGAAAGCTCAGGAGCATGAGTAAATGGCTGTTAGTCTGAATAGAGGCAGTAGATGTTTGAATGAGTTCCAATTTATAATCAAATGAATTAGGAATAGGATTAGGCAGTCGTCTTGCATTTAATAAAATCATAACTCTTATTGTGTAAATGATGTAACCTCAACTTGGCATTCCTTATCAACATTTGTAACCTCTCGTTCCCTTGCTTATTAAGAATCTATCTGCTTCTGCCTTTAAAAAATCCAGACCTCTGCGCCCACTGTCCTTTGAAGATGCAAGTTCTAACATTTTGTAAAACATTGGTATTGCTTGGCACAACCTTGATGCAGATATGTATCCGAGAGCACAGTGAAGAGATGTGAAGAGGTGGGTGCTGCTTTCAAAGCATCATTTCAAAGAGTACAAGTAAATTGGTGCTCAAGGGAGACAATCCTTCAGTGGCTGGAAGCCTATCGGATAGACTAGATTATCTTTTCTCACTCTTTTTGATGAGTTTCAGTGAATATTAAGAATTAACAATGCAAACTTCTTGATGTATGATTGATACATTATTATCACATGTAACATGTTGCAATAAAGTTATTTGCTTTGCATGCCATGCACAAAGTTTGCAAAGAGTCACCACATATAGGGCACTGATATAACCTCATGTATTACCTCACATATTAATATCCATTACTTCACAGAGGTATGTGTATTTTCCCTTGTAAAAGTAATTTCACAATCACAATCTTTCATCTCCTAAAATTTGGCTTCCAAGTCGCAATATATTTATCTGAATTATCCACTTATGGATTAGTTTGCTTGGTAATCTAGGCAGGATAGATCTCCTCTGGGAAGAGTAAAGATTATTCTCATGTCGTGTAACAAAGCTGTCCCTGGAGTGAGCCAGGGAAAACCTGGAACCGATGATGTTTTCTGGAGGAAAATGACTCACGGAATGAGCAATTACCATTATCTTGCAAAAGACAAGTTAAAGGAAAGATTGAGCAAAATCCTTGCATTGTTTTGGTGTTCATCTGAAAACTTGGCATAAACAGTACAACAGAACAGATACAATAATAAACACTGAGGCAATCAACAGTAAAATGTATTTAGTCATATTATTTATAGCACATTGGGAAATCAATGCGAAACTGATTTAAATCTATTGCCATCTCTCAGACAGCTTTCTGTGAAGCATTAGAATCAGTGTGGTCGAGGGTGACCAGATAAATATATCTCAAAGCTCATGAGGACAGTTAATATGGGATGCCGGTCAATGTTAGGAATCATGCTTTGGCAAGAATTAGCTAATGCCAAGATCACAATCATCATTTTACTTCGGGGTCATGTGAGTGACTACGTGAAGAACCCCGCTTACAACGCATGCGTGTCATATCGCATACACGCATTGAACGAGTCGCACCTGAGGAGGATGTCCCCTTGAACGGGAGAACTGAAAAAGCCGACGGACGGCAGGTAAGTGACTCTGCATTTCACCCTGTGTAGGAAATGGACAGAGCAACGCATAGAAAGGCTGTAAAGAAGCTGCAGGACGTCAGTGGCGAAGGTGCCGGGGACCTGCAGCAGCAGCCGCCGGCACAGGCAACTTGTATGGAGACATCAGCTGTGCCGGATTTAAACCCCGCGCCGGGAAAATCAAATCCTAGACCGGCCGGGAAGGCAAAGCGCAAAGTACATCACTGCGAAAGTGATGTGCAGAAACAGCCTCCGGATAATACTTACCGATACCAGAGTAAGGATGAGCAGCTGCAGGATATAGCGCAGCCAGCAGCGGCCACTTTCGCGGAGCTGGGAAACCGGTACGAGTGGCTGCAGCATGTTCGGCCGTCAGCGACAGTTGCCGGGGAGTACCGGGACTGCGAGCAATGGCATAATTATATGGGGCGGCCGGGAGCGACCAGTGCCCGGAGGCATGGGGACCGGCTGCGGCAAAAACCGCATGCGACTAGTGCCCGAGAGCACGAAGGTCGGCAGGAGCGGTTGGATAAATTTAAACACCCGCGATCGACTAGTGCCCGAGAGCACGTAAGTCGGCTGGAGCGGTTGTTGGAGGAACTTCTCCAGAGTGGCAGGCTCCAGGATATGGATGATAGCCACAGTGGCAAAGGTGTAAGTCCCTCAGCAGATTACCATAAAGGGCTGCTTGACATTTCATCCTCCTCGGAAGAGGGTGTTGAAGGGCTGCCTGTGTCAGATTCTGAACTAGAGATGGACCCACATTCCCATATGGAGGACGAAGAAACCAAGTTGCTGGACATGGTAGGGCAATACTTTCAGCAATAACAGACTGGCAAAGATCTAGAGGCCAGGATGGCTGCCAGCATTGAGTACATGTCTACACATCACCTGCAAACCAATACCTTTGCTGAGGTGTTGGCAAGACATTTACCTCCGGGAAATTGTGGGGCTCTGAATGTGGCCAGTGTTAACCGAAGTATTTGGAGACACGTTGGTCAGGCAATCAGGAGTCAGGATATAAAAATTCAAAACGCTCTGAAAGGTCTCTCGGCGGGCATAACAGCCTTGGGCC
Source organism: Amblyraja radiata (assembly GCF_010909765.2). Classification (NCBI taxonomy): domain Eukaryota; kingdom Metazoa; phylum Chordata; class Chondrichthyes; order Rajiformes; family Rajidae; genus Amblyraja; species Amblyraja radiata. Next base: position 48,109,412 of record NC_045959.1, on the reverse strand, counting down.
GTACGCTAGAGAACGTAGACATGACGAATGACCATAAAGATGCTTTAGCGCTTTTTTGCAACGTTCAATTTGAACTTAATTATATAAGGAAGGGGGCTATTCAGCCAGCTCTGGATCCAAAGTTTGCAATCCTGTGCAAGCAAACAGCTATAAAACCCCAAACCCTGTTGTTTGGGGGTGACCTGTCGAAACAGGTCAAAGATTTGGAAGAGGAGGCCAAGACTTTGGGCCTAATCAGAGCGGCCAAAGGATATTTTGGCAAACGATATCAACCTTATGGGCCTCCTAAAAAAGGTAGTACTTATACTTATAGTACTAGAAATTGGAGAGAGGCCAGAGGTAACCAGCAGCAGCGGCCTTTTTTAGGGGTTGGCCCGGGACGCCCACTGTGGAAGATGCGCAAGCCTCCACTTCAACATCTACCCCACCCTCAACCTCAAGGCCCTCCGCAACCACGGTTGAAACCAAGAAAGTAACTAAATTTCCACCGATAACCATGGAGGTAGGTGGGTCTGTGCCTCCAGAATTAATAAGGAGCACGGAAGTTGGAGGGAGGTTGCAATTTCATTTGGAAGCATGGTGTAATATAACTATGGACAGATATATCCTTAGCAGTATTAAGGGATATCTGATAGAGTTTATACACATACGAAACCCTCCAGTACAACATACACCGGACAGAATATACATGCTTACCAAATTAGAACAAGCTAAAGCTCACATAGAACTACAAAGGTTGTTCACTAAAGGAGTAATTGAAATGACCAAACATGAACAACAGGAATTTGTCTCAAACATATTTATTAGACATAAGAAAGATGGGGGTTGCCGTATTATTATTGATTTATCAACGCTTAACAATTTTGTACAATATGTTCATTTTAAAATGGATACTTTTAGCACTGCTACAGAGTTAGTTTTAGCGGGCTACTTTATGGCAAGTATTGATCTTCAAGATGCTTACTATACGATACCCATCAGAGGTGAACACAGGCGGTTTTTGAAATTTAACTGGATGGGATAGCTTTGGCAATACAAGGCGCTACCAAACGATCTAACATCAGCCCCTAGATTATTTACAAAAATTCTGAAACCAGCTATGGCATTGCTTAGACAACAAAACTATAGAGTAATGGCATATTTGGATGATATCTTTATTGTGGGGAAAACTTATGAATTGGCTAGTCAGGCAGTGGTTGCCACAAAACAACTGTTGGAACATCTGGGATTCATTATCCATCCAATTAAGTCAAAATTAACACCATCTACTAATATTGATTACTTAGGGTTCACCATTAACACACTTGATATGTTAGTGACTTTACCTATAGGGAAAGCTACGGAGTTACAAAAGGATTGCACAGAGCTTATTAATACCTTTAAACCATCCATCAGACGGGTAGCCAGGATTATTGGGAAAATTGTAGCCACGTTTCCTGCCATTCAATTTGGACGATTACATTACCAAAATTTACAGAGAGAAAAAATTAGAGCACTCAAAAATAATAGAGGCCATTTTGATAGGCCAATGGAGCTAACAATTGAAGCCATAAAAGAACTACAATGGTGGGAACACAATGTTAAGTATAGCTCCAACCCAATAGTTTTTCCCAACCCATCTATGGTATTGCAAACAGATGCCAGTGCAATTGGTTGGGGTGCAACGGATACCATCTCGAGCTGTGGAGGGAGATGGAATATACAAGAAACTAACCTACTTAACACTAAGGGTATAAATTACTTAGAAATGTTGAGTGCGTTTTATGGTCTAAATCTTACTGCTCGGGAATGAAACACCAGCATGTTAGATTGCAGATAGATAATACCACGGTGGTGGCATATATAAATCATATGGGTGGAAATATATCAACATCCTGTGATGAGTTAGCAAACTCTATTTGGCAATGGTGCATCCAAAGGAATATTTGGTTATCAGCTACGTATCTACCAGGGATACTTAATTCAGTGGCAGACGCCAGGTCACGAAAATTTAATGAAAATACGGAATGGATGTTAGATAGAACGATATTTGCTAAAATCACAGCAAAGTATGGAATGCCGGATATTGATCTTTTTGCATCCAGGTTAAATCATCAATTACCAAGGTATGTATCATGGGAACCAGATCCTGGGGCAGAAGCTACAGATGCATTTTCACTGCACTGGGGGAAATGGTTCATTTAGGCATTTCCTCCTTTCTGCCTCATCAATCGGGTACTACGGAAAATTCAACAAGATTCGGCATCTGGGATTCTCATAGTACCTGATTGGCCTACCCAACCATGGTTCTCGGTGCTACAGGATTTGGTGCTAACACCATGTAGTATTTTAAGGCATAGTCCTCAGTTGCTTGTGCATCCGGTGACTCAGGATAGCAATCCTTGCCATAATTATCTGAATTTATTGGTTTGTAGACTCTGAAAGACCCGCTTCGGGACATGGGTCTATCTGATAGAACTGTGGACATGATCACAGCAGCACAGATAACTTCGACTCAAAAACAGTATTTATGTCATATTAAAAAATGGACTAAGTAGTGCCAGAATAACAATCTGGACCACAGGAAGATGGATGTTCCAGCTATGCTAGAATTTCTCACCAGCCTGCACTATGAAGGACTCAGTTACAGCACGGTGAATAGTGCTAGAAGTGCATTGTCGACTTATCTATGGCAAGGCACAGAAAGACAGGCTGTGGGCTCACATCCTCTAGTAGTAAAACTGTTACGAGGCATCTTTAACACCAACCCACCAAGGTCTAGATACAGCCAAATCTGGGATGTGAGTGTGGTCCTAACCATGCTAAGGAATTGGTCGCCGGCTACAGCTTTAACTCTGGAAAAAACTCATTATGAAAATGGTAATGCTAATGGCGCTGGTCACAGCGCAAAGAGTCCAGTCATTGCAGAAATTACGATTGGATAGCTTGACTGTGGCGACAGGAACTTTGATATTTGTGATCCAGGACCTTATTAAGCAAAATAGACCAGGATCAGCGGGTCAGGTCATAGAATTCATAGCCTATCCGGAGGACGAACGCCTCTGTGTAGTGAAACACATTATGTTATATATTGACAAAACAAAGGCTATCAGAGGCAATGAACAGGCTCTTTTGATCAGCCATAAGAAGCCGTACCATAGAGTCTCGACCCAGACCATTTCGCGGTGGCTGAGATATGGCTTAATAAAGGCGGGAGTGGACACTAATGTATTCAAATCTCACTCCACCAGGGCTGCAGCTACATCGGCAGCTAATCGCCTTGAGGTATCGATGGACCAAATCCTCAGGACTGCAGGATGGTCATCAGAGAAAACGTTTCAGAGATTTTACAACAAACCAGTTAGGAATGAAGGAACGTTTTAGGGGAAAATTTTAAGTTCTATATAATTTATACCTGAAGCTTACAAGGTTTATGATTTGATTTAATAAATATTTATCATTTACGTATAAAAATTGGTATGAATGTATTTCTTGAATATCAGTAACAATTTCTCCCAAACTACCAAGGCAGTTGTGAAGCATGGACTCGTTCCACGGCATGAGGTCACAGAGCTTTGAAATCTTCACGTAGTCACTCACGTGACTCCGAAGTAAAATAGTAAGATTCAACGAGAACTTACCAGTTTGAAGTTTGATCTTTATTTTATGAGGAGGAACGTTGAGGGAATACGTGCCCTCCGCTCCCACCCTCATATCGTCATATCTTAAACTGGTATCTCTTTAATAATCTTACTATCTTAGGTCATTATAGTGTATCTGTGACCTCACACCGCTGCTTTGAAGGATGACACGCATGCGTCGTATGCGGGATTCTTCACGTATTCCCTCAACGTTCCTCCTCATAAAATAAAGATCAAACTTCAAACTGGTAAGTTCTCGTTTAATCTTACTATTATATTTGAAATCTGTCATGAATGAACAGGATCTCTGAAACTTAAATGTAGCAATGAACTCCTCGGGGGGAAATGTTCTGACATTTCATTACATAAACTGTTTGAATTCACAAGGAGTGTGTTAAGGTTGATTGATTTTTTTCTTCTTCTGGGCATTAAGAGTTTACTTCCTTCAGATATTTATTTTGGCAACATGACAATGATGTCCAAGGATTCAGCCCCACTTTCAGCCAATAATAATGGAGAAAAGCAGTAATGTATGTTATGCAATGTACGTAAGATTTCTCAAGGCAACGAGGGAACCCATTGCAGTAAATGATATTGGACTCATCTGTGTTGGTCAGAAGACATTGTAACCAATATGAATCATTGTATTCCAACTGAGTAAGCACCTCATTACATATTCAGACTTTAAAAATACATTTCCTATTAATAAGGTTTTGTGTGAACTGAGTATTTGAATCTAAGCAACCTTTGAGAGTTTTGTTGTCATGTGTCCCAGATAGGACAACTAAATTCTTGCTTGCTGCAGCACAACAGAATATGTAGACGTTCAAAGGTTCAAAGGTTCAAAGGTTATTTTATTGGTCACATACACCTAGGTGTAGTGAAATGCTTCTTGCCATGCAGCACATAAAGAAAGAATACAGACATAACAGTAATAAAGAAATTTAAACATAAAAACATCCCCCCACAATGGTTCCCATTATGAGGGAAGGCACAATGTCCAGTCCCCATCCCCAGTTCACCCATAGTCGGGCCTATTGAGGCCACAGTAGCCTCCACGGAGGCCCGATGTTCCAGGCCGTTCTCGCCGGGTGATGGTGCTCCGGCGTCGGGAGAATCCTCACAGCGGCATGGGACACTTGGAACGGCCGCTTCCATACTGGAGGCCGCGGCTTCCGAAGCCAACAAGGCCGCGCCGGATGGAGCTCCACAACTGGTGATCGCACTGAGTGATACCAGGCTCCCGATGAAAAGTCAACGTAAAGAAGAACAGGACATAAAAGTTCAGTGTGTCCATATACCATAGACCATATATATACACAATAAATAAACAGATAAAGTGCAATAGTAATGATAGACTGTTATTGTTCAGAGCTTGTTTCATGTTGTATTTAATAGCATGATGGCTGGGCGGAAGAAGCTGTTCCTGAACCTGGATGTTCCAGATTTCAAGCTCCTGTACCTTCTTCCCGATGGCAATGGTGAAATGAGTATGTGACCAAGATGGTGTGGGTCTTTGATGATATTGGCAGCCTTTTTGAGGCAGCGACTGCGAATTATCCCATCGATGGTGCGGAGGTCAGAGCCGATGATGGACTGGGCAGTGGTCACAACTTTCTGCATTTTTTTCCACTCTTGGATGTTCAAGTTGCCGAACCAACCCATGATGCAGCCAGTCAGTATGCTCTCTACTGTGCACCTGTAGAAGTTCGAGAGAGTCCTCCTTGACATACCGACACTGTAATCTTCTCAGGCAGTAGAGACGCTGATGTGCCTTCTCTATAATTGCATCAGTGTGCTGGGACCAGGAAAGATCTTCGGAAATATGCATGCCCAGGAATTTGAAGTTTTTTATCCTTTCCACCATCGATATAAACAGGATTGTGGGTCTCTATCCTACCCCTTCCAAAGTCCACAATCAGTTCCTTGGTTTTGCTGATGTTGAGAGCCAGGTTATTGTGCTGGCACCATTTGGTCAATCAGTTGATCTCACTTCTATACTCTGACTCATCACCATTACGGATTCATCCCTCAACAGTGGTGTCGTCGGTGAACTTGATGATGGAGCTCACACTGTGTCCGGCTACACAGTCATGAGTATAGAGTGAGTACAGCAGGGGGCTGAGCACGCAGCCTTGAGGTGCTCCTGTGCTGATTGTTATCGAGGATGACACGTTTCCACCAATACGGACAGACTGTGGTCTGTGGATAAGGAAGTCAAGGATCCAATTGCAAAGGGATGCGCAGAGACCCAGATCTGAGAGCTTGGTAACCAGCTTTTTTTTTTTTTTTTTTTTTTTTTTTTTAAATCAAAAATATTTATTCACATATTAAAATAGTATTGACAATACAATAAAACAAAACACCACCATAATACAAGACGAGCTAAACAATTATATTGCAATCCTTGTCAAGGATACATTCAACCCCTCTCGGTGCCCAGCGGTCCCGGAACTCCCTCAGGGTGCCCGTAGACAGGGCGTATTCCCTTTCCATCCGCACCCGGGCACGGACGTATCCCCGGAAAAGGGGCAGGCAGCCGGCTCGGGTAGAGCCCTCCACCGTCTGGCGCCGTGACTCGCGGATGGCCAGCTTGGCCATGCCCAGGAGCAACCCAACCAGCACATCTTCAGCCCTACCCTCTCCCCTACGCACAGGGTGTCCAAAGATGAGGATGGTGGGTGAAAAATGCAGCCAGAAGGCAAGGAGCAGCCCCTTTAGGTATTGAAACAGTGGCTGCAGCCTCACGCACTCCATGTACACGTGGTACACAGACTCTTCCAGCCCGCAAAAGTGGCAGGCGGCTGGCGAGTCTGTGAACCGCGAGAGAAACAGGTTGCAGGGAACACCTCAGTGCAATACCCTCCACCCCAGGTCCCCAATGTAGAGGGGGAGAATCCCTGCGTAGAGGGACCCCCACCGGGGGCCCCCCTCGCGACCGGAAGGGAACACCGACCGCCACTTGGTGTCCGGACGGTGGACCAGGGCGAGGAAGTGCAGGGTGTGGAGGAGGAGCCTGTACAGGACACGCCTCCCTGCGTCTCGGAGGGAGACGAAGGGTGTCGAGGAAAGGCGGCTCAAATTGTGTGGGACCGGCTCCCGGGATGGATTACGGCGCCTTGGTCCGATGAGTACTTCCGGCTGAGCGGGGGCTTGCTCAACCATCAGTACTCCACACGTTTGAGCCCCCCGGTCACCCGATGGGGCGGGACAGGGACCGGCTGCTCTCAAGCCCGGGCCGTCACCCTCCGCCGGTGGAGGTGGGGCCTGGTCAATGGTAACCAGCTTGGAGGGAATGATGGTATTAAACGCTGAGCTGTAGTCTAAGAACAACAGACTGACATATGCGTTTTTGTTGTCCAAGTGGTCCAGAGCGGAGTGGAGGGCCAGCGAGATCGCATCCACCGTTGATCTGTTGTGGCGGTATGCGAACTGCAGAGGGTCGAGGTTCTTGTCGAATTAGGAGTTGATATGCGCCATAATCAACCTCTCAAAGCACTTCATCACCACAGATGTTAGTGCCACTGGTCGATAGTCATTGAGGCACGTCACCTTGCTCTTCTTGGGCACCAGTATTATTGATGCCCTTTTAAAGCAGGTGGGAACCTCAGACCTCAGAAGTGAGAAGTTGAAAATGTCCGTAAAAGCGCCAGCCAGTTGGTCTGCACAGGTTTTGAGAACACGACAGGGTACACCATCAGGTCCAGGTGCTTTCCGAGGGTTCACCCCTCTGAAGGATTTTCTGACGTCGGCCTCTATGACTGTGACTGAAATACCATCACGGCAAATGGGGGCTCGGGAAGGCACATCAGTATTCTCCCTGTCAAAGCGAGCGTAGAACACATTGAGCTCGTCAGGGAGTGATGCTTCGCTGACATTTGAGCTGCCTCCTGATTTCGCTTTGTAGGAGGTGATGGCATTCAAGCCCCGCCACAGCTGCTGAACATCTGTCTCATCCTCCAGCTTGGAGCAGGTCCCTTTTGGCCTTTTTGATGGCCTTACCAAGGTCGTATCTGGACTTCTTGTAGACCTCTGCATCTCCAGACCTGAATGCCCGGGATCTGGTCTGTGGAAGAGTGCGGAGCTCATGGTTCATCCAAGGCTTCTGGCTAGGAAACACTCGGAAGTTTTTGTTGGGACGCAGCCCTCCACACATTTCCTAATGAAGTCTGTAACGACTGTGGCGTATTCATTCAGATCCGTTGCCGAGTCCTTGAACATTGCCCAATCTACAGACTCCAAACAGTCCTGGAGTTGTTCCTCTGCCTCCCCCAACCAGCTCTGTGCAGTCCTCACCTCTGGGGGTGCGCTCTTCAATTGCTGCCTGTGGGCAGGAAGAAGCAACACCGCAGTATGGTCGGATTTACCAAAGTGAGGATGAAGGATAGAGCGATAGGCATCCTTGATGGTCATGTAGCACTGGTTGAGGGTGTTTGGTCCTCTGGTGTTGCAGGAGACATGTTGATGGATGTTAGGGAGCGATTTCTTCAGGTTGGCTTTGTTGAAATCCCCGGCAATGGTGGTAAATGCCTCGGGGTAAGCCGTCTAGTGCTTGTTCCCCCAGTGCCAGGTGTACATCTGCCTGGGGTGAGATGTAGACCGCGGTCAGGATGATGGAGGTGAAATCCCTCGTTTAGTAGAAGGGGTGGCACTTCATCGAGGTGTGGAGAGCAGGAGTTAGATAGGACTGCCACGTCTGAGCACCACACAGAGGTGACCATGAGGCAGACACCCCTTCCTCTCCCTTTCACAGATGCCAGTGTACGGTCCATGCGATGGATGGAGAAACCTTCATACTGGACTGCTGAGTCTGGGGAGCTGGCGGTGAGCCAGGTCTCTGTGAAACAGAATAGAGAGCATTCCCTCAGCTCCCTTTGGTAAAGCAGCCTTGCGCTTAAGTCCTCCACCTTGTTTTCAAGGGATTGTACATTGGCAAAGGATGGTAGGGAGAGGGGGCTGAAGTCCCCTGCGCTTCAGTCTTACTTGTAGTCCTGCCCGACGACCACATTTCCGTACTCCATGAAGGCCTCCTCGGTGTTTACAGATACAGTACTTGCGAGTCTCCACGAGGTCGGGGATTCCCCTGCGATCGGAAATTCCCTTACAGTCGGCACCTCCAGTTCCGTTGCTGCTGGGAGATCCTGCCCGACGGCCTCGATTCCGGATTCCATGAAGGCCTCCCTGGTGTTTACAGGTACAGTACTTACTTTACCTGCGTGCCTCCGCGAGGTCGGGGAATCCCCTCTGATCGGGAATGCCCTCACAGTTGCTACCTCCGGGAGATCGCAGTAGCGCTAATGCATTTAAATGCGTTAGCAGCTCGCTACTTGCATCGCTCGTTTCTGCAGGTTCTTTAATACAGGTGAGCTCAGAAATACTATATTTGAAGATTTTCTGTTGTGCTGGCAAAATGTTGCTGCAGATAGGAGCCATCTTGGATTTAAAAAAATGTATTACAAATCCAAAATATGTGGCAATAAGCTTGCAAATTGAACAATTTAATCACTATTTAAGGAAATTGTGTTATAGAATGCCCAATATTATGGTTGAATTAGTTGTAGTGGCATTGAATCGTCAAGAGTGTTCCTTTTGTTGTAGGTCATGTGGTAAATTCAGGCTTAGTCCCTCTTATAATTATGGTTATGCCAAGATTGGAATAGAAGGCTTTAGAGATACAATGTGGAAAAAGATCTTTTGGCCCACCAAGTCTGCACCGACCAATGAAGAAGGGTTTCGGCCCGAAACATCGCCTACTTCCTTCGCTCCATAGATGCTGCTGCACCCGCTGAGTTTCTCCAGCATTTTTGTGTACCTGCACCGACCAATGATCACCCCGTACACTAACATGATCCTACGCAGTAGGGACACATTTTTGCAACTTACTGAATCCAATAACATATAAACCTGTACATCTTTGGAATATTGGAGGAAATTGGAGTGCCTACATAATATGAACAAGGCATACCCTGTCCTCGTTAAGGATGAGAGCATACCTTCTGCCCAACCTCTCCTCTATGTGGTCCTTGTCACTACCATGTGACCACCTAGCCAAACTGTCCAAAGCCATGCTCCGCAGTCAGAACCTTCAGGTCCAAAGGTGGTTGAGATAATCAATGATGGTTAGTGTCCAGAGTGGAAACTCACCAAACTTCCAACCCTCAAGCTATGGCCACCAGGAACACCTCATTAGTACAAGATATAACAAATCATGATGCAGGAAAGCTATTGGTGAGCACTGTACCATGAAAAGTACCAGTGCAAGATGTATCAAAGAGTATTCTACTTGCTCCAAACAGTTTAATCTGATGACTCTAATTAGCTATTGCTGAAATCAGAAGTGAGTTCTTTAATTTTCTTTGTGATCGATAAATATCTGGTGATATTGATAGTCGTTTGATGACAGACCCTCAGCCCATTGATCGGATTGCTGAACTGTTTAGAACTAAATACACAGAGGTCAGTATAAAAGGTTGCTAATATTCTTACATATTCTTACATATGTTTAGTGCTGGCAAACCAAAGAAAAGTTCTTGTCTTCGGGTCTAAAATTAAAAAGACTCGTATGAGGAAAGACAGTATTTAAAGCACGTGTTTGATTTTCATCTTCGCAGTTCCTTTCAACATTAATTGGGTGTATTAAATGTAATGAGCTCTTAAGCAAGGCAGGAGACAGTATATTGTGCAGAAGTCTACAACAAAACACTCCAGAGCCTTGAAATGTCATCTGCATTTATACAAGCGAGCATTAATGTTGTCTGTTTACAGCAAGAAAGAACATGATCCACTTGCAGATGCCTGTTATAATCACTCTCAATAACTCAAAGGAAAGACAACAGATTCTGCATATTTAAAATCAAACACAAGCATCTGGAAAGAAAATTGAACAGCTTCTGCGAAAACCATCAACAGTCTGGCACATTTTCAATCAGGCAGTAAATATCTTTTTGTGACGATAGACACAAAATGCTGGAGTAACTCGGCGAGACAGACATCTCTGGAGAGTGAGAGTCGGGGGAGAGGGAATCTAGAGATATGGAAGGGTAGGGTGAGAAAACGACAGATCAAAGCAGATGTTGATTAAGGAAATGTAGAATGGTTGACGAAGGTGACCACAAAGCATACAATCAGAAAAAATAATCAGGACAGTGAAACCTGTCACAGAACTAGGGTGGAGGAGGGACAAAGAGCGAGGGAAAGCAAGGGTTACTTGAAGTTGGAGAAATCAATATTCTTACCGCAGGTTGTAAGCTGCCCAAGCGAAATATGAAATATTTTCTTGTTTTCTGTGTCCCTCAGTTAATATTATCCCCACTTCTCTACAATCATGATGATCAAAGCTTATGGTGTGCTCTTGGCATTCTGAATGATGCTTCTGTGATGTGTAGACACTTGCACAGTTAAATGAAGTGGCATCTGCCAGCTTTAGACTCACAGAAAACAACAACAAACTTCTCCATTGAGGTCACCAAATTTAAATGAAAGGCTGCCACTTCAATATCTAACTGAGGATTCTGTTTACCTGAAGGTAGACAAAAATGCTGGAGAAAATCAGCTGGAGAGGCAGCATCTATGGAGGGAAGGAATAGGTGACGTCTTTTCCTTCGCTCCATAGATGCTGCCTCACCCGCTGAGTTTCTCCAGCATTTTTGTCTACCTTCGATTTTTCCAGCATCTGCAGTTCTTTCTTAAATATTCTGTATACCTGGATTGCCTATGAAGACTCTTCCTAGCTAAGGAGAAATGGAGTTTACAAGAATGATCCCAGGAATGAGTGGGTCAACACATTATGAGCATTTGACGGCACTGGGCCTGTACTTGCTGGAGTTTAGAAGAATGAGGGGCAGACCTCATTCATTACAGAACTACAGAATAGTGAAAGGCTTGGACAGAGTGGATGTGGAGAGGATGTTTCCACTAGTGGGAGACTCTAGGAGTAGAGGTCTTAGCCTCAGAATTAAAGGACCTTCATTTAGAAAGATGAGGAGGAATTTTTTTAGTCAGATGGTGGTGGATCTGTGCAATTCGTTGCCACAGAAGACTGTGGAGGTCAAGTCAGTGGATATATTTAAGGCAGAGATAGATAGATTGTTGATTAGTACAGGTGTCCAAGGTTTTGGGGAGAAGACAGGAGAATGGGGTTAGGAGGAAGTGATAGATCAGCCTTGATTGAATGGCGGAGTAGACTTGATGGGCTGGATGACCTAATTCTGCTCCTATCTCTTATGATCTTATGAGTTTCCAGATCCAGCCCACCTTTCCGCTTCTACTGGGCCTCGTCCAACATATCTTTCCATGGGGCACTTGATGCTTGCTGACTCATACTGGCACCCGTGAAACAAGTCCTCATTTAAATTTGCATCCTTATTGTTTGTTTTATCTATTGAGTACTGTGTCTGAAGAAGGGTCTCGACCCGAGAACGTCACGCATTCCTTCTCCCCAGACATGTTGCCTGTCCCGCTGAGTTACTGCAGCAGTTTGTGTCTATCTTCAGTGTTTACGGACCTGTTGTGCTGCTGCTAGTAAGAATTTTATTGATCCGTTTCGGTACATATTGTCACATAAATACTTGTGAATCTTGACTTTCACTGTCAAATCCTGCATTGTCCCTTTCCTGTCTACCTCTGTGATTTCTCCCAACCTTACTACCCTTCAATGTATCTGTGCCCTTCTAATTCTGGCCTCTTGTGCCATCCTCTTTTTACTTATTCCATCACTTGCAGATGTCTTTTTTACTCAGTTCAGTTTAGTTTATTGTCACATGTGCCGAGGTAGTGAAAAGCAGTGCTAGCCGGTCAGTGGAAAGATAATACGATTACAATCGAATCATTCACAGTACTACAGATACATAATAATGGAATAACATTTAACGCAAAATAAAGCCAGTAAAGATATTCCAAGGGTCACCAATGAGGTAGATAGTAGTTCAGGACTGCTCTCTGGTTGCGTTAGGATGGTTCAGTTGCCTGATAACATCAACTATCATTTCACCACATTCGAGAATTCTCCATTTTCTTCCATTGAAATACATTTAGAGCTTCGACCAAGGTATCAACGGTAATTTCTCTTTGCGTGATTTGGTTCAATTTAGTTTGATAACACTGTGGTGAAATGCCTGGGAATATTAGATTTTGCTTTTCTTGATTGTGTCATATAAATTGCATAGCAAAGAAAGGCACCATATTTATTTTGAAAGATGGAAGGTATTGCGGACTGTAGGAATAACAGAGTTTGAGATTCCTTTGCTGTTGCATGTACTAAATGTGAAAGGTAGCAGCACACGTCTTGATTCTGCTGCTAAAATGTTCGTTCCATTGTCATGAGAAGAAATAGTAATCAACAAGGTAAGTTTCAGAGAGACACAAAGACCTGCAGATGCTGAAATCGTGCATAGAATGCAAAGTGCAGGAGCAAATCAGTGAGTCAGGCAGCATCGCTGGAGAACCTGGGTTGGGATGATGTCCTTCAGACTGATTGTAGTAGGGGAGAGGGAGAAAGCTGGTGGCCTTGGCGATCCATTTCAACCAATACCTGTTGCATGCCTCAGCCCCTCTGAACCAGTTCCCCAGCACCTTCAGGTAAACAGACCTTATGGTGAAGTGGATGGAAGATCGGTTGGGCCTGTTTCCAAAAAGCATGCCCTTGCTCTTCCTGCTGTTTACTCTGCACCATGTGCCAACTCAAACTGGTCGCAGATGCTGATCAATCTGCAGACTGACTGTAGATCTGACCAAAAGTGGGCAACATCATCCATATGTAGGGAGGATTTGGTCTGAGTGCCCCCACTGTCTGTCAATGTCATCTCTCTCATGCTCTTTTCCTTCCCGATGGATTCATCAAAGAGTTCCATGCAACACACAAGACGGGGGTGTGGGCAACCCTGCCTAACGCCAGATTTGATGGGGAAGCTATCCATTTACCACCCTTTGATTTGGTCTGCATTGCAGATATCAGGTTCAGAGTTGTCTCTGCTTGGATTAGACAATTCCCAGGGATTGTTCAAAGGAATACAAAGCAAGTCAAGTCAAGAGAGTTTATTGTCATGTGACCCAGATAGGACAATTAAATTCTTGCATTGCTGCAGCACAACAGGATATTGTAGTCATAAATACAGATCAAATCAGTGTGTCCATATACCATAGAATATATATATACACACATCAGTAAACAGATAAAGTGCAATAGGTTGTTATAGTTCAGAGTTTGTTTGAAGTTGTGTTTAATAATCTGATGGCTGTGGGGAAGAATCTGTTCCTCTAACTGGATGTTGCAGATTTCAGGCTCCTGTACCTTCTACCCAATGGCAACAGAGAGATGAGTGTGTGGCCAGGATGGTGTGGGTCCTTGATGATGCTGGCAGCCTTTTTGAGGAAGCGACTGTGATAGATCCCCTCGATGGTAGGGAGGTCAGAAACGATGATGGACTTTTTGCAGCCTTTTCTGCTCCTGGACGCTCAGGTTGCCGTACCAAGCCACGATGCAACCGGTCAGCATGCTCTCTACTGTGCACCTGTAGAAGTTCGAGAGAGTCCTCCTTGTCATACCGACTCTCCGTGATCTTTTCAGGAAGTAGAGGCGCTGATGTGCTTTCTTTATGATTGCATCAGTGTTCTGGGACCAGGAGAGATCTTCGGAAATATGCACGCCCAGTAATTTAAAGTTCTTGACCCTTTCCACCATCGACCCGTTGATATAAACGGGACTGTGGGACCTCATCCTACCCCTTCCGAAGTCCATAATCAGTTCCTTGGTTTTGCTGGTGTTGAGAGCCAGGTTATTGTGCTGGCACCATTTGGTCAATCGGTCGATCTCACTTCTATTCTCTGACTCATCCACATCATACAAACTATAGGGTACACCTCACATTTGAATTGTGCTTACTTGTTATACATCATTTTGCCCTACTTGCAGAAGAGTACTGGGATATTTTAAATTTGAAATACACATTTATTAAAGCACCCAGGTGTGTCCCAGTTCTGGTTTGCATGTAAGTAAATAATTATGCAGCTGAGAATTCTGATCTTCCTGGCCCTGAAGGAAAATAAAACATATTAATCGTTTAGACCTGTTCATATCCCTGGCTGTCATAGTGAAATTGCAGTCCCACTTATAAATGTGTCTGTATAAAACAAGACCCAGACAGCTTTGGGAAAAACATGCCAAAATAAAAACTCCCTATCCTTTGACTCAAACAGAACCTGATCCATCAATGGTGTCCAGTATACCCAGTAATGGGGTGCTCTGGATTTCTACAAGAGTGGAGCAGAGCACTATCAGTCAGTCAAATCCCCTAAGGAAGGAATCTAATTCTTTGTAACAGATTACCCCTTACATAGCGCAATGGGGATTCTGTGAGGATGTAAGGCTGGAGGGGCTTATTTCAGTATGAATGAATAACTGTACTTTCAGAATTACATTTGTACATTTATAACCCTGTGAGCACACAACAAAACTAAACCAATGGTTAGCTGAGAATGTGCAGAGATGTTCAATCAAAGAGAAAATATTTGAGTAGGTATAAAATAATCACATCAGAAGTGAATAGGAGTAGGTACTGTATCAGATTTAATTGTAGGCAGAAATTTTTACTCCCCGATTGTACAGAAGAGCAAAGTAAAAATTGATTGTGAATTGGTGAGGCATTGACAGCAAAACCCTAATCTCAATGTCTGAAGAAAAAGAGCCATTGAGAGTTGTACAAGGTAGATTTTGGGCAGATTTTGTTGATATGATGTGCTTAAATTCTATTAGTCTTCATCACTTCCACGCAGTTGCTGGAGTTCCTACTTGGGAATGATACCAAAATTGAATTGGTAGTAGTGATAAATAAGTTATATTATAATTAAAGGGCCTCATGAAGGAAATGGGGGAGGCATTACTAGAATGACACACCTCCTTGAAATCTGTGATTGTTTCTATGAATTGCAATATATCCCAAGTGATACCAATATAAAAAATAAGCAGCAAATCAAAATCAGGCTCTTGGAACGGTTATAGCTTTTTAATTTTATTTCAGTTTTAGGGAACTCAATAATAGGAATCATTGTAGTTGCATGGTATGGTGGCTTGAAAGAGTAGAGGTTATTATGAAAAAACTGCATGATTTCTGGGAAGGAGATTCAAGATGTTGGGTTCAATGGCTGAATATTATCAGTGGATTATGTAAATATAATATAAACTATTTCCTCTGATTAGATGCTGCCCAAATTATTGCAAAATATAGTTGCGTTTTGTGTAACTGTGGATGATATTAGGTTGGAATATGGAATCAGATGCTTTTGTGAATCAAATGTGAACTTGAACTTGTTTAGAAGGAAGATGATCATTAAAGACACCAGTTCTGATGAGGCTGATCACTGGAAGAGTTTGCAGTTTCTTCAGCTATTTGCTGCTTTCAACCATTTTGATAAATGATCTGGGTAAAAGAATCTGGGCAATAATCCACATATTTGTTGATAACATAAGTTCGACAGAATATACAGTACACAGATGAAGCCAAGTAAGTTGGGGTATTTGGCTCAAGGATGGTGAGTAAGTGATGTTTTGATGCATTTGGACAGGTGTATTCGAGCTTTGTGTTGGACTTCCTGTTCCATGCTGCTGAGTGGGAATAGATTTGTGGGTTAAAGTTCATGAAATATATTACCAGCTGTAGCAAAAACAAGAAGAAAATTTTGATGCACAACATAAACACCTAAACATAAAACTAGAAGTGCAATTGCACAAGACCCTGAAGTGAAAATACTGTAACTGGTTTTGGTTACTTCACAATTAAATGGATATCATTAGCCTGGAAATGGACAGTTAAAGGCCATTTGATTAATAACTAGTCTTATTAGCTATGCCTCAGCGTAGCACCAATTTTTCTGAATTAGAAGATTGAGAGTTCAAGATCCATTTCAAAGATTTGGCAAAATAACTGGGCCAACATTTTGTGTAGCAAGGAACTGCAGATGCTTGTTTAAACCAAAGGTAGACATTATAAGCTGGAGTAAGAAAAGGAGTAGGTGATGTTCCGGGCCGTGACAGTAGTAGTGAAGTTGGAGATGGTATCAAACAGGAAATTAGAAATGCGTGCGACAAAGGCAAAACCGTTATAAAGGGTGACTTCAATCTACATATAGATTGGGTGAATCAAATTGGCAGGGGTGCTGAGGAAGAGGATTTTTTGGAATGTATGCGGGATAGTTATCTAAATCAACATGTAGAGGAACCAACGAGAGAGCAGGCTATTTTAGACTGGGTATTGAGTAATGAGGAAGGGTTAGTTAGCAGTCTTGTTGTACGTGCCCCCTTGGGCAAGAGTGACCATAATATGGTTGAGTTCTTCATTAGGATGGAGAGTGACATTGTTAATTCAGAAACAATGGTTCTGAACTTAAAGAAAGGTAACTTTGAGGGTATGAGACGTGAATTGGCCAAGATTGACTGGCAATTAATTCTAAAAGGGTTGACGGTGGATATGCAATGGAAGACATTTAAAGACTGCATGGATGAACTACAAAAATTGTTCATCCCAGTTTGGCAAAAGAATAAATCAGGGAAGGTAGTGCATCCGTGGATAACAAGAGAAATCAGGGATAGTATCAAAGCGAAGGATGATGCGTACAAATTAGCCAGAAAAAGCAGCATACCGGAGGACTGGGAGAAATTCAGAGACCAGCAGAGGAGGACAAAGGGCTTAATTAGGAAAGGTAAAATAGATTATGAAAGAAAACTGGCAGGGAACATAAAAACTGACTGCAAAAGTTTTTTATAGATATGTGAAAAGACAGAGATTAGTTAAAACAAATGTAGGTCCCTTGCAGTCAGAAACGGGTGAGTTGATCATGGGGAACAAGGATATGGCGGACCAATTGAATAACTACTTTGGTTCCGTCTTCACTAAGGAAGACATAAATAATCTGCCGGAAATAGCAGGGGACCGCGGGTCAAAGGAGTTGGAGGAATTGAGTGAAATCCAGGTTAGCCGGGAAGTGGTGTTGGGTAAATTAAATGGATTAAAGGCCGATAAATCCCCAGGGCCAGATAGGCTGCATCCCAGAGTACTTAAGGAAGTAGCTCCAGAAATAGTGGATGCATTAGTAATAATCTTTCAAAACTCTTTAGATTCTGGAGTAGTTCCTGAGGATTGGCGGGTAGCAAACATAACCCCACTTTTTAAGAAGGGAGGGAGAGAGAAAACGGGGAATTACAGACCAGTTAGTCTAACATCGGTAGTGGGGAAACTGCTAGAGTCAGTTATTAAAGATGGGATAGCAGCACATTTGGAAAGTGGTGAAATCATTGGACAAAGTCAGCATGGATTTACAAAAGGTAAATCATGTCTGACGAATCTTATAGAATTTTTCGAGGATGTAACTAGTAGCGTGGATAGGGGAGAACCAGTGGATGTGGTGTATCTGGACTTCCAGAAGGCTTTCGACACGGTCCCACATAAGAGATTAGTTTACAAACTTAAAGCACACGGCATTGGGGGTTCAGTATTGATGTGGATAGAGAACTGGCTGGCAAACAGGAAGCAAAGAGTAGTAGTAAACGGGTCCTTTTCACAATGGCAGGCAGTGACTAGTGGGGTACCGCAAGGCTCAGTGCTGGGACCCCAGCTATTTACAATATATATTAATGATCTGGATGAGGGAATTGAAGGCAATATCTCCAAGTTTGCGGATGACACTAAGCTGGGGGGCAGTGTTAGCTGTGAGGAGGATGCTAGGAGACTGCAAGGTGACTTGGATAGGCTGGGTGAGTGGGCAAATGTTTGGCAGATGCAGTATAATGTGGATAAATGTGAGGTTATCCATTTTGGTGGCAAAAACAGGAAAGCAGACTATTATCTAAATGGTGGCCGACTAGGAAAAGGGGAGATGCAGCGAGACCTGGGTGTCATGGTACACCAGTCATTGAAAGTGGGCATGCAGGTGCAGCAGGCAGTGAAGAAAGCAAATGGTATGTTAGCTTTCATAGCAAAAGGATTTGAGTATAGGAGCAGGGAGGTTCTACTGCAGTTGTACAGGGTCTTGGTGAGACCACACCTGGAGTATTGCGTACAGTTTTGGTCTCCAAATCTGAGGAAGGACATTATTGCCATAGAGGGAGTGCAGAGAAGGTTCACCAGACTGATTCCTGGGATGTCAGGACTGTCTTATGAAGAAAGACTGGATAGACTTGGTTTATACTCTCTAGAATTTAGGAGATTGAGAGGGGATCTTATAGAAACTTACAAAATTCTTAAGGGGTTGGACAGGCTAGATGCAGGAAGATTGCTCCCGATGTTGGGGAAGTCCAGGACAAGGGGTCACAGCTTAAGGATAAGGGGGAAATCCTTTAAAACCGAGATGAGAAGAACTTTTTTCACACAGAGAGTGGTGAATCTCTGGAACTCCCTGCCACAGAGGGTAGTCGAGGCCAGTTCATTGGCTATATTTAAGAGGGAGTTAGATGTGGCCCTTGTGGCTAAGGGGGTCAGAGGGTATGGAGAGAAGGCAGGTACGGGATACTGAGTTGGATGATCAGCCATGATCATATTGAATGGCGGTGCAGGCTCGAAGGGCCGAATGGCCTACTCCTGCACCTAATTTCTATGTTTCTATGTTTCTATGTGACCATTCTTCAGTCTTGGAGCCAGGGGAAAGGGAAACGAGAGATATACTGTAGATGGTGAGATAGAGGGATATAGAACAAATGAATGAAAGATGTGCAAACAAGTAACAATGGCCAAGGAAACCATCCATATTCGCTGTTAGCTGTGTGAAAACTACATACAGATGGAGGAAAAGATTGTTGCGGTGGGGGAGGATGGGAACGAAGGTGAGGTCTCTGTTGCGGACAGACTGTTCTGTATCCGACAGAGGTCAGGGGGGAATATGGTGAAGACACGACACGATGGTGAAGTCTGTATGACTCGTTTTCATCTAGCCCACAACTAACAATGGACTATTTACTTGATCATTGTTACTTTTTTGCATATCTTTCATTCATTTGTTCCATATTTCTCTATCACACCGTCTATATCTCTCTTTTCCCTTTCCCCTGACTCTCAGTCTAAAGAAGAAGAAGAAGAAGAAGAAGAAGAAGAAGAAGAAGAAGAAGAAGAAGACCCGAAACACCACCTATTCCTTTTCTCCGGAGATGCTATCTGATCCACTGAGTTACTCCAGCTTTGAGTGTCTAACTTGGGCCAACATTTCTCTGAGCGCATGCTGCAGTGTCATGGGAGCCTTCTGTGGAATGTGCTATTAAAGCAAGAACACATGAACCCTCTCTGTTTGACATTAAAAATCCAATGACAAATTTAGCAATAGAGTTCTCTCCAGTGTCTTGGCCAACATGCTTTCTTCTAGCAGTATTAAAAACACATATTATTTGATCATAATTACATTGCTGCACATGGGGCTGTATTTAAGCCACTTCATTAGCTGTTATGGTCATGAAAGGCTGTATATAAATACAAATCTTTCTTTTTCAATGGGCTTTTAGATATCACTTTAATTATTGGGGATTGTGGGTGTTTTACTCTTGAAAAGCAGTACAATGGTGATATGAAGAGATTAGTTCTGTCTGAGTGAATGGATTATTTGAGCCAGAGAGGCATGCGATGTTTCGGGGTTTTGGTACAAAAGCACATTTAGGCTTGCTGCCAGAAAGTACTTTTATTCTCAGAGAGTCATCTAACTCTACATTAGGTCGCCTTTGAATGTGTCAAATGGTTGGCATGTGTTTAAAGGGAGGTAGATTGAGTAATTGGCTTTCCAAAAGTTATAGAATATGGAGAATAAGGAGGTGGGTGGTGGTTCGTAATACTATCTGTATCAGTTACTATAAGCTCCTGGAATACGCACTGGTTTTCCAGGAGGGGGGGGGGGGAGGAGGGGGAGGGGAGAAGGGTGGGAGGCAGAAGATGAATTTCCTGAGTTTATTCCCTTATATTATATTCTGCTTTTTGTCCTCTTTATGTTTTTATGTTTGGTCTATTGATGCTGCGCACAAAATTTCAATTTCAAATAAGTCAGGCTTGACAATCCAAGATGTCTTTCCTGGATTCCATCTTTTAGTTTATTTTGGAGATACAGCACGGAAACAGGCCCTTTGGCCCACCGAGTCTGGACCGGCCAGCAATTAACACTATCCCACCCACTAGGGACAATTTACATTCATACCAAGCCAATTTACCTACATACCAGTCTTTGGTGTGTGCGGGGAAACCGAAGATCCCAGAGTAAACCCACGCAGTCATGGGGAGAACGTACAAACTCCATACAGACAGCACCCGTAGTTTGGATCGAACCCAGGTCTCCGGTGCTGCAAGCGCTGTAAGGCAGCAACTCCACTGTTGCACCACTGTGCCGCCCTTGTTGTTAGTAAAAGAAAATAGTGAAAGAGACTTATCTCATTCTGAAGCTACAATAACTATTTAGTTTGGAGATACAGCATGGAAATCGGCCCTTTCACCCACCGATTCCATGGTGACCAACAATAAACGCCCTTTAATGCCAATGCTATGTATTTCCCATTTCTCACTCCCTACACACTAAGGGCAATTTACAGGTGCCAATTCACCTACAAACCCACCTGTCTTTGGGATGTGGAAGGAAACCAGAGTACCTGAAGGAAACCAGAGTACCTGAAGGAAACTGGAGCACCTGGAGGGAACCCATGTAGTCACAGGAAGAACATGGAAACTCCACACAGACACCACCCAAGGTCGGGATCAAACTTGGATCACTGACGCTGTGAAGCTGTAACGCTACCAGCTGTGCCACTGTTCTTACTCAGTTCAAATCAAATGTGCACCTCATGAATAGTGCTGCAGTAGGTAGAGCCATTACGTCACAGCTCCAGGGATCTGGGTTCAATCCCAACCTCTTGCTTTCTGTGTGGGCAGCTTGCACGCTTTCCCAGTGGCCCTGTGTGCTCCAATTTCCTCCAAAGATGTGTGGTCAGTAGGTATATTTCTCCTAATATGTGAGTGATTGGAGTGACTTGTTGTGCATTTGAGGAAGAACAATTACTGGGAGATGTGGGGGAATGCATATGATGGGTGACACAGAGAGCTGGCTTAGACTTGGTCAAATGTCTCTGCCGTATCATAAGGAAATGCGTGATCCCATTGTGTGACACATTACTGAAATTGGATCAATGAGTTTATCATTGCTATTATCAGACAAAACCATAAGACGTATGAGCAGAATTAGGTGATTTGCCCCATCAAGTCTAATCCACCACTCAATCATGGCTGATCTATTTTTCTCTCTCAACCCCGTTTTTTTTTTTTTGCCTTATCCCTGTAATCTTTGATGCCCTTACCAATCAAAAACCTATTAATCTTCACTTTAAAAATACCTAACTCCCTGGCTTTACCTCTCCCTGCCACTAAACTTTTCTTGACTTCTGCTCTTTTATTTTTGGCAATTTGTTCTTCCCCCAGATGTAATAATTATACTATTGGTGTACATTCCTCAAAGCCAAACTGTGGACTTCCTTAGCTACATTTCTCCACCACCCTATCTCATTACTCCTTTACGATATTGCCTGAGGTTATCTCCCTGTGGCCACATAGGTTTCTACTGGGTGCTCCGGTTTCCTCCGACACCCCAAGGACGTGCAAAACCTGAGGAGAATTTCAGGAAAATGGCCCAAAATGTGGTCATTGCGGTAACATTAGGCAATACCATAAAGGAGTAAAGAGTTAAGATGGTGGAGTAATGTAACTAGGGAATTCTGCAGTTTGTATCAGTGGGGCCTGGGCCTCAATAGTTATTAAAAAGATCAAATAAATAAGCCTAGGGCAGAAAAAAAGATCAGTGGTAGGGAAAGGTAAAGCTGGGGAGTTTAGCAACAATGATTAGAACTTTAAAATCAATACATTGCTTCAGTAAGGAGCCAGTTTAGGTTAGTAGGAGAAGATTTTTGTTGACTTAAACTGGAAGAGTTATTAAGGGGTTAATTGGATTTGGGGTGATGAGTATATAATTGGCAAAAAAATTGCAGAAAGGAGCAGAAGGTCAGTTTCATGGGAAAATTCAGAAAATTCGCAAGCGGAGATTGGAGAGAAAGTAGCAAAGGATGTGATTTCAAGGGTTGCAACTTGTGGTCCAACTTTTTTGTCTATGCGATGGGGAAGGGACAGAGTAGTTGAATAGTTATCAGTGAAGGAGAGTCTTTGCCTTCTCTCTGTCTCTTCCTCTGCATCAGTGCTGATGTGGATATAGCATCATCCCTCTGATTACTGCTGATGTCTCTGCACCTGCAAACCACTCACCCAGCTTGACTGCAGAACTTCAAGACCAACCCAGGCCAAAAAACCTTCTGGGTCAAGCAGAAGGTGCACAGCCTTTTCAGCAAAGCACCACCACAAACATCTGATTTGGCTGTTCAATTTTGCAAAGGTCTTTGAGATTAGGCCTTCAAAATTATCTTTGGCTCCTGAGCAGCAGTTTGTAACTAAGATGAAAGCAGCGTCAGCAGGGAAACCGTGCCTCACATGAATGCTGTTGGTGAGCTACAGGGACTGACCCTGGTGCAACCCTTCATTTATTGAAGGGCAGGACAAGGCGAGGTGTCAGCCATTTGGTAGTTCTGCTAATGGACGAGGAAGCGGGAGCACCTCTGATGGTTTGAGCAGGGGCCGTGTTTTGGACTGCAGAATATTTGCGGAGTCAGGGGTGGAGGATTCTTGTTTCTCTTGCCTCTACACAGACTTGAGGGATTCCGGTATTCCTTTTGGCACTTGATGATTGTGGCAGCAACAGGCCACAGACTTTACCCCAAAGCCTCAATGCCATTGAATGGGATTATACTTTCATGAGGTTAAATAAATGTCCCTGGGCTGAGGGCAGGTTCACTGGTTGGACGGG
Source organism: Amblyraja radiata (assembly GCF_010909765.2). Lineage (NCBI taxonomy): Eukaryota > Metazoa > Chordata > Chondrichthyes > Rajiformes > Rajidae > Amblyraja > Amblyraja radiata. The sequence continues at coordinate 48,085,938 of NC_045959.1, read as the reverse complement.
TGCCAGCGACAACCGACACTCATGGTACTGAGTGAGGTCTGCGCATTGTTGGTGCTCAGGGGAGCTGTGACAGTCAGTTAAGTGTTGGGAAATTTCAATCCAGATTTGCTTAATTAAGGTGCTGACCATGTTTCCTAAGCATTGCATTTGGAGAGCTTAGACATCACAGAGAACATGAGCCCAAGATCTAACATTATATGTCAAAATCCAGTGCACCAAGTTGTTGACTTTATAGCTTCTGCTTTTAAAAAAATAAATAAGCAATCTTAAATATAAGACAAAGACAGAAGGAACTGCAGATGCCAGAATCATGAGCAAAATGAAAAGGGTTGGGGCAATACCATTGCAGGCAACATCTGTGGAGGGAATGGACAGGCAACATTTCATGTCAGAACCCTCCTTCATACTGGAGATGTGCTATGTCCCAAAACCTCCATTACCTCCCCAGATATTGCCTGCCTGCTGAATTATTCCAGCAATTTGTGCTTTGCTCAATCCTAAATGGGTTTTTTTCTAAAATAAATGCAGCTTTGGTAAGTGGTGATTGAACTTAGCCAATAAACAATCTAAGTTCTATTTTGTCAAGAAATCTAACAAAATTACAGTCATTCAGATTAAGACATTTGGTCAGGATAAGCATTGAAATTGTAACAGCCAGTGGCATTTTGGGCATATAACAATATCAGATTCAGTCATTACTTGCCAACTGTTCGTGAGCTCACAATCAAGGCTGAGGGAAAAATACAATATATGTTTTTTCTTTCAGGTAAGTGCTCTGCCTCAGGTGCCTCCCTGCTAATCTTTCAAATAAATAACAATTTGATGAAGGATAACTACCAAAGTATTTTATTTCTGTTGAACTGCAAGACGATCTTTGTAATATTTCAGTATTATTTTCTCTCAACCAGAAATGTTAGGTTCTTTCTCCTTATCAGTTAGACATCTTATCCCAAATGTTTACTTAATAAAATTGATAGTCTAACGTTTTTCTCATTAAACTAAATGTTCAATAATAAATTCCTGGTTATAGCTGCCAGACACAAATTATTGGGAAAGTCCAAATGGTGCAACAAACCACAAGAATGGAGTTGCAAAAGTTTGTTCCTGTCTGGAAGAGTACTTGAATAGCAACAGCATAGAAGGCTACATACCCAGTGCTGTGAAATGGGATCTGTATCATAAGGTCATAAGTGATAGGAATAGAATTAGGCCATTCAGCCCATCAAGTCTACTCCACCATTCACTCATGGCTGATCTATCTCTCCCTCCTAACCCCATTCTCCTGCCTTCTCCCCATAATCTTTGACACCCTATCTGTATAGATAGGAATTGGTGGTTGGCAGGGACATGTTGGGCTGACGGCCTAGTTCTATACTGCATGACTCCATGAATTTATAATGGGAGCAATGCAGTAAAATGTACACACGTGGATAAGGGGTAAACAACTCAGTCTTGACTACAGTAGATTAGCACAATCCAACCAAAATTTACCAATGATTCCAGAATTAAAAATAATATATAATCCAAACTATTAGTAATTTCCATGAAATATTTAAACCTTATTTAGCATATTTAAACATTTTGCCTGATGTTTTGTGTTTAATTTTACTTTATTTAACCATCTTGACCTCCTAAAATTGTATAGTCTCCTACACTGCATGCCTACATCTTTGCTGACTATTAATACTGAGAGCAATTTAGTTAATATTTCCTTATATTTTAACTGATTTCTTTGACCTATATTGATTTGTTATGGTTAACTAAAGGTCATCAATGTATATTAAAAATTTAACAATCGCAGTCACTCTGAAGTATGCCCCGTCTATTTATGCCCAAAGGCTGGTTAGAACTGCTTCAACGTGTGTGCTTTTGCTTGGTTTTTAGTGATACAAGAGGCAATGCTAGCCTGTTATCTGATGGAGTTTCAGTCAATTGATGGCAGTCAATAGGCAAGTCTATATAGCAAACAGTAAACCTTTTCACTGTCTCTCGCTCTCTGTGTAATTCAGTGAATTAGGGTGAACAAAGAATGTTCTCATTACCAGGTGCTGAGAGATGCTGAACTGATAAGAAAAGCCTTTTATCGTACTATTAGAAAACTGGACACATTTTAAGAGTTAGAAATTCTTTCATCTCGTCTGCATTAATTCAGACATTTTGAACAATTTTGTGATCATTGTGTTTTGATCTTCAGTGGTATACTATAATGAGTAACACGTTTTTTCATTTTCTATGCAATCTGCTTCCTTTCTCCGCAATGCTTTTTTTTCTTCTAGCAGTCCACATGCCCCTTTGGCACTTTAAAGTAAAAAGGATCCGTCTTCCTTTGGTCGCCTGATTACATTGTGGCGACTTCAAGAAGTGTGCTCGATTGTAGGAGCACAAGCCACAAACTGCAGAGTGTGCTGCCCCCACCTGAATATATTGGGGGGAGGGGCAGAACTAGTCTCATGGATCAAGCAAGAAAATGAGACCAAAGCTGACACTTTGTAATTGAGCAAAATTCCCCTTAACTCGGGAGAAAGCAAAGCATATTAGCTTCCCTTCCTGTCGTCTCTTCGTTACTGAATATACACGACATGCGGTGTTTGTTGATTGATTCAGTTACAAAGTTTAGATTCCTGAAGTGAGACAGAAGACATCCCGGTGGACAGGGAACAATGAGTGCTAATTAAAGGGCTTCTGAAAATGTACATCTGAATTCAGGGAGAATTAAATAATAGTGGAAGAAGGGATTTTTTTTTCACTCTGCATCATGCATATGCAAGCAACGTCCTGAGTAAGGACTGGCTGTGCGCGTCAGATGAGCAGTACAAAAGATCGAGGCTACCAGAAACAGCTGTATTTCAATGCAAGTTGAACAATCGCAGCAACAGCAGCAGCAGCACCACCACAGCCATGTTTGGCAGGATCAGAAGTATTTCTTCCAATAACAAAGTTTATTGTGTTTGATATAGTCTGCAGCTGCCGAGAGGTATGAGAGTTACTCTATTCTGTCGCTTGTTTCTGTTATGCTGGGACTGTAACATGAATAAAAGTGGAGAATTCTGCTGGTTGATGCAGCTAGAGAGAAGATCCTGACAGCTAACCTCGAGGGCCGGAAAATCTTGATAGGACTGTTAACAAATGTCATGAAATGATTCATTTATTTTCAGAAGCTGTTAGTAGTTAGCTCTTTGTCCAGCTCTGTGAATCATGCTGCTTTTATTTGTGGAGCTAAGAAGTTAGTGACTTCCTAATTCTTTTTTTTCCTATAATCTGTGTTATTTCTGTGAATATCTAGCTACTTGAGACTGCTTTTCATATTACATATGCTAAATATGTTTTTTTTTAAATAGGCAGTAAAAGTATATAAACTATTATTCATGAAATTGTCTTAAAATTTGTATTATGTAGCAGATTTTTTGATTTGTAGCCAGTATAAACTGAGTCTGTGGAAGGGTTTCGGCCCGATAGATGCTGCTGCACCCGCTGAGTTGCTCCAGCATTTTTGTGTACATTAAATTCACAGTATCTACATTGAAGTTATACTTTATTTAGATGAATACATCAGTGTTAGCTTGAAGCTTAGCGTTTTGAGCTCGTGATACAGTAAAGTGCCTGATAGAGTAATACAACTAATGCCTGGATCCAGCCTGCAAACTGCCTGACATAGATTTTGTTTGTTCAGTTACCTAAGTTTGCATGCAAATTTACTGCAGGCCCCCAGATTGATCTTTAAAGTTCCTAATTACATTCCCTGGACCAGTTTAGTCAATCTGGAAGCTACCAACAGAGTTCAATAAAATATTTAAGTGCCATAAGTCTAGAATAAGAATTAAAATTGCTTCAAACAGACAACCGTACTCACTTTAATCATTTTATGGTGCTTCACTAAATTATGATAAAAGGGCAGATGACTGGGTAAAAAGGAAAATAAATGACATTATTCAAAAGAATAATGTTCTCAAAAGTCTCGAAAGTCTCAAAAGAATAATGTTAGTTGGAAACACAAGAAACTGCAAATGCTGGAATCTTGAGCAAAACATAAAGTGCTAGAGGAAATCAGTAGGTCAGGCAGCATCTGCGGATAGAATAGTGGATGTTTCAGGTCGGGACTCTTCTTCAGAATAGTGTTCTAGTGATTTATACATTTGGTCAAAAAATAACTTTTGAGGGGATCGTTGGGAAGTTGTTTGGGAAGAACATGCTGGAATATGTCATACCAGGCACATGACCTCAGCATCCAAACTTTCTTTACACCTATTTTAATACCATTGGCATTCAATGGGCAGACACTGGGGCTTATTATGAGTATTGGTTAAAGGGAAGAATTCCTGGAAACTCACTGATTTTCTCAACTTCTCAATTTACCAGAGAAACGTTTAACAATACAACTTTGGTAGTTCTGTGGGGGGGGGGGGGGGGGGGTGTACTTTTGTGAGGTAATTCACTATCAACTGTTACTAATCTGTATATTGAGTTTTTAAAATGCACGCACATTACCAGTTGCTTCTTGTGTGGGTGCAAGGTTGTAATATTTGTGTGATTTTTCAAACTGAAGCAAGGGGAGTCATTCCACATTGGATCCATTCAGCTGTCACAGATTTAAAGTAAAAATCTTCAGATTTGTTTTGCCAGAGATGAGACAGATTGAATCATTTTGCTCATCCTAAGGCAGTATTAGCACTGCAGCAGGATTCCTGGCACTTTGGAACAAGTGTTTGGAGCGAGCTATTCCCAAAGTGCCAATTAATAATGGTGGATCCAGTATGATCCAGGAGTCGGGGGATATGGGGAGAAGGCAGGAACGGGATACTGATTGGGGATGATCAGCCATGATCATATTGAATGGCGGTGCTGGCTCGAAGGGCCAAATGGCCTACTCCTGCACCTATTGTCTATTGTCTATGATGTGATAATGAATAATGATCAAGGAATAGGAGTGGATATATGTTTCTTGAACCATTGTATAAATAATCCCATTCCATAATTTCAGTTGGGAATTACAGTGGGAAAACTCAAAATGCATCTCAATCCACAAAATGAGAATCTGACAGAGAATTGATAATTCACTCAACCTACTTGCTCAGTATTCCAAATGGGTACCAGTAACATTATTCAGTATTCTTCTCCCATATTGTGACACGTTTTCTCATTCAAAACACAAAGTGCCAGAGGAACTCAATGGGTCAGGCACCATCAATGGAGGGAATGGACAGACGATGTGTTTTGGGTCGGGACCCCTCTTTAGACTGTAGGAGTCTGAACATGGTCGAACAGCAGGTTCGGGGAGTAGTAAGAAAATTTCGCAAAACTCCATTGGAGAGAGGAGGGGGAGGATTCTGAAGAAATGTCTCCTGTCCATTCCCTCCACAGATGCTATCTGACCCTCTAAGTTCTTCTAGCGCTTGGTGTTTTGCTCAAGATTCCAGCATCTACAGTTTCTTAAGTGTCAAGGTTTTCTTGTTTTTAGTTTCGTTCTCTCCTTTGTAACTATCTTTGATAGTTACAACCACTAACTCCATTATTGTACTATGTATAGGAAGGAACTGCAGATGCTGGTTTAAACTGAAGTTAGACACAAAATGCTGGAGTAACTCAGCCGGACAGGCAGCATCTCTGAAGAGAAGGAATGGGTGACACTTCTTCCGAAGAAGTGTCTCGACCCGAATTGTCACCCATTGAGATCCATTTTGAGTTTTCACACTGTAATTCCTAACTGAAATTATGGAAAGGGGTTATTTTTTATTCTTCAGAAGAAGGGTCTCAGCCCGAAATGTTACCCAATCCTTCTCTCCAGAGATGTTGCCTGTTCCACTGAGTTACTCCAGCTTTTTGTGCCTATACCCCAGCAATCTACTAATGCGTTCCTTGGTTTTTCTGCTTCCATGGAAAAATCAGAATCCAAACCATCTGTATTCTGCTTTACTTCAATTTAATATAAATGGACATTGTTTGTGGATTCCATCGTACTCTGATGACAACAAAAAACACTTGTGGTCTGCATCGTTCCTTCAACAATTGCTTTTAATTATCTCCTCTGCATCACGCTCAACAGAGAAACTTCCTCGTGCCCCTGGCTTTGTCTTCGAGTTAATATCCAGGGAAATAAACACAAGAAATGTAAAAGGGGGTTTTCTTCCTGCTGGAGTAACCAGAATTGATCAATGGGCAAATTCCCTGAAAGCCCCTCAGATGAACATTGTGTACACTGCAGTGTTCTTTGTGAATGTTTTTGCCACTTCTTAGACTTCCAAAGGATTCCCATTGAAAATATTTGGGAAAATCATTCAGTATTTTTCGATATATATAAATTCAGTTTTACACAATAGTGAATCTTCATTGCCATTTCAAATACTCCCTTTATCCATGAAGAGTTGGTCTAAAAAAGTTGTGAAAAATAGGCAATGATTCCTTATGCGATGTCTAAGTTTCAGTTTTACAATATGTTGTTAGCACAAAATATTATATTTTGGGGTGAATTTATAAACATTTTTAATTTTTAATTTTAATTTTTAATGTTTGAAGCTATGTTATCATATCAATGGTAACGGCTTAGGACACTTGCTAATTCAGTGCCAATCTAAGCATTTACAAAAACAGCCGTTGGTGGAGTGAAGCAAAAAGTTCAGATTTTCACTCAAGCTCTGGTAACAAGGAAGCACCTAAGTAGAAGGCAAAGAGAACCAGGATAGTTGCCAAGTCAAATAAAGGTTAATGATGGCTATGACATGGCTGCCCAAAGCCTTAAAATAAATTAACCATTAGTCATAATAAAGAATCGATTTTCTATATCGCTCCATCTCATTTGTGGTAGCTGTGTGGAATGAGCTTCCAGTGAAGGTGGTGGAGGCAGGTTCGTTTTTATCATTTAAAAATAAATTGGATAGTTATATGGATGGGAAAGGAATGGAGGGTTATGGTCTGAGCGCAGGTATATGGGACTAGGGGAGATTATGTGTTCGGCACGGACTAGAGGGGTCGAGATGGCCTGTTTCCGTGCTGTAATTGTTATATGGTTATATGGTTATTTGCACTGTAGCACATCTAATAATTTTATTTTTGTTGTGTATAAACGTGGCGATGACACACTAACACTAACCTGCACACTGGGGACAATTTACAATTTTACCAAGCCAATTAACCTACAAACGTGTACGGCTTTGGAATGTGGGAGGAAACCGGAGCTTCCCAGAGAAAACCCACGCAGGTCACGGCGAGAACGTACAAACTCCGTACAGATAAGCGTCCATAGTCTGGTTGAAACCTGGGTCTTTGGTGCTGTAAGGCAGCAACTCTACCGCTACATCACAGTACTGCTCTAAGACGATTAAATCTGAAAGAAAATCAAAATATTTGTGATCTAACAGACAGTGAAAGAAACAGTTCTGGAGCAAACAATGCAGGACGTCAAGAGTTAATTTTTCAAACATGGTGTCACTGGCTATTTGGAAAGTTCAGGAAGCCTATCCAGTAAGATATACCTAAAGGAAGATATGCAGTATATACTTCTCTTTAGGTTCCTCCTTCTAGGTTTCACTCTAAATACACTTGGACATAAAATAATTGATCCAACAGGCAGGGGGAAATAGAACAAATCATTTGTGCAATTTTTCCATTTTTTCTTCAATTAGACCAATTCTCTTTTACTGCCCAAATACAATAAGATGACATTTGGCCATAGTAAGAAATGAAAGCCTTGAAATTGGATTAATTTGTGCATGCTGATGTTTCACAAATAAATATTGGAGAACACTGTAAAGGGATAGGAAAGGAGATGGTACTGTGACATCATTGTCATTCTGTTAGCCTCAGTTATCTATGGTCAGGATTATGGAATAGCTGGCTGTAGTGCTTCCCAGGCTGATCACAGCCATTATGACTGCATTGCCTGATGCAAAACGAATCCTTGATCAGGTCCCACCTTACAGTGATGTAGGGTGATCTGTGGCCTATGCCACAGAGTCACAGAGTAGACTTTAATATGGAGGCTGCCCAGAACAGAGCCTTAACATCCACTGTTTTTCCCTTGCTATCGTGGCAACTTTACCTGCTGTGGTTCTGTGGCAGGTCGGGTGAAAGTTCCTGTATGCAGTGACATGCCTCCCAACATTGAGCTAGGCGATTGTTTGGCAGACAAGAGCTCTTCGTGTAGCTCCTGATGGGAACTGCACTGCACATAATCTGTCTGTACATCACAGCAGTTCATGTTTCAATGCAATTTTTGCATCGTTGAATGAATTATTGCAAGTGATCTGATTGGGATCAAGCATCATATGCACCTTTAGTTCATAATAGAAAGCAAAATCCACGTTCTAGGCCAAATTTCAGGCTGTGAACATTTCATCAGAGGAGGCACTGTGGCCTGATTTTCCTCTGCATTGTGTAATATAGAGTTGGCCCTGGCTGGGATGTATAGAGCATGATACTGGGAGCAGATAGAACCTGCAATAGGATCCTTTGCATGTTTAGCTTAGTGATACAGTGTGAAAACAGGCCCTTCTGCCCACTGAGTCCATGTTGACCATCGATCACCCGTACTATGTTTCCCATTTTCGCATCCTACACACTAGGGGCGATTTTACTAAAGGTGATTAGCCTTCCAACCTGCATGGATTGTGGGGGATGTGGTCGCAAACTGGAACAGCCGGAGAGAACCCATGAGGTCACAGGTAGAACGTACAAACTCCATACAGGCAGCACCAGTTGAGAGGCAGCAGCTCTACCACTGCGCCACTCTGCCACATGAATGCTTGCCTGAACAATGATCCAAATGGAACCAGCTTTACCTGGTGGATTTTACTGCAACTGCCTTATATTCTGAAGGAGAAAGTATCCATTTTGAAACTTGTTTTCTTCGAACAGTTGAAATGATAAACATTTAATGGGCATTGTGGATGAGAGCTGGTGGAAGAGTTCTGGCTAACACGTACACATTTTGAAAGAAGACAGACACAAAATGTTGGAGTAACTCAGTGGGACAGGCAGCATCTCTGGAGAAGGAATGGGTGACATTTCGGGGCGAGACCCATTTTGAAAGGACAGCTCAGGTTTTCATTGTGTTTTTGCACGTGCTTGTCATACAATAATAATTTTGCAGAAAATGCTTAGAAAGCATCCGCTTGCAGAATCTAGTAATTTTATTTTTGTAGACAAATGAACAAAGATTGTTTGGAACAAATGTCCTAATCTCAAGCAATTATTTCTTAAAGCTGGAGTCAAGTCATCAGAGATGAATTGATATTTCCATGTTATCAGGAATGTATCTGAAACTCTGATCAGCCAGGTGGGAGACAGATAATCCTATCTAGACCAGACCATTCCTGCCACATGTTTAGAACGGTACAGGCGACACCCAAGGTTGAATTGCGGGAGAAAACTTAAAAGTCAAACAAATTCACGGAGCTCAGAGAATTCAAGGTCAAAGCTTAACCTTTGTTTTGTACTTGTCCTAGCTGGTGAAAAGAGAACGACAATGAGGTTTAGAACCAGTGTACTGTATCATGGCTGAAAAGATTTAAGCTGCGTTTACACATGTTTGTACAAAGTGTTACTCCAATGGTCAGATAAAGCCCGGAGTCTCAACGGTGTTTACATTGCCGCAGGCCTAGCTGCTTAGAATGTAGTTATACAGCCACACAGGATGGAGGGTATTGCACAGATATTGTCTCAACTCGTTGCTGGTCCCCGTTGCCTAGAGACACGTGGCACAGATCAAAGGTTGATTCCACTCTAAGTCTGTTTACATTGTGCTGACGTTCTCTGGCTCTCTCTTTCTCCCTCTTTCTCCCTCTTTCTCTCTCTTTGTCCCTCCTTCTCCTCCTTCTCCTCTCTCTTTCTCTCTCCTGCATTATCTCCTTTTTCTCTTTCTTTCTTTCTCTTTCACTCTCTCCTCTCTGTTTCTCTCTCTCTCTCTCTCTCGCTCTCTTTCTCTCTCTCTTCTTTCTTTCTCTCTCTCGCGCGCACTTTCTCTCTCCCTCTTTCCCTCTTCCTCTCTCGTTCTCTTTCTCTTTTTCTCTTTCACTTTTTCTCTTTCTCTTTCTCTTTTTCTCTTTCTCTCTCTCTCTCTCTCTCTCTCTCTCTCTCTCTCTCTCTCTCTCACTCTCTCTCTCTCTCTCTCTCTCTCTCTCTCTCTCGTTATTTCTCTTTTTCTCACTCTCGATCTTTCTCTTTTTCTCATTATCTCTCTTCTCACTCTCTCTTTCAATTCTTAGAGTGTTTTTTTTAAAGATGTGTAATATTGACACAAAACTATGGAAACATTAACATAGTGAGATATTAGAAATATTGAAACTTGGAAATTAAACAGAAAATGATGCACTCAGCAGGTCAGGGAGCAAACGTGGAGTGATGCAGTAAATGAGCAAAGCTCCATTAGCCCAGGAACTTTGGAGAAGACAAAGATGCAATCAATAGTATGGGATAAGGCTTGCTGCTCGCATAATATGTGTTGCTTCTGGGAGAGGGTTAGGTTCATGCTGGTCTGTGAACCATTTGAACACTTAGATAGGCATACCTTGATAGGTACATATAGATGGCTGTGTAGATAGAGTGAGCAACACCGGAAGTGAGCAACACCGGAAATTGGAGGAACAGCACCTCATATTTCGCCTGGGTTGCTTGCGTCCGGATGGCATGCACATTGAATTCTCCCAATTTTGCTAGCACTTGCTGTCTCCTCCCCTTCCTTAACCCTCGAGCTGTCTCCTCCCATCCCCCCGCCCTCGGGCTCCTCCTCCTCCCTTTTTCCTTCCTTCTCCCCCCCACCCCCCATCAATCTGATGAAGGGTTTCGGCCCGAAACGTCGCCTATTTCCTTCGCTCCATAGATGCTGCTGCACCCGCTGAGTTTCTCCAGCATTTTTGTGTACCTTCGGTCTTCCAGCATCTGCAGTTCCTTCTTGAACGCACCCTTGATGTTGTTCTGCTTTAATCTTCTCCAAGGTTCTTGGACTACTGGAGTCTGACCTGCTTTTCGTGCTTCTATTTCTGTATATCACTTACTACACCCCTCCCCCAACCTCCCCTGACCCGTCTCAGCTAGTCACACATTTCAATGAATTCCAAAATTCCTTTCTCTAGTTTCACCTCTTTGTCCCAGCCATTCAGCCACCTCCTGCCTGCTACTGAAAGCATTTCACAAGTCATTCTCCTACCTCCTGATGGATTAGTGTGCATATGCATGTGTGTGTTCTCTCTCCATCTCTGTCCTGCTTCTTTTTAAAGGTCACGTATCTATCATTTCATTTGTTCGTAAAGAAATAAAGAATCCACACCTGAAACGTTACTTGACGGTACCCAACACACTTAGTGAATTATGTATAAGAAGGAACTGCAGATGCTGGTTTAAACCGAAGATAGACACAAAAAACTGGAGTACCTCAGCGGGACAGGCTGCATCTCTGGAGAGAAGCAAAGATGCATCCTTCTCTCCAGAGATGCTGCCTGTCCCACTGAGTTACTCCAGCTTTTTGTGTCACACTTAGTGAATTAGTCTGAAGGAGGGTCTCAACCCAAAACGTCACCCAATCCTTCCTATCCAGAGTTGCTGCCTGTTCCGCTGATTTACTCCAGCATTTCGTGTCTTATCTTCCGTGTAAACCGGCATCTGCAGTTCCTTCCTACACACTCAGTAACTTACTTGTCGCATGTTTTCAGCATTTTCAGTCCTAGTTTCATGGTATGGAGTGTACGCTTTGTACCAGTGCACACCTGACTGACTCATTTTAATTCACATCTTTCATTTCAGATTGGAATCTGAATTGGGCAGCTTTAATATTGCTGGTTCTGGTTTTGTTGGCGTCAGCCATGTTCCGGTGATATGACCACAATGGCATTTCCTCATTCCCTGTGCTTCTGACAGGAAATGTCATCGAGATAGTTAACTGCAGGTTGGAGGCACATAGAAACATAGAAACATAGAAATTAGGTGCAGGAGTAGGCCATTCGGCCCTTCGAGCCTGCACCGCCATCCACTGTGGAGATTGGCCATGTCCAGGAAGAGTTGAATAATGGGCTCGCGATCCAGAATATAATCTGGAGAACAAAGGGGGACCTGCCGTGCGGGGTCTTTGTAAATTTGTAAGCGCCCTTTATGGGCGACTATTTGCATACCTTGGGTATACAAGTAAATAATTTTACTGTGACTTTTCACATGTGGCGGCAATAAAGTATTCATCCATTCATTCACTTGTTAGGTTCTGCTGCAGTGCTTGCTGTTAATTAGCTATCTTGCTGCAGATTAGAAATCAAAACTGGGACCATTCAATCACATAGCTCAATAATTCTCTGCTGTATGTGACAGGGCAAAATCAGGAGAGAGTGAGTAGATTTTGATCAACTGGCATCCACACCTCATTGAATATTTTGAGCATAAATAAGCAACTGACTCTGAGGAAATTAGATTATTTCAGAAGATATAACCAGTATAAAATAGATGAGTTTATGTCAGTTAAACAGTAAACATTCGTACTTTGACCATTCTCTAAATAAGTTCAGGAAAGTGAATGGTTTTGTATGCAGCATCCAAAAACAGATTAAGAAATCTAAGAAAGTTAAAATTTGGATTTGCATCATGACCTTAACACAAAAAGACCACGAGGAATAGAAGGATGATATTATTTTGGCACCAAATGAGCTGATCAGAGTAGACACAAAAATCTGGAGTAACTCAGCGGGACAGGCAGCATCCATGGAGAAAAGGAATAGTTGACGTTTCACAGCGATACAGAGATACTTCTCAGAAACAGGACCTTCAGTCCACTGAGTCCGTGCCGACCAATGATCCCCGCACATTAACACGGTCCTACATACACGAGGGACAATTTACATAAACACCAAGGCAATTAACCTGCATACTTGTATGTCTTTGGAGTGTGGGAGGAAACCGAAGATCTCGGAGAAAACCCACGCAGGTCACAGGAAGAATGTACAAGCTCTGTACAGACAACACCTGCAGTCAGGATCGAACCTGGGTCTCCAAGGCTGTAAGGCAGCAACTCTACCGCTGCACCACCATGCCGCCCCTTGCGGCAGTGATCACAGAAAATCAATTTGAAATGATGTAGTCATTATCGGGATTGTGAATGGGGGATTGAATTGCATGCTCAGGTTACATTGCTCACTATCAAACTGAGACTTTCCATGATGACCATGTATGTGTGCAAAGAATTGAGAAGACGCTTTTCTGATCAGATTTCTTAAATCTTGGCTTTACAACAACTAATTAATTAATAACAGCTTGTATTTATATGGCACCTTTGAGATAGTAAAAATTCCCCAGCTACAGCCCAGGAATGTTATCAAACACAAATTGACATTAAACCATAAAAGGGACTAAGTGCAAATTATCAAATGTGGTTGGAGGTTTAACTTGGGATCAGATATGAATTATGAAGCTCAGCCTTAAGACAGTTACCTTCGAGAGTTACCTGCTAAAGGTCAAGTTTGCTGTGGATTAAAGATAATGGTTTCAGTGCAATTTAGTTGGCGCTGTTCTTACACTCGGTGTTATGTGATGAACTAGTGGTGTAATGCTAAACATTTTAATGTACACATCTCTTCACAGTAAATTAAGTATTCAGTATTATTGCATGTTATAATAATTATGTTTCTTGCTTCAAATTACTATTTGTGCGATTAGTCAAGTTCACCAATCAAAAACAAGGAGGAGAGGAAATTCCTCTAGAGCTGTGCTGTCAGGAATGGGCTGATCAGATTGAGCTATCCCAGAATTTTGCCATTTTTATTCATCTCCTTGCTGTTTCATCAGGAACAGGAAGTTTGTCCAGCAGTTAAAAACTAGGCAGTGGGACTGTCGTTTGATTTGGGATTTCCTAAGAAGGGAGTTTCTAACTCTGAGCTTGGAAGGACTCAAGACTAGATGTCTGAGGTAGCACCCGAGGACTCCTATTAATTTCAAATAAAAATGAACAGGACTTGTCACTTTATTCAAAGATCCAAGGAGACCATCTTTAGTCAGAGGGTGGTGAATCTGTGGAATTCATTGCCACAGAAGGCTGTGGAGGCAGTGGATATATTTAAGGGAGAGATAGATAGATTCCTGATTAGTACGGGTGTTAGAGGTTATTTGGAGAAAGCAGGAGAATGGGGTTAGGAGAGATAGATCAGCCATGGTTGAATGACAGAGTAGACTTGACAGGCCGAATAGACTAATTCTGCTCCTATCACATGTCATGACCATTGCCTGGGACAAAACTGGTCCACGAAGGCTCAGTAACTTGTCTCAGTATGAGATAGGAAGATGCCAATTACATGCCTGTGAAGATGCCTGGCCTCCCATTATCATAAGCTAATAAAATGCCTATGAGTCAACCCTTCAACCCCTGAGATGTCACTGCCTGTAGAAAATGCTATAATCAATGGGATTATGTTCAGTACTTTTGGAAACATCTTATTTTTGGTCAAATTAGTACATGGAAGATAAGTTGGTATAATCAATGACTCCGTTTTGGGAATTAGTCAATTTATCCTATTACCACAGTCATTCCCCACTGCCGTACAAATTTTCCTCATTTAAATTTTTATTTAATAATATAGTATTCCTGTAAAAGGACATAATAAATAAAGTAGGACACATACACACAACTCCTCAGTTCATTGATTGAATGGAGTTCTGATGTAGGGCTACGGCCCAGAGCAGCAATAAGTTGAAACACATCTGGGCAGCAGGATAAACAGAGAATTCCTGTCATGGGAAAAGCTTCTGTCAAAAAATCCAGTCACCTGCAAAAGCAGTAAAAAAATCTGGTAAACTAATGGACTGCAAGTCATGATGCCACCATGTGATTATTCAATGAGCTGTCAGTGGGTAAGAATCCCACAAATATCCTATACTCAGACAATTAATTTCATTTTTCAACTGCCTTATCCAATGTAGTGTAGCAAATCTACAAAGTTCCAAGATTAGTCCCCAATTTCTGTTTCGTGATTTGGGATCAATCAATGCATCAAATGATATGATATCAATCCAAAATCAGCCAGATTTTAATTGTTGAAGAAAAACAACATTAAAATGGAACACAAAAATGCTGGGGAAACTCAGCGGGTGCAGCAGCATCTATGGAGCGAAGGAAATAGGCGACGTTTCGGGCCGAAACCCTCCCCAATATGTATCTGTACACTGTGAATGGCTCGATTGTAATCATGTATTGTCTTTCTGCTGACTGGATAGCACGACAAAAGCTTTTCACTGTACCTCAGTACATGTGACAATAAACTAAACTAAACTGCTACTGATCAGATTAGATATAATAACAGTCATGTCATCACAAGATGCGTACTTAAGGGCTCCAAAGATGAGATTTAAATATTACAGTCTGACAGGGGCTCTTTGCACTACAACTAGAGGGGCAGCTGGTGCAGAGTGCAGCATAGTGGCACAGCTGGTAGAGGCACTGCCTCACAGTGCCAGAGAAACGGCTTTGATTCTGATTTTGGGTGCTGCTTATATGGAATGTATGTATAGTCTCCCTGCTGCCGTTAGCATTTCCTCTGGTGTATACCCACATCCCAAGCATTTTTGTGTACCTTCGATATTCCAGCATCTGCAGTTCCCTTTTGAACACTTAAAATGGAACACGTTTACTTGTAATTCAAGGTTTCAGTGGTTGTAATCTCATGTTATTTACGCAGTGACAGGTTCCTTCAGGGTCAATGACTTTCTAAAATCCCTGTCCCACTTTTACTTGACTCATATTCGCAGCATGGTCGCCACGAGGTCATAGGAGATCTTCGTAACTCTTCCTCATGCTCGTGAGTGGTCTCCGCCTACTCGTGGCCTCAAGTAGGTCGCGGGGCTTTTTCCAGCCTGATAAAAAATGTCCACGAGTAAAATAAAAGGACGGCATGGAAAAATTGACACTTTTTACTCGTAGGTAGGTCGTAGTAGGTCGTGATGGTAGTCGTAGGTAGTCGTAGATAGTCGTAGGTAGTCATAGGTCGGTAACTGGCCCGAGAAAAAAATGCAAACATGACATCATTTTATCATGTGATCATTTTCCACTCGTAGCTAGTCGTAGTTGGTCTTAGGTGTGGAAGACTGAGGTCGAGGGGTCATAGGAGGTCGTAGACATAGTCGTATGTGGCTATAGACATAATCGTAGGAGGTCGTAGACATAGTCGTAGGAGGTCGTAGGAGGTCTTTTACTTTTACTTCGGCGAGTCAACACGACCTTGACATTTTTTTCAACTTGTCTAGGGTCTTCTAAACTTGTGGATTAGGTCATCCAAGTGGGATAGGCCCTTAATTCCACTGTGGCTGTTGAAACCCTTTTGAAATACCTCTGCTGAACTACCATCTACCTCTTTGAAGACCCTTGGACAATCCTTGATCGGACTTTGCTGGTTTTCACTTGCACTAAACGTTATTCCCCAATATGTATCTGTACACTGTGAATGGCTCGATTGTAATCATGTATTGTCTTTCTGCTGACTGGATAGCCCGACAAAAGCTTTTCACTGTACCTCAGTACATGCGACAATAAACTAAACTAAACTGCTACTGATCAGATTAGATATAATAACAGTCATGTCATCACAAGATGCGTAATTAAGGGCTCCAAAGATGAGATTTAAATATTACAGTCTGACAGGGGCTCTTTGCACTACAACTAGAGGGGCAGCTGGTGCAGAGTGCAGCATAGTGGCACAGCTGGTAGAGGCACTGCCTCACAGTGCCAGAGAAACGGCTTTGATTCTGATTTTGGGTGCTGCTTATATGGAATGTATGTATAGTCTCCCTGCTGCCGTTAGCATTTCCTCTGGTGTATACCCACATCCCAAGCATTTGCGAGTTTGTAGGTTAATTGTAAAATTGCGCTAATATGAAGGTAATATGGTAGCATAGAACTAATGTTGACGGCTGATCGAAGGACAGTGTGGACTCATGGGGCAATTGGGCTTGGAAAGTGCCATGCCATTTGTTGTGTAGGCAGCTGCCTGATTGTGCATTGAAGCTATGATGGTGGTGACACAGATAGCCACTAAATGGGAGATGGTCACAAAATGCTGGAGTAACTCAGCGGGACAGGCAGCATCTCTGGAGAGAAGGAATGGGTGACGTTTTCGCATCGAGACCCTTCTTCAAATGTCACTCATTATGCTGCCCATACGCTGAGTTATTCCAGCATTTTGTGCCTATCTTACAATACAATACAATACAATACAATTACAATACAATTCAATTTATTGTCATTTGGACCCCTTGAGGTCCAAACGAAATGTCGTTTCTGCAGCCATACATTACAAACAAATAGACCCAAGACACAACATAATTTACATAAACATCCATCACATTGCTGTGATGGAAGGCCAAAAAAACTTATCTCTCCACTGCACTCTCCCCCCCGATGTCAGAGTCAAAGTCAAAGCCCCCAGCTGGCGATGGCGAATTGTCCCGCGGCCATTAAAGCCACGCCGGGTGATGCAAGGTCGCGCACCGGGTCTTGGTGTTAGAGCCCCCGGCGGGCGCTCGCAGTCCCGCGGCCATTCCAAGCCGCGCGGGGCGGTGCTGTAAGGCCCCGCTCAGGTGCTCTTCAACCCCGCAACTCGGGCGGGAGAAGTCGCCGCTGCGGAAGCCCCGAAAAGCGGTCTCCCTCCAGGGACCCGCGGGCACCCGGTGCCGTCCGCCAAACCCGCAGTTGCAGCCACCGAATCTCCGGAGGTCGGGCCGCAGCAGCGTCCACCACAGCTCCACCCGCTTTGGACTCGGCCAGCTCCGCGACGGTGAGGTGAGTAGTCGGCACCACAGCCCCAGTCTTCCTGTTGGAGGCCGCTCCTCGTTGCAGCCCCAACGACAACGGAGACCCGACAGAGAAAAAGTCGGGTCTCCCGTGCAGGGAGAGATTTAAAAGTTACCCCCTTCCCCCCCACACCACCCCCACCCCCCCACACACATACCCCAACAAAAAATAACAAAAACTACATAAAAACATAGACATAAAATAATAAAAACGCAGACGGACTGCAGAGGCCGCTGCTGATGAAAGTCGCGCCGCCCATCTTAAGAGCTGTCCTTCAGTACAATGGCTTGTGTCGCATGAATGGGTGCATGTTAGGAACTCTCTCTCTCATTGGGGGTGTCAGTCTCCAATGGTGGCAGTGTTGCACTGTGGCACTGCCCAGAATTCTTGATGGTCTTTTGCACTGTTTACGAGAGGTTCATAAATTGTTGTGGTCTCCCGTCGTTCCTGTCTTATTGTCCCCATATATTGCATCCAAATCTCCATGAAAATAGGAAGGAAAGAGATGCGTGTGATTGTTGTATTTGCATAGTGATTTTGAGCGTATGTATGAGGAAGGGAGGACCAGAGAGAAGGTGTGAGACTGGAAAAGAGAGGCATTAGATTATGTTCTTGTGAGTAGTGGTGAAGAAGCAGAGAGACAATGAGTACTTTTGTTAGCTTTGTTGACCTAGTGAGATCATTGAATCTTTTCCAGCACTGTATGTGATATCTCTAGGTGATATTAAGACCACTTATTTCTTATGCCAGATCCAACAATACCTTCTTGGGGAGACCATTGGGACTTTTTTATTCCAAACGTGTGAAATAAGACATTCCTCCATCTCAACAGCACCCTGTGAGATTTCTCTGGAGCAGATTTCCCCTCCATTTTGCCAACTACTGTGAATAGTTACATTTAGTTTCTTTTAAGAGTTAATGTACAAAATATAATCCATCTGTCATACTGGAAATTGGAAATATATGTGAGAGAGATTGCAGTGGGCTTTTCTCAATACTGGAGGGCAGCCAGCAAGTATCACTGCTTTCTGGAAAGGAGCAAAAATCATTCCATGAATAAAAAAACTATTTAAAAAAATCAGCAGTTTTCAATGTTGTTAATCAATGCAGCCATTGTGGTGTTTTGAAAATGTTACTTAATTTCATGTTACTACAAATCCTTTAAACTTTACATCTGATGACAAAATACAACATAATACAAATAATATTGTTTATATCTGCCACACGATTTGGGAATTTCTGCGAAAACTTTCTGTTCAAAAAAATCTGGACAGTGCATAGGTTGGGGAGTGAGTGGCTTTCTGTCTGAAGTGCCAATACAGATCCCCTCAGATATGCACATCTCTGGCTTCCATGGGCAGCACAGTGCCAGAGATTGGGACGACAGATGGCACAATGGGCTAAGTGTTCGTCTGGCAACCGGAAGGTAGCCGGTTCGAATCCCGCTTGGAGTGCATACTGTCGTTGTGTCCTTGGGCAAGACACTTCACCCACCTTTGCCTGTGTGTGAATGTGTGTGAGTGATTGGTGGTGGTCGGAGGGGCCATAGGCGAAGATTGGCAGCCACGCTTCCGTCAGTCTGCCCCAGGGCAGCTGTGGCTACAGAAGTAGCTTACCACCACCGAGTGTGACTGAGGAGTGAATGAATAATGCGATGTAAAGCGCCTTGAGTATTAGAAAGGCGCTATATAAATCCCATCCATTATTATTATAGAGAATCGGGTTCAATCCTGACTACGGGTGCTATCTATATGGATTATGTATGACCGCCTGGGTTTTCTACGAGTGCTCCGGTTTCCACCCACACTCCAAAGACGTACAGATTTGTAGGTTAATTGGGTTCTGTAAAATAGGAAATTGGCTTTAGTTTGTAGGATAGTGCTAGTGTACGGGGTGATCGCTGGTGGGCGCAGACTCAGTGAGCCAAAGGGCCTGTTTCTGAGACTGATCAGTCTGAAGAAGGGTTTCGGCCCAAAACGTCACCTATTTCCTTCGCTCCATAGATGCTGCTGCACCCGCTGAGTTTCTCCAGCATTTTTGTGTACCTCCTTTCAGGAATATAAGATGCTTGTTTAAACTTTAGCTAAAGAGTCCCTGCCGGTAGAGGTCCTAGGCTGTGGAATCTAGCGCTAAGAGTCATATTTGTCACTCAAACTAGTTCTGTCACGAGTTTCCAACCTGCCCCATCCCCATTTCAGCCATCTCCATCCACACTCACTCCCTCAACATGGCTGACCCAAACCCAAATGTTTGTCCCTGGTACAGAAATACCTTCTCCCTCACTAACTGCACTGACGTCAACATCCTTTCTCATTTCTCCTGACCACCACAAACCTGGTCCTGGGCCTGAGATCCACCCATTTTCTTTCATTTGTGTGGGTGCATGCTGGCCGGTACCTTGGTAAACGTATACACATGAAGGATCTTGCTTTCTGTTGCTTTATTTTAATCCAAACTTGCCACTCTCCATTGGGTGCCACAGCTTTGAGTTTCTCATTGATTTGCTATGTGGAATTTTGTTAAATGTTTTGCCAAATTCCACGAGACTAAATCAATTCTCATTAACCTTCCTTAATTTCTCTGCCAGAAAGTCAGTGAAGTTCGTTAAACACAACCTTACTTTTAATGAATCTACCTTGCCCGAGCTTGAATAAACTCTTTTTCTTTAAAAGATGATGGATGTTGTCTCGGAATGTTTTTCCTTCAGTTTGCCCATCCCTGATGTTAGGCTGAAGATAGACACAAAAAGCTGGAGCATCTCAGCAGGTCAGGCAACATCACAGGAGAAAAGGAATAGGTTACTTTTCTGGTCGAAAACCCTCTCTCGCTACACACTGATGTTAGGCTGACTGGCTGGTAGACACTTTCATTTAACCCCTTCTCCTTTTGCAAACATCAATACCACGTGATCTGTCACCTAGTCTTCTGAAGCTGCAAAATTAAAATGATACAAAGTGCTGGAAGAACTCAACGGATCAGTCAGCATCTGAATGGACAAGCGAGGAATGGATCTGCAGAGGGAAAGGATAGATGTTGCCTGACCTGCTGGGTTTCTCCAGCACTCAAGGTTCCAGCAACTGCAATTACTTATGTCTCCAAAAGAAAATGATGGTTGAGGCTGTTTCTTTTTTTTATCATTCTCAAAACTGTATTCATCCTGAGTGCATCATTCCCCTGTTCTGAGAAGACAAATGCAAAGTATACAGTACATCTGGAATTATACATTACTCTTCTGCCACCATTCAAGAACTGTCCTTTTCACAAGTAGGATTTCTGTTTTCTTTTGCTTAGTTCTTTCCTTTTATATATATTTTTTTAAATCTTATGGTTTTCTGTAATTGATTTGCTAATAGTTTTCATGCGCTCTCTCAGGCTCTCAATTTCACCCCTGCATTTTCCATATTTCCCTTGACGTTCTCCAATATTGACTCCTCAGTATTTGTCAGAAGCTTCCCATTAGTTTTCTGCCTTAGCCAGCCATCTGTATTCCTCAACTTCGCTGGGTTCTGCACTTGTGGGATGGGAGGGGGGTGCAGGGGAGGAAGGGGACGTTCCCTTTTCCTCGATTAAGAACATATTTGCCCAAACCCATATGTCTCCTCCTTCTAACATATTCCCCATACTCACACCCACACACTGATTTCCTTTCCAATAGTTATTATATTACCATGTCTGTCAAATCTTATGGCAGATTTGTAAAATTAGCCTAGGCCCAATTTAAACCTTTTAAATATTAAATTTAAAACATTGTTTTTCAAGACCCTTTAAAGTTACGAGTTTCAAAAAGATCACAGTCGAAAACGTTCCCATAGCTATATTTTCTACTTGCCCAGATTTATTCCCTGAAACAAAGCACAGTATTATTCCACCTCTTGTTTAGTTTGCCATGGACTAGTTCTCGTAAATTAAGTTTCAGAATTATAAACGTTTTATACTCCTTTACTCGGCCACTCTCCCTTTTAGCTTGTGTTTATTGACATTTCCCACCATATGTTTCTATAATTGGTGTTGTTCCTATGCTATACTGTTCTATGTTCTATTGCCTTATTAATGTTATACTTCTTAGACCAGGGGTGGGGAACCTTTTCATGTTGGAATGCCGCATTAAATTTGCTGTAATCTAATAAGGCCGCATCCAAAAAACTTCAATTAGATATAGTTCAAAATGCACATTATTTTGTAAAGATCTAACTACTATGTACTAACTTCAAGAAAATGAAAGAAAATAGTTAATTCTAAGGTTAACCTTTTAATGACTTTGTTGCGACTGCTTTTTGTGGGAAAGCATTTGAATATTTGGTTGCAACATGGAGGTACGTAGTTTCAGCTGATCTTCTAGATGGGTATCCATCATTTGTGACCTTAAGGGCGTCTTGATTTGGGTTAGGTAGGAGAATGTAGATTTGCAGCAATAAGTGGTTGAAAAGCAAGAAAGCATTTTTCGTGCATGTTGCCGAAGATGTGGGTATTCTATTGCATTTTTCCATATTTCAATTGGATCTTTCTTAGAGTCAAATAAGCACTTTAAAATGTCATCTTCTGAGAGCTCAATCAATTCCATCTGTAGTTCTTTAGGGGCCTTGGAGACATCAACTAGGTGATGTTGAAATGCTAATTTGCGTGTGATGTCACGATTCTCAGAGTGAACCTTTCATTGGATTCTTTAATTAATAAGTCTATAACAGCTGCGTATTCTTCAAATGATTCGCATGAATCCTCCTGCTCATCAATGACCTTCGCTAACTGGGGGAAATGTTCATCCAAAATTTCTTTTTGAAGAAGAGTTTTGAAAAAAGATAGCTATTTTTGAAATGCTTGGATTTTTTTTACAACATATTATATAAAGATTTAGTTTTACCTTGCAAAGAAACATTCAAGTCATTTTGCTTTGACATGATATCACACAGAAATGCAGTATTTCTATAAAAATCTTCTTTCAATAATTCACATTGCTGATTCTGTTCTTCATGAAATTTAACTATCTGTTCTCGCATAGATCAAAATGTTGCTAACACCTGTCCCTACGATAGCCAACGCATTTTACAATGATACGGCAAATCCAGACTGAATGCCTCATCGTCCAACTCCAAAATAGCCCTCATGACTTACTAATGTTTTAATTGTGGCCGTCAGTCAGGGAGGATTATTTTGTTGAATCTTCTTTTACTCATTGGTATTTTAAATGCATTCATTTTAAGAATAAAATAAAAATAATAAAAGATGTACAAAAACATATTAATAAAAATAAAAGGATTTGTTCTACAAAATTTGGATTCATTCAAAAGGCCGCACTTAATAGCCTAGAAGGCCGTATGTGGCCTTAAGGCTGCAGGTTCCCCACCCCTGTCTTGGAGCCTGGCCTATATATTCCTTGCCTATGTCCCAAGGAACAGTGGATGCTGGTTTACAAATATGCTGCCAATATCTTTGCTCTTCCATCTCTTTCTGACTGTCTCCTTCTCACTCCCAGCAATAAAAATGTTAATATCAGTTCTATTATATTCACAAATTCTTAAAGTAACAAATGCCATGATCTCCAGCAGTAAAATATCGTAAATACTGGAAATCTGAAATGAAGCCAGAAAACGTTGGAAATACTCAGCAAGTCAGGCAACATCTGTGGAGAGAGAAGCTGAGATAATACTTTAGGTCAATGACCTTTCATCAGAATGGATGAGTCCTGAGGTGTTAACACTGTTCATTCCTCCATGGCTATTTTCTAGCCTGCCAACCAACTATTGAAGACACTCCGTCTCAGCTTATTTAATATCAGTTAAAATAATTGTAACAATAAGGAGTCACATGCAACCACATTTCAATTATAAGATGGCATGTAAAATATATTAATGATATACTATGATTATAGTTATGTTCTAACTTATCAAGAGCTTTGCAGAGGACATTTGCTAGTATTGTAGTAAAATGCTCAAATCCTACTGCACCATACCATACTTTGATTAGTATGGGTGTCAAGGGTTATGGGGAGAAGGCAGGAGAATGGGGTTAGGAGGAAGAGATAGATTGAATGATTGAATGACGTAGTAGACCTAATGGGCCGAATGGCCTAATTCTGCTCCTATCACTTATAATCTTATGACCTTTTATTGGTCACGTTTAAAATTAGGAAGCACTTAACTTTGGCAAAGTTCTTGAACTTATTGCCTTATATGCAAATATTTTCCAGTGTCTTTATCTACAAAGTATTTATAATGCGATTTTAAAATAATTAAATGGCTTGGAGGCATTGTCAAAGAAAGTCTAACAGCTAGTTGTAAAGATATTATAAGACGGTTTATTAACTTTCTGACAAAGATTTGTTTTAAGGAATGCCTTAAGAAGAAAAAGTAAGATCGAGGGAGACATTTAGTGAGGGAATTCCAGACTTTTAGACTTTGGCAGATGAAAGCACAGCCACCAACAGCTGGTCATCTGATATGTACAAAAATAAATCCTTCACTGCTATAGAATTTCTTATTAATACAATGCTTTGTGATCTATGGCTTAAAAATTAACCTTTACAGAGGCCCTTAAAAAAAAAGAAAGTCAGAAATGTAATATTTCTATCAATTTGCAACCAGTGGAGCGATTAACCGCTGACTAATACCACCCAAGCCAAACAGTTAAATCTTGATTAAATTTTCAACTTTGTTTGCTAAGCAATATTCTGAGGTAACTCCAAATTGCAAGGTCAGCAATTTAACATGTTTAGATGGTGAGCATGGATTGTCAGGACACTATCAAAGGTATGCTCTCCATTCACCAACTGCTCAACCCACCCCTGGAGCTACTTCTCAGACATATTCAACAGCAGGGGAAAAAGCCCTTTTGCCTCACAGTGCCCATGCCAGCCGTTGGCAGGGGCCGCGGAACGTTTTTGAAAGTGGGGGGCTG